>NC_140188.1:35170986-35770986 GCF_965226575.1 Pagrus pagrus
TATTCTCTTCCTTTGTATCGCTCAGTTTTATATAGATCTTCATTTAGATTTTCACTGGCAATGGTAGTTGTTTACCAGAGGTGTCAAAAGTATTCACATTCATTACTCAGGTAGAAGTATAGATACTAGGGTTTAAAAATACTTCTGTAGAAGTTCAAGTATCAACTCAAGCTTTTTACTCAAGTAAAAGTGTAAAAGTACTGGTTTCAAAACTACTTAAAGTATAAAAGTAAAAGTAATGTAAGGGAAAAAAATGCCATTAAGGACAAAAGCTTAGGCCGCGCCACAGGGGCCTAGTGCACTACCCCACCTCCCCAAAAAAACATTTTTATAAAGGCCTTAATGACTATAATGTCATACTAAAATGTTAATGTTGAAAAATTTGGGATGCACTAGGCTACCTGTTTCAGCCACATATATGCCCATTGAAAATGAACGCATTTTAGTACAATGCAAATACATTAAAGAACCATATATGTGTACTACTGAGCATTAACATCTGTGACATTTTGCTCGAGTTCTCTTGAGTCTCTGCCACGGACATCTTCGTACTAGGCTACACACATAAAGTCTGCTATGTCCTTGCTGGAGTGTGATGTGATTTGTGTCGTGCAGGGGCGATGGATCGCGTACAAACCAATATTGTGTCAGACAGGGCTGGAATTTTGTCATTTTAAGGGCAAGGCCATTTGGCCTTCACTTTTTTTTTTTTTAAGGGGCACCAAGGCCACATGACAGGGCACACAGGCCATTGAGTAAAATTTGATGGTTTGACCTTACAGATTGATACCATAACATCCTAATTTATAATAGGACATGGATTATGTATTAAAACATTTTTTAATACCAATATCAAGTTAATGTTACATTAGAAAACAGTTTTTTTTTAAGTACATCCAAAAGAGTGTAATTCACACAGAAAGCTGGCGCCGCAGCTCCAAAAGAGTCGTGACGGTACACGTCATGATGATGACGTGTGTTTTTTTCAAAGTGTTTCTCCCGGTGTCCTCATGTTAATCTAAACATACACCTGCTGAATGTTTATAATCATATGGATGCTGTTTTGGTGGGTCAGGATCCCAATCACAACACATTATAACAGCATCCATAACAAATAATGTGTTGTGATTGGGATCCTGACCCATCAAACATCCTGGAATATGACAAAGTTACGTTTTTCTCTTAATTACATAATCACCAACAGTAAACGGGACACTGTCTGACTCTATCACTGGCTGTTTATGGGGGAAAGTTCACTGAAGTCTTCACCCCGACAAACAGTTGGCGGGTTAAAGTTTTTTGCCGGGGACAGACGCTGTTTTTCGGGCAGAAATGTGACAAAGAGTCGGTCGGACAGACATTCCTCCACGAATAACTGCGGTATTTTTTCCTCATATAAGTCACAACCAGTTACTACGTTACTGTTGTATGGTCATGTAACATTGCTTTGTGGGACATTTATCTATATTTTGTTGAGTGAAGGATCTGTACAGTTATCAGACAGTGAACAACAGACCGACACGCCCCCGCTCCGCGCCGCTGGCTCGCCAATACTGTGCCTCTCCGGAGGCGTATCAGAGGCGCAGTGAAATTTCACGAGTAATGAGGCTATTTTTTAAATGTAAGGAGTAGAAAGTACAGATAATTGCGTGAAAAAAAAAAAAAAAAAGCAAATGAGCTGTCAAAAATGCAGACGATATGTGACCTTTCTCACTTCCAAAAGAGAACCACTTTATATTATTAAGTACAACAGTGCCACAGCTAATCAAGAGACAACATAGAGGAACATACATTCTTATTGTCAAAAAATCTGTTTCATTTATAGTATATAGTATGGTATAGTATGTATATTTACTGTATAGACTGACAGAAGGGAAGACATTTAATTAAACAGCCAGAGTTCCTGACTGTACATTAGCCGTAAGGATGTTTGTGCCCAAGGGTCTGTGTTCCATTTTCACAATAACTAAAGCCAGCACTCACCAGAAACTCTGTTCCTTTTGTTATCCTCCAGTGTCTTTTCTTTTCTAGTCCTCCATTTTCCTGTATGTTCATTAAATAAAGAACATACCCCCTTCATTCAGCAATCAAGAGAAAATTAACATTACAGTAAGTTACATTTCAGTGAACTTCAGAACCTCTGAAGCTCGTTGCTGCAGACATGTTTGGAAGCGATGGTGAAGAGGAATCCAGTGAATCAGTGAAACTTTGTTAAAAAAAATACATGTTGCACATGTAACACTACTTGTATTACTACTTTTATGCTATTTTTGAGGAAATCAGTAATAATAAAGACTTACATGTCCCAAATTGTCCTAACTGATCATGTATCTCACCTGTGTTGTCCAGGTGGGAACTATCGTGGTGTCTTTGCACTGGGTCTGGTTCAGGGTGAATGGAAGATGTATGTGAAGTGGCCACTGGACAGGGAGGAGCGCAACCTCTACATAATCAATGTCACTGCTAGTGATGGACTCTTTGTTTCCCAAGCAACGGTGGAGGTGACAGTGTTGGACACCAATGACAACAGCCCCATCTGTAACCAGGTGAGGAATAAAACTGCATGTTGCAGTTAAAGACATTGGCAAATGACAGTTAGTTGTAGATACTTTACTGTCTACTACATTTATGTGACTCAGCTTACTGATGTTGTGAAGATACATCTACTGATGCTTCTGGACACATCATCAGTGATGTTACTGGAATCATCTGGTGTTTCGGGTCATTCAACACCATACACCCAACCTCCACTGGGATACACTTTGTTCTCCAGCCTGCCTGCTGACAGTCGCTAACCAGTCCTGCGTATTTGGAGTCCTTTCTTTTCAAAGGCCTCTTTCAAGTAGTCTTCCGATGGGACTGTTAGCTCCAGCAGCAAAGGTCGCTTGGTGGACTCAGACACGAGAGCAATGTCTGGTTGCAGGGTAGTGGCTGCAATATGGCTAGGGAACTTCAGCTGCCATTTGAGGTCCACCAGCATCTGCAGGACCCTTGCTGAGTTTAGGATGCCTGCAGATCGTGTGGCTGAGTTTGGTTGCTCTCCAGCTCCAACAAAGGCAATGGCCTCCATGGAGGGTCACGACCACTTTGCCCACTCAACTCCTGCTCTGATGGTTTCAGTGATGGTCTTCAGGACCTGATGATGCCTCCATCAGTCCCTCTCCAAGTGCTGCTGCAGCTGCTGAGAATGTGTTCTAGGGTTCCTGGCCTTGAACATAGTGGGATGGTGACTCTGCTATGCCCCATGTGTGCAGATTTAATCGGCTTGGTAGCACATCATACACTGCTTGGATGAGAAATCTGTAAATGTATTTAAGGTTCACCAACCTTTCATAATGTAATTTCATTCCATTGACTGGGTCTCTATATCTTTGCTGTGTATGTGTGTCTGCAGGCTATGTACACTGCCTCCATTCCAGAGGACATCCCAGTCAGCAGTGTGCTGCTGAGGGTTGGCGCTACAGATGCAGATATAGGCATCAATGCGTGGATCCAGTACTCCTTACATGGTCCTGGATCCCAGGACTTCAGCATGGACGTGGACACCGGTATGGCTTTGATTGCGCAAATTGACACTTCATCAGTGTAATAGGGCCAAGTTCAGTCACACTTATTACTGTGGATACTACTTATATCCCCATATGGCTCCATCTTTCAATGTTTCACATTTGTTTTCTAACCTGCCTAGGTGAGGTGAAGTCATCTGCGATTCTCGACCGTGAAATTACACCCAGCTACAGGCTGGTTGCCCAGGCAACTGATGGTGGAGGGCGGGGGTGCCGTGCTGAGGTGCAGCTAATAGTGACTGATGTGAATGACAACCCACCCATCTTCACCCAGTCACTGTACACTGCCAGCATCTATGAAGACACAGCCACCAAAGCCCTGCTCACTCGAATCCAGGCCATAGACCCTGATGAAGGTGATACTACAACTACTGGTATTGCTACTTGCTACGATTGGTGTTAACACTACTGCAAGTAGTGGTTCAAATGCTACTATACTATACTTATTCGTGAGAAGCTTTTCGTAGATAAAATAAAAAGTGTGTTAATTTCAGAACAACAAATGAGTGAAGCTGATACTATTTTAATAGTAGCACAAAATGAAATCCAAAGCAGATACAAAAAAACAAGGTCATATGAGTAAAGACAGCAAAAGTACCGGGAAACAAACATTAAATTTAGTGAAAATAAAAACATCAATCAATAAAAGTGTGGTGCAAAATAAATTTGAATGAATGAATTACTCCACCCCACTCCCAACAACCCATGAGCCTGATGTCACAGACTCCTCCTGGCCCACTCCTCCCTAATTTCTGCCTCACATTGATGACACCATGTTAGTGCCCTTGTAGAAAAAAATAATGATGGGGGCCAGGGGAAGGGGTAATATTCAGAAAGAGAGCATATTCACCAATAGTTTCTCCAGGAAGAACAATATTGCAGAACTTGGTATAATTGTAAGATTGTCTGTTTCAAAATCGTACAAAATTTGTCAGAAGCAGTCATCACTGTGTTCATACTGAGGGCTTTAAATCTCTAATGTGTACCTCTCTCTGCTCTGCAGCAGGTCCGGGCCGTATGGTGATATACTCCCTGGCCGACTCTGCAGGAGGTTCCTTCTCCATCGATAAGTCCTCAGGCATTGTGGTCCTTGAACGCATCCTTGACCGTGAGGTTCAGCCGGCTTACCAGATAACAGTCCTCGCGTCTGACTTGGGTTCACCGCAGCCCCTCTCCTCATTGGTCAACGTCACGATCACTGTGCTGGACATCAATGACAACCCACCTGTGTTTGAGCGCCGTGATCAGCTGGCGACAGTGCCGGAGGATGTAGGAGTGGGAACAGAGGTTCTGAGAGTTTATGCCGCCAGCAAGGACATAGGAACCAACGCTGAGATCACTTACAGCATTCGATCAGGCAATGAGCATGGGAAATTCCACATCCACCCACTAACTGGTGAGTGTGCTAAGCACATCTCTGCAGTAACTATCCCTCAATTCATTTATACTTGATGTACATTACCCATACCCAAGTATCTCAGATGCCTTCAGTCACTTCAGTCATATTCACTGTGAGTGCTTAATTCCTACAAGTCGTTTATTTCTATATTACCACAACATCCACAAGGTGTTATGATAAAAAAATGTAGTTTCAAATTCCATACATAGATGTTTTAAAGCTGTACTGATCATTATTTTTGCATGAAATGACAATGTGTAATGTAAAAACTGCTGCTCATAGTGACAAACCAGAGAAATAACATCAACTCTGCATATCCCTTCAGTGCTGCTGAGCAACTTGGGCTCTATTACCTCATTGTTTTGATTTTACAATCCACAATCTCCATTTTCATACCATATTTCAGCCGAAGCAGGCAACCATTTTCAATTAAAAATCTGAAAGTGCAGAGAAACATTGACCATCCTGATATTTTTATCAGAAGCTGGTCTGAGCTAATGGGACTTATTATTAATGTTTAGGTGGACACAAACATGAGATCATCTGATTGGATGATAATGTTGCTAAATGTCTGCTGGATGTGTAGTGTCACAGCGAATTGGGCAATTTACTAGTGCTGTGTTGTACAGCTTCGGGTACTCAGGCACCAACATTATCAGCTCTTCCATGTTTGCTTCTGAACCGCAATGCCTGCTATTTCCACAATGCTTGCCCCCTTCTGTTTGATTGGTCAGCAATAGACAAGAAGTCCCTCACAGTGAACTCTGAGTGGCAGAGCAAAATCTGTCCTACCAACATGATCGAAACTGTTTACCCTCTTCTGCCCTTCCATCATTGAAATGAATTGAAATGGCGAGTTACTGCGTGGCAGCGTGCAAAGGCCTTAGCGTGAGTATGGGGCACTTTTGCCACAGACTTAATTCATTTGTGCATAGCATGTGTGCATAGCATAGTATGTGTGACAATATAATGCCAATAGAAGTCACTTGGCTGACATAGCGTTGCACAAACTTACTACAGCAATGTGGCTTGGAATGCGATGCCATGTCACACTGCACTAAGACTGTACAATACCTTTCACTGTGGATTTGAAATGTTAAGTGAAGAACCAAAAGAACAGCTGGACAATTCCACAGTTCCTCAGTTGAATCATGAAGGCTGGTTCAAATGATCTAATGGTGAGCTACATTCCCCATCTGGAAATTTGATGCAAAAGTCAGGGAAAATATTAAACATTGCTTAATTATGGGGAAACCTTGTTGATTCCATCATAGGAAAAGTGACGTGCATTCACACCTGTAGTCTGTCGCCTGACTTGGAAATGTTAACTGCTGTCTGTAGGGAATGACTACACTTTTCCCACAGTAATACAATCTGTATTGGCACTAGATCCAGCTTTCCTCTGTTACCTGCTTAAGCACCATATGACATACTGATGGACACTCATAACTTCTGTTAATTTATCCACATTCATGGAAATTGTCTCCTCGCGTTAATTCCTCTCCACAGCTAGTCTGTTCAATAAAGACAGGACTCAAAACAAAAGATCTGTGATCACATAGTACATCTGTTGTCATTGACTTTATTTTATGATCATGAAGTCCTCTACACTTGTCCAAAAGTCCAAAAGTCTAAATATATTGAACATTTTTACCTAACGAAATATTCTGCTTGTTGGTGTTTAGCCTTTCAAATATATTATTTTCACTGTGGCAAGAAAAATTTTTGCTCTCGGATTTCTGCACGCACCTGATGGTGTGGTCTAGCAGTAATCTAACAGCATGAGAAATTACATTTCCGCCCTGTGGATAGATAAACCATTGCAACTGGTTTCCACACATGGTGCTTAGGGGTGTTATGATACGGCCCCACGTTCACTACGTCATTGCGGGGCTCTCAATCCAGTCATGGACTCTTCCAGGTCTGAGCACAGACCCATCATGCACCAGTTAGGGCCCTGTCATGGAAGAACGGGAAGTTTTAAGAGGCTTCATCTTTACTTTGCCCTGTGGGTTTTTCCAAGTCGCATGAAGGCCTCACATCAATCCATGACAACCCAGTTAAAAATATTAAGCCCTGTCATCACCAAGATTGGAACTGAATTGAAAAAAGAGACACAGGTATGGATGCAGGAAGAAGGGGTGCTGCAACATTATAAAAATCGTCAATTGATAAAGGGTAGACTTGCAGTAGAGAAGGAGAGAGGGCACTGGTGGTAAAAGTACTTCGAATTTACTGTAAAATAATCTATACCACAAGTAAAATTCTTGCAGTCAATACTTTTATTTAACTAAAGTTATAGAAACATTATCAGAAAAAAGGACTTAAAGTATCAGTATATTCTAATACTCATTGTGTAGAAAATTGATCCCCATCAGGTTTATTATTATTGGTTTCATGATGTTTTTGCATTAATGTTACAGTAGTGCTGCATTCATGTTTATGTTGCTTTTCTGGCTGTAGATGTTAAAGATTGTCATAATTTCAATTACTTTATACACTGTTGGGTAGTTTAATACACATCAATGCATCATATTGCATAAGATAATCATGTCTGTAGCATTGCTGCCCTGTTAGAACATTGTATCTCTAAATAGTCAACTTTACATGAGCTCAGACAAAACAGCTTGTTTTCAGTTTGTGACAATATAATTATTTAGCTTAAGAAATAGGAACAATTTCTCAACCATTAAGGAAAACTTAATAGTTAATTAATAATTCCCATTAAAAATGACCATATTTAGAGATAGGCTACATGGTTTTCACTGGGGAATAAAGGTTGTAAAAAATTCTAATCTGAAAAGTAACTAGAACTCAAAAAGTGATATTTGCCTCTGAGAGTTCATGGAGATGTATAAAGTGAGCAAAAAATGGAAATACATTCAATACATTCATCCGCAGAGAGAGAGAGACAGAGACAGAGACAGAGAGCTCAAGTGGACAAGTGAGAGAGAAGAAATGTGAGATTATCGACAGAAGTGATCTAAAACTTTTAGTCATAAAGCCTAAAGTTACACTACAATTCTGTGGTTTATCAGTGAAGTGTTTGAATATACTGTAGACTGTCTCAGGTAAAGGTGACAAAAAAACCCACAAACTTGTGTAATAATTTTGAGGATTTGTTCATTTGAAGATTGAAAGAGAGACAATATTGATTAAAAGGTATTCTCCAAAGTCATATTGCCCTGGACATTTTTTAAACGTCTTTTCAACTGAAAAATGCGCATTGGGCATGTTTTCTGTCTGCTGTAGTGTACAACTATACATTAAAGCAGACAGAAACATTTGTATGATTGTAAGAAAATAATTGTTAAAATTAGGCATGACATAATGTGTTTTCAAATTTACTACTGTACATCTAATCATTCCGATGTTACATCCATATTGAATTAAAAATATCCCCTGGCTTAAAGCATTTTATTTAGCTTTTTCTTGAAAAACAGACTTTTGTGTTCGGTAATTATGCTTATTATGATCTGAATATAAGCCTGTAATGCTGAACCACTGCATACTGTAACTAAATGTGCTTTGAAGTTGTTATGGCTGATACAGACTGTGGATGTATATGTTTGTTTATTTATTTATTTATTGGTTGTTTTTTCCAAACTCTACTGCAGACATAAATATTTAGAAACACAAATATAAAGTTTTATTTTTAAAAAGGCGCATTAGTTTCCAAAACAGTCAGCCACTACAGTATTAGCAAACCTGACACAAACAAAGACATAATGCATTTGGTGTGGACTGTTATCATCAGTGGAATAAAGCACTTTTGGTGCTCCATGCAGTGACCATTTGGAGCAGCAGGACTGTATTTGAGACTGAGTCAAAATAAACTACATAGTGTGTTCATGGTAATAAAGGATCATGTGATTGATTTGTTTTTAGAACTTTTTGGGCTGACATAAAAATATAGACGATTGTTAGACCTTTAGCTTCTTCAAGTAGCCACAAACACCCAAATAATGTGTATAAATAACGATTTTTTATTTGACAGTAGACATTTTATACATTTTCTGTTCTCTCCCTCATGATGTTTCGCTTTAAAATATTCTCTTTAATTTACTCAAATGCATATTTCTGTTCCCCCTCTGTCCTCATCTTCCCCAGGTGCCATTTTAGTTTCCCAGTCTCTGGACTATGAGACCTGCAGAGACTACTTCCTGACAGTGGAGGCTCGTGATGGCGGCATGCCACCACTGAGTGCCATCACCACAGTGAACATCAATGTGACAGATGTCAACGACAATGCACCCATGTTTAGCTCTGACCTTTACAATGCAGTGGTGTCAGAGGACGCTACTATTGGAGAGTCTGTCGTCCAGGTAGGTTCCAATCAGAGCTTTACCTGCATCTTTGTGAGGCCTGAGGATGGAAGTGGTCTGAAAATACCATACAGTACTTTTCATCCAAAGCAAGATATCTTTACAGCCAATGGCCATGTATTTATAAAATTTGCTATGGATGTTCATAGTCGAAAGAGAATCCCCTTTATCATCACTTTCCTAATGGCCTAGTATTTACTTTCTTTGTATAAAAGAGCTGTTATATGTTTTATGTTTTAAGTGATAGCTTTTTTGAGCAGACATTTTGGTAATCTTTTCCATAGTCTTTGAATTCCATTTCTTTTTTTTTCTATTCTTAAGAATCACTGCAGAACAGCATAACCTCAAAAGAGATTTATATACTATCTGTGTGAAAGAGGACTAGGTTACCTTTTTTGTCATTTGAATAGAGAAAGAAAGGTATAGGATACTGGTGTTGTTAATACGAGCCATCTGATCCTTTTAAAACCAAAGTGAGAACTGTGTCCATAACCTTGGTACAAAGTCAAATTTGTCTCAGGTAGGTGTTGCCACCAGGGCTGACCCTTGTACCGATTTTGTTTGTGATATTCATGGACACTATTACAAAGTGCAGACATGGGGAGGAAAATGTCCGTTTGGGGGACCTAAGATTTGCATATCTGCTCTTTGCAGATGATGTGGTTCTGTTGGCTTCAACAGAGTGTGACGCATTAAAACAGGCACTGGGGTGGTTGGCAGCTCAGTGTGAAGTGGTTGGGGTGAGAGTCAGCATCTCCAAATGCAGATTCCTTGCTTCGCTGCAAAGGAATTCATGTATTTCAGGGTTCTGTTCACATGTAATGGCAAAATAGAGCTTGAAGTAGTTTGGCAAATTGGTGCTGCCTCAACAGTAATGGAGATGTTGTACAAGAACATTGTGGTGAAGAGAGAGCTGAGCAAAAAAGCAAAACTTTCAGTTTACCACTCAATCTATGTTCCAACCCTCACCTATGGTCATGAGCTGTAGGTAGTGACCTAAAGAGACATCCAGAGGAAGCTCAGAGTAGAGTCACTGGGATTTCGCTATCACATGGATTGATGGATGAATAGATGGACGGACGGACCGATGGATGGATGGAATAACAGTCCTCACACCAGTATATTTTGGTGTGAGCATATAGATTATTTTGATCACTTTTGATTACTTTGAACATCAAAGTCTCTGTGACCATAGAAACCTGTATGTCCTGAAAGTTTGAAAGAGGAGACATTTGGAACAGAGGAAGGTTCATATTTGTACAGCTCATTAGGAATTAATGCTATATGAATCAAATACAAATGTTTTTTTATTGTATTAACATTTTTTTATTGTACTTATAAAACATATGTTTAGTCCAGTATAGGACAGGGATAAACTATCAAGATGTGTGACCATTTAAATTGAAACACTCACTAACCCTGCCTGTGTATGTGTGCGTGTGTGCAGATGGTAGCAGAGGATGTCGACAGTCAGCTGAATGGAGCCATCCTTTACTCAATCATCAGCGGAGACCGAGGCAACCAGTTTTTCATTGACCCACTCCGTGGGGTCATCAAAGTCAACAAGCAGCTGGACCGTGAGACAGTGAGGAAACACATACATACACACAGACACACATACATACACAGGCACTTTGAGAGCTTAGTCTACAAAAAACTGTAAAAAACAAAACTTTAATAAAAAAACAAGTGCACACTTGAATGTAGCAGTGAAGTACAGCTTTTCATGAGGCTTCATGTGCATTTGGATGCTAAAGCAGAATATATTGTTTATTTTAAATATTATGAAATATGTATTTTAAATTGAAATAACAGCTGCAGCTCAACTTTTAATGAGATTCTTGCTCCAAATACTGATTCAATGTATTAAAGTTTATCAGCTTTTTTGTTAAAGTTATTCACATCATATGAAAGTTTACCTGAGAGAGTCCGACTCCTAAAATTGATATTATAATGCAATAAACTGATGGTTTAAGTAGTAAGCACTCACTTTACTGTTGTTGAACTGCAAAAATACCAAGTGTTTATGGCAGAAATGTTTTATATTCATTAAACATAATTTTTCATGAAATATTTGCAGGAAGATAAGCTGTTATAACCTACCTGTTCAAAACTGCAGCTAAAAGTATAGCCTCTTACTTTGTTTTAGTCGACAGATTATTGCCTCATACTTCATGTTCCCAAAACACTCTATTAATTAGGCTGTATGATATGTAACTGTATCAATCAAGTTTATTTTTCACATGTAATCATATAATATACAATCTCAGTGAAATTGCTGTTGAGCATCTCCACGCAGGTGTTACGCCCCGTTGCCGGGGAAAAAGATATATAAAAAGGGCGGAAAAACTACAAAAGCAGACACGTTTTCAGCCAGTGTGTATTCTTTCGTCAGTCAGCCATCTTACTTTTTTCTCAACACGGAACAGACATCAATAATCGATCGCTGTGTGCAGCACATCTGCCACAGACTCGATAAAGAACATAAAACAATTGACGTTCCCAAACATAGCTTATATAAGTGAATTCTGATCACAGGTAAGTACAAGGTCGTAAACAAAAGGGATATACAATAAACGATTTTATCTATAAGTGCTCATACTGTCTCTGTTGTTGTCTTCTATACCTGCCAGACAAAAGCAAAGCTCTCATCATTTTAACCTTCTTTTACTGAAGACACATGAAAACAATGAATTATTATTCCTTTTTAACTCACTCTTCCTACTGAATTGTTATATTAACACATGCAAATCATGAACTCTTTTTAATCAGGTCTTTCCATGAATTACTATTATTTTCATTCATTATCTCCTGTTTCAAACAGCATTTTACTATTCAATATTGTAACCATGACAGTCTTTTTAAATCACATTTTGCCATTAACTATTAGCCATTAACTCTTGGTCAAACTTAGGTTTTTATCATGTTCACTTTCATAACCATGACACAGGCATAAAAAGCCAGCATATGAAATGAACTGCTGTAATGTTTGCACTGAGTGAATACCTGAGGCTGTGAGATCTCATGGTTGCCCATCTTTGATGTAAAGAAGGAGCCTTTTGGCCGCTGGCGGGCTCACTGGGTGCTGGTTTGCTACAAGATGGATCCCTGACCAGATGGCAGCTAATCACACTTGATGACGGGTACCACACAGAAAGCAACTCTGATTATGAGCACTTTAATTTACAGCAGGAAAAAAAGATGGAAGGCATGAACCCCTGCCTGCCCTCCCTCCCTCCCTCAACTTGTTTTTTCACCCTTCTTCTTCCTCATCTTCACTTTCTTTATCAATTTCTTCTCCACAGTGCTTGAACACTTCAGAAATGTTCATATTCCTATCATAAAGTATTCATGAATGCAGTCGATGAGCCGTCAGAGTGTGCTCAGAAAAAGAGTGCAGGGGCGTATGGGGGATCAAAGCTTTTGGCTGATGAAAGTGTGTTTGGGGTTATCACACAGAGCAGCAGCTTTCCCTCTGTGTCAGTCAGTCAGTCAGTCAGTCAGTGTGTGTGTGTGTCTGTGTGTGTGTGTGTGTGTGTGTGTGTGTGTGTGTGTGTGTGTGTGTGCAATGCTAATGTGTCTATGCATTAATACTTATGGTATATGCGCATATGTGTGTTTTTACGTACGTTTCACCTCCATTGTGGTTCTTCTATTTTCTCCGCCCCTGTCTCCCTGCTAAGCAGGTCTAAGGCCATGCTCAGTATTGAGCTGATTTAACCCTCAATCACCCCTCCCGACAATTGGAGGAGAAATCTGGGTGGAGAGCTTGGTTGGTCCAGATTATCTGGTAATTTGAAGGGTGTACGGATCCGGTCTTAACCTCCCAAACTGATCCAGACTCATTTGGATGCACTGATAAATATCAAACACATTTGATATTTAGGATTCAACATCTGGATGGCTGCGATTGTCATTACATCAGAGAGATATCCTGGAGCAGCTGACAGTGTTGCCAAGCAACTGTAAATAACCCTTGCCCATGAGGCTAGCGTCAGCATCCTACTGTTGACAGATAATAAAACTGAATCTTTATTTGGATAGCGCCAATTCAAAACAAAAGTCATCTCATGAAACTTTCCAAATTGAGCAGGTCTAGACCGTACTCCTTGATTAATTCACTTCCAGAGACTCAACAATTACCAAATGAGCAAGCACTTGGCAACAGTGCTGAGAAAAAAAAATGCTTTTTAACAGGTAGAAACCTTGGAGCAGAACTGGACCCTAACCCTGGTGGGCGGCCATCTGCCTTGACCGGTTGGGTTGGGAGAGAGAGGGAGGGAGAAGGAGAGGGAGGGAGACTTTTAACCACCTTTATTCAAACATGTCTAGGTACTCATTATAGCACTATTCAGGACACTGAACATCCCCCCTACACACACACACACACACACACACACACACACACACACACACACACACACACACACACACACACACACAGACACACACACACACAAATTAAAATCATCCCATTACCGAACCTTTTGCTGGAGCTGCTGAAGCTGCAGTAATAACTGCTTTACTAATTGAGATGTCATTATTTGCAATACTAAAAGTATAATTTATAGGAACGTTTTAAGTCTACTCATAAACATAGAAAGGGTGTCTGTCTGCCTAGGGTACTATAAGGTCTTTAATATATGCCAGTACCTGGCCATTAAGGGCTTTTGTATGTGAGGAGGAGGATTTTAAACTCAATTCTGGGTTTTACGGGAAGCCAGTGCAGAGAGGCTAATATGGAAGATATGGGAATATGGGAAATATGTATCTGGCATGATAATCTTAATGACATCCTGTAGTGTGTGATGTGTCGTTATTTTCAGGACGTGTAGTGTGTGCATGTTTTAGATTAGAGACAAAATTAGGCTAGATATTCTTTGGGCTCTATTGCAGACACCTCGCTTTAGCAATATCAGTGATGCTTGTTTGATTGGTACCATTGATGTGTGAAGGACTACACATTTCCTTCCTATATGAATACTCATCATCATTTAAATTCAGCCAATGATCAGGGGGCCATCCTCAATTTTCACAACAGATTTTTCTCCATGTCAGGGAGTGCAATCATGGATGTGTGGACAGGAGGGGGCTGAGTACAAAGCCCTGGGAGGGCTTCAGTGTTCAGGACTAGAGTGGAGGAGGTGTGACCACCAATCAAAACTCTCAAGGCTCTCTGTTTGTGAGGACGTCCAATATGTGTATGCAGAGTTTATTACTCAAGCCCATCAGTTTCATGGGAGAGACTGCAATGAATGCTAAGGTGAAATCAACACATATTCTAATGTAGTTGTTCTTATTCTGCAGGTGTGTGAAGACTGAGTTAGTGGACTGGTACATATTTTTAGTATGTGACCAGGGATTTTATTCGGGCCAGAAGCTTTGCTTGTATTCAAACTCAGCAGGATTTTTTTCCAAGTCCATTATTGATATTGAAGTGGCAGTTCCCCTGGAGGTGGAGTAGACTTTACAGGTCACTCTTTGTGGAGGAGATCAAAGAAACCAGTTCTGAGGCCTGTTTAATTAAAACCAACTGTTACAAACAGTTGTCTTGAACCAGCGCTCTGTAAAGATGATGATGATTTCCCATTGTGGTGTAAGCCTGAGACTTGTTTCATCCATTTGACTTTCCTGATGATCCAGATGGTCATGCTGGTCAGAAAATGGCCGTTATTCTCTCAAGGTCATCTGCACTCAATCCAATCCCTGCTCTTCTTTTTCCGATGTGTGTATTTCTGCCATAGGTAATGTGTGCTTCAGAAACAAAGATGTAGCAAAGTTTGAGAGTGTATTGGCCACTGCCTCTGCATGTACAGCCATCACCATGGTAATGCTGAAATTATTACCGTTATTTAAATGCGAGATTGTTCAGGGCAGTTGAATAAAAAGACAATAAAATATTAGAAAGAAAAAAGTATATACATTCAAATACCAGTATAAATACCCTTATAAATAGTGTTCATAGAAGCTACAATGCACAATAAACAATTCAGTTAAAGAGTGGTTTAAATTCATGGATTTAAATACAGCAAATGCTATCAAGGTGTTAACTTTTAGGGTGCTCTGTAACCAGTTCCAGGCAGTTGGGGCATAAAAACTAAAGGCAGATCCAAGGAGAGGGAGAGAGAGGGAGAATCTTGTGGGAGATGATGTCACACGAGTATGGTCTGACGCATTCTTGTTTGACAGTGTTGGTAGGTGTGTGAGAGTTTGTGTCAAACTGCACTCATTGGCAAATCTGTCTCTGTCTTCATCCAATTGTTATTGGTTGCCACTGGGATGGTAACTAAGTTGTAAGTCACTTTGACTGAGAAAGTTGATTTTAGCTGAGGCTCACCTCACATTATCATGCTTCTCCCTGAAAGACATTAACTGCTATCATTTAAATGGTGATATGGTAGAAACTATGAGATCATAGGTCTCATCTCAAGATGAGATGGCGCCGCTCCATGTGGCAACCTGTAGCCGCAGCTCCCGTCGTGTTTTTTAAACTTTTGTTTATTTGTTGGTTAATTCCTTTCGTTTGTTTTTTCGGATCAATCACAACCCGTTCATAAAAGTTGTGACAATGG
This sequence comes from Pagrus pagrus, assembly GCF_965226575.1. Classification (NCBI taxonomy): domain Eukaryota; kingdom Metazoa; phylum Chordata; class Actinopteri; order Spariformes; family Sparidae; genus Pagrus; species Pagrus pagrus. The sequence goes on from NC_140188.1 coordinate 35,186,849, forward strand.
CTGGACTAAGTTTGCTGCCCTTCTCCCTGTTCTTCTGTTACTTTTTCTACTCTTTGTAACAGAGAACTTTGCCGATAGTAGTGGGGTCATTGTTTACATGCGCGAACAGCTGATTGCGCTGTGTGAGCCTGTGCTACTGCCCGGAGACAGACCTGTGGTCCCAGGGGAGTTAAAGAGGAGACGCCGGGGCTGCAGGTCTGGAGCCGTGCGGAAGAGGAAAAGGAGAAGACATAAGCCAGCGGTCCCGGCGATTATAATGGGAAACGCGAGGTCTTTGGGGAATAAGACGGACGAACTTGCAGGGCTGGTGAACACATCCCCGACAACAGCGTTGAGGTTCCAGGCTACGGTTTGGTACGAGGAGACAGAGACTGTTCCAAGAGTGGGAAGAAGAAGGGTGGCGGGCTTGCACTTTATGTGAGTGAGAGGTGGTGCAATCCCGGACATGTCACTCTGACGGAGCGGCTCTGTACCCCGGACATTGAACTGCTGGCTGTGGGAATGCGTCCATATTATTTACCGAGGGAATTCACGTCGATCATTGTTATGGTTGTTTACATCCCTCTGTCAGCTGATGCAGCGGTGGCCTGTGACGTCATCAGCTCCGCCACTGCTAAACTACAGACTGAACACCCGGATGCATTCACGGTGATTACAGGTGATTTTAATCATGCCTCACTGGACAAAACTTTAAATAACTATCACCAATATGTTGAATGCCCCACCAGAGGCAATAAAACGCTGGATCTCCTGTATGCTAATGCCATGGATGCATATGACGCCACAGCCCTTCCCCCCCTTGGCAGATCAGACCACAGCAAGCCCTGGATTACTAGTGACCTGAAGGCACTTTTGAACAAGACGAAGAGGGCTTTCATGTCTGGAGACAGAGAGGAGCAGAGGAGAGTGCAGCATGAACTCCAAGAGATGTTGAGGACGTGCAAGGACAACTACAGGAGGAAGCTGGAGGCCAAACTCTAACAGAACAGTGTGAGGGATGTGTGGACAGGAATGAAGCACATCACAAGGATGAAGGAGAAAGACAGGCAGACATCAGGGAGCCTGGATAGAGCAAACCAGTTGAACCAGTTTTTAACAGGTTTAGCTCACCTCCTGCCACCCCTCCGACACCCCCTGCCCCCCACACACCCACACTGTCCCAAATGGCTCGACCCACCCCCTAGCTTTCTCCTGTACAGCACCTCTCCATCTGCCCCCCCTCCTTCTCCCCCACATCCTCCTCCTCCTCCTCCACTGAAGACATCTGCGCCAACCCCCGCCCAACAGTGACTACAGGCCAGGTAAAGAGGCAGCTGGAAAGACTACACCAGCGAAAGGCTGCAGGCCCTGATGGCATTACACCCAGGATCCTGAAGACCTGTGCCAGCCAGCTATCTCCTGTACTGGGACATCTGTACAGCCTGAGTCTGAGTCTTGGAGAAAGTCCCAATGCTGTGGAAGACATCCTGCTTGGTTCCAGTCCCCAAGAAGTCGAGACCATCCGACCCGGCAGACTATAGACCAGTCGCCCTCACATCTCATGTGATGAAGGTCCTGGAGAGACTGGTCTTAGCCCAGCTGAGGCCACAGGTGAGGACGTATCTGGACCCTTTGCAATTTGCCTATCAGCCCCATTTAGGAGTTGATGATGCTGTCATCTACCTGCTGCAACGGGCCCGTATGCATCTGGATGGTGGAGGAGGCACTGTGAGGATCACATTCTTTGATTTCTCCAGTGCTTTCAACACCATTCAACCTCTGCTACTGGGTGAGAAGCTGCAGGTGATGGGTGTTGACGACACATGAATCTCCTGGATTACTGACTACATGACGAGCAGACCACAGTTTTTCCGTCTGGGCAGTGTCCTGTCTGATGTGGTGGTCAGTGATACAGGAGCTCCACAGGGAACTGTGCGTACTCCCTTCCTCTTCACCTTAAACACCACTGACTTTCAGTACAACTGAGTCGTGTTACCTGCAGAAGTTTTCTGATGACTCAGCTGTTGTCGGGTGTGTAAGAGAGGGAGAGGAGGGGGAGTACAGGACACTGGTAGACAACTTTGTTGAGTGGTTGGAACAGAATCACCTGAGGCTGAATGTCAACAAGACCAGAGAGATGGTGATTGACTTAAGGAGGAAGAAGATGCCTTCACAGCCACTACGGATCAGGGGGGAGGTGGTGGAAGAGGTGGACGACTACAAGTACCTGGGAGTGGTGATCGACAACAGACTGGACTGGAAAACTAATACCGAGGCTGTGTACAAGAAGGGGATGAGCAGACTCTATTTCCTGAGGAAGCTGAGATCCTTCAACATGTGCAGCAAGATGTTGGAGATCTTCTACCAGTCTGTTGTTGCCGGCGCAATTTTCTTTGCTGCTGTGTGTTGGGGCAGCAGCATCAGAGCCAGCGACACTAACAAACTTGATGAAATCATCAAGAAGGCTGGCTCTGTACTTGGTCTCAGGCTAGACTCTTTTGAGACCACGGTGGAGAGGAGAATGCTGAAGAAACTTTTATCCATCATGGACAATGATCAGCACCCTCTCCATCACACAGTAGACAGACAGCGGAGCACCTTCTCTCACAGGCTGCTTCAGCTCCGCTGTCAAAGGGACAGATACAGGAAATCTCTCCTGCCACATGCCATCACACTGTATAATAACAGCTAAAACTCTGGTCATAACGTACAGTCTCCACGCACTTTATATGTTTTTACACTGTTCTGCACCTCATCTGTTCACTGCACCTTATATTGTATTTTATTTTGCACTACAATTAATACTGCTTATGTATACATCAACACTGCCCATTTATACATTTGTATACATATTTTTTTTATATATATACAATTTTTATATTACATTTTATATTGATATGTTAATATGTCTAGGTTGTTCTTTTTATTTTACATTTTATATTGCTATGTTAATATGTCTAGGTTGTTCTTTTTATTTTACATTTTATATTGCTATGTTAATATGTCTAGGTTGTTCTTTTTATTTCACTGTGTTGTCATTCGTCTCTGTGTGTAATGCTGCTGCTACACCTTAATTTCCCAGCTTGAGATCAATAAAGTATATCTATTCTATTCTATTCTATTCTATTCTATACCGAGCACAAAGTGAAAGTTTTGTGTGTTTACTGTCTAAAATGTGACGAGGGAGCAGTTAAGACTAGAGAAGGCAAGTTCTGAAGAAGATGATTCAAAAATAGAATATAAGCTGTGAGCCAAACGTCAATGCTGGCCTGAATTTGTGTCGAGAAGCAGCTGATGGTGTATCAAGAGATGTTACTGAGAATGAATCAAATATACTGAATGAGACTGAAAAGTTAAATAAATCTCAATGTATCAATGATTTGGAACATTTAAATGGAGTTTCTGGCTTGAATGAATGAAAAGATAACAGGTGAATACAGTTCAAATGTTTGAAAATGCACTATGTCACCGTGTCTGTGTTTAAATGTTTGAATGGAGTGAATATGTTGAAAAATGTGGAAGGATTGTTGGTCCGATTGCTGAAAAATTAATGAATAGTTAAGAGTTGAAAATGTTTGAAAAAGTGTGAAAATGTGAGTTTCCGCCATTCATTTTAAATTGGGAAATTATTCGCAGAAAACATTGAAGCCGTAGAAGTACATAAGTAGTGAATGCTTCCAGCATTGTCTCCCATCTATGTTGCTGCCAGTGCTTCTTTGGTTTGTACTTCTTTTGGTTTTTGTATTCTCATTTCTCTTTGTTTTTTAGTGGATTTGCCCCAGCCTGTTTTTGTTGCTTACTTTTTGGACAGCAGCTTATCAAAGCTCACTTTTTGTTTTCAACCTGCCTGCCTTTGAGTGTTTTCTATTTATTTTTTTATCAGTGACAAATATATAAAATATAATATAATATAATATAATATAATATAATATAATATAGAATGGAATAACAAAAATGTCATGTAATGGGCACTAGAATACATTTAGATTTGATATCCTCTACTTCCGCTCTCAGGATAAAGTTTACTATTTCACCACAAGAAGGGACTCTGACTGAATAGTAAACAGAAACAACTTTACTTTCATCAAATCTACATTTTCTGGCTACACTAAGTGCCATGACGGCCGAAATGCAAGCTTTCAGAAACCTATGGGTGACATCAAAGGGACTAGGACCATGATACATGATGACCTATATGACCTATTCTTTATTTTGTTTTTTTTCGTGCTTTTTGTATCTTCTGTCGTTCTAGGTTCCCGGCTACTCTTTGGCCATCAGAGCTCTAGATAGTGGAATCCCACCCATGTCCTCAACCGTGATGGTCAACATAGATATCTCTGACATCAATGACAACCCACCCATCTTCTCTCCGGCCAATCTCACTGCTGTCACACAGGTAAACCGTACAATCCACATGCTATTACATTTTATCACAAATATAAGAATGCAAAATTTACTGAAAATAAACTTTGACAAAAATTCAGTGAATCATTGTTTGGTAAGAATAATTCCAACTTTGGTGGTGCAGCACAAAAATACATACCTGTACATAAGAAGCCTCAGTAGGTCCCCTTTTAAAACATTCAGTACAAATCCTGTAAGAATAGCTGAATAAACAAACAAATACTTGCATCTGAAGTAGGTATGAGTGAAATTAGTGGTAAGGTTTGTTAGTATAATACTACCAATTTTTGTCTACCCCAGTAAAGTAACAGATTTTAGAATAGGATTACAAACTTTCAGGTGTTTGTAAATTCACCCAAAAATGAAAATTCAGTCATTATCTACTCATATCCATGCCGATAGAAAGTTGGGAGAAATTTTGTTGGTCACAAAACATTTCTTAACCTTTAAAGTAAAACAGTGTTGAAGCATTTTCAGAAACAACTGAAGTGGCTGGAGACTTGTGGGAAAATGTTAATAACAAAAAAACAATGAAAAAAACTTTGCTCCATGTAGCTCAGCTGGCACAATCCACATCTCTCAAATGGATTTGAAAAGACATTATTGTGCAGCTGAGCTCATGCACCTTCTTCAGATGCAGTAGGTGCAAGCACATTTAGTTGAACAACGACAGTGAAGATGTCAGCTTAAAAATGGGTGTAAATAATGTATTCATCTTGGGTTCTCGGGGCTTCGGAAAACTTGGATTATGCCAGACTTTTTTCTGTTGCTTTTTCATGCTTCAAAACATGTCTCCAGCTCAGTTGTTTAGCAGAATTCTTCAACGCTGTTTTGCTGTCAAGCTCCAGAAATGTTTTATGGACTACGAAACTTTACCTGTCTCCCATACACATGAGGCGTATGGGAGAGTAGATAATGACAGAATTTTCATTCTGGGGTGAACTGACCTTTTACACAAAAATCCAGTCTCTAGTGGCACATTGATTTTTGCTTGATATAATCATTCCTTATGTTCATACTGGAATTTGAGAGAGCCCTTGCTAGAACCAATCCAAAAAGATGAAGGACAAATTCCACAGTTCATTCTGTGGTAATGATAACTGACCCTTCAAATAAACTTTTTGAATACTCTTTCACAATGACCAAATAATATTGCTATACACTAACATATCTGGCAGTCTAAATGTATTTTCAGGGTACTAAAAATTGAAATTACTATTCAGTATTTTGAATGCATCATCTTGCTGAAACATAAAGCGCCCCACAAAATGTACCCACAGACAGGTAGGTCCTTCTAATGATGCATCTCCACTTCCAGGAAAACAAGCCAATTGGCACCAGCATCCTGCAGTTGTCCATCACAGATCAGGACTCCTCCCATAATGGCCCACCCTTTGACCTCCGCATCCTGTCAGGAAATGAAGGTGGAGAGTTTGTACTGGAGAAAGATGGAACACTGGTGGCCAATCAAGTGCTCAGAAGGGACCTGGCAACTGAATATGTTATTCAGATACAGGTAGAGTCAAACTGGTCTTTAAAGTGTAACTGGCAAAATGCAACCTAGGCTTTTTTTGTGAATGTACCCGAGTCAACTCACGTTAGCAGTAGCAGTAGCCATCCTGCCAGTCGAGATGCGTCGATCCCCGAGTGCGGCGTAATATGGAGCTGCACTCGGGGATCGACGCATCTCGACTGGCAGGACAGTTGTGAGCGGAGCAAGCGATTGCTAACGTGAGTTGTTCAGAAACCTTCTTTTTAGTAAACTCTGTGTACACAAACAATGTTCTCAATGCTTGTGTTCATGTGTAGAGACCCTGGTGATACTACGAGCAAAGTTTCATGTTGGGTCGAGTCTTTTTAGTGTTTTAAAATTAGCGATTTTGATGCTACCATACAGTTGCCACTAGCACGCAATTGAAAATGATTTTGACCCAAAAACGAAAATTCCATGTAAATTTTAAAAGTGGGTTTTTCGTTGTAATTATGCTTTTACACTAAGGTTTGACTCAGGTACATTCACAAAAAAAAGCCTAGGTTGCATTTTGGCGAGAGTTATACTTTAACATTGCACCTGTAGCGCAGCTGCAGTCAACCATCTGTAGTAGGGCATTAGTGACTTCAGATTTTTTCAAGTCGACTTATCCGTCAATAAAGTCGAAGTCAAGTCGACACGTCGTTTGATGACGTCATCACATTGACACAGCGGAGGAACACCTCCATATGTGTGTCTGGCCCACAGCCGGAGAGTTTTAAAACCAGGAAACAGCTGATCACAGTAATCAGTCCATCACTTCAGCCGCGGACGTCAAGATGAGCAACTGGAAAGCCGCTGAGATCCGGGAGATGCTAGCGTCTCCTCGATCTCTGTAGCTGACAGCTAGCAGACACAACCAAACAGCTAGTAGCTGCTGTCAGCTTGTTGTGTAGTGGCAAGCTACGAACGGTCGCTACTTTCAAATTAAAAGCCCCCCGCTAAGAACCCAGTTCTAAAATCCAATGGGATGCAATGTAAAGCTCTTATTTTGAAGACAAATTCGTTGTCACTGTTCACTGCCCAAAAAAAAAAAAAACCCCCCAAAAAAACCACGACTTGTCGACCACTCTCAGGGGTCGTCGACTTGCGCCACTGTTGTCGACGCGTCGACAAATCGGCTTTTCTGTTAATGCCCTAATCTGTAGCATCACATGATTTAAAAAAAATAATGATTTTGTCAATCACTTCATGCCTTTTAGAAAAAAAAACGCAAGAAGTTAACAATAACGTCCATTAGCATAAGCAATCATAGCTTGCTCATTATGCACAAATGGAAGCTCTCACAGTAGGTCCACACACATACTTTCGTGGGGTGCTTTTTCTTTAGTAATACTTTCAAAATTGGTTCCAAAGCAACTACACACAAAGAGATGGAGAACCTAATCCACAGTCCTTGGGTAAGTACAGCCTAAAATAATGAGATATCAACAATCTGAATTAGATCAATGAAATGGGTATCTTCGAGAATTAGAATTATCCCTTTCACATTCATTTCTTGTCTTTCCTAGGACAGGATTAAGTTATTTCTCCTTTTAAGAGTTACACTACTACAGACTTCCTTTTTACAAAGAAAAAGTTGAATTCATTAGCAAAAACCATGCTCAAATCCATACTTTGAGAGGTTTTGCTGTTAAAGCTGTAATTGATCACTAGCATACTATGTCTAATGATAACTAATGCCAGTTAACCTTAGCTAAATATTGCTGTGTAACTACCATTCACAAGTCAGCTTGCTTATGACTCTTCTCTACTATGTTTTAGCATTTACCATGTTTTATTTTGTCATATAGCTCACCTGGTGGAGTGTGTGCCCCTTACAGTTGTGTCCATACTGCAGTGGCCATTCCTTACCTGGGTCTGCTGCATGTAAAATCCCTCCAATTCAACTAAAATATGTGTTTCTATTAGGGCATTAACAGAAAAGCCGATTTGTCGACGCGTCGACGTCAGTGGCGCAAGTCGACGACCCCTGAGAGTGGTCGACAAGTCGTGTTTGGTTTTTTTTTTTGGTTTTTTTTTGGGCAGTGAACAGTGACAACGAATTTGTCTTCAAAATAAGAACTTTACATTGCATCCCATTGGATTTTAGAACTGGGTTCTTAGCGGGGGGCTTTTAATTTGAAAGTAGCGACTGTTCATAGCTTGCTGCTACACAACAAGCTGACAGCAGCTACTAGCTGTTTGGTTGTGTCCGCTAGCTGTCAGCTACAGAGACCGAGGAGACGCTAGCATCTCCCGGATCTCAGCGGCTTTCCAGTTGCTCATCTTGACGTCCGCGGCTGAAGTGATGGACTGATTACTGTGATCAGCTGTTTCCTGGTTTTAAAACTCTCCGGCTGTGGGCCAGACACACATATGGAGGTGTTCCTCCGCTGTGTCAATGTGATGACGTCATCAAACGACGTGTCGACTCGACTTCGACTTTATTGACGGATAAGTCGACTTGAAAAAATCTGGTCACTAATGCCCTATAAAATGTCATATTGTGCAGTCAACATTATAAACCAATGAGCTATTAGATTAGATGAGAACTAGGAGTTTCTCGTCATGTCCTTGTTCCTGCAGTAAATGAAGAGCCGCTGCTGCATCTAACTATAAAAACTGCCTCACTCTCATGAGGTTTTTGGTACCCATTTGTATATGACATCAGGGTAAGTCCGGATTGGACACCAATTTGACTGACATGCATTATGACAACTGGCTCATCTCAAACAAGTGTAATGTAACCTTTTACGTACCGCCTCTACAGATGGACTTCCTGATGAAATAAAGATCATTAAGGGATGTCACCAATTAGAGATGGTATCAAGTCTTTCCCCTGCCCTCTCCACTTGTGTATCTTCTCCTGTCTTTCATCATGAGCTCTTTTTCTATCACTGTTCTCCCTCCTCCTCCCAGGTGACAGACTCGGGGAAGCCTCGTCTGTCTTCCTCTTCCATGCTTACAATCAGGGTGATTGAGGAGAGCCTCCACCGGCCAGTGGCTTTGCCACTACAAGTTCATATCGTCACTATGGAGGATGAGTTTCCTGGTGGTGTGATTGGCCAGCTGCACGCCACTGACGCTGACCCTTATGATGCACTGACCTTTGGCCATGCCCCCCCAGCCCAGCGCAGTCTCTTTAAGATCAGTCCTCGCGATGGCAAGATCATCGCCCTGGGAGGGCTGGATGCAGGAAGGTACTCCCTCAATGCCAGCGTTAGTGATGGCCGCTTTGCTGTACCTGTACCTGTAAGCGTACATGTGGAGCAGGCGACACCAGAGATGTTGCATGAGGCGGTGACGGTACGCTTTGAGAGCGTGGCTCCACAAGACTTTGTGGCATTGCACTTGAAGGGCGTATTGAAGGTGCTGCAACAGGCCGCTGCTTCACAACAGCAGGACACGGTGCACCTGCTCAGTCTGCAACCAGTTGGTGGGACCCAACAGCTGGACATGCTTATTGCCGTGGAAACCGCAGGGGATGGGTACTACAAGGCGGCATACCTCACCCAGAAACTCAGTGCATCCCGGCGGCAGCTCGAGGAAGTCCTCCGAGTGTCAGCTATCCTAGATAAAAACTGCTCGGGACTGGAATGCCGCGGGGCACAATGTGAACAGAGCATCATCCTGGACTCACACAACCTGGCTACATACAGCACCCCACGTGTCAGCTTTGTTTCGCCACGCTTCCACCGGACCTCACGCTGCACATGCACTGGTGAGTGATTGACTCTTCTAAGTGTACCCATTTTTCAGTCACAAACCTTGTGTCTGAAATCGCATACAATATACTACAGTAGGTACTACTTCAAAGTGGCCATTTCACTCGCGGGGAGCGAGATTCACGCAACGCGTGAAATGTCAGTGACAACTGTAGCCACTAGGTGAAAGCATAGTACTGAATTGCAGCTCAAACGATTTTGGGACAATTCCACATTTGACCACAATGTAGCTGCAATGGAGAGTGGCGCTGTTTTAGGCTACAGGTAGAGTGAATGGAGAGGGGGACTGCTAAACCGTATCAGATTGATTCAGACTGATTGTTTCACAGCGGTGGGACACCTCAGTTATCTGGGTGACCTTGGATAATCACTTGTGCTTTCTTTGTTTTACAGTAGAGCTAAAATATGGACATTAGTTGTTTTTTTAAGGAACATTTGTTTACTGGTAAAATTGCCGACCTGAATTATTGTCCCAGTCCGCCCCCGTGAGCCTATATCACGGCCTGACTGGATGTTGCTTAAATATAAGAATAGCCTATAATAATATCTGCTACCCTAAAGACATCTGAGGTTGTGATTTCGCTCGCTCGCTCGCTGCAGCCACGGCTAATAAGCGGAGGCAGAAACAATTACGCACAGCCTACAGAAGTTTCTACGTCCATATAAGCATTTAAGAAATGATTCTTATCAGTTCCATAATTCAGAGAGGATTTTTACTCAACGAAAAAATTTATAAAGATCAGCTTTTAGGTTGAAGACACGACAGCAGCACGTATGTCCAGACACTGAAGTGAATACTGATGTATAGCTCCCCTGGTAGAGCAGCTCCCTCAGTAAGCTGAAACACCCGCTGATATGAGTTCGAATCTCCGTATAGGCTGTAACTTCAGTTAATGTGTTTTCTTTTCTCATCATCATTATGATCACATATGGCTCCAAGTTCGAGTAAATAAATGAGCAAATGAGCATTAATTCTCCGCCGGGCCGCGGCACCAGCTTTCCTGCTTGTGTACATAAAATACATTAAATTCTGACACCACAACTGTAGCATACCGAATATCAATAGATGATAACCAGAAAAAAAAACGTTCTATTGATCTGATTCACCGGCTGCTTTCTTTCTTTCAGTTGTGGTGTCAGAATTTAACACAAATATTTGTGCTTTCTATTCCTTATATTTTCTACAACAGGCTTATAGAAAGAAGAACGACGCCACGTCATGTCAGACAGTTTTCTCTCGCTTTATTAAAATACATAATCAGCAGCTTCACAGTAGTCGGATATACAGAAGGTTATTTAAAGCGGAGTGAGTCCCTAAAGCAGTCTCCCTGCAGGAGGAGATCCCTTGGCCAAGTGATCAATGTATTTGTTGCAGACCTCTTTGCTGTCCTCAGCGCGCGGGGGTGGGGGTGGGGGCGCTGGCGTAGCAAGCTTTTCGAAAGTGTGGGGGATGGATGTGGTCTTTCCAGTTAAGCGAACTTGTTCCAGATGCCTTAACATTTGCATTCCCCCATACTGAGGAATGTGTGTATGAGACGAGAAGTAAGCACCATCCAGGATGTGTCCATCCTGCATTCGGAGGTGGAGAAGCTCATTAAGCTGTGTCTGGCCCTGCCAATGGCCGCGTTTCCCAGATTTGTTAAGAAGCTCTTAAGTGCTAAGATCTTCTTAGGAGCGCTCTTAAGAACGCTGTGAAAGAAGGATGTGTTTCCCAGAGTCGCTCTTAGCTTAAGAAGATCTTTCACTAAGAAGGAAATGTAAGATCGAGCTGACCCACTCTTAACAGCCTTCTTAGTGACCAAATGCTCAGTGATCAAGCCGCGTCAGGGAAATTTATATCCTCCACTTTTCGAAATAATAAAACAATGCTCAATGTTGAAATGCGCTCATAGCTGCGGACCACTGGCGCAAGAAACATAGGTTAAAGTGAAACTCTCGCCAAAAAGCAACCGAGGCTTTATTTATGATTGGGTATGAGTCAAACCTTCACGTACAAGCACACTCATGACCAAAGAGGCACTTTTAAGATTTACCGTAGTTTCGTTTTGGGGCAAGCTCATTTTGAACGGGAGTACATAGGGCATACCACGACGGCATCAAAATGTCTATTTTTAGACCACTAAGAAGGCTCCACACATCATGAAACTTTACTGGTAGCATCACCAGGGTCTCTACTCATGACACGAGCAGTAAGAACATTGTTTGTGTACACAAAGTGTGTGAAAAAGACGGTTTTGAACTACTTACGCTTAGCTACTGGGACTCCGGCGCGCCGCCGCCATTCCAGGCAGAAAGTGTCGATCTCCGAGTGCGGCCATCATGACGGAGAGTAACGGTGGGACGCTCAACAGCCACGCGAGAGGTTACGTGACATCACCGGCTGTTGATGCCGTACTGTTTGTAATATGTGGCTCCCTTGTCAACATGGACGTCAGTGTTGCTTTTGACTAACGACAGAACAACGAATTATCCGCGAATTCATCTGGAAATAAGCCCGAGGAGCGTCCCACCGTTACTCTCCGTCATGATGGCCGCACTCGGAGATCGACACTTTTTGCCTGGAATGGCGGCGGCGCGCCGGAGTCCCAGTAGCTAAGCGTAAGTAGTTCAAAACCGTCTTTCTCACACACTTTGTGTACACAAACAATGTTCTTACTGCTCGTGTCATGAGTAGAGACCCTGGTGATGCTACCAGTAAAGTTTCATGATGTGTGGAGCCTTCTTAGTGGTCTAAAAATAGACATTTTGATGCCGACGTGGTATGCCCTATGTACTCCCGTTCAAAATGAGCTTGCCCCAAAACGAAACTACGGTAAATCTTAAAAGTGCCTCTTTGGTCATGAGTGTGCTTGTACGTGAAGGTTTGACTCATACCCAATCATAAATAAAGCCTCGGTTGCTTTTTGGCGAGAGTTTCACTTTAATAGAAGGAAAAAAAGAACTTCTATTGAATTACACGTTTAAGTTTTCCACACACATCTGCATATGAGTTTATAGTACTACACATAAAAAAACAACAACCCTGTGGCATTTCACAGATATCAAGGGAACAGATGTAATTAAACTCAGCTGAACCTCATCCAGAGAGGCTTCACCTGCTACTCTATATAAATGCGTTGCCAAAGTCCGTGCGTGTGAGAAACCATGGCTGCAATACAGCACATTCTCGCTGCAAACCAACAGCGTCGCCGTGCGCGAAGCCAGACGGTTTACATAAATGCATACGTGCGTCAGCACTTCTCCCCGCTGGACGTGCTGTCAGACCGGGCTGTCCAGGCAAAGTACCGGCTGCCCCGTGCGGAGATCCAACGGCTGATCACCCTGGTGTCTCCACACATCCCGAGAGCAACCCGCTGCAATTTTGCCCTCAGCCCGGAGGTGCAGCTCCTGGCTGCGCTGCGTTTTTACGCAGTGGGGAGCTTCCTGGAGGTGATGGGGGATGGCACTGGCCTCAGCAAGGCATCGGTGTCACGGAGTGTGGCAGCTGTGACACCGATTCTCCTGCGCCATGCCATGGATGGCACCCTCATTCCAATCCACAATCCCTCCCTGGTGGATCCGTGCTGGGTCGGTAGAAAGCACTACGCGGCCGCCAACACACCCGCACCCACACCCCGCCCGCACACACACACACACGATACATGCGTAGCCTAATTGCACCTGTGTGGGGGGACCACGGGGCGCTGTGTGTGACTTATGCGCTGATAAAGTGGTGGGTGATCGATTTGCCTGGCATCGATTGATTCAGTTTCAGCAGCACCGCGGTGGACAGCTCCCACTAAGAGCTTCTTAAGAAGCTTCTTTGGCTTGATCTTAATGTTCTCCTAAGAAGGCAGTTAAGAACGCGTCTGGGAAACACCCGTATCTTAGCGCTCCTTCTTAGCCGAACCCTTCTTAAGAGCCTTCTTAAGTCCTTAAGAACGATCGAATCTGGGAAACGCCGCCAATGCTGTTATGTTCCTTAAATGGCTTGATTTAGTGATCAAAGTTTCATTTTCTTAACAATAAAGATGCCGTGTTCATCCATCTAGTTCTCTTATAACTGCACGCCATTATAAAATAACTTCAAATCAAATCCTTAATCATTGATAAAAGTGCGTGCTCCCCCCCCCCCCCCCCTCTCAGAAAATAGTTCCGACGTCCATGAAGCCGGTGAATCAGATCAATAGAACGGGTTTTTTTTTCTGGTTATCATCTATTGATATTCGGTACGCTACAGTTGTGGTGTCAGAATTTAATGTATTTTATGTACACAAGCAGGAAAGCTGGTGCCGCGGCCTGGCGGAGAATTAATGCTCATTTGCTCATTTATTTGCTCAAACTTGGAGCCATATGTGATCATAATGATGATGAGAAAAGAAAACACATTAACTGAAGTTACAGCCTATACGGAGATTCGAACTCATATCAGCGGGTGTTTCAGCTTACTGAGGGAGCTGCTCTACCAGGGGAGCTATACATCAGTATTCACATCAGTGTCTGGACATACGTGCTGCTGTCGTGTCTTCAACCTAAAAGCTGATCTTTCTAAATTTTTTCGTTGAGTAAAAATCCTCTCTGAATTATGGAACTGATAAGAATCATTTCTTAAATGCTTACATGGACGTAGAAACTTCTGTAGGCTGTGCGCAATTGTTTCTGCCTCCGCTTATTAGCCGTGGCTGCAGCGAGCGAGCGAGCGAAATCACAACCTCAGATGTCTTTAGGGTCTTTGACGTGTGCACAAAAAAAGACCACAGTTAAACATAAAATGGGAATATCACAGATAAATACAAAATACAAAGAATAAGACCTTAAAATACATTTAAAAGGCTTCATAGTGAGTTGTTGATGATGATGATGGCGGATGAATGATTTTTTTCACTAAGTTTGTCCTTGCTAGAGGGACCCTGTAGCGACAGGCTGAAGGAAGGAGTTGGAATGAGGTGTGGAGTGGGTGAGGTATTATTAGCTACATTCTTGTATTTAAGCAACAACGAACAGAAACATAAATCAGGCAATTCTGTCCATTCCCGTTCATGGTCACTGCTCCCTGCTGCTGCATGTTGTCGTCCTCCTGCTCACAGATGCCACCTGGTGGTTGTTTGGGCACATTGCCGTTTCTCATGAAAACACAATTGATCCTCCACTAAAAAGGTGCGTGATTCTCGCGTGAACTCGGCCACAACGAAGTAGTACCTACTGTACATACACAATACTATTATATGTTGCATGTATCTTTTCAGATGCACAGTGTGTCTCATCTCACTTCCTGAGAGCCTCCATGCCGGTTCTAGAAATGTAACCATGGTAACCACTGCCAACAATGAATTAATTTAAAAAAATAATTTAAAAAAGTGAAATCATAGTTATACACTTACATTAAAGTTTCACCGACCTTACGCCAGAGCTGGCTTGGTGGCTGGCCGTCATTGTTTGTAACGTTATTGTTTTTGTCAGGAAAGGATATGTCAAAATTTTGTCCAGTGTTAGCCTACTGTAACATTTCCCTGTAAATAGAATGCATTTCACATAATATTGGTTCTATACTAAGGTTTCAGACATACTAAAAAGTCTATACTCTTTTAGTGTACTAAATAGCATGTTAGTGAATGAAACCAGAATTCTGACCAAAAAAATCTTTGTGGGCTAAATGTCACAGGCGGTTGTGTCTGTAGGGCGGGTTATGTCTTGAGTCTTTTCTATATCGAAGAAGCGAAGTTATGATGACGCAAGTATGTGTTTTCATAGGAGTTGTGCACACTAAGTCAGTGATGTTTAACTATACAACAATCTTTTTTAATATCTAAATAATAATAATCTAAAAAAAAAAATAAATGACATTAAAACAGAGGATGCAAGTGGATGCTCATTCATCTTAGAATATGGGAAATAAACCCCACGAATATGGTTCATTTTTTTTTAATAATGACCAATGCAAGATATGCTTATTGAAAGATTTCATTGAGTTACAGAAGCTACTGGAACAGAGATCTATAGAGTCTAGCCTGCACATGACGTCATGGCTTCTAAGATTTAAAGAAAAAGCTGATTGAGGTCTGATATAGCTTGGCTAGCTTCATCATGGTGTTTGCTAGTAACCACACAATGGAGCTGGACTTTCCACTTAAACATGCTGGCTTTCTGAGTAAATAGAGGGACCAAGATGTGGTCTCATGCTATTCTTGCACAAAATGCACCATGAGCTTCCAAGTTTGTGTATCGTGGAACACATTTGGCACCGCCTTCTGAAAATAATGAATTTGACAGATTTAATCATATCACAGGAACATTCCTGTGATATGATTAAATCTTCAAGGTTCTGTATTTGTCACATACACAGAGCGTATAATACAATGTGCAATGAAATGCATTTATGACCCTTCAAGATTCTCTTGTAGCTGGTAATATTAAGAAAATAGATAAAGGTATGATAAAGAGATGAAAAGGAGATCAGAGATGAATATGAAATGTTATATTATGTATACATCGACTGTATTTGCTTATACTTTATACATAACACATACACTGCAAATACTATATACATAAACACAACTATAAACAAATATTGATACTAATGGTTAAAGTGAAATTAAAGAGTTAAGAGTGTGATGGTGCAAAGTTCAGTAATATGAGGATACAAACAGTCGGTGTTGGCAAAAAGTCGATAGATGAAAAGAAGGTGTAAGAAACAGTTCAGTTATCAGCTGGATTTGTTTTTGGATTTTAAAGTGCAGTGAGCATCTCATTTATAACTGTTGAATATTCTATCTGCCTGGGGGAGAAAGCTTCTCCTCAGCCACTCTGACCATGCCTTTAGGCTGCAAAGGCATCTTCCCGACCTCAGCAGCCTAAATGTATGGTTGTGGGGGTGTGCCGAGTCCTTCATTATTAGTTTTGCTTTTTTCCTGGAGCATGTGGTTTGGATGTCGTGCTGGGTTGGTGGGGTGGTACTGGTGAGTGCACCACCTGCTGCATGTTTTTTTCAGTCCCAGGCAGAGCAGCTGCCGTGACAGGCAGTGATCGACTCTGAAAGAATGCTTTCCATTACCGCTGTGTAGAATGCATTGGGAACTGCAGACAACATTAGCCTATGCATGCACTTCCAGCCATGCCATGATAGGCACGTTGTAGATTAAATGTTGACTTAGAGTAACTAAAATGCATGAAATGCTAGATAAGGGATATCAAATTTTAATGCGAAACGTAATGCAAACACTAATGAAATGTTGACCATTGAATTATAGTTATGATATAGTATTCCCACATTCCTTTCCATTATGTGTCCCAAAAATGTCACCTTTCATACAGTGGTCCTAAGTGCATTTGTGCACATAATACAGTTTATGCCCAGAAAAAGACACCTTGGGGCACAAAATACATATGCTTAAAAACACAGTATGTGACAGTGGCAAATTCATGGTCTATGTAGACCCACAAGGGTCATGTGATATGGGAAAACAATAGTAATAACTTTGGAAATCCTCCAACAGATTATTCAGGATTTCATACTTTATGCCAGACGCATATACCAGGAGTACTTGCATCAAATTGAACCTAAAATACATAGTCATCATGGCCTATGGTAATTATTTCCTAAAAAATAGGCCTATATATTTTTTTGAAACATGGGGACTTAAAGACACTGTTGATACTCTTTATATTTACTTTTTGGTATAACAGACATGGTCTATTATGCACATACATATAATTTGCCCATTTATTTTCCTGATCATAATACGACATAGGAGACAACAAGCAAACAGTATCATTTTAACTTAGTAGAGTATAATAATAATGTAATATTTTGTTCACACTGAGAGATACAAACTGGGAATATTGTCCTGGTGTCTATGTGGCATTTAATCTAATCGGGAAAAGATCGTTTGTCATTTCATTACAAATAAATAGAGATGTCTGATCACCTCTTTACCTTTACCAATAGAAGACCATCTGTGGTTAAAATAAACAGATCAGTGAGATCAAATAAAAGACAGTAGTGTGCTTGGTGAATTTTCTTTTTCATTTGTGAAGTTACTCATGACTCAAGTCATTTTTAGTACGTTTGTACTCGACTTTAAGTTCAGCTCTCATAGTGATATACTTCTCTCTCTCTCTCTCTCTCTGTGTGTGTGTGTGTGTGTGTGTACAGAAGCCAGCTGTACTGTCCTATCAGAACAGTGTGAGGGCAATCCGTGCCCAGCAGACATGCAGTGTGTTTCAATCGAGGCCACCAGAGGGACCTACGCATGCCAGTGTCCACCAGGGAAACTTGGAGAATGTGCAGGTTTGTGTCTGTCAGGTAGAAAAAAATCACAAGTCTGTGTTAAGATGTTTGATTCATGAAAATAAAACATGCAATAACAACATCTCAATAAAAAAAACATTTTTGGTGTATTTACAATGTTATTTTTAAGTAGTTGTACTAGTAAGTGCTAATAATTTGAAAATCATTGTACCCTTAAATACATATTTTTGTGTGTGTGTGTGTGTGTGTGTGTGTGTGTGTGTGTGTGTGTGTGTTTGTGTGTGTGTTGGCCGGGGGGGTGCAGGCCATTCATCTCTGAGTTTCTCAGGTAATAGTTACATCAAGTACAGACTGTCTGATCGGCTGCAGACGGAGCTGAAACTCAACCTTAGGATCAGAACACTTCAGAGCCGAGGAATCATCATGTACACACACACTGAACCCTGCATCATGCTAAAGGTACACATGTACACACAAGTGCTGGTCTTGGCTCAAACATTTTTCAGGGGTGATTGCTGCTCGATCACCAAGTGCATACAAGCTGCTGCTGTTGCTCTCCTCTCTGTGGGCGGATGGAAGTTAGACTTAGTTGAGAAACCCATAAGTATAGCAGTGTAATTTGAAACATTAAAATTCATGAAAATATTACTGGAAAACATATTCTTTTTAATGTTCAAAACATTTGAGATTATCATGATTTCTATATGTGGCATTTTTTCCAAATGCCCCATTATGATAATTTTTCACACTTTCTACATTTTTACATGCCAGTGTTATGATGGAACATAGGACAAGACTAGACAAGAATGATCCTAACAAGAGATTTGATACTGTGTATTCAATTTATGTTTGTAATTATGTGTGTGAGCAGTTGGAGGAGGGGAAGCTGTGGTTCCAGCTGACCTGTGGCCTTGACGGTGGTGATGACAATCCTGACATGTTGGGCATCTCTGGCCGTCGTGTCAATGACGGCAGCTGGCACACAGTGGCACTGGAGTTGGACCGCAACTTCAGTAGCTTGGCGCTAGATGACAGCTACATTGAGCGACGTCGTGGACCGCCATTCATACGACCACTTGGTCTTGACAGAAGCATCTACTTTGGAGCACTGGTCAGTCCATGAGTAGTTGTAGCAGCCATAGTAGGATTTCAGATGGCCCCATAATGCTAGCTACTTTAGTGCTCCTCAGCTTTTGGAGAACATTAATATATTTAAACGTACTAAAAGTTGTTTTTAACTGGTTGTTCCTGTCATTGAATTCAGATTCTGACTTATCTGACGTCATAAAATTAAAGCTAATTTTTATGGTAGAGTGCTGAGAATGAGTTAAGGAGTCTGAGGGAAGAATCTGTGGCCTCATTTAACAAAATGTTCAGGAAAACTTAAGGAGATTTTTACGTGAAATTAGTCTTAAAATAATTTATGCTTGGTGCATACTGTCTTATAAAAGAAGCCAGACAACCCATACTATTCAGTGGACTAAATAGTGGATGGATAAAGCACGTTGATAAAGGGAGGCTGTGGCTACAGCAGTGAATGAGGTCTGGCAAAAAGACAGTACTGCGGCTGATATTAAAACATGGTCTAGCAAATAATTCCTCACATCCTCTTTTGAAGACAATGTGTTTAAAAGGTTTCTGACACAATTTGTGAAATATAATGTGACATTACATTCTTACTACAAACTTGGCTTGCATGACAATGTTATATCTTGAAAACTTGAACTTGATGTCTTGAAGCAAACATGCATATATAACTTATATAGCACTTTTTAAAATACACAGTTACAACGCGCTTCACATTTTGGATAAAGTGCACAAGTCATATCCCAAAGTACAAAACAGGCATATGCTGTACATACATACCAACATACATTCATACACAAACACAAGTATGATGCACAGACACAATTTATAAAAACACTAACCTACAGAAATGTGTGGTCACCTCTGCATTTGAAATGTGCTCGGGCAACAACAAAAAGGCCCAGAGAAGATTATCGCAGAGGAGGACTGCTAGGATAAGGGCTCAGTAATTCTGTTTTGTATGCAGGTACCAGGCCATGCAGGGCCTTGTATGTAATTAGTCTGTGAAGAGGGATTTACAGTAGTCTAAACGAGAAACAGTTAAGGTGTGTAGTAGAAGTTCCACGTGATTGGCTGTTAGTATAGTTTTGATTGGTGCTTTTGTTTCTCAAAGAAGAAGAAAGAAAAGGAGCAGGACTGAAGTTTTGTAATGTGAGGTTCAAAGCACAAGTGTTGGTCAAATGGAATACAGAGATTTTTAGTGGTGCTCTTGATATTGTTGGCTAGAGGCCCAATATAATAAATTACCTCCTTACTAAAACAATCCGGGCTGATCACAAGGACCTTGGTTTTATCAGGATTGACATAGAGTCAATTTTGTGAAGTCCAATTAGTAACGTGAAGCAGATCATCTAGAGGTAGCATATGGAGAACAAGATGGGATCCAAAATTGACCCTTGCAGGATGTCACATAAGAGGGAAGCAGAGGAAGACACATATTTGCAGTAATGTAGTAATATGAACATTAAAGTATCCGTCAGACAGGTATGAAGTGAACCATTTCAGTACATAGCCACAGATGCCAACCCAGTTTGATAATATACCAATTAAAATTACATGATCAAAAGTGTCAAAGCAGCGGATATGATATAAGTAAAATGGAGAATTCACCTTTATCTGCATGCATCAGAATGTAATTTGTTACTTTGAGCAGAGTTGTCTCAGTGCTATGTTTTTGATGGAATCCAGGGTTGTTATTCAATTGGACCAGTAAAAGTTATTTTATGTGCAGATGTTGTTGCTGCTCTTAGTACAAACAATAAAACTAAAACTAAACTAATTTAGTTTGCTGTTGTTAGTAGCACTCAGGGCCGGAGTGGGACTCATTTTCAGCCCTGGAGTTTCATGCATCACACCGGCCCATTTTAGATCACGACCTATTATATTAAAATAATGTAATTATAACTTTACATGTTAAGCCTACAATAGCGCACTGTTCTCTAAAGCCTTGTAATTCGGTGTATTTTTTCTAAAATAATTCCAATTCAATGCAAGTTATGGTTGCTTCACAATGTGGATTTATTTCAACATGAGTGCACATCTCCACCATTATTCTTTGCAACACAACATCCTTTTCAACAAATTCAAAAAAGAATAAATAAAATATTAAATATTCAATTTGAAAAAGACTTGCCTGCACCTGTATCACATAAAAAACAATAATCTGTAAGGCATGTTTGACATGGAAAACACATTTTGACTGAACCAATTAAGATTGTTTTCAATGGCAAAATATGCAGGCTTATTCCATATTACTTTCATCCTATTCACTTTCAATTGTGTGCTTTGTTTACTATCTTACTTTTAATGATAAAAAGTATATCGGGCCACTACTATCATTTGGGCATAGAAAGTGGTTATATTGGAACTGATGCTTGCTTGTTCACAAACTAGCTCACCTGTTCCTTCCATGACAGCAGCTATCCCTTCCTCACCACTGGCTCCTGGCTCTGCCTCTGACACTAAATCACATTTTAAAAATGGTCATAATTCTCAACACAAATCCCCCCTTTTCCAAGTCAAAAATTCAAGTCAGTTTCATTATTGTAGTGCTGAATCATCTATCATCATCAATTATCTCAGGATTCAGCATTTTTCATATCTACACCATACTCTTCATTATATTAATTCTAATAATATTCATTCAATGAGCAATCCTACCTGCCCACTCTGGACCTGTGGTGGGCTCATGGCTGATCCTTTGTGCTGCATCTTGCATCTGAGGGGCTACAAGACAAAGTTTCCCAGTTATGTGGTGTCGCATCATACTATAATTTAAATTATGTAACATTAGGTTAGGCAGGCTATATGTTACAACGCCACGCAATTCATTGACTTGATAGGCTAATTAATTAACTTGAACGGTGCAGGTAAAGTTGCATTTTGTTCAACATCTTATCTTACCCATTTCATCATCTTCATTGGTCGTTTCAGACCGCAAGCTCATTTTATTGAAAAAGCTGCCGATTTTTGCACATTTGGCTGCATCTGTCTCCAGTGCTTTTCTCTTTTTAATTCTCGCTTTTTCTTCGCCACCCTTGCTCTTTTTATTTTCCATTTTGCAAACACCCTTGCACTTCTGGGGCTGGAGCCAGGCTACAAACACCACTGACAGTATGCGGTGTGCACGGACATGTTACATCAGGCTGCGTCTGCAAAAAAAAAAAGAGCTGCCAGTGGAGACGGCCCAGGGACAGCGGTAACAGCATACACGTAATACCCACTCATTGCCATGACTGAACACCCGCCCAAAATAAATAAATAAATTAAAATAATAATTGAACACCGGCCCTCGCGGCCCAAAAGTCAGACCGGCCCACCGGGAATTGTCCCGGTCCTCCCGATTAGCCACTCTGGGCCTGGTAGCACTGCCTCATCCACTGCTTCTGTTCTTTCATTTCATTCCTAAGATAAGTGTTGTTGTTGTAAATATTATTATACCAGAAGAAGAAACAAATGGGCTAAAATAAATGGATGTTCACTTACCAATCAGTGAGAGAGGTGAGAGCAATAGGATGAGACAATCTCTCTGATATCGGGCCTGTATTCTGTGTTGCAAACCAAGGCACTGTTCACGATGTATATGTCTGTCCTGCCCTGGCTCTTGATAGAATGGGTCAAGCGTACGGTGAAGTCAAAATAAAGCAAAGCCACACCTTCTTTATTTCGTGCTATGACAGGTGCATAGTATTACTGGGTTGGCATGGGTCAGACATTTGGCTCTTGTGGTCCAGATCTTTGACATTTTCTGTGAGACCATTGATCTTTTGCCAACAACTTTGGAACTTTTTACATTCATCAGAGGAGGTGACTGAAAATCCTGATTCAGAAGCTGGTCAATAGTATTTAACAAAATCTTAGGATTGTGCTTATTATTGTTAATTAGACCAGAGAAATATGGCGCTCTTGGATCTTTAATGAGCTAATTCAGCCTGGTTAATAATTCCTTCATGTGAAGGTAGTAAACATGTTTTTTCTTTTTTTTCCCCATTTTCGCTCCTTCTATGGCATATGATGAAATCAGCTATCCAGGGCGATGAATTGACGGTTGGGGCTGGTCTTATATAGCACTATGGTGCCTAGAGCTAAAGGTCAATTAGGGCTGTAGCTATCGAATATTTTTAGAATTGAGTATTCTACCGATTATCCCATCGATTAATCGAGTAATCTAATAAAAAAATAATTTTGCATCATTAAACAACAATACCAAATAATGCATAATGAAAATGACAGGCCTGTTAAATAGACCAAGCAATTGGCTTTTATTCCGGGTGTGTGTTTGCTTGTGTGTGCACACGTGCGTGAGGGAGAGTGAGAGAGACGAGCCGAGTGTGTGTGTGTGTGTGTGTGTGTGTGTGTGTGTGTGTTGAAAGGAGTTATTTGGTGTAGGCTATTACTCTCTTGCAATTTAACACAAATTAGTTTCCACATCCTAACATGATATCTAGTCATAGCGACATCAGGCTACAGCCTCTACAAATACCATACACTCTAACTAGCAATGGTAGGCTACATTGAATTAGCTAACATCAATGTTTACGTTAGCTTGTGTCGGCGACGCTTGGTGAGCTGGTGTTAACAACTGGATACTTTCGGTTCAGATGTTGAATCATTGTTGACGTGCTGTTGTGGTACGCCAGTTCTGCATTGCAGTAGACACATTGCACTTTGTTATCTTCTTTTTTAAGTGTGAAATGATCCCAAACTTTGGACCTTCTCTGTCTTTTACGGACGGTTTCTTGGCTCTCCACCATCGCGCCCACTCAATTCTGAACGTAGTGGTGTGTGTCCACAATAACAGTCTGTGTGGAAAAATGATCCCAGGGCTAAGCAGGCCGCATAACGCGGGTGATAGGAATTAAACGAAGCCTCGAGGCAGAGAATTTGCTTCGACCATTTTTTTGTAATTAACTTAATACAGAGTTGTTAAGAACACGTGTGAGCTCTGAGTTTCATAGTCCTTCATAGGGCCACTTGTGGGTCATTGACCCAACCGGCCTTCATGTGGGTTGCTAGGGCTAGGTGAGCCCGGGTGTGAATGGTTGTTAAGCTGTCTCGGGAGGGAACTCAGTAATGCATTGTAGGTGGGTGATAAGTAATGTCTTAGGTCACCTCCTCTGTTCAAAGACGTTCCTTCCAGTTTGACATAAATGGATTGTTTTACTCCTCTTTCAAACCATCTGTCTTCTCTGGCCTAGATGTTTACATTGTTGTCCTCAAAGGAATGATGTTTCTCCTTCAGATGTAAGTGGACAGCAGAATTGACCTGAGGAGTTGGCCTTCCTGTGTTGTGCCATTCGTTTATGGAGAGGTTGTTTTGTCTCCCCAATGTACAAATCTGTGCATTCTTGGCTGCATTGAACACATTAACTACATTACTCTGTTTATGCCTGGGTGTTTTGTCCTTAGGATGGACAAGTTTCTGCCTCAGTATGTTGGTAGGTTTGAAGTGAACCGGGATATGATGTTTATGAGTTTTCGTGAGTTTCTCAGATGTTCCCGTGACATAAGGAATGACGATGTTGTTACGTTTCTCCGTCTCCTCCTCAATGTCTGATCTGGAGTACAGTAATCTGTTTCTGCTTCACTACTCTTTCTGTACTGTTGAGTACACTGTTTACCATCCAGCTGCCGATCAGAAATGATGGAAATTGTAATAAACTTACCAGAATCACCTTCAGTTATTAAACAAATACTCCAGCCTCACTTCAGTACACAAAGATGCAGAGGCTCCAGAAAAACAACTTTTATCATCAGCTCAAACAACAGCTCCTGAAAAGACATGATGTCTGTGGCAGAGAAAAGAAGCAATGTAAAAAGAAGCTAAACAGGAGTACTTATTGTCGGGGCTTTTGAACACTGGAGACACCTGTGAACGAGTAAAGGGCTGAACTCGCAACGTTTCTTTAGACCAGTAAGTACCATCTAACGTTGTCTGTTTACTGAAACATATCTTTAGTTAACTAAGGACAACATAAACTGTAACAGTCAGGGTGATGTGAATGTTTTCCAGGTACTGTGGTGGTGCTAAAGCTGAGCTAAGTAAGCTGTGATGTAATCATAAGATAGAAGTCTTATTTTGACCAGCTGTATTCTTGCTCTGCTTTCAGTTGCCTTTATTTATAACAGCTGACTGTAAGTTGCGATTGTATGGACCCAGTAGTAGACCTACTGTCATTCAATTCTGAATACTGTAACAACTTGGCATTACCGTTAGACTGTTATGTAACTTTGATATACATTTTTGAGGACATTACAAGGTTTATTACATGTGTCTCACTGTAGCAGTGACACTGTTAGATGTAGTGTACAGTCAGTAAATCATGAAATTCTTGCTCCAGGAAAGAACAAGGAGCAGCTCTGGCTTCTACTCCCATGAAGAAATGACCAGACCTGCAGCGCTGGAAGATCCTGCAGTATTGGACTGAGTGAAAGTGACAAGTAAGTCTAAAGTGGCTGAAGATCTCTTTTCTCTGCAGTCCATGTTTCTGCTATATGACAAAGTGTCAAAATTAGTTTTGAACAGTGGCGGTCCTAGTTTGAATGATGTCCTAGGCGAACCTCACCTTCAGCGCCCGCCCCCCGCCAACACACACCTTCCCCTTCTTCCACAGCCTTTGTATATGAGACTTTCTCAGCAACAAGCAGACGCACCTTTACAAAACAGATGGCGCCCAGCCGCCCACTCCTCACACGGCAATATGACATAATTGACTTGACGTGTAAATGAGCAATACAAAAAACAGATGAAATGAATGCATATATATATATATATATATATATATATATATATATATATGCAGCTGCCCATATGAGGACCCGCCCCTGGTTTTGAACACTGTTCCTTACTTTTTTCCTGAAAGAGGGTGCAGATGGCACTGTGATGTGTATGTATCATGAGTACTGACAGTGAAATAATGAATAAATCCTGTCTGTTATACTAAATTTAAGATCTGACTAATCATATACTACATATAGAGAGGGCTTTACAAAAACATTCAAAACACAGTACAGACATGTTCTAATAAAAACAATGTGTCAGAAGCAAACTAACTGCCCTGCCACACCTTTGTCTTTTTAGGAGCAGAAATCCAGTCCAGCCACCCCTAGCGATGAATTACCACCCTGCCCTTTATTCTCATCTGCAGCTGGTCTCATCAACAAGCCCGCCCAGTGGACATCTGTCTCTATACATTACATCAGCTGACATCATTGACCATCATCCCATGACATATACTCGTAGTACGGTGTTGCGTCATTGCGTCATTTCCTGTTGTTGTGTTACTGACTGATAGCGTAACTGTGCTGCTCCGGCTCGTCCAAGCAGATTATTGTTGTATTCCTTCTGCAGCGACCGAGATCCCGCTTGTGATCGGGCACTTGCTGGTCCACTAAGGCATTCAACAATACTCTGTGTTTATAGCTTGGTCGCCGGGCTTGCTGCTGTTTGTAGCTCTCTTAGCTCTGCTGGCTAATCTATCGTGTCCTAGCTTAGCCACTATCAGCTAGCGATGGCTTCTCTCTCTCCCTCTCGCTCTCCTCTTTTCTCTTGCTCAGTGTGCCAGATGTTCAGTTACACCTCTGCCTCCCTTAGTGATACTGGTACATGTATTAAGTGTAGTTTATTTGTAGTGTTGGAGGCGAGGCTCAGTGAGTTGGAGGCTCGGCTCCGCAGCATGGAAACTCCGACTGTAACTGCTGCAGCTAGCCACTTAGCTAGTGCGGACCGAGCGACCGTAGCTTCAGCTAGCCGTCCCTCGGCAACTCCCGAGCAGCCGGGACAGCAGGGCGGCTGGGTGACTGAACGAAGGAAGCATAATACCAAACCAAAGCCCACGTTACACCACCAGCCGCTTCACGTTTCAAACAAATTTTCCCCACTCAGCGACACACCCGCTGAGAAACAAACTCTGGTTATTGGCAGCTCCATAGTACGAAACGTGAAGTTAGCGGCACCAGCGACCATAGTGAAATGCATCCCAGGGGCCAGAGCGGGCGACATCGAATCAAATTTGAAACTGCTGGCTAAAGCTAAACGTAAATATAGTAAGATCATAATACATGTCGGCGGTAATGACTGCCGGCGACGCCAGTCGGAAGTCACTAAGATTAATGTTGAGTCGGTGTGTAACTATGCCAAAACAATGTCGGACTCCGTAGTTTTCTCTGGGCCCCTGCCAAATCTAACCAGTGATGACATGTTCAGCCGCATGTCATCATTCAACCGCTGGCTGTCGAGGTGGTGTCCAGCAAACGATGTGGGCTTTGTTGATAATTGGCGGACTTTCTGGGGAAAACCTGGTCTCATTAGGAGAGACGGCATCCATCCCACTTTGGACGGAGCGGCTCTCATCTCTAGAAATTTAACCCATTTCATTAGCCAACAACCAGCCTGACAACCCAGAGTTGAGACCAGGAGACAGAGCTGCAGTCTTACACGCTTCTCTGAGCTTCCATTAGATCAGTTGCACACCCAAAACTTTATTGAGACTGTGTCTGCCCCCCGACCACCTAAATTAATTAAATTAATCAAATCAAAAGTCCACAGAAGAGGAGTTGTGCATGAAAATCTAATAAAAATTAACAGCAACTCTGCAATCTCAAAACAAGACAAGAGAATTAAATGCGGACTCCTAAATATCAGATCCCTGTCATCGAAAGCTGTACTAGTAAATGACTTAATTTCAGACTGTAATATTGATTTATTCTGTCTTACTGAAACTTGGCTGCATCCTGAAGAATATGTCAGCCTGAATGAATCCACTCCACCCAATCACATTAATACTCACATTCCTCGAGGCTCCGGCCGAGGAGGTGGTGTTGCAGCTATTTATGACTTAAGTCTGTCAATCATTCCTAAACCTAAATTAAATTATAACTCATTTGAAAGCCTTGTTCTGAGTCTTTCACATCCAACGTGGAAAACTTTACAGCCAGTTCTATTTGTTGTAGTGTATCGAGCACCTGGTCCTTACTCAGAATTTTTATCTGAATTCTCTGAGTTTTTATCAAGTCTAGTCCTCAAATCAGATAAAGTAATTATTGTAGGTGATTTTAATATTCATGTGGATGTCGTTAATGATAGCCTTAGTACTGCATTTATCTCATTATTAGAATCTATTGGCTTCTCTCAGTGTGTACATAAACCAACTCACTGTTTTGACCACACCCTTGACCTTGTTCTAGCTTATGGTATCGAGATTGAAAATCTAACAGTTTCTCCACAGAATCCTCTTTTATCAGACCATCACTTAATAACTTTTGAAGTTCTATTACTGGACTACACACCATTAGGCAAAAACTCCTTCACTAGATGTCTATCTGATAGTGCTGTAGCTAAATTTAAGGAAATTATACCGCTGGCACTAAACTCAATGCCATGTCTCAATATAATAGAGGACTCCTCCACTAACCTCAGTTCCTCACAAATCGATCATCTTGTTGATAGCACTGCAGGCTCATTGCGAACAACACTGGACTCTATTGCCCCCCTGAAAAGGAAACCTATAAAGCACAGGAGGTTAGCACCCTGGTATAACTCGGATACCCGCAAATTGAAGCAAACATCACGGAAATTTGAAAGGAAATGGCGTTCCACCAACTTGGAAGAATCCCGCTTAGCCTGGAAAGATAGCCTTAAAACATATAGGAAGGCCCTCCACAATGCCAGAGCAAGCTATTACTCGTCATTAATAGAGGAAAACAAAAACAACACCAGGTTTCTTTTCAGCACTGTAGCCAGGCTGACAGAAAGTCACAGCTCTACTGAACCATGTATTCCTACAACGCTCAGTAGTAATGACTTCATGAGCTTCTTCAATGATAAAATTTTAACTATTAGAGACAAAATCCATCATCGCTTGCCCTCAACTGGCACTATTGTATCTTTAAACACAGGAACCTCAGAAACAGTTCTAAATTCTGACTTATACTTAGACTGCTTCTCTCCCATTGACCTCCACCAACTAACTTCGATGGTTTCTTCATCTAGACCAACAACTTGTCTCCTAGACCCCATCCCAACTAGGTTGCTGAAAGAAACTTTACCTTTAATTAGCACATCTTTACTAGAAATGATCAACCTGTCTCTATTAACAGGATACGTACCACAATCCTTTAAACTAGCTGTAATTAGACCGCTCCTTAAAAAGCCTAATCTTGATCCAGAAACTTTAGCCAACTATAGACCTATATCCAACCTCCCTTTCCTCTCCAAGATCCTTGAGAAAGCAGTCGCCAACCAGCTATGTGACTTTCTTCATAAAAATAGTTTATATGAGGATTTTCAATCAGGTTTTAGAGCACATCATAGCACAGAGACGGCACTGGTGAAAGTTACAAATGACCTCCTAATCGCTTCTGACAAAGGACTTGTCTCTGTCCTGGTCTTACTAGATCTTAGTGCTGCATTTGATACCATTGATCATCACATTCTACTACAGAGACTGGAACACTTAATTGGCATTAAAGGACCCGCATTAAACTGGTTTAAGTCCTATTTATCGGATCGATTTCAGTTTGTACATGTTAATGATGAGTCATCCCTGTATACCAAGGTTAGTCATGGTGTTCCTCAAGGCTCCGTGCTTGGACCCATACTATTCACCTTATATATGCTCCCTCTAGGAAATATAATTCGGAAACACTCCATAAACTTTCATTGTTATGCAGATGATACACAGTTATACCTATCAATAAAGCCAAATGAAACTAATCAGCTTACTAAACTCCATGCATGTCTCAAGGACATTAAGACCTGGATGACCTGCAATTTTCTGCTGTTAAACTCAGATAAAACCGAAGTTATAGTACTTGGTCCTAAACACCTTAGAGATGCATTATCTAATGATATAGCGAGTTTGGATGGCATTAACTTGGCCTCCAGCACCACCGTCAGGAATCTGGGAGTTATCTTTGATCAAGATATGTCCTTCAACTCCCACATAAAACAAATTTCAAGGTCTGCATTTTTTCATCTACGTAACATTGCAAAAATCAGGCCCATCCTGTCTCAAAAAGACGCAGAAAAGCTAGTCCATGCATTTGTTACTTCCAGACTGGACTATTGTAATTCTCTATTATCAGGCTGCCCTAACAAGTCTCTAAAGAGTCTCCAGCTGGTCCAGAATGCTGCAGCACGTGTACTGACAGGAACTAAGAAAAGAGATCATATTACTCCTGTACTGGCCTCTCTGCACTGGCTCCCTGTAAAATCAAGAATAGAGTTTAAAATCCTTCTCCTCACTTACAAAGCTGTTAATGGTCAGGCACCATCATATCTCCAGGAGCTCATATTACCCTATCACCCAACTAGAGCATTACGCTCCCAGAACGCAGGATTACTTGTAGTTCCTAAAGTCTCCAAAAGTAGAATGGGAGCCAGAGCCTTCAGTTATCAAGCTCCTCTTCTGTGGAACCATCTTCCTGTTTTGGTCCGGGAGGCGGACACCCTCTCTACCTTTAAGAGTAGACTTAAGACCTTCCTCTTCGATAGAGCTTATAGTTAGGGCTGGTCCAGGACAGGCCCAGGCCTGTCCTGGACGAGCTCTTAGTTATGCTGCTATAGGCCTAGTCCGGGGGACAATGACACACTGAGCTTCTCTCTCCTCCCCTCTCCTCTCCTCTCCATCTGTATACATTATGCCTGTATACATGCCCCATCTCTGCATGTCACTGACTTGCTTCTTCCCCGGAGTCCTTGTGCTTTCTAGTCCTACAGGCTCCCTTGGATCCTGGCCGCGCCCGGGTCGTGGATCGTGGATGCGCCCACTGCTATGGCCCTGCCTGATCGTGGATGCGCCCACTGCTATGGCCCTGCCTGATCGTGGATGCGCCTACTGCTATGGCCCTGCCTGATCGTGGATGCACCTACTGCCATGACCCTGCCTGACACCCACCACTACTGTCGCTAATATTAGTCACATCTCTGTTACATACGTTCCACTACTATTATCGTACTGCATTGCTACATACCATCCTTGCCATTGATCATTACTACTGTTATCACTAGTAATCACATTTCCATGTGCATTTCATCATTATTGCTGTAATACATCTTTGTGTACTTTCACTCCTGTCAACCATCGCTTATAATTGAATACATTGTGATCTCGTTGATCTGCTCTGTACATGCGACATCTATTGCACGTCTGTCCGTCCTGGGAGAGGGATCCCTCCTCTGTGGCTCTCCCTGAGGTTTCTTCAGCATTTTTTCCCTGTTAAAAGGGCCTTTTTTGGGGCAAGTTTTTCCTCACTCGAATCGAGGGTCGAAGGACAGAGGGTGTCGTCTCTGTACAGATTGTAAAGCCCTCTGAGGCAAACTGTGATTTGTGAATTTGGGCTATACAAATAAAATTTGATTTGATTTGATTTGACTCTCTATACTGTGAACTTTTGCACATCCCATGATGAAGAGGTTTATGCAAAACTACAGCTTTGTGAGTCTAAAACATGCACGGTTGCTATAGTATCTGTTATAATATTTCATTTTATTTTTATTGTAATTTTTGTATTCTATATTTATGTTCTTGACTGTTGCAGTAATAAGCCTTCATTTATTATGCACCAGACACCAAGGCAAATTCCTTCCTCTAAAAAAGGAGTGGCATTTTACTGTCAACTATTGCACTGATATTTTTGTAAATTTTGTAAACTTTGTAATAAATGGCAAAACATGAAAGGCTTTTTTGTGTTGACAATAACTGAAATGAAACATTCAAACCTGCAGGAAAGGCTTTTCTGCCAGCTACGCTCAAATGTAGATTACAGTGGTTGTTTAGTATGCCTGCTTCCACGGACCTTTGTTTGTTACACCAATAGAATGAGCTGTTCTCAGTATTTTGTATCATTGTATACCTCCAAGTTTTATTTAGCAATTATTGTTTAACAAAAGAATGCAACTGAGCAATGGTGAATATATGGGCACATAAATACATACATAGTTGTAATTATTTCAGTCTTCACAATTTTAACAACTAATTAAACAAGATAAACGGCAAAAAGAACTAAATCTTGAAAAAGGGAGAAATACTGCCCCCTATTCAGTTGAAGACAGGTGACTGGCAGTTTCATTAGCGGTCCCCAATCGACTGGTCTTGAGTATGAAGTGTATCCCCCAAAGTAGCCCAATACTCTCTCACACACACACACATGCATACCGTGAATGCATTTTAGTTATTTATTTCTGTGCACTTAGATTACAACTGTACAAGGACACAAATGCTGGAAGTGCAGTAATGTTCATTCACAAGATCAGGGACCAATGGCATAGGCATTCACAACGCATAACATACAGCATACCTTATATATGACCACTACCGATAATACCTAAATATCTAATTTGTTGCACGTTGCCACCATCAGTCTTGCTGGCAGGAACAGGGGAAGAGGTGGTGAAAATGAGATATGGCTAACTGTAGAAAAAGATTCACTGCTCTGGAGGTGATTGAATTGGTTACATCAGCTGACATTGAGAGGGCAGCCATTTTTATTGAGAGTCCAGATTGTGAGAGGTGTGAGAGTGCAGAGGATAGTGGAGATGAGGAGATGGATGAAAGTCTGAGTAAGGGATGATAAATGCCTCAAAGTTACAATTTGCATGAATTGCTGTTTATGAAATAAATGTGAATATGTTTAGTGAAGTACTGACTTGTGAAATATTTTGTGCATTGCATTTTGAATACATTTCTTCTCAATTTTCTAAGCAGATATTTAGAAATTCAGTTAAATATAAGCCACCCATTGTATAGATTTTAAGATGTATATATAATATTACAATGAAGAGAATTGCTGGTCGTAGAAGTAGTCGTATGTGTGTTTAAGACACCTCAAAAAGGCGTTCATTAGCAAATCAAAACAAGCCATACCCATAAACCCTATAGAAATACATTGGAACTCACTGTCATGGAGCTCATCATTTGTCCCTAAAAGAGCATTGAAAAAAATATTGTATTATTTATTTATTTATACAGTTTAAAGTTACAGGAACAGCACATTTATAACATATCTGTAAATGTGCCAGTTTGGCTAATTTTCAACTGCAGTCCGTGGGCAGATGTAATAAAAGTTACAATAGACAGATAAGATACATTAAAACAGGACAGCAACACTGTACATCTAGCAAGCACATATAAAACACTTAAAAGCAATTACACAATACATAAAACATAGAACATAAAGCAAACAGCACAGTTCAGGATATTTGGAAAGGTTACTAAGTATGATGACATATTGTCTTTAGCCAAGATTTTATGTTGAATTTGAATTAACTATATGTTTCACAGCTTCTAATAAGTGATGGCAAATTGTATGCTGCTCTCACTGAAAAAGCTGACTGACAAAAGGCAGTTCTCCTCGCAGATATTATACAATCCCCTCTTTCCCCCCTCTGGAATTTGCAGGAGAACATTTTGATGTAAACAAAGAAGATTGAGGTGGTATTTAGTGAAAACTAATCTGCTGCTTTTACAATGTGGTTTTGCATCAGTAAAATCTAAACAATCAAAAAAATTGTTGCAAACTCGATTTTTAAGTTAAGTGTTTGCGTGTGTGTTTGTGTGCGTGTGTCTTCTTTTGATTCTGTTCTTGTGAATGGTTGATGAAGGTTCTCAGTTATCCAGGTCATGGTAATTCTAAGTGCTATATCATAGGCAGTTTGAGGACATTTTGGCCATGTCTATGTAAGTTCATGTATGAATTTTCGACCCCTCTCTTCTCAGGTGCAGAACCCCAACTCTCGCAGCCTAGTGGACAACCAAAAGGATCTGCACGTGCTTGAGGGTTTCCAGGGCTGCCTGGACTCGGTCATGCTAAACAACAATGAGCTTCCGCTGCAGAACAAACGCTCGCGCTATGCAGAGGTGGTGGGACTGACAGAAATGAAGCTGGGCTGCATCCTCTATCCCGATGC
Source organism: Pagrus pagrus (assembly GCF_965226575.1). Classification (NCBI taxonomy): domain Eukaryota; kingdom Metazoa; phylum Chordata; class Actinopteri; order Spariformes; family Sparidae; genus Pagrus; species Pagrus pagrus. The sequence goes on from NC_140188.1 coordinate 35,220,691, forward strand.
CTGCCTGCAACAGCCCTGCCGCAATGGAGCTACTTGCACAAGCCTGCCCTCTGGTGGTAAGTATAAGGAAATTCAAACAGCACAGCCTCTTCACACTGAGGCCTGTACGTCTTTAATGGCATCTTCAGTAGGCGATTTGAGGGGGGATGAGGGGGGATGCCATCCCCCTTGTTAGCAAAATTACTAAAAAGCATCCCCCTTGTTAACCTGCCATCACTCTCCATCCCCTTGTAGCAGAAAGTGTGTTACAAATCACAAGCGGCTGCGATCAGCTCCGGCGCACAGTGGAGTCAAGCCGTCATGCCTGGTCGATTTTTGACGGAAGCCACAACAAGTTGCACAGAGCAGATCGCGCCATCAGGAAGTCAGAGACACAGGAACAACATAGAGCATCTGGTCAATTTTCAAAATAAAACACCCAGTGCAGACTCCCGATTGTATAAAAACGAAAAATGACCAGATCAACAAAATCGGGCAGGCCAAAGGCTCGGCTTCTGAAACGTTCCCGCTGGGTTCTCTTTATACATTCATGGTATAATGCCATGCGGAGGGCGGAACAAAACCTGGAGCAGACGTGACGTCATAGAGCACCGTCCAGTGGATTCCCAGCGCGTCTCTCGTGTAGAGGAGGAGAACAACAAGTTTGCTTGTTTTAAAACTAAAATGTTACTTTTTGTTAGGGTTTTTAGTTTGCCTGTTCAGAACATGGTAGCCTATGTTATGGTGGTAATTGTCATCTTTGTGCTGGTTAATAGTTTAACCATTAGTGAGGTAGCTGTTACATTTCCTGACACAGCTGTTTTATCCCCCATTGAAGTGCACTCAAAACTATGTCATTACAAATTTATATTACCCCAAGCATGTTTTTCTCCATTATATTTTTTAAATATAAGGTTTTCATATCGGTGCATATTGGACAATATATACGCCGAAACCGATATATCTGTGAGAGGCTCATATCGGCCGATAAATTGGTCAGGCTCTACTATTTTGCACAATGTTTATTGTGTGTCCTTCAAGGAATTTAGATGGTAAAAATTCCAAGGGGTCATGTGGGTCATGTAACTTAAAATGACCCTGCTTGTAGTGTATTGTGAGAAACATGAGAAAACCCTGCCTGAATAAACTCAGTCCACTGCATACAATTTAAAGGTGTATTTACTCATTACCTTAATACAGTTATAAAAAGACAATTGTAGTAGGGAGAGAATGAAGATAACTGGATACAATGGAATTGGAGAATTAGAAATGTCACAGTTATGGTTAAGGCGTCCTGCAACAATGTCTTTTGGAAGGTGTACATAGGTGTGTCGGTGCTCCCATTGTGCCATCCCCCCTGTTAAAAATGAACAAATCACCTACTGGGCATCTTCATTATTTAAATTAAATGTGCTAGAATATTTGCTATGTGTTTAATACATTGAAAATGCTACATGCATGTTTCCTTTACTTTAAAGCTGCTGTATTTATATTAATATAATTATTAAATAGCTCTATATTCCAACAGTAATCAATGTTATAGATTGTTTGGCCAGTAACCCATGTCTCTCTTCCCCCTGCTCATGCAGTAAAAGAGAAAATAAATTATCTGGTATCCCTCCACATATTATCTAATGAGGACAGAGAACTCCATAAAGGCAAGACAGGCAATCCTGTCTACTCGGGCAACAGGCAGAGAGCAAGATCTGTTCTGGTACCTAAACCTGGCATTGGCAAAACAGGGAAAGCTACCAATTCCAGTTCTCCTGATGCTTATACTGCCAAACAGGCCAAGCAAGAAACACTTACTCCTTACTACTTTTACTTATCACCCACCTATAATTCTGTCCTGAATTCTCTCCCCAGACAGCTTAACATCCATTCATACCTGGACCCACCTAGTCTTAACAAACATGAATGCCGGTTGGGTCAACGACTCAGATGTGGCTTTAACGACACTGAAACACAAGGTGTGTCTCATTTCTCTTAATTGCATCCACGTTTCCCTCACCTGCGTCTTTTCCCTGCGTCTTAGTCCCTCCCACCGAGGATTCGTGGAGAGAGGCGAAGAAACCATGGGAGGTGAGAGGAGACAAGATATATTTAAGATATATTAGACATCCTTTCCTCTGCAGTGTCACGTGAAGCAACGTCCTTTTCACTAGACTAATCCCACCAAGATGCACCACAGAGCACCACAGGAAACTATGCACTGTGGCCACAAACTGTTCAATTCCTTGCTCTGAGTGTCAGACACAAAGTTTTCAACTTTGGCATTATTGCTCTGTATATATGTATATTTATTCTAGTGGAGTGTACATTTCTTGTATTTTTGTTTTGTTTTTGTTGTTCTTGTTTATATATAGGTATTATTATTATTATCGTTATTACTATTATTATTATTTCTGCATATTCTGAACTTTGAATGGGAGCAGCTGTAAAGTAAACAATTTCCCCTCGGGGATAATAAAGTATTTCTGATTCTGATTCTGATGACGGCTGCAATTGATCACAGCTGGATCAGCTGTCAGTCGGCTTTAACAGCTGTAGAGACTTCTTATGAATTTGATGATAATGTGCCATTACGGTACGGTATTTTTTAATAATAACACAACTAATAATTGTCGAGAGATTTAAATAACAATAAAGTCAAACTGATTGTGCACAGCTCTGTTAACGGAGAGACACACTTACAGTCATGGTCAAAAGTTTACATACACTTGTAAAGAGCATGTATATCATGGCAGTCATGAGTTCCAAGGATTTCTGTAATGGAATGAGTGGAAAACACACTACTTAGTCATCATGAAGTTTGGTTCCATAATGAATTTATTATAGGTCTTCTGAGAATATGACAAAATCTGTTGGGTAAAATTTACATGCAGTAATTCTAATATTTGGTTAAATGTCCCTCGGCCATTTTCAGCTCAATTAGGTGCTTTTGATAGCCATCCACAAGAGTCTGGTAGTCCTCTGGCTGAATTTTTTATGTTCAGCCAAATTTGTTTGCTTCCTGGCACAGACTTGTTTCCTCAGCTGTCTGCATGTTCTCGATGGGGTTCAAGTCAGGGCTTTGGGAAGGCAATTCCAAAACCTCAGTTCTAGCCTGATTTAGCCATTCCTTTACCACTTTTGATGTGTGTTTGAGATCATTGTCCTTTTGGAGCACCCAACTGCACAGAAGACCCAATCTCCTGGCTGATGATTTTAGGTTTTCCTGAAGAATTTGGAGATAATCCTCCTTTTTCATTATTCCATTTACTTTCTTTAGGGCACCAGATCAACTGGTGGTTTTTGGTTGACTCTTGACCATCCTCACCAATTTTCTCACAGCAGCAGGTTTGTGTTTTCTTCCCGGTTGTGACAGTGATACAACTGTTCCATGCACTTTATACTTACAAACAGTTATTTGTAATGTGTTCCACTCATTCCATTACAGAAAAACGAGAGTCTTACAAATCAATGGAACTCAATAGTGCTATGATATACAGGTGCATCTCAATAAATTAGAATATCATGGAAAAGTTAATTTATTTCAGTAATTCAATTTAAAAAGTGTAACTCATATTATATAGATTCACTACACACAAAGTGAAATATTTCAGCCTTAATGTTAATAACTGTTAATATCAGTATCTTAGAAAATTAGAATATTGTGAAAAAGTTCAATATTGTAGACTCACAGGTTTCCTGAGCCTTTAAATGGTCTCTCAGTCTGGTTCAGTAGGCTTTGCAATCATGGGGAAAACTGCTGACTTGACAGTTGTGCAGAAGACAGTCATTGACACCCTCCACAAGGAGGGTAAGCCTCAAAAGGTCATTGCTAAAGAAGCTGGCTGTTTACAGAGTGTTGTATCCAAGCATAGAAAGTTGAGTGGAAAGGGTGCACAAGCAACAGGGATAACCGCAGCCTTGAGAGGAGGAGGTCAAGCAAAGGCCATTCAAAAATTTGGGGGAGCTTCACAAGGAGTGGACTGAGGCAGGAGTCAGTGCATCAAGAGCCACCACGCACAGACGTATCCAGGACATCGGCTACAACAGTTGCATTCCTCATGTCGAGCCACTCCTGAACCAGAGACAATGTCAGAAGCATCTTACCTGGGCTAAGGAGAAAAATATCTTGTCTGTCACTCAAAGTCCTCTCTTCAGATGAAAGTCAATTTTGCCTTTTATTTGGAAACCAAGGTCCCAGAGTCTGGAGGAAGAGTGGAGAGGCACGGAATCCAAGTTGCTTGAAGTCCAGTGTGAAGTTTCCACAGTCAGTGATGATTTGGGGAGCCATGTCATCTTCTGGTGTTGGTCCACTGTGTTTTATCAAGTCCAAAGACAACGCAGCCGTCTACCGGAAATTTTAGAGCACTTCATGCTTCTTTCTGTTGACAAGCTTTATGGAGATACTGATTTCATTTGGCACCTGCCCACACTGCCAAAAGTACTAATACCTGGTTTAATGACCATGGGATTACTGTGCTTGATTGGCCAGCAAACTCACTTGACCTGAATCCCATAGAAAATGTATGGGGTATTGTCAAGAGGAAAATGAGAGACACGAGACCCATGCCACACCGCATTGATGCAGTAATTCATGCAAAAGAAGCAAGAACATACTTTTCAGAAGTCTGACATTTCTGTATTAAAAATCCTTTTTTTACTGGTCTTATATAATATTCCAATTTTCCAATTTTCTTATGTAATATTCCAATTTTCTGAGATACCGAATTTCAGGTTTTCATGAGCTGTAAGCCATAATCATCAAGATTAAAACAAATAAAGGCTTGAAATATTTCACTTTTTAAATACAATTACTGAAATAAATTAACTTTTCCATGATATTTGTATTTATTGAGATGCACCTGTACATGTTCTCTGTAAGTGTATCTAAACTTTTGACCATGACTGTATATCATTCTGATAGTGCAGGTAATGTAATGATTTCCTTATTTATGAGATGTATTATTTCACCCACCAGCGGCCCATTTGATATTAATCACAATGTTTAGTTTTTATGACCAGGACAGCCCAATTCACAGATTGTCCTTGGTGTCCATGGATATACCTGTGATCTGCGCATCACTACCGTGATAAAAGCAAATGTGTGTCTTTGCAGTTTATAATCAGTTCAGACATTTACATGATCAAAATTACAGGGAATACAGTTGCATACACTTGGAAATTAGATTGTGATTAATTTGATTGATGGATGGCTTAAAATAAAGATATTTTTTTTTTGCAGTTATCCTCATGTATTATTTCACCTGCTGTCTTTGCCCTAGATTATAACCATCTTATCCTGTCCTTTTAACAAGTTTCAATATATTTAAAGCGGACGGCAAACAGCTGGATACTCTCCGTTTTCCGGTTTGTGCGAGTTCAATTCCTATTTTATTCTCGCAATTTTATCTCTCATTAGACATGTCAGATGTGATGCTCCTGCTGATATCCTTATTATTGATTTTTGTGAAAACAAAGCTTCTGTTACACAAATTGAACCTCTTGAATTTTTTGTGAACCCAGAACCTTAAAGTTCAAACTGCGCCTGTGATTTTCTCTGTTACCTGTTTAACAAACACCCAGCATGAAGAACAAGCTGCAGTTTCTATCTACTGTGTACTGTGTCTGCACACAGGGCTCCAAGTTCAGGTTCAGTAGTGGTAGGTTGGGTTATGGCATTTAGAGTTGCAACGCGATTTCAAAATGCCGACATTTTTGCCTGGTTTTCCCAGGGCCGTTGTTTTGGTTTTAGTGTTGCATTGAGCGTATGTTCCATTTACGTGCCATCACTGAGAAAAGTCAAATTCAAGCGCAAGTTTCTCTGGTGGTGGTAGCATGTCTGACACCATTATGACACCATTGTTTTAATGGCCATGCATGACAGCCTGGCTGCTACAGTATTCAAATAATTACAACCTATAGTTTTCTGAGCATGATGAAAGGTTCAATATGGTGCCACTTGCTGCAAAGGACAAGTTTCCCATGAGGACTAAGGACGTTCTCTTTGTGTTCTCAATAGCATCAATGTCATGACGCAAAACTTCATTTCTTAAGTTGTTGTCGATGATGGAGAAAACTGATTCAGAATAAGTAATAATCTTGGTTATTGAAACTGATTCTGATAAAAACATTTGTTAAAAATATGATTCGTTAGTCAAATGCTAAATAATTGTTGTGAAATATACTTAAATAATAGATGTTATTTAAGATAAAATTAACTGTTGGATTTTTAGGCATTTATTTTGATCTGTCCAACACAAACAATCACTTCAGTGATATTCATAGATTTAAGTAAGGTAGTATAACTTTATTGTAATATTGACAAAACCATTGACAGGAAGCGAGGATGCTCCACTCACTGATACAATTAGCTTTATAATGCCAATTGATGTTACTGAGTGAAACGGTTGCTTATCACACTGTTAGAAACGAATGCTTCACTTGTCTGAGGCGAAAGCCGAACAACAAACAGCCAATCCACTGCTCTCCTCTCTGAGAGGGACAGCTTGTTGCAGCCTTTAGAGGATGAGCAACGTGCAACTCCAATCGATATTATCACAAGAATACACCGGACAAGCTCATTACCGATCCAGAAAAAATCCTAGCCCTGACCCAGGAGTAATCCACAGACGGTTGCTTCGTTTTGCCTTCCAGGGCCGCAATTTTCAGTTCAGGGTGTCCCCATTCGGACTGTCTCTCTCTCCCCACATTTATTTTCCAGATGTGTCACGGCAGCCCTCTTGCCCCTGCAGTCCCAGAGCATGAAAGTCCTGCCGTATCTAGACAACTGGCTAATTTGTGTCTGTCCCGGCTTAAGGCGACACGGGACACGGATTACCTTATTTTGCACATGGCCCAGTTGAGTGTCAAGGTAAACATGGGGAAGAGCTCTCTGGACCCTTCTCAGAGCATAATGTTCATTGGTGTGGCTCTGAATACCATCACTTTGAGAGCCTGCCTGTCGCTTCAGCATGTAGAGGACATTGCACCCCCTGTAAATGTGGCTTCCACTTAGATCCCAAGCGGCATAGGTAGAGCAAGCTCACGGTAGCCCTTCTTGCTCAGAACACATCAATGTGCTGGAGCTACGGACTTTGCACCTAGCACTGAGGTGCTTCCTACCATATCTGAAGGGGAAGCATGTGCTTGTCTGGTCAGATAACACCTCTGCAGTCTTCCACATAAACCACCAGGGGGGTACCAGATCTGCATGATTGCTGTGGGTATCGCAGGATCTTCTGACGTGTCTCCTGTCAAAAATCCCCACCAGGGGAGTTGTGGCTTCATCCAGAGGTGTCTCTGTGGCAGGGCTGAGGTGGATCCCTCTGCCTTGGAGATGTCAACCCATTGCCCCCTCTGGTTCTCCGTGACGGAGAACTACAGCCCTCTGGGCCAGTATGCTCTGGCTCACAAGTGGCCAGAGTGTCTTCTCTATGACTTTCCTCCATTGCCCCTAATTTTGCCAACACTGCTGAGGGTGCTTCATTGGGGTCACAGGATTCATCTGGTGGCTTCCTTTTGGCCAGCCAGGAATTGGTTTTCCCTGCTGCACCGACTCCACTGCGGGTCACCCTTGCGCCTCCCTGGCAGGAAGGATCTTCTGTCTTAGGTATGGCATCTCCTGTCTCAGGTATGGCGTATGACCATTGTCGCCTTCAGCTGTGGGTATGGCCGCCGGGAAGGCCTGACCCACTGCTGAGCGAGTGCATAGTGCCAGTCAAAGCCACTATTCTGAATGCCAGGGCACTGTCCATTCCTGTGCAGTACCAAAACAGGTGGAGGTTGTTCTCTGAATGGTGTGCAGGCATAGCTCAAATGTTGTCTGACTGGCCATCATGTCAGCAAAGCGTGTCGGAGAGATACATGTCTGTGAGCGATTCCTGTCTGAGGTGGAACCAAGGCAGCTCAGGTGTCACTCAGCATTTCCCCCAAAGGTGCTGGCATGCTCACACCTTAATCAGCCTATCCAGCTTGGACAGTTTAATCCCCCATCAGGAATAGGCAAGTCAAGACCCTTGTGCCTGGTGCGCACCCCTAAGAGCTTATGTGCAAGCTACCGAGTACAGCACAACTGGCCGTGCTGTACCATCTGTTATCAAGTGTCACTCTACCAGGAGTGTCTCCACGTCATGGGCAATCCTGAGAGGTGTGCCCTTGGTGGACATCTGTGTTGCGGCCCCATGGGCATTGCCCAGCACATTTTCCAGATACTACAGAGTGAATGTGGCCTACCCCCATCCATTGGGAGTGGTTCTTCAGCCAAGCTTCTCTGCTTCATCCTCATGAGATGGGATTCCTTGCGACTCTGTTTCCAAAAGTCATCCAGTGATAGGCACTGCCTCTGGCAGTCAGGAAGGGTGAAATTGAATGAAGGTAACGAATGTAACAATGGTTCTATGAACCCTGGATGACTGCCAGAGTTCTCAGTCACCTGGAATCTTGTGACTCTGTGGAACTGATCGCCTGGATAACACTGGTAGTTATATCGACCTGCACGTGTGCGAGATGGAAGATATCCAGTGATAAGCACTGCCTCTGGCAGAACCATTCGTAACATTCGTAACCTTAGAATTTAACATTCAATTGTACATTTTATTTTCCACTTTATGAGGTCTAGTTCAAGATTTTGAAAGGAGTGTACATGTTCATTTTATACGTGAAGGATGTTAATTTAAAGGCTCACATTTATGTTGTGTGCAACTTGCAGGGGATATATATATATTTAGGCCTCACATCCTATAGATCCCAAATCCCTAGGAAATCCCTAGAGTTGCTTGGGCCACACAAAGAAAACACAAAGAAACACAAAGAATGGACATTAGACTAGTGGAAATCTGTACTTTGGTCTGATGAGTCCAAATTTGACATTTTTGGTTACACTCACAATGTCTTTGTGAGACGCAGAAAAGGTGAGGGGATGGTTTCTACATGTGTGAAGCATGGAGGAGGTGTGATGGTGTGGGGTTGCTTTGCTGATGACACTGTTGGTGATTTACTCAAAATTCAAGGCACACTTAACCATCATGGCTACCTCAGCATTCTGCAGTGACATGCCATCCCATCTGGTTTGCACTTAGTGGGACCATCATTTGTTGGACAATTACCCCAAACACACCTCCAGGCTTTATAATGGCTATCTGAATAAGAAGGAGAGTGACGGAGTGCTGCGTCAGATGACCTGGCCTCCACAATTACCTAACCTAAACCCAATTGAGATGGTTTGGGATGAGTGGGACCGCAAAGTGAAGGCTAAGCAGCCAACTTGTGCTCAGCACCTCTGGGAACTCCTTCAAGATTGCTGGAGAACCATTCCATTCCATTGAGATACCACTACCTCATGAAGCTGACTTAGGGAGTCTCTCTGCGGGAGTCTATCGAGGAAGTCCAAGTAACCCACTGTCCACCACAGATCGCAGCCATGAGTCCCATCCAATCCCAGTCAGGACATCAAACCGAAGAAGATTTCACCGGAGACCCATTGCTCAAGGCTGTAACCCAGCCAATCTCTGTTACCCAACATTCTCCACCGGTACTGAACTTGAAGTACTAGGGGGGCTATGGAACTGCCAGTCTGCAGTCAAGAAGAGAGACACCATTTCAGCCTATGCCTCCCTGCAACTCTCCATTTCCTGGCCCTTACAGAGACCTGGATCACTCCAGAAAACACTGCCACTCCAGCTGCCCTCTCAACTGCCTACTCATTCTCACACTCCCCGAGACAAACAGGTCGAGGAGGAGGAACTGGACTCCTCATCTCACCCACGTGGTCCTACCAGGTCCTTACCATCGACCACCTACCCAATCTGCATTTGAATTCCACGCTGTCTCTGTCACCCTTCCTTTCAAGCTCAACATTGTGGTGATTTATCGCCCTCTCGGTTCTCTCTGCAACTTCTTTAATAAGATGGACGCCCTCCTAAGCTGCTCCCCTGACGATGGCACACCACTCGTTGTCCTGGGTGACTTCAACATCCCCCCAGAGAAGCTGCACTCATCTGAATTCATCAACTTCTTCTCCACATTTGACCTCACATTCTCCCCCTCTCCACCCACCCACCGGCCTGGGAACCAACGTGACCTTGTCTTCACAAGGTCCTGTAGTACCTCAGCACTCTCTGTTACCCCACTCACTTTGTCCGACCACCACTTTGTCGCTTTCTCTCTCCCTTGGAAGTCCAAAACTTTCCTTGTCCCTACACCTTGCACGGTCACCACCCACAGCAACCTGAAATCCCTCTCTCCTGCCACTCTCTCCTCAACTGTTCTTTCCTCACTACCATCTACAGAACAATTCTCTCTAATGTCCACCGGGGAAGCCTCCTCCACTCTGTTATCCTCCCTCTCCTCCTCTTTAAACACTCTGTCCCCTCACCTCCCGACCAGCACGATCATCTCCCCCCCTCCCTGGCTGTCTGAATCGCTGTGAACCAATAGATCGGTGTTATGAGCAGCAGAGAGAAAATGGGGAAAAATCACATCATCCTGATGACCTTGCTCACTACCACCACCTCCTCTCTGACTTCACATCAACTGTGTCAGCAGCCAAATCTGCCTTCTACCTGTCAAAGATCAACTCCTCCCCCTCCAACCCCAGGAAAATATTCTCTATGTTCTCTTCCCTCCTCACCTCTCCTACCCCTCCCCCTCCTTCCTCCCTCACTGCTGATGACTTTGCAACTTACTTTACCAAGAAAGTAAAAGACATCAGCTCCTCATTTACTCCTATGCCCTTCCAGAAAGCACCTCCCCCAACCCTCACCTATGATAGCCTTACCTGCTTCAGCCCTCTCTCCTCTGAAGATGTTCACACACTAGTGATGTCTAATTGTGCCCCCACCTGTTCCCTCGACCCGATTCCCTCCTCTCTTCTCCAAAACATCTCACATGACATCTTGCCTTTCCTCACCACCCCGATCAACTCCTCCCTCACTTCAGGCTGTATTCCAGCTCCTTTCAAGACAGCTACAGTAGGCAAGGCAAGGCAAGGCAAGTTTATTTATATAGCACAATTCCGACACAAGGCAACTCAAAGTGAAAAAAAGAGAGAGACAAGAATAGAAAATAAGTCACAGTGCAGTTCAAAGCCTTACAATTGCTTCAGCAAAAGGCAGTGGCAAACAGAAAGGTCTTCAGCCTTGATTTAAAAGAGGTGAGAGTCGGAGCAGACCTGCAGTTTTCTGGGAGTTTGTTCCAGATATGTGGCGCATAATAACTAAGTGCTGCTTCTCCATGTTTAGTTTTGACTCTAAGGACTGAAAGCAGACCTGTACCTGACGACCTCAGAGGTCTGGATGGTTTGTAACGTGGCAGCAGATCAGAAATGTATTTTGGCCTGAAACTAGTCAGTGCTTTATAAACCAACAACAGGATTTTGAAATCTATTCTTTGACTGATAGGGAGCCAGTGTAAAGATCTGAGAACTGGAGTGATGTGATCTACTTTTTTGGTTCTTGTTAGGACTCGAGCAGCAGCATTCTGAATCAGCTGCAGCTGTCTGATGGATTTTTTACAGAGTCCTGTAAAGACACCGTTACAGTAGTCTGCTGAAGATAAATGCATGGATAAGTTTTTCCAAATCCTGCCGAGACATAAGTCCTTTTATCCTGGATATATTTTTAAGATGATAGTAGGCCGACTTTGTAATTGACTTAATATGGCTGCTGAAATTCAGGTCTGAGTCCATAATTACCCCGAGGTTTCAGACTTGGTTTGCAGTTTTCAACATTACAGGTTGAAGCTGAGCAGAGACTGTTAGTCGTTCTTCCTTGGCTCCAAAAACAATTATTTCAATCTTATCTTTGTTTAACTGAAGAAAACTCTGACACATCCAATCATTGATTTGTTCAACGCATCTACTTAGCGTTTGTATGGGATTATAGTCCCCTGGTGATATGGTTACGTAAATTTGTGTGTCATCTGCATAACTATGGTTACATATTTTGTTGTTTTCCATTATCTGAGCTAGAGGAAGCATGTAAATGTTGAATAGTAGAGGCCCCAGAACGGAGCCCTGGGGTACTCTGCTTGTCATTTTCATCTGTTCAGATGTGTAATTACCAATAGACACAAAGTAGTCTCTATCATTTAGATAGGATTTAAACCAATTTAGTGCTGTACCAGAGAGTCCCACCCAGTTTTCCAGTCGGTCCAGTAGTATGTTGTGGTCCACTGTGTCAAACGCAGCACTGAGATCCAGTAATACTAAGACTGAAATTTTGCCACTGTCTGTTTAAATGAATGTCATTGATGACCTTGACTAGAGCGGTCTCAGTGCTGTGATGTGGTCAAAATCCTGATTGGAAGACATCAAAACAGCCATTTACTATTAAGCAATTGTTCAGCTGTTGAAAAACAGCTTTTCAAAGATTTTACTTAAAATTGGGAGGTTTGATATGGGCCTATAATTATTCATTACTGATGTAAAGCCACTCCTATAGAAACCCACCCTAGACTCAGCTGACATCCGCAACTACAGACCTGTATCTCTTCTTTCATTCCTCTCTAAAACCCTGGAAGTGCCGTCTACAACTAACTGTCCTCCTACCTTTCACAAAACGACCTCCTTGACCCCAATCAGTCAGGCTTCAGGAATGCTCACTCCACTGAGACGGCCCTCCTCACAGTGACTGAGTCACTCCGTGCCACCAGAGCCTCGTCCCACTTGTCAGTCCTCATTCTCCTCGACTTATCCTCTGCGTTTGACACAGTCAACCACCGAATCCTCCTCTCCACTCTGGCCGAACTTGGCATCGCTGACTCTGCTCTAACCTGGTTCACATCATACCTTTCAGGTCAAGTGGAATGGCTACTTGTCCAAACCCTGCTTTCTGGAAACTGGTGTCCCTCAAGGCTCAGTACTAGGACCATTGTTTTCACTATACACTAGATCACTAGGCTTTGCAATCACATCACATGGATTCACTTACCACTGTTATGCTGATGACACCCAACTGTTCCTCTCTTTTCCCCCATCCTCCAATACCCACGTTGCAATGTGCATCTGGGAATGTCTGGTATCATCAATCATCTCGAACTCAACCTTAGTAAAACTGAACTCCTCTTAATCCCGGGGAAAGAATGCCTTCACATGGACCTGTGAGAATGCTTATTCAGACCTAATACACTTTCAACATAGCAACAGTTCTTTCAGTGAGATACACAAGATCAAGCAAAAAAAATATATTATTACCTCTATTTTCTCAACATAGGGAGCAATAAAATAAATGATAAAGGTGCAACAGCAACCACTGTCGAGAACGTCACAGTATGGCCTCCATCAACTGCGAGGAACCTGGGCGTAATCTGTGACGACAGACTATCCTGCACCCCCAACATCACAGCGGTCTTTCCTCACAAAGGATGCAACGCAACTCCTGGTCCAAGCGCTGGTCATCTCCTGCCTGGACTACTGCAACTTGCACTTGGCTGGATTCCCAGCCTCTGCGACTAAACACTGGTCAGACCACACGCCCCAGCGCGAGCACTTCGCTCTACTACATCAGCTGCCCGGCTGGTACGGCCATCGCTGAGAGCAAACAAAGGCCGCTCAGCGAAGCTGCGACTCTTCTCTGTTCTGGCGCCCCAGTGGTGGAACAAACTTCTGACCAATATCAGGACAGCAGAATCACTCGCCATTTTCCCCAAAAGACTCAAGACTCACTTGTCTAGTCTTCACCTCGACCCCGCATAGCACTCAGCATTTGTCTTTGGAGTGTGTATTCTTGATTTAATGTGGTGCTTTTTTGTTTTTTAATGTTTTTACACCAGAGCCATTCCCTTGTGAGTGTGTGTATTTGTGTGTGCACACGCATGCATTCACACCTTTAGCACAGTGCAAGGTTCTGTGTGTGTGTGTGTGTGTGTGTGTGTGCGTGCGTACGTACATCATGATTCCTCAGCTATGCAGTGTTCTCAGAGTACTTGATGTAACTGTTTCCTGAGAGCTCATAGACAAATGGCCTGCATTCCCGCCCACACACACAAGGATTAATTTTCAAATTGCAGAACAGTGCAAAAGAACGTATGCATAACTATGTAAATGCACAGAAAATATTTTTTAGTTTATGTGGATAAACTCAAGTGATTACCCAATGTAGTGTGTTTCAGTCAAGCAGTGCTGTAAAGAGTCCAATGACTGCTCTGAATGTATAATAAATGCCTGTTTCATTGTCCCCCTCCTCCCCGTCTGTCTGCCAGGGTTCTCATGCAGCTGTAGCCCCCAGTACACCGGAGGGCGCTGTGAGATGGAGATAACGGCATGTGTTCCCAACCCATGTCAGAACAGTGGTGTGTGTAAGCCCATTGGCAACGCCTTCCTCTGCAGCTGTAGGAGAGGCTTCAAGGGTCTGACGTAAGTTCCAGCCCAAACACACAAACCTTAACTTAAAAGTCTTAACCCACATTTTGGAAAAATATATTTGGTGACATGCCTGTAGTAGATAGTTTTGGTTTATTTCTCCAGGTATTGGAGAAGTGTATGACTTTCCTACTCCACCCCAAAAAGGAGGTGAATGGAATTCAGCTCACTGAAAGAACAAATTTAAAAATTTGATTGATTCATTGATGCAATGCGCTTCTTATTTCAAATATTTTTATTTGAAGCATCAGGTAAAGGTCTCAGCATTCATACAGAATAAGAAACTGCTTCAAGTTTTACAAAGATTGGTGGACATATTACAACAAAGATAGGGGTAAAGAAATAAGGACAGTAGAAGGAAGAGAAAAAGATAAATGAAATAAAACAGGAAAATCAAAAAGTATTAAGGAAGAAATAAAAATATAATAATATTTATATTTATATAGTAATATTTGAGTTTGTATTCATCTTATGTGTTGTTTGGGAAAGAGATAAATGGTGACCAAAACTTTAAGAATTGTTTCAGTTTGTCATTTAAGACAAACCTTATTCGCTGCAGGTGGAATGTATCAGTCAGCTCTGTAATCCACAACCTCAGAGACAAATTGCCGTTTGGGGGTAGTTAGTTTCCCAAAAGCCTCTGAAATTCCCAATATAATCAATTCAGGATCCGACTCTATGGTGGTTTTCAGTATAGAGGGGAGGATGCTGAATATTTCAGTCCAGAGACTTTCTATCCAGGGGCAAAGTACAAAACCGTGGGCTAAAGTGGCTTCTTAGAACTGGCATTTGTCACATAAAGGGGAGGTGTTGCGAAATATTTTGTCAAGTCTTGATTTGGAATAGTATAACCTGTGCAACACCTTAAACTGTATCAGGCAGTGCCTGGTATTTATTGAAAAGGTCTGTATATACTGTAAACTTTTTTTCCCATTTATCTTTGGAAATATTTTTAGCCCAGCTCATTCAAATCAAATCAAATCAAATTTTATTTGTATAGCCCAAATTCACAAATCACAGTTTGCCTCAGAGGGCTTTACAATCTGTACAGAGACGACACCCTCTGTCCTTCGACCCTCGATTCGAGTGAGGAAAAACTTGCCCCAAAAAAAAGGCCCTTTTAACAGGGAAAAAAAATGCGGAAGAAACCTCAGGGAGAGCCACAGAGGAGGGATCCCTCTCCCAGGACGGACAGACGTGCAATAGATGTCGCATGTACAGAGCAGATCAACGAGATCACAATGTATTCAATTATAAGCGATGGTTGACAGGAGTGAAAGTACATAAAGATGTATTACAGCAATAATAATGAAATGCACATGGAAATGTGATTACTAGTGATAACAGTAGTAGTGATTAATGGTAAGGATGGTATGTAGTAATGCATTACAATAATAGTAGTGGAACGTATGTAACAGAGATGTGACTAATATAAGCGACAGTAGTGGTGGGTGTCAGGCAGGGTCATGGCAGTAGGCGCATCCACGATCAGGCAGGGCCATAGCAGTAGGCGCATCCACGATCAGGCAGGGCCATAGCAGTGGGCGCATCCACGATCAGGCAGGGCCATAGCAGTGGGCGCATCCACGATCAGGCAGGGCCATAGCAGTTGGCGCATCCACGATCCACGACCCGGGCGTGGCCAGGATCCATGGGAGCCTGTAGGACTAGAAAGCACAAGGACTCCGGGGAAGAAGTAAGTCAGTGACATGCAGAGATGGGGCATGTATACAGGCATAATGTATACAGATGGAGAGGAGAGGAGAGGGGAGGAGAGAGAAGCTCAGTGTGTCATTGTCCCCCGGACTAGGCCTATAGCAGCATAACTAAGAGCTGGTCCAGGACAGGCCTGGGCCTGTACTGGCCCAGCCCTAACTATAAGCTCTATTGAAGAGGAAGGTCTTAAGTCTACTCTTAAAGGTAGAGAGGGTGTCCGCCTCCCGGACCAAAACAGGAAGATGGTTCCACAGAAGAGGAGCTTGATAACTGAAGGCTCTGGCTCCCATTCTACTTTTGGAGACTTTAGGAACTACAAGTAATCCTGCGTTCTGGGAGCGTAATGCTCTAGTTGGGTGATAGGGTAGTATGAGCTCCTGGAGATATGATGGTGCCTGACCATTAACAGCTTTGTAAGTGAGGAGAAGGATTTTAAACTCTATTCTTGATTTTACAGGGAGCCAGTGCAGAGAGGCCAATACAGGAGTAATATGATCTCTTTTCTTAGTTCCTGTCAGTACACGTACTGCAGCATTCTGGACCAGCTGGAGACTCTTTAGAGACTTGTTAGGGCAGCCTGATAATAGAGAATTACAATAGTCCAGCCTGGAAGTAACAAATGCATGGACTAGCTTTTCTGCGTCTTTTTGAGACAGGATGGGCCTGATTTTTGCAATGTTACGTAGATGAAAAAATGCAGACCTTGAAATTTGTTTTATGTGGGAGTTGAAGGACATATCTTGATCAAAGATAACTCCCAGATTCCTGACGGTGGTGCTGGAGGCCAAGTTAATGCCATCCAAACTCGCTATATCATTAGATAATGCATCTCTAAGGTGTTTAGGACCAAGTACTATAACTTCGGTTTTATCTGAGTTTAACAGCAGAAAATTGCAGGTCATCCAGGTCTTAATGTCCTTGAGACATGCATGGAGTTTAATAAGCTGATTAGTTTCATTTGGCTTTATTGATAGGTATAACTGTGTATCATCTGCATAACAATGAAAGTTTATGGAGTGTTTCCGAATTATATTTCCTAGAGGGAGCATATATAAGGTGAATAGTATGGGTCCAAGCACGGAGCCTTGAGGAACACCATGACTAACCTTGGTATACAGGGATGACTCATCATTAACATGTACAAACTGAAATCGATCCGATAAATAGGACTTAAACCAGTTTAATGCGGGTCCTTTAATGCCAATTAAGTGTTCCAGTCTCTGTAGTAGAATGTGATGATCAATGGTATCAAATGCAGCACTAAGATCTAGTAAGACCAGGACAGAGACAAGTCCTTTGTCAGAAGCGATTAGGAGGTCATTTGTAACTTTCACCAGTGCCGTCTCTGTGCTATGATGTGCTCTAAAACCTGATTGAAAATCCTCATATAAACTATTTTTATGAAGAAAGTCACATAGCTGGTTGGCGACTGCTTTCTCAAGGATCTTGGGGAGGAAAGGGAGGTTGGATATAGGTCTATAGTTGGCTAAAGCTTCTGGATCAAGATTAGGCTTTTAAAGGAGCGGTCTAATTACAGCTAGTTTAAAGGATTGTGGTACATATCCTGTTAATAGAGACAGGTTGATCATTTCTAGTAGAGATGTGCTAATTAAAGGTAAAGTTTCTTTCAGCAACCTAGTTGGGATGGGGTCTAGGAGACATGTTGTTGGTCTAGATGAAGAAACCATCGAAGTTAGTTGGTGGAGGTCGATGGGAGAGAAGCAGTCTAAATATAAGTCAGAATTTACAACTGTTTCTGAGGTTCCTGTGTTTAAAGATACAATAGTGCCAGTTGAGGGCAAGCGATGATGGATTTTGTCTCTAATAGTTAAAATTGTATCATTAAAGAAGCTCATGAAGTCATTACTACTGAGCGTTGTAGGAATACATGGTTCAGTAGAGCTGTGACTTTCTGTCAGCCTGGCTACAGTGCTGAAAAGAAACCTGGTGTTGTTTTTGTTTTCCTCTATTAATGACGAGTAATAGCTTGCTCTGGCATTGCGGAGGGCCTTCCTATATATTTAAAGGCTATCTTTCCAGGCTAAGAGGGATTCTTCCAAGTTGGTGGAACGCCATTTCCTTTAAAATTTCCGTGATGTTTGCTTCAATTTGCGGGTATCCGAGTGTGCTTTATAGGTTTCCTTTTCAGGGGGGCAATTCTCCCAAGCATGTTTATAGATCTCAGAGGATGGGGCGTTAATGTTTTGTAGAACATTGTAGATATAGGATATCAACTTCTCAGAGTTTCGGGACTGAAGCTGCCCCCTTAACCCTCCTGTTATGTTGCGGGTCAAATTGACCCATTTTAATGTTAACATTTTTTTTAAAAATAGTTAAAAGTATTTTTTCGGTATGAAACTTCTTCTGCTTGGCTTAAAACATATACTATGAAAATGGTTCATTTCACATATTTGCAACACCCCCCTGCATGTTTATATAACATAGATACGGTTCGGGTCAATTTGACCCGGCAGTCAAAGTGGAGGCTAAAAGGGGTCAGAAGTGTCAAATACTATTTGTTTCTTTACAACTGTCAGACATATTTCACCCCAATCACACACACACACACACACACACACACACACACACACACGCACACGCACGCACACACACTCACACCCTATTCTCTTGACCACACCTGTAAATTTCAAGAATGCAGGTGTTGCTGTGACTTGTGACGGGAACCTTTTCTGTTCCCGTGGGCAAGCTCCACTAGGGGTGGAGCCGAACTGGAATACAGTATTCGGAAAGGCACAAATAACGTGTTTTTTACGAATACTTATTTCGAACAAATACTTTAAAAAATATTTGTATTCGGGAAAAAGAAAAACATCAATCAAAAAGCTACGTTTCCTCATGAGACCGCAGTACATGCCCGGATGAGTGAGTGAGTGATGTTCAGGAGTCGGGGGTGGGGGCGTCAAAACACCGCTGTTCCGCCCCCCCCGCCCCCGCAGCTGTCCATGGTGCTGCTGAACCAGGTGACGTTGTTTACACTCTGCGTTGTGGCTTGTCTGTGAAACGCGCGCTGCTCAGGGACTGGGCAGATCTGTCCCACTTGCTTTGTCCCTCACTCTGTCGGGAGATCTTCCACAGAGTAAAAGAAATACACATTGTTTCTCTCCCCCGCTCCGCTCGAGCGCGGCTGAACGTGGCTTGAGCCCACTTCATGGGCGCGAGGCTGCTGCAGCCGGCGACCCTGCTGACAGCAGACCGGCGGAGAAAAAAAAATTCTTTGCTCGGTGCTTTGGTTGGGTTTTAGGCAATGAAGAAAGGAGTTGGTTAAGTTTAGTGAAAAGACCAGGTAGAGGCCAGAAGCATAATGACCGTAGCTATAGGCTACTATGTCATATTATTTACAGATCAAGTTTAGTTCTTGGAATTCTGTGCATTAGAAAGAACAGTTCTTTTAAGTAGGCTATTATTTGTTTTTATTCTGTCTGTTCAACGTCCTCCAACAAGGACGGGTGGTGGTGGGGTTCATAATGTTCACAATGATATTTTATAAGTTGTTGGTTTAACCATGGATGAGGTAATGGCTGTTATGTTATTTTCTTTTCAATGACATTACTTGTTACATGTTCATTGCTGGATTTATGGGAAAACATCAACCAATATTGCATATCCATAATTATTATAATGGATAATTCTCACATTAATAATGTTACCCGGTCAGCCTACTTTCATCTTCGCAATATCAACCGCCTCCGTCCTTCCCTCACTTCCAACAGCGCTGCCATCCTGGTCCACACTCTAGTCACATCCTGCCTAGACTACTGTAACTCCCTCCTCTTCGGTCTCCCCCACAAGTCCATCCGTAAGCTCCAACTGGTCCAGAATTCAGCTGCTCGTATTGTCTCCAGAACTCCTTCCATCAATCATATCACGCCCGTTCTTCAACAACTCCACTGGCTTCCTGTCAAATTTCACATAGACTTTAAAATCCTGCTTCACACTTTCAAGGCCATCCACAACCTCGCCCCCCCATACCTCTCTGACCTCCACATCAACATTCCCTCCCGGGCACTCAGATCAGCCTCCTCCATCAGCCTCACTGTGCCCTCTGCTCGTCTGTCCATCATGGGGTCCAGAGCCTTCAGCCGCTCTGCCCCCCGCCTCTGGAACTTGTTTGTTTTGTTTTTTTACTATTCAGCTAGCAATATCTAATTTTTGTCCAATAACGCAACTGTCAAGATGACTTTATAGTTCGTATGTTATACATGTCAGTATGTATGATAGGCTTGTGACACAGCTCTGGTTTTTGTCACCTAGTGGTTAGTTGCATATTAGAATTAGAGTTGGAGCTAGTACCTAATTAAATTATAAGTAAACCAGACATTATACCTGTTGAACCCTTGAACACCTCAAACAAAATAACTGTCATGCTCAGCTCAAATCAATTATAATGGGTGCCCACCCAAAAGTCACAAAATTAGCAATTAAAGTTGTTAGCAATCGCAAATGTAAATCATTTTGAATTATTAAAGGAATAGTTCACAAAATTCAGTCATTATCGACTCAACCACATGCTGATGATAAGTCCGGTGTAGTTTTTTATTCCTCAAAGAATAGAAAATAGAATAGAAGAAGAAAAACTAGTATCCAAAATACACTCACGAAGATTGAAACATCACTTTCAACTGTGGCGGAGCAAGTTGAGGAGATGGAAGGAAGGGTCGCAGCTAACGAGGACAACGTGAGTGACGCTCTCATGCGGCTGAACAAAACAGAGAAAGAGCTGCGATATGTAAAAGACAAATTGGATGATCTCGAGGACAGGAGCAGGAGAAATAATGTACGTGTCTTCAACTTACCGGAAAAATCTGAGGGCCGGGATGCCACTGGTTTCCTCGAGCAGATTATCCCACAGATCCTCTATCCCATCACCTTGGACACACCTGTTGTCATCGAGAGATGTCACAGACTCGGTAAAGCCACGGATAAGACCAGACCACTGATAGCTAGATTCCTCAACTTTTAAAACAAAGAAAAGGTGCTTCGTCAAGCCAGGGAAATGAAGGAGATCTTCTTCGAAAACAGAAGGATCTACTTCTATGCCGACTGCAGCGCTGAGACACAGCGGAAGAAGGATGCATTCAAGCCGGTGAAAAGACGCTGCGGGAGAAGGCCTTCGAGTACAGTCTGCACCATCCAGCCAGGCTCCGCATCTCGCATGAGGGAGCCGTCACGTGGTTCACTTCACCCACCGATGTTATGGACTTTTTGCGCCAACTGGAGAATTAGATTCTGATGTGCCGTCACTTCTTCTACTGGATAACCTGCCGGACCTCCATGCCACAGGGCTTGTGTTTTATTTAACGGAGCAGCTGAGTAAGTCATTGCCATCCTCTGATCTCATTTAATGCACCATATTATGACTTTCCCTGTTTAAGGATGGCAGATTTTACTTGGACTATTTACTTCTGATGTGAAACAATGACATGTAGCTCTGCCACATCTGATCAGCTATAGGACTGCTTTTCTGACTGACTATCTGTCACCGTATGTTCTCTCTCTCTCTCTCTCTCTCTCTCTCTCTTACCATCTCAGCACTTACCAAGTAATCACACACAAACATGGATAATCATCTAAACTGTATATCATGGAATGTGAAGGGAATTAACACACCCATAAAGAGGAAAAAAAATCTAACTTATTTAAAGAATCCACAAATATCGCATTCATTCAGGAGACACACCTCACCGACGTGGAACATTTGAAATTTAGGAGGGACTGGGTCGGTCATGTCTTTTTTTCTTCATTCACATCTAATGCTAGAGCTCAAGCTCAAATTGAACTCAGTTGAAAAAGACAAGACTGGCAGATTCTTGCTCATTGACTGTGTTTTGAATACAAATAGGGTGACATTAGCAAATATATACGGCCCCAATCATGATGATCCTCTTTTTTTTTATGAATTACTCCTAAGGATTGCTGCAGCTCAGGGACACTGCCTTATTGGTGGCGATTTTAACTTGGTCTTTAATACAACTATGGACCGTTCCTTGCCTAAATCACCCACGCCATCAAAGGCAGCGATTTTCAATCCTAACAAGAAAGATTTCTCCTTTTTCTCCAACGTTCATAAATCTTATTCCAGAATAGATATGTTTTTAGCCCCCCAACAGATAATCAGCAGGATAAAGGATTGTACATATCTGGCTGCTGCACTTTCAGATCATAATCCCATCTAGATGACCTTGTCAATTGATTCGGTACAGCCATCCCCGCAAAGATGGAGATTTAAAACATTTATGCTGAAAGACTCAGAATTCATACCATACATGAACACTCAAATTGATCTGTTCCTCGAAACCAACGTGAACTCTGCCTCCAATGCAATTAGATGGGATGCCCTTAAGGCATTCATGAGGGGATATATTTTTAATATATATATATATATATATATATATATATATATATATATATATGTATATATATATATATATATACTGTATATATATATATAGAGAGAGAGAGAGAGAGCCATCTGATGTCACTAGTCTCAGAGTGTAACCAAGTCCATATTGGACGAAAACTGAGATGCCAAATAGTAGCATTTAAAATTAGGAAGGTTCAAGCCTCCTTTAGTATATGGTGCTTGGAGAGTAGTAAGTTTTACTCTGGGGTTTTTGTTTCGCCATAAAAAAGAGGAAGTAACTTTGTTGGTCTTATTGAAAAAGCTCTTGGGGACATGAAGAGGGATGCATCGGAATAAATAAATAAGTTTTGGCAGCACATTCATTTTAATTATATTAACTCTACCAATTAAAGATAGGGGTAGATCAATCAACCTTTTTGTGTCTGCCTTTATTTTCTCTAAAAGGTTCAAGTAGCTGTTTTTAAATACTTTATCTCCTTGTTAATATTTATGCCCAGGTATTTAAACCCACAAACCCTATCTGCTGTATAAAAAATGGCCAATATACCTTGTGCATTGTCAATAAATACATCTTTAAAAAAATAAAAGAAGCTTCTTGTAAGTCCTTTTGAGATTCTTATTAATAAAAATAAGACTAAGTGTTAGTGACAGAATAATATTCAAATTTTCTTTTTAGAAGATAAGGTATTTTTAAACACTTATAAGAAACCTGTTCATAGACTCTGTAAGTTAATTAAAGCTTTATTAGTTTCTTTATAAACATTTATAATAGCATTACAAACACAATCACTTCTGAAGTGTAACTCGCTTACCTATTATATTACTCAACCTTTTCCTAGCTTTATTGTCACTTTATTCAGATTAATACACACTTCATGATGCATTTATTAGCTGTAAACTATGAACTCATTAACAGTTAAAGTGACCTGTTATGTTTTCTTGTATTTTTTTCTCTTTCCTTCAGTGTGTTTATAAAGGTTCTTTTGTATGTAAAAGGTCTTGTAAATTAAAAAGCCTTTCTTGTAGACGTTTCACCTCTCATCCAAGAGGCTTCTTCAGCCCACAGGAAAGCTGGTTGGGTCAACAATCCACAAGTGGCACAAATGACTCTGAAACTCAGAGCTCACACATGTCCTTAACGACTCTGTAAGGACACTCCCACACAGGGTTTAAAAGCCTCCAACTCCCCTCCAGCTAATTAGAACTGAAGAAGCCTCTTGGATGAGAGGTGAAATGTCATCCAGCTGCCTACCATATAGCACTTAGAACTGCTCCTGAAGTGCTTGAAATACTTCATCAGCAGTCCTGCCTTTAATTCCGCCTTTCATTTCATTTTGGCTGTGCTGAGTCCTGATTGTGCTGCTGCATAATAAAAGCTTTTAAAATAACTAAATAATGGCGTTTTATTGTGAAGAATTTATAGGAAATTAGACTTGTTTGCCACCAAATTAATGGAGCTTTGTTAGCGGCCTTCTTCTATGTAGTAATGGAAATGCAAATTGCTGTCGCTCTGGACTGACGTGCCAAGTCAAACCGAGTAGAGCCAGCTGAGCAGACGCAATGGAAAAGGCCACATGTCACACAATTGCATAATTTATCATTTATGCCTATATTCATGGTAGAAGTGAAGCTAACTGGAAGCTGAGAACACAACAGAGCTGACCAGAGACACGCCCTGCGTTCCAATACCCATACATACTACCATACTATTTAGTATGTCCAAATACGAACTATGTGAAATACAGTATGCCAGAAATACCAAGATGTCCTACTACATCTGGTAGCATTTCACAGTTTGCATACCAGCATGCTTGTTGTGGAATCTCGGCTCACTTGACCATTCAGGAGAGATGAAGAAGACTCGGAGACCCCGATGACTTAAGTTGAGGTAGTTTATATAACATGGCCATGGAGGAACAACATAACAGCACAACTGTTTTTCTCCTGAACCTTCCAACTGTTCAGATTATATCCACAGCTCAGGAAGCACCCCTCCCATACATGGTTATCTGTTTAACAACAAATAAGTGGAAAGTTACTGCAGAGCATCTCACCTCTGACTTAGTGAGGAATAGAAAGAAAATGCATAGAAGACAGTCAGTCTGCTACTGCAGATAGATTGAAGGCCATCCTATGAGTTTACATAAACAACAGACTTGGTTTGTTAGAGATCTGTTTGTAAGCATATCCGCTCCTAACCTTGATATAGGGCACATACGAAATCTTATCCTATGCGGCCAAAGAGTCTGGTCAGCAGACTCTTTGGAGCGTTAGATTCTGACCCATAATCTTCTGATATGTCACATGTGTCACGGTGTGCAATGCGAATGTAAACAATACCCGAGCACAAACATTTGACGGCTCACTGATAGATGACAACTGATTTGACAGAATGACAGACAGCATAATGACAGATAACAGCACATTCAAGTGTAAATACCTTTTCTTTGTACTCACCTACATCCGGCACAGCACGTTTATGCAAGAGATGTAGGTGCAAGAGGGTCAAAGTTCAAGGTGCACTGCCATGACGAAGTACTATGTTCTAATTGTATGCACACTGCATGCAACAGTATGTACTTTGCAAGGGTACAGTACATACTAAAAGTAAAAAGAAAAAGTATGTGATTTGGAATGCACCCACAGTGAGTTGTGCTCAAGTGTGTGTGAGTTGATCAACCACAGACAGAGAAGGAATGAATACAGTGCTGGGCAAGAAAACGTATGGGTTTTTTGAGGATTAAAGCATGTCAATCTATTTTAGTAGAAACCCAAAATAGAAATATGAACCTGAAAATGAGCCTTATATGCCACCTCTAACTATGATTTTGCAACATAAACTCTATATAATGCCGAGAACAGTTCTTTTTTTTTACTGCAGTTACGATTCAGCTTTGTGGCCAAGTACCAGATGAGCTAACTATGAACGCCACTAATCATCAGTTAACAGCAGTTTTTAAGTTACCATTGGACCATTGTTTTTGTGTTTATTTGATTAGAAACATGTTTCTTAGTGCTTATAAATGTCTTATAATCTAACATGTTGATGCATTTGTTAAAACTTTTATATAGACTTATTAATGTTAAAAGCATCTTTTAAAAGAGCCTTATTACCTATTAACTAACACTTAAAAACCTTAATATAAAACAATACCGTTGATATTCCACATACGGCAGCTTAATCATACTAAAGAAAAAGAGATTGTGTTGTGAGACCACAAAGGGATTACATCCTCTGTAATCTATCCTCATTGCATTTCATCTTACTCTCTTACTTTCTGGCTTTAACTCCCATCAGGGAGCAGGTAACTTATCAGTCCAAATTTATTATTACACTATTAACTCACACCAGTCTCTTCCCCTTTTTCCTCTGTCACTCCATTCTGCAGCTGTCAGGAAGATGTGAATGAATGCGACCGCAGCAATCCAGAGGGTGAGTGTGAGAATGGCGGCCTTTGTGTTAACACTCATGGTTCCTTCTACTGTAACTGCACGGCAGGCTTCGTGGGCCAGCGCTGCAGCCTACGGCCTGTTGTCGTCCCTGACATGCAGGCAGGTCATGCTGTGGTCGGTAAAGAGGAGCTGATTGGCATCGCTGTAGTGCTTTTTGTCATCATCACCCTCATCATCCTCTTCATTGCTTTCCGAAAGAAGGTATTCCAAAAAGACTACACGCGGAACAACCTATCACTGGTGCAAGACCCAGCCACTGCAGCACTCCTCAACAAGGCCAATGGTGTTCAGTTCAAGACCCTACACTGCACACCAGGAGACCCCCTAAACCTTTACACAGAGCCGACATTGGGGGCAGGTGGGATGATTGGACCTCCGCAAGTTCCTGTGAGGCCAATGGCATATACACCTTGTTTCCAAGGAGACCCACGGTCCACGCTGGAGAGAATGGTGGATGGGCGTAGTGTTGAACATACAGAGATGAGCACCTTTCACCCTGAGTCACCAAGGATCCTGTCAGGAACTACCAGGAGAGGAGTGGTGGTGTGCAGCGTGGCTCCCAACCTGCCACCAGTGTCACCCTGTCGCTCAGACTGTGACTCCATACACAAGAGCCCATGGGACAGTGATGAGGGTGAGTGTGTTTTATTACCAGCTAAAGTAAGAACTTGCAGTTAGAATAAATTAGGGTTATAAAATTAAAATTCTGTGTGAGTACTGCAGGTTCATAACATGTATTTTGGAGATACCTTTGCCCCAATATCAAATTATAACACATTATATTTTTACATTCTATTATGCAAATTATTGTCACATTACTGTAGCAGTTGAAACTGAAGTTATAGCTTTTCATGTCTTCCAGAGAGAAATGTTAGCAGCAGCCTGGCAACTATGTTTTGCCATTTTGATGGCTACATCCTTGTTTGTCTACCTTGTTTGAGACATTGTCAGCAGTGAAATTGTCGTTTACATACAGTCACAGCTGTTACTCAGCCAAACTTATGAAGTGATCCTCTCTTCTCCTCAAATCAAAACTGCCATTTCAACCATCCTCACAGCTTGCAACTGGCCAGCTGACGTCGCTATGAGGCACTTAATGCATTATGTGCGTAATGTTTTATAACGAGCCACCAGTGATTTGACAAGCTGAGTCGCAGCTGACACATTCAGTTAGCCTTAGTCGAGCTGAGATGGGCCAGTTCACACTGCTGCAACTTTTTCCTGCAGCATTCTAAAACAGTTTTGTCTCAAAGTGAATCTTTCATTAGAAATGGGCTTTAGAATGTTTTTTTACAACTAAATACCCATGGCACTGTTTAAACAAATCCAAACAAAACAGTTGACTAAAACTAAACAGGTTAAACAGTTGACTTCAAAATGACATCAATGTGGAGAGTTAAGACAATCTACTGTAGTTTACTGACACACCTAGCTATATTGTAGTTAAAAGTAAAAATATGTCTTCAAAGAAATATTGGAAATATAAGAAAATCAGGAGCAAGCAACGGATATAAAGACATCACAAGAGAGTTTATCTTTGTTGTGAGCTAGCTAGTATAGACGGATCTGATTTTGTCATCTTCTTTTGAGTCGCACTAGAGAAGTACTACAGGCTGTTGGAAAAGGTAAATACTACTTAGGTGTCAAATTTCTATTTGCAAGGAGTGCATCTCACAGGAGTGACTGATGGTCTGATGGTTAAGGTTTTTGGCAACGAGTACCAATGAGGCGAGCTTAATCAACAAGAAGAAGAACAAGAAGAAGAACAAGATTTGTAGGTCATTATAATGTTGGTTATAATGCTGTTTATCACACATTTTACCTTTATCAAAATATTATGCCTCAGTGATTTAAATACCGCACTTGGCCATTTTGCAATTTCAATTATATTTTTGATTATTTGTGCAGCTATAATCAGGTCACAGTTCAAATGCAAATCAAATTGGCATGTTGGCAATATGGATGAGTTTACCACTAATATTGGGAATGTGAAAGCTGTGTTGCTATGGATATGCATACTATATGGCTAGTGTCTAGGTGCTTGAAAGTTTGAAAGCATGGCAAACTGGTACACTGGTACTGGAACTTTGAGCTCAGATTGTTTTGTTAGTTGCCAACTCTCTTTTGCCATTTTAATTGCTAAATCCAATATACCTTGTTTTAGACATTGTCAGCAATACTGGCCAGCTTTGTTAATTAGAGGTACAGATACCTTTGTGTAGCCTAATGCAGTGCAAAACATAGGTTGTCAAGTCACGCAGTCTCACAGGCCGGATTATCCAATGGGCTTTGTGGGCACAGGCCCAGGGGCCCACGTGCACCTGGGGCCCAACCAGAAATGCGTGTTTCTCTTCTACTCACTGATATTGACACCATGTATAACCAATAAAAAACACCCTCTTTTTTTTTAACTAAAGACAACGATTTAATTGGTCAAGTGCAAGTGTGGAAACCATGGGAACAGCCAGCTCTGCCCCCACGCCACTGTCCATAAATGACAGTGCTGAACAGACCGGATCGTGGGGAAGTAGTTGGAAAAAAATGAGTGAAAGAAGCGGTTGCAGTAAGTGAAAATGTAAAAGAGAAAAGGAGGAGAGGGAGGCAACTTTTTTGAGAAGTGTACCATCCATCCAAACTTTATTCAAACAGAGTCAGGAACATCAGGACGAAGCTGACACTGTGGAGGAGGACTGCCTGCAAGCGAACCCGGAGCTAGAGGAAGATGCCGGGGGAAGCGAGTGTCAGCCTGTTGCTAGCTGCAGCCACAGCACCGGTGTGAGCTGATCTGGCAGCCCGAGCACATCCGGTACTTAAACCGGCAACTCGCATGAGTGGATGTACCAGGTGTCGGATCCAGCATTGTGGGGCGAAATTAATGAAAATGCTCGCGCTGTCCTAATTGATCGTGGACCTGCTGCGTTTCATAACAGAATGAGCAAATACTCGGCCTCAACTCATGATGGCGGTTTGGGCGGTAAAGGCGCTCCTTTACTAACGATCTGATCTACTGCCGTTTACTAAATGAGGAAAGAGTTTCCCGTGACTGGATGACATATTCACCATCTACAGGTAACATTAATTGCTTTGCCTGCATGCTCTTTTCAACAAAGAAACATCAATTTGTTAGTGGCTTCTCTGACTGGAAACACCCTGAACGTGTGCGGGATCATGAGAAAAGCGCAGAGCACTGTAGTTGTATGCTAGCATTGCTTCGGCACTCATCTGTCAGCAGGACTGTGAACGCTCGACTAGTGCAAAAACTGGAGGGAGAGAAGCGCTACTGGCGCCAGGTGCTGAAACGTGTCGTGGCTGTCATTAAGTTTTTAAGTGAAAGGGGGTTGCCTTTCCGTGGTGATGATGAAGTTATTGGATCACCACACAATGGTAACTTTCTTGGCATTCTGGAGGTCATTTCACAGTTTGATCCTTTTCTGGCTGAACACATGAATAAGTATGGTCAAAAGGGAAGGGGAAGCACATCCTATGTTTCATCCACTATATATGAAAGCAAATGGGCAACAAAGTGAAAGCTACCATAGCTGCATACAGCATACAGCATGCCAAGTACTTTTCTGTGATTGTGGACTCCACTCCTGATCTGTCACATATTAACCAACTGACCTTAATTTTTCGATTTGTGAATGAAGAAGGAAAAATAATTGAGCAATTTGTTGGCTTTGAGCCAATTGAGAATCACACAGGGGAGAGCTTGGCCAATACTGTAATGGCTGTGCTTGACAGTTCAGGCCTAGATCTTGCAAACTGCAGAGGCCAGGCATATGATAATGCAAGTAACATGTCTGGACGTTATAATTGGCTGCAGGCTCACTTGAAGAACAAGAACCCCTTAATCCATTATATACCCTGCGCAGCACATTCTCTAAATGTGGTGGGTGCCAACAGTACTGAAGGCAGTTGTCAAGATGCAAGTCATTTTTTTGACCTCATGCAGTCCCTATATGCCTTTTGTGCAGGTTCCACTCAAAGATGGAACAGAATCTTCAATAATGCAGACATCAAGGTAGACATGACATTGAAATCACTATCATCAACACGTTGGAGCTGCCATGCAGATGCATCTAGGGCACTTAGTAGAAATTATGCACAAATAAGGGATGTACTTCAGAGCATTTCATCTGATATGGGAGAAAAATGTGAAACACGCAATGAGGCAGCAGCACTGTGATTGATCAAAATTAGGCAGTCTTGATATGTCATTTATGGCACAGTTTTGGGACAGTGTCTTAAGCAGATTTAAAGTGACAAGTGAAACACTGCAAAAGGCTGACCTGGATCTGATGACAGCATTGGTCTGTTAGAGTCTTTGAGATCATCGGTTGTATCACTGTGAGACCAATTTGACCATTTTGAAAGAGCCGCAAAGAGTGTTCCTGGTGTGTGCCAGTCATATCGTGATGAACTACAGAGGGTCAAGAGGCGCAAAGCACTTCCCGATGAATCTACAGAGTATGAGGTAACACTGAAAGGCCAGGAGCGATATGAAATAGAAACGTTCAGTGTCATCATTGACAAGCTAAGCAGCTGTTTAGCCCACAGAATGGAGGCATACAAGAACATCACTGACAGATTTGGGATTCTGCTGAACTTGGAATCTGGTGATTTGCCCACTGTTCATAAACAGGCTGATGCACTCTGTGCCTTATACCCTTCTGATTTAGATCAGAACCTGGCAGATGAAATACAGCATCAACAGATGCTTTGTGCAGAGCGATCAAGATAAGTCTCCTCCAAAACTGCTGCAGGTGCCCTTTAAACATGGTCTGCAATCAATTTTTGCCAATGTGTTTGTAGCCCTACGTATTTTTCTGACACTGCCAGTCACAAACTGTGAAGGAGAAAGATCGTTTTCACAGATGGCAAGAATTAAGAATGAACTTCAAACAACGCAAATACAACAGCGCCTTTGTGCACTGTCACTGATGGCCATTGAGTCTCAGCTTGTCAGGAACTTGGACTTTGATGAGATTGTGACTGAGTTTGCAAACAGGAAAGCAAGGAAAAAGCCTTTCTAAGACAGGGGAGGAGGAGAGATGGAGCTGAGGAGAGAGACAGAGCTGAGGAGGAGAGATGGAGCTGAGGAGGAGGGAGACAGAGCTGAGGAGGAGGGAGACAGAGCTGAGGAAGATAGATGGAGCTGAGGAGGAGAGACAGAGCTGAGGAGGAGAGAGACAGAGCTGAGGAGGAGAGACAGAGCTGAGGAGGAGAGACACAGAGCTGAGGAGGAGAGATGGAGCTGAGGAGGAGAGACAGAGCTGAGGAGGAGAGAGACAGAGCTGAGGAGGAGAGACAGAGCTGAGGAGGAGAGAGATGGAGCTGATGGAGGTCCGTGTGTGTGCATGTTTGTATTCAGGGGGCCATCCAAGAATTTGTGCCCAGGGGCCCCTGCCTTCTTGATCCAGGCCTGCTCACACCCAAATGAGCTGCTTGGATTTAATACAGTTTCTTTTGGCCTGGGATCTATATATTCCTTATATGTCAGATCTTTCCTGTTAAACACCACACTGTCATTTTACATACCTTTAACATTATGTTAAAATGTTGATATTTGTGCATAGAAATTGACTAGGGATGTGTCAGTCATGTCTAGCATAATGACACAGCTGTCAAGTGCACACTCAACTACCTGAAAAACAGATAGAAGATAGTATTTAATTTACCCCTAAAGCCCATGGTACACTAATGAAACATTCTACAACAACAGGGGACACTCTAGATGTCTGTCCTCTGTATGCTCCAAATGAACCCTAACCCTAACCCAAATGCAGGACACACATGCCGGGCACACATGCTGGAAGGTAAATGAAAAGAGAGCTTTAATAAATAAAGCTGAAAAAAACCCAAAGTCTATGAAATCCACAATCCAAAAAAGAGGCAACAACACAAAGCAGGCAAAGGCAAAAAAACAAGTAATCCAGGAATTAAAAGCAAGACAAAGTACAAACTAGGAAAAACACAAGGAATAAAAGCCAGAAAAAAACCATGGGAAGCTGGGACACTGGCTTACGGAACTAAACAGATGAATTGACAAAGAGAGCCGGGAGCACACAGACTATTCACAAGGGAGGTCGGGATAATTGGACACAGGTGAAACACATCAGGGAGGAGCAGAAACACGAACAAAGGGAGGCAATGGAAAGTGAGACATGACACAGGAGGATATAACTTCAAAATTATAGCTGCTGCGCAGCGATGGGTCGGGTCCGGGCTATTTTTGGCAATTCTGAGCAACAAACAGGAGAATAGGAAGACAAGACAGTTGACAAAAATGCTCATTTTGGACCACTTGAGGATTGAACCCACAACTTCTGGAACCAAAGACTGTCATCTATCGCTCTGAGCTAATTGGCAAGTGGCAATACAACAGTGGCTTCACAAATTGAGTAAGCCAGTCACTGTGGCGCAGGCAGATTTGAAACCACCGTAAAAAATTCAGTTATCAAGACAAAAATCTGAAAATACACATATTGCAGCATGGAGATGTTGGTAATTTCAAAAATGATCGATTTGCTCCATAAGTGAATAACTGGTGTTTACCTATGTCATCATTGCATTGACTCCAATTGTTCACATGAAAGAAAAATTAAAAATGCTGTGAAAAA
Organism: Pagrus pagrus; assembly: GCF_965226575.1. Taxonomy (NCBI): domain Eukaryota; kingdom Metazoa; phylum Chordata; class Actinopteri; order Spariformes; family Sparidae; genus Pagrus; species Pagrus pagrus. The sequence continues at coordinate 35,253,188 of NC_140188.1, forward strand.
TTCAGTTTTTGAGGCTCAATTTTTGATAAATCAAAGGAGGAGAGAGGAAATAGGTTTAAGAAGTTTTACAGTTTTTGAAAAAAAACTGAGTGATGTACTTCATAATTTTTAATAGGTTTAAATGTACAAAAGTTTCTTCAATGTTGAGGCTACAGTTTGATGAAAGTTCTGAAGCTGTAGCAAGTATGGTTGATTTGTTATGAATTTTCAAAGTTTTGAACTTTAGACGCTTGCTGTAGCACCACCATCAGGACTATTGGCTTGGGTTTACAGCTGAGGTAATCTGGCATGAGACTGGACCTTTGTGCAAAAATTGGTTAGCTTTCTTCCATGGTCCAGTTCAAGCTATTTGTTTTTATTTAATTTAGAGGCTTGCTGCGATGCCACCATCAGGACAATGGTCTTGTGTTTCATGTTGAGGACATCTGACATTTTGATCTGTCATCATCATCATCCTTGCTGGGTCTTGAACCCACAACCCCTGATACCAAGCACCAGCTCCTAACTCACTGAGCTAATTGGCTGGAAGTGAGACCTGCTGTGTAGCTTGATTTGTCGACTCAGGGAGTCACTGTCTGGGCAGCTGTTGTCAAGGCAGATTTCAAAAATGGTCAAAATGTCAGAAATTCCTTGACTTAAAAAAAATCTGATAATACATAAATTGCATCTTGACAGCATGGAAATGTTGGTGATTTGTTTTTAACTTAAAGTGTTTTGCTTCATAAGAGAAAATTTGATGTTTAAAAATGCCACTCTTCCATTGACTCCAGTTGTTCCCATGAGAGCAGAATTCAAAATGTTCTCAAAAATTCAGTTTTTGAGATAAAATTCTGATATTTGCCAAACTCCATCAACCATGACTCCAAAATATTCTCAATTTTTTTCAGGAAGATTGAAAATGTATTTAGCAAGAATTTGATAGTATATGTTTACAGTACTGTTTACAGTCAAACATTTTGATGCACTGTAGGCTTAATTTTTGATAAATCAAAAATCCAAGGAACAAGTTTTGTGGAGGACGGTCTGAAGATGCAAGTTTGGTGACAATTGGGCAAAAATTGTGGGAGGAAATAGGTTTTATAAGTTTTACAGGTTTTGAAAAAAACTGAGTGATGGACTTCATAATTTGTAATGAGTTTAAGTGGACTAAAGTTTCAGCAGTATTGGGGCTACAGTTTGGTGAAAGTTTCAAAACTGTAGCATGTACTGTTGATTTTGTAGGTATTTTTAAAGTTTTTAAATTTAAACGCTTATTGTGCCCCCCCCCCAGGAGGAATATTGACATGTCCTTGGAATTAAGTAAATCTGGCATGGGGCCAGACATTTCTGTAAAGTTTGGTGAGTTTTCGCCCATGGGAAGTATGACTTCCTCGGAAGAAGAAGAAGAAGAAAGAAAGAAAGAAAGAAAGAAAGAAAGAAAGAATTCCTAGGAATACAATAGGTTCCTGGCAGCTTAGCTGCCCGGACCCTAATTATAGCTGCTGCGCAGCGATGGGTCAGGTCCGGGCTATTTTTGGCAAATTTAGGCAATTCTGAGCAACAAACAGGAGAATAGGAAGACAAGACAGTTGACAACAATGTTCATTTTGGACCACTTGAGGCTTGAACCCACAACTTCTGGAACCAAAGACTGTCATCTATCGCTCTGAGCTAATTGGCAAGTGGCAATACCACAGTGGCTTCACAAATTGAGTAAGCCATTCACTGTTGTGCAGGCAGATTTGAAACCACTGTAAAAAATTCAGTTATCAAGACAAAACTCTGAAAATACACATATTGCAGCATGGAGATGTTGGTAATTTTAAAAATGATTGATTTGCTCCATAAGTGAATAACTGATGTTTAGCTATGTCATTACTGCATTGACTCCAATTGTTCACATGAAAGAAAAATTTAAAATGCTGTGAAAAATTCAGTTTTTGAGGCTCAATTTTTGATAAATCAAAGGAGGAGAGAGGAAATAGGTTTTAAAAGTTTTACAGTTTTTGAAAAAAAACTGAGTGATGTACTAAATAATTTTTAATAGGTTTAAATGTACAAAAGTTTCAGCAGTATTGGGGCTACAGTTTGGTGAAAGTTTCAAAACTGTAGCATGTACTGTTGATTTTGTAGGTATTTTTAAAGTTTTTAAATTTAAACGCTTGTGCCCCCCCAGAAGGAATATTGACATGTCCTTGGAATTAAGTAAATCTGGCATGGGGCCGGACATTTGTGTAAAGTTTGGTGAGTTTTCGCCCTTGGGAAGTATGACTTCCTCTGAAGAAAGAAGAAGAAGAAAGAATTCCTAGGAATACAATAGTGTCCTGGCTGCTTAGCTGCCCGGACCCTAATAGAACAGGACAAAGAACAAAACCACAAACTCAAACAATGACATATAAATATAATATTTTATCAGCGGAGTACAAAAACAAACCATCAGACAGCACTTTTGAATATTTTTTTGACTTTTCATCATTTCACCAAAATGCACAATCCATAAAGAGATTATTCTGTAAAACAAAGCCTCAAACAGGCCCTTGAAAAACAAAAGTACAATTATTATTATTACAATTACGATACCTCTCAAAGAGTTAAATTGTGTATTGTAAAAGGTATTGTGAAAACACTATATAAAACATCACTAATCACATCAACATAATTCAAATAATAGTGTAATAGGGTTCATAAATAATTTGAGTTCTCTGACCAAGTACTGTGACCCTTACCTGAGCTGTGCAAGCTAGAATTCACCGGCTGATGACGTAGTTCAGTACAACTGCAATAGCATATGCTGGACCCAACTGATACTGTTAATGATACCAGTTCCTGTACACACATGCTGACCTAAAGTTTTGCTTTAATAGTGTCATTTCTCATTTATGCTAGCATAGCATACTTTACACTTATTATTGTATAATAACCTAATATTGGGAAACCTGAATAAGTTTTGATATAGGTCAGAATCAGAGGTGTCAAGTAACGAAGTACAAATACTCCGTTACCTTACTTAAGTAGAAATTTGGGGTATCTATACTTTACTGGAGTAATTATTTTTCAGCCGACTTATTACTTCTACTCCTTACATTTTCATGCAATTATCTGTACTTTCTACTCCTTACATTTTAAAAATAGCCTCATTACTCGTGAAATTTTGCTGCGCCTCTGATGTGCCCCCAGAGAGGCACAGTGTTGGCGAACCGAACCAGTGTGAACGGATAAGCCGGCGGCGCATAGCGGGGGCGTGTCGGTCTGGTGTTCACTGTCTGATAACTGTACAGATCCTTCACTCAACAAAATATAGATAAATGTCCCACAAAGCAACGTTACATGACCATACAACAGTAACGTAGTAACTGGTTGTGTCTTATATGCTATGGCAACTTATATGAGGAAAAAAATACCGCAGATAGGCTATTCGTGGAGAAGTGTCTGTCCGGCCGACTCTTCGTCACATTTCTGCCTGAAAAACAGCGCCTGTCCCCGGCAATGAACTTTAACTCACCAACTGTTTGTCGCGGTGAAGACTTTAGTGAACTTTCCCCATAAACAGCCTCCCTCCCCGCAAGTGATAGAGTCAGACAGTGTCCCGTTTACTGATGGCGATTATGTAATTAAGAGAAAAACGTAACTTTGTCATTTTCCAGGATGTTTGGTGGGTCAGGATCCCAATCACAACCAGCGTTGGGTGTAACGCGTTACAGTAACGTAACTACTTTTTTCGGGTAAAAAGTGGTGTAACGCATTACTACTGAAAATATGGTAACGAAACGTAGTTCCTTTTTCAGTTGGGCACAACGTTACTTTTCCCAGGGACAGATTTGACAGCGACACTGCCTCAGCTGGGCGCTTGCGCAATAGTCGCGGGCTCTCATTCCACCCTGAGGCTGGTACTAGCAATAGCATGCAGAGAGCAGTCAGTCATCATGGCAAGCACAGCGGAGCAACCACAACAACCAATGGTGACTTTTGAGGGATGGAGGTGTTCCCATTATTTCGAACTGATTGAAAATAAGGGGAAGAATTTGAGGCTGGTATCGAGGCTGGTACTATTGTTTGTATTCTTGTTTTTCTTGTCAAGTGCTCTGTGGCATTTTTCATAATAAAGAGCACGAAAGAAATACCTGTTATGTCCTCCATAGTAGAACTTTATGTAGGCCTATACACATTTAGGAAATGAGATGGAGTTCTGCCCAAAGTCGAGCACCATAAAAGTAACATAAAAGTAACGAGTAACGTAAAAAGTTACTTTCCATAGAGGGTAACTAAGTAAAGTTAGGGATTACTTTTTTAAGAAGTAACGAGTAACGAGCAAACACTACTTTTTAAAAGTAACTTCCCCAACACTGATCACAACACATTATAACAGCATCCATATGATTATAAACAGTCAGCAGGTGTATGTTTGGATTAACAGGAGGACACCGGGGGAAACACTTTGAAAAAATTCATCATCATGACATGTACCGTCACACCTCTTTTCGAGCCGCAGCGCCGGCTTTCTGTGTGAATTACACTCTTTTTTGGATGTACTTAAAAAAACTGTTTTCTAATGTAACATTAACTTGATATTGGTATTAAAAAATGTTTTAATACATAATCCATGTCTTATTATAAATTAGGATGTTTTTTTGGGGGAGGTGGGGTAGTGCACTATAGGCCCCTGTGGCGCGGCCTAAGCTTTTGTCCTTAATGGCATTTTTTTCCCTTACATTACTTTTACTTTTATACTTTAAGTAGTTTTGAAACCAGTACTTTTACACTTTTACTTGAGTAAAAAGCTTGAGTTGATACGTCAACTTCTCTGGTCCTCTGGTCAGAATCTGATATGTTCTAAATGAACATAAGATATAAACTTGCCAGCACTAGTATAATACTGAGAATGTCCAAGTACTGTTATTCATCTCATACAGTCATAGGTTCAGCTCCTCAACAGTCAGTTTTTCTAAATTTGTATCTTTTTTGGAATCTGGCCCTCCTCACCCCCTGACCTCTCTCTGCAGGTAAGATGGTTGACATGGCAGAAGAAGTAACAGGCAGCAACAAAGGCAGTAACTCTGAGATCCAATCACTAAGTTCCTTCCAGTCTGACTCCTGCGATGACAATGGTAAGACACACATCTCACACTCTCAGCATTAGTGGCTCAGGGTTCTTCCACATACCAATATCCCCAGATCCATAGTGTACAAGTTATTTTGTGGGGCTATTTGAAGATGCTTTAGGTGTCTCTTGTGTCTGAAAAGTTTCATCATCAATCTCTAGAACTCCAATAAAAGTGTAATTTGAGTGATGTACTTCACATTATGTAAGGATAAAACGAATACAATTTTCACGTGCTTTGCTGCACAACAAATAAAAGTCACATGGAAGTGCTATAAGAATCACTCACTTAGATTCAGTGGCAGAAGTCATAGAGGACCGTATTTGCACCTGGGTATATGCAGAGAGTAAGAGGGGAAAAGGAAGGAGGAATAGAAAGCTTCAAAGCATGGAAGCAGATAAAAAGAAGGGAGGGTATAGAGCTTAACAACAATCCCCAGTGGCTTACCATGAATAGACATATCTTTTTTTGGTTTACACGTGTATAAGTAATACAAATCATTGTATACATGGCTGGGTTGGTGAGTGTAGGCTAGATGCGGGACAGACGGCAAGGGAAAAGTGTGGTTAATATAGATTTTCATTACATTGACATGTAATGACATTTGAAGGTCAGTATTGTTAAAAGAATGCATTCCCATGGTTCTTTCTCAAATGTACTTTATAATGATTTCACAACAATATCATAGTAAGCAGCATCAAAGAGGTTAAGGGGTTGAGACAGCTTCACAGCGTGGAATTGGTGGTTGTAGCCTTTGTGCTGAAGCTGTGTATTTGGTTTTGTGTTTCATTTTTAACATTATGTCATCCTGTATTCAAAAGATTTATTTGCAGTCAATGCCTTTCATTGTTTTACTTTACAGGATGACCATAAATAACAGATGGCAGGTTTTTTTTTTTTGCCCCTAATCATCAATTGATTAAATATGTGAATATTGCCTCAGTTATATCTATACTGTTGCTTTTGTCTTTCATATGCCTCCTAAAATCTGACTGGTGTCCAAATATGGAAGTGTAGAAACTAAAATGGCAAACAGTAGAAATATACTGGCATTGTTGCTATTTTGTTTTAATATTGTTTTATTCTCCCATGGCTTTCTTTGCATTTGTGAAGTTACTTTAATTTGTATGTCTGTGTTATCTTTGCAGACTTTTTTAACTAAACAGTCTGTGTGTAATCCATTCATTCAATTATTAAATCTGTTCTTGCGAATGGAAAAAAAAAAGACGAATCAGATTGTTGTGTTGATTGTTGTTCTGCATGCACCATTTTAATTCCGAGGACAAACTTGATGCGGTTATAAAATGCAGAAAAAATAACTGTCTGTCAAATGCACCATTTGATTACAATCACAGTTTGATTTGAAGTGTCCGTGAGTGTTCAGGGCTGGCTGAATTTGTCAGCAGACAAATAATGCATATACCTCTTAAGTTTCTTTCAAGACTCTTTAGGGGTAAAGACTGTTACCAGCTCATATTCGGTGCTGTTGTGACTCATTGAGAATTTCATAAGTGTACATTCATATGTGCTGAAAAAAACAGGTGGATGCAAACCTCAGCAGGTTAAAACAACACTTCTGCCAATAATATATCCACACTACTACTTCAGATCAATGAACTAAATGGTTTTATCAGCACATCAATATATGTATATACAATTTTTAACAGACAGTGTGGATATCAGGTCAGTGACCGAAGCTAAAATAACAGGGGATTACTTTGCAGGCAAAATCAATTCCGCAGAATAATGCATCCAGCCCCTAACACTCATGGACACTTCATATCAAACAGCGATAATAATCAAATGGTTTATGTGACAGGACAGTGATTTTTCCACATTTAGAAAACACCATTGAGTTCACCTTCAGAAAAAACACATTTGAGACCAATTGGATAAAGGAAATGCTACACTGAGTCTAAAAAAACATTGATGACTAAATCGTTATAAAAGATAGGCATCAGATAATTTCTCATCATTGATGAACACCCACAAAGAAAATTGTATAGTCTTGAACCAGAAGAAATCATTACACTATCTTAGCTTTTGCTTGTGCTGTGTCCACGCTCCTACAACGTGTATGCAGGCAGGCAGAACTCAGCTCAAGATTGGTTGTATACAATGCACATGCACAACGCTAGAAACATACAGCAGGTAGACACTGTGGGAAAATAAAGAAAAATAATTCATTTCACTTATCATTTCACTTTGCTTTCTTTATTTAGTAGATTTTCCCTTTCAGGCAAACCACATATTTTCAAATCTTCAGTGTACACAAAAAAAATCTGGCAATTAAAAATCTTTAATTGCCAGATTGAATTGAATAATGAATAATAATAATGAATGGATGATAAACAGACCCTTTATTATATCCATACAGTATATGGAAACAATATTGCATGCAAATTCCCCCCAAAATCCCCTAAACTCAGCAAGAAGTCTTGACTGTGCCATAAGCAGACCAGGTAGTTCTCTGCAGACAGAACCGGCATTAGTGAGAAACCATAAGAAATGCCACAGTGTGAGGGGTGACTCCAGACTAACACCATGACGAGCATTTTTCACTTTGAATAACTGTATTTCAAAACTTATCTCCTCCTTTTTTCCCTCCACAAGCCTCCATAGTGACTGTCATTCGACTGGTCAATGATGCAGTCGACACAATCGAAAGTGAAGGTACCATGTCTCATCCCCTTTGTGTCTCTCATCTCACAATTTCCCCCTTCCCTTATCTCAGCCTTGTTATTGTATCTGGTGATATCTAAACGAGGTGTCTTCAGTTATATGCCAAAGTTAAATACACTCTCACTTTGTATTACAAAATGTATCTTTAAGTAAGTGGTTCTCTGGGGCACTGTGCATAGCTCCCAACATGTCCAGATTATATTTCTCCTTTCTCACACATCCTCAAAGTCAGTGGTCAGTCAGTCAACCCACTTCAAAGTTGGACTTTTTTCTATTAGCTCTCAGTTCTCACTATGTTTTTCCATAACACACAGGGGGCTAACGACATAACACTAATAGCCAGCAATCTGCAGGTTTTGATTCCGTCTGATCACCTCAATGGGTGATTTCACTGATGAGTTCCTCCCTTGTACTCTTCTCTTCAACTCTTCAAGTTAAGCAGATTTACTCCTCATCCACTGTTTTAGGAATTAATTTCATGAACATAGAGTCACAAGAGAGAAACTGAGAGGAAGCTTGAGGAAAATGATAGATAAAACTGGAGATCCTAGTGGTAGCTGTGACACACATATACACACCACACACACAGGAACTCTCTTCAAACACACACTACTGAGGCTGTAATATTCCTTGCAAGGACAGTCTCTTCAATAATTACATGCGTCCAAGAGCTTGTGAAAGTTGTAATTGTTGAAAGGTAACAACACAATCATTTTTATTTTTTATTACCTGTAAAATGGTGAGTTCCCAAAAAGGTCGGGGGCGAATCAACAGCTCTATCAATCAGTGCTGCCATTTTTAGAAAAACCTGAATTAAATATCGACGATTTATGTTGGTATGATCAAATGCTAAAGGTTTCTGTTCTTCTATTTGACAGTGTCAGTTATGGATCATGGTCAAACCTACAACAGAGGTGACTAGAATCCCCCATTCCTTTATCTAATTCTCCCTATACATCTTTTCATCTATCTATCTATCTATCTATCTATCTATCTATCTATCTATCTATCTATCTATCGGTCGATCATCGATTGATATACCTGAAGTATCTACCTATCTACCAATCTAATTATCTTGACTACATATCTATCTATTGACAGTGAGAAAAAAATAACAAATAGGCAAAAATAACAATCACCCAACAAAAATAACTTCAATTGTGCAATTACAAAATCTACATTCTAAAGAAAGCTACAAAGGCAGGTCTTATTATGCTGTATGTCAATTAACATCATTTTCAGTTCCTATATAGTTTGTTGTAAAAAGCAATTTGTGTTCAATGGATTTTGTTGAATTAATGTTAAGACTAATGTTCAGCAGCTTTCCCCTGCTCTCATCAGGGCCTAAATATGAAAATGCTGGTCAGTCTGTCTATCCAACTATTTGATCCAAAACAAGATATGGCAAAAAAAATTCCACTGAATTTGTTATTGACCAACTGACCTTTCTTCTGGTACCTGCATCAGGCAGGAACTTCAACTAGAGCAGACATCCCCAAACATAAGTCTGATGTGGCCCAATCTAAAACTGGAAAATCCAATCCAGCCAGCCAAACTTTTAATCACAACTCTGATCAACACACAAGACAAAGTATTCACCTACTGCCAGCCCTATCCTTTTGCATGGAGTTTGCCTTTGTTAATTATCATTAAAAATTATGACATTATTTACTTTTACCTCGTTAAAAGAGTGAGAAATGGGATGGAGAAAGAGAGGGAGGTTAGGAGGGAAAGAGACAGAAAGTGCACAGGAAAAAAAACTGCCCTTCACCTGTTGTGTGTATTCTTTTCATGCTTGTGACATATTCTACAGATACAGACATTAAAACTGTGGTAAATCACTGGTATGATGTCAATATGACTGTCTACAGGCGGTTTTCAGGTTTATTTTTGCCAAAACTGCAGCCTTGCTCGACATGTACATGAGCTGCGCTCCTCACACCAGCAGTGTGTCTGCTCTAACCTATTTACATGGACGCTGATATAAAAAGCAAGACGTTTCGCCAAGCACAAGCGCTGCTCATGCACGCAGTGTGTTCAGCCCTTTACACCTAACAACTTGTAAATTATCTTATCTTCTATCTTTCAACACAAGCAAACACATGCAGGTACAATTCTGGATAAGATACGATCCAATGTTGTGTCGAAGTCTATTCCAAACTAATGCTGCCATGTCAGAACTGTGTTTCCTGCAATGCTGTTCAGCTGCACAGGTAAAGGTCACTAGATGGCACCCTTATAAATAGAAAACTGACTTGAAATAACATGTAATTAAACTCCTTGTAAAATAAAAATTGAAAACATTTTATTTATTTATTGTACTTGACCTCTAGTGGCCCACTTGCAGTACCTTCATGGCCCACCAGTTGGCTGCTGCCCACACTTTGGGAATCACCACACTAGACTAACTCTACTGGAAAGATATTTTGAAATCCATGTAATTTATTGTGGATATTCATGGAGCCCAAAGGCATTGCTTCCTTGTTGCAATGCCTTGTTTTTTTGTTCAGCAGCAGCAGCTCTCTCAAATGGGTCCTGTAGTCCTGTCAAATGCCTTTTTAGTTGCATAGCTTTATGATTTTTGTCTTGTTTGTCCATTGCTCCTACAGTGGGGGCTCAGTTGATTAAGACTCTCAGGAGCTCATCAGTGCTGATTTCCAGACATTTTGTAAAGCTATTGAATGCTTCTAATTAGCATTCAGCTTTATATGACCCACCTTTATATTAAATTAGCTCAGAGTTATTGTATGTGTACGAGGTTGTGTGTGTGTGTGTTTGTTTGTTTGTGTGTGAGCATATATTTATTTACATATAAATATATTTATTGGATTTTTAGTTAATTTATGTTTATTCCTAATTTAATGCTAGCAACACATTTTAAACAGGGTAGGCCAAGGGCAACAAAAGACTGCAAAAGTTGTGGAATGGTCCAAAAACACCTGTTAGGAACATTGTACAGGTAAAGAGGTTCATTGGTAACAGGCGATAGTATCATGGCAACCTTTAAAAGGCTCAGCTCATCACAAGCTATACTGTATACCGATCAACTACAACATTAAAACCGACTGCTTCTTTCTGCAAGCTCCTCTTGTACAGCTCTGATTCATGGACACGGAAACAAGTGGCATGGGGGTGTTGTTTCTGGGCTGTCTCCATCAAAGGTGTCGGTGTGTAGTTTGATGATAAAAGAATCTGCAGAGGCAAAGCTGGGTGGATGGATAGAACAATCTTCATTGAAACAGTTTTCAAGACTGCGTCCGAACCAGTGCGGCCGCACCCTGAGTTTTGCCCTCTGCTCTATCAGAAATCCTCTCCAATCTAGGAAATCTACAAGTACCCACCTAACTTTCTCTGTACGCGTGGGCCTTTTTAGATCCCTTTCGCCTGCACCTACCTACGTCTTCTAATTGGTCACTTTGGTGGATTGATGGTCCATCTATCCAATAGGCAAAAGTGGAGTTGATCTGCCTCCGGCCCCTTTGGACTGTCTCATCTTCTATAAGTTACCTAACTCTGCTGATGTCACTTCTTGACCTTACAACCTAAAGCTGACCTGACTGTGTCTCTCTTTCCCTATATGGACATGTTTACGTTGAACCAGCTCCACACATCCTGCATAAGAATTAACTCTGGTTCAGTACCTTACTCTTCAGCTAACCTTTTGTGCACAAACAGAGCTGATTAACGACTCTGTGTCTTCTCACAGATCTCCTCAACATCAGCCGCCTTCCTTAAGCCCCCACAAAGAGGAGCAACATGTCACCGTTAAATCATCACTCAGAATGTGTTGTTGCACAGATAGCTCAGGGGGTCATATCAAGATGCTGATGAAACAGCATGATTATTACTCAGTCGTTCCTTGGTCTGTTCACAATAAAAGACCACTCTGAAATGTGTTTTATCGCACAACACAATGCCACAGATGTCACAAGTTTTGAGGGAGCATGCAAATCAAATCAAATCAAATCAAATTTTATTTGTATAGCCCAAATTCACAAATCACAGTTTGCCTCAGAGGGCTTTACAATCTGTACAGAGACGACACCCTCTGTCCTTCGACCCTCGATTCGAGTGAGGAAAAACTTGCCCCAAAAAAGGCCCTTTTAACAGGGAAAAAATGCGGAAGAAACCTCAGGGAGAGCCACAGAGGAGGGATCCCTCTCCCAGGACGGACAGACGTGCAATAGATGTCGCATGTACAGAGCAGATCAACGAGATCACAATGTATTCAATTATAAGCGATGGTTGACAGGAGTGAAAGTACACAAAGATGTATTACAGCAATAATGATGAAATGCACATGGAAATGTGATTACTAGTGATAACAGTAGTAATGATCAATGGCAAGGATGGTATGTAGCAATGCAGTACGATAATAGTAGTGGAACGTATGTAACAGAGATGTGACTAATATTAGCGACAGTAGTGGTGGGTGTCAGGCAGGGTCATGGCAGTAGGTGCATCCACGATCAGGCAGGGCCATAGCAGTAGGCGCATCCACGATCAGGCAGGGCCATAGCAGTGGGCGCATCCACGATCAGGCAGGGCCATAGCAGTGGGCGCATCCACGATCCACGACCCGGGCGCGGCCAGGATCCAAGGGAGCCTGTAGGACTAGAAAGCACAAGGACTCCGGGGAAGAAGCAAGTCAGTGACATGCAGAGATGGGGCATGTCAGTTGGCATGCTTTCCACAGGAGCTTGCAGAACTGTTGCCCATTAATTAAATGTTCATTTCTGTACCATAGGGTGTCTCCAGTGTCATTTGCAAGACTATGGCCGTACATCAAATTAAATCAAATCAAATCAAATTTTATTTGTATAGCCCAAATTCACAAATCACAGTTTGCCTCAGAGGGCTTTACAATCTGTACAGAGACGACACCCTCTGTCCTTCGACCCTCGATTCGAGTGAGGAAAAACTTGCCCCAAAAAAAGGCCCTTTTAACAGGGAAAAAATGCGGAAGAAACCTCAGGGAGAGCCACAGAGGAGGGATCCCTCTCCCAGGACGGACAGACGTGCAATAGATGTCGCATGTACAGAGCAGATCAACGAGATCACAATGTATTCAATTATAAGCGATGGTTGACAGGAGTGAAAGTACACAAAGATGTATTACAGCGATAATGATGAAATGCACATGGAAATGTGATTACTAGTGATAACAGTAGTAATGATCAATGGCAAGGATGGTATGTAGCAATGCAGTACGATAATAGCAGTGGAACGTATGTAACAGAGATGTGACTAATATTAGCGACAGTAGTGGTGGGTGTCAGGCAGGGTCATGGCAGTAGGTGCATCCACGATCAGGCAGGGCCATAGCAGTAGGCGCATCCACGATCAGGCAGGGCCATAGCAGTGGGCGCATCCACGATCAGGCAGGGCCATAGCAGTGGGCGCATCCACGATCCACGACCCGGGCGCGGCCAGGATCCAAGGGAGCCTGTAGGACTAGAAAGCACAAGGACTCCGGGGAAGAAGCAAGTCAGTGACATGCAGAGATGGGGCATGTATACAGGCATAATGTATACAGATGGAGAGGAGAGGAGAGGAGAGGGGAGGAGAGAGAAGCTCAGTGTGTCATTGTCCCCCGGACTAGGCCTATAGCAGCATAACTAAGAGCTCGTCCAGGACAGGCCTGGGCCTGTCCTGGACCAGCCCTAACTATAAGCTCTATCGAAGAGGAAGGTCTTAAGTCTACTCTTAAAGGTAGAGAGGGTGTCCGCCTCCCGGACCAAAACAGGAAGATGGTTCCACAGAAGAGGAGCTTGATAACTGAAGGCTCTGGCTCCCATTCTACTTTTGGAGACTTTAGGAACTACAAGTAATCCTGCGTTCTGGGAGCGTAATGCTCTAGTTGGGTGATAGGGTAATATGAGCTCCTGGAGATATGATGGTGCCTGACCATTAACAGCTTTGTAAGTGAGGAGAAGGATTTTAAACTCTATTCTTGATTTTACAGGGAGCCAGTGCAGAGAGGCCAGTACAGGAGTAATATGATCTCTTTTCTTAGTTCCTGTCAGTACACGTGCTGCAGCATTCTGGACCAGCTGGAGACTCTTTAGAGACTTGTTAGGGCAGCCTGATAATAGAGAATTACAATAGTCCAGTCTGGAAGTAACAAATGCATGGACTAGCTTTTCTGCGTCTTTTTGAGACAGGATGGGCCTGATTTTTGCAATGTTACGTAGATGAAAAAATGCAGACCTTGAAATTTGTTTTATGTGGGAGTTGAAGGACATATCTTGATCAAAGATAACTCCCAGATTCCTGACGGTGGTGCTGGAGGCCAAGTTAATGCCATCCAAACTCGCTATATCATTAGATAATGCATCTCTAAGGTGTTTAGGACCAAGTACTATAACTTCGGTTTTATCTGAGTTTAACAGCAGAAAATTGCAGGTCATCCAGGTCTTAATGTCCTTGAGACATGCATGGAGTTTAGTAAGCTGATTAGTTTCATTTGGCTTTATTGATAGGTATAACTGTGTATCATCTGCATAACAATGAAAGTTTATGGAGTGTTTCCGAATTATATTTCCTAGAGGGAGCATATATAAGGTGAATAGTATGGGTCCAAGCACGGAGCCTTGAGGAACACCATGACTAACCTTGGTATACAGGGATGACTCATCATTAACATGTACAAACTGAAATCCAACCATCCTCACAACAGCAGTCCAAGTATAACCACACCAATCCAGGACCTCGACATCCAGCCTCTTCACCTACACGATAGTCTAGTGCTGTGCAACAGTTGGTTTGCAAAGCCAAAGAATATCTGCTGTCAGAAAGTTTCTTAGAGAAGTTGAGGAACTTCCATACTCGTCGTCCTCACCAGGCTCTTTCCTGACTGCAGTTCACGTGACTGTGCAAATACGTCTTTGAAGAAGTGTTCTCTTCACTTCTTTTTTACTTACGAGGCAGATGGCTGATGGTGTGTGTCCTGTCAAGGGTGTGTGTGTTTTTCAGTGTTGTGAACCCAGTGCCCCATGGCATGGGGTTAGATAAGATATACTTGTACACATATACACACCCGCTGACAATGGTGACATATTGCACTATACCCTTACACATATTGCATAGCGGCGACATTGCACATCCGTAAAAGACATTTTCTAGCCTATATTACATATTGGTGTTGAGGAGCTTAATGGACATATGCAGGAAGTAGTGGGAAGTGTCGGGTCCGACACTATTTTCAGTGCTTGTCAGAGAACAGAGACAGAGTGCTCATACATCGTCTGGAGGAACAGGTGTTTATTGACCCCCATAATTTTCAAGGCAGTCTGTACCAGACAGAAGAATAAAGAGGACCAGGGAGCTGATGCAGTCCTCAGGGGCACCAGTGCTGATTGATCTGGGCTCCAAGAGAGCGTTGTGACCCAAACATGTTAGGTGCGATTAGTTAAAATGGTACCATTTTAAAATAAAAGGATTGACATTCATATGTCTCAATTTCTGAATGAGTATGTGAGGCTGCAGACTGTTAAAGCTGAGCTAAAATGGACAAACAATAAGCATGCATAAGCCTTGGGGTCCTCTAGATGTTTAATGACCAGATGTATGATGCTATTAATAGTCATAGCCTGAAGTCATTGAGAGACCATCTGTCCCTGTGACCTTTTCAGTGCATGTGTGTTTAAAAAGTGATTGGACCTTATGGGGGTCTGTCACTAGCATTCTAGTCAGTAAAAAAAATGTCTCTAAAACATCCCTACCTTCAGAAGAGAAGGCAGAGTAGAGTCGAGTAGAGTTTCAAAGCTCAGATAAAAGTTACTCTGTTTGCTTTTTGCAGGTCATCAGAGGTACTGAAACATTTTTTTAGCTGGAGTCATGTTGATGATTGTCTTCATGGTGTCCCACAGTCTTTTGGAGTCCATTACAGTGAAGCTCTGTTCAATGATCTCCTTATGTCTCCTCTTGGCTTCTTTGAGCATGTGATTAAGCTCCTTTTGCAAAGTTTTTAGTTGTGCTCTTACCCAGTTCTAAAATACCAGTTTCTTGTGGTTGATACAGTCATTAATCTCTTTAGTTATATATGTTTTGTTGTTAGAATACACAGTTACTTATTTCTGAGGTATCACATTGTCCACACAGAATTGTATATAGTCAGTAATAGTCATTGTTCACATTTATCTCATGAAAGATGCTCCATTCAGTGGAGAGAAACGACCTGATCAACCCATATGATGTGCTGCACTGCATAAGGCAAATGATGGTCACACCAGAAACAAAAGACAAAAAATAGAGAAAAGAGCATATTTTGAAGTCCATAGATCTCACTGCCTAATAAATGTATTTTTTAGAAATAAAACAGCACATTTTAGAGCCTTTCCTTGTGAACAGCTCAAGGCACACCTGTGCAATAATCCTGCCATTTAATCAGCATTTAATATGCCGCTTCTGTCAAGTGGATTAGTTTTCATGGCAATGGAGAAGTGCAGTCACGTGTCACAACATATGCAAATAGACGCAAATCAAATATCTTCATCAATTTGATAAAAACAAGCTCAGCGATAGGAAACGCACTGCAAACACCCGCAACACAACCAAAGACACAAACCCAGTGCAAAGGCCAACACATTTCCATTGGGAGAAACCTGCAAATACAGAAACAATGCCAGGTCAAATACACATAAACCCCAGAAACAAACACAACAGAAAGTTGCTGCATATCCAGTGGCCATTCTTAAAATAACATCTGTACAGAAGCCCAGACGGTCTTAATATCTTTATATTATATAATAGCGTAAAAAAATTATATATGGTTCTGATAACTTTCATTAAATTGGTATAAGATTTAAGAGAATGCGATTATATCTGTGACTTTCTGTACAGACTGAACGCTGCTAAAAAACTGTTCGACTTGATTTCAGTTTTTTTTCCCCCTACCCATTGCTGTTGGTGCCTGCTCTTGTCTGCTTTCCAGTCGAGGTGCAAGTTCGTCCATGAATTTTCATCTGTTAACAGAATAAAGTGCTGGTTTTTGCAGTCTGTGGAGAGCACTCCCCCTAGAAGCCTGGAGAACCTCCATTGTGCAGACTGGACATGCAGCATTTTTCTGTTCCATGTGCTCTCTGGGTTTGTGTGGTGTTGACTTTGCATTGTTTCAGTATTTGCACTTTTCTCCCAATGGAAATATTTTGGGCCATTGCAGTGTGTATTTGGTTGTGGTTGACTACTGATACACTAGAGAAATTAGCCTTTTCTGTTTACAGATAAAGTTTTGATCATTTACTTGTAAAAAAAAAAAAAAATGGTCAAGAAAACATTGACTGTAAAACAACATAAACATAAAACATTGGCTAAACACTCGCACTGAGATCAGATTTGACATAGAAATTCCTGCTGAGGACCAAAAGCAAACCATTTTGAGTGCTGACATTTTTCAGCTGGTGACCTAGCTAGCTATCTTGCTAAGTAGCAGTTAGCAGCCAGCTAGCTAGCAGTAACACTAGCATGTTAGCAGTTTGCTCATTAGCTACAATTGTTAACCAAAGCCCTGGGAGTCACCGCTAAGTCATCAATCTGGTCACCAGTCACAGGTTGCTGGTGTTACACATTCTTGCCAATGGTTTCACCATATTCCACTGGTCTATGTGTGGCGGTAATGCATTAATTAATATAAAATTACATCTGCAAAAGGCAGAAAAAATAAAAAAAGAGCAAAAAAGACAGGATAAAAAACATTAAACATATTAGTTAGACCTTAATGACACACAATGCGTTTTGGTGACTACGTCTGTCCACACCATAAATGATAACTTTTAACAACAATTATTCAGTAAATATGTTGTATACTGTTGTTCTCCATAATGAATCATTATCTCCACAATCTCTGTAATCAGTCATAGGTCCGGGTATAGGATGGCACCTGATTCCAGACCCAGATAGCGAGATTTCTCAGATGGTGATTTCTGTGGGAATGAAGAAGAATGGCAGGTTTATACACTGTATGTGAGTGTGTAAACATGCTGTTTCTACCTCAAGTTGATGGTGGAGTACACACAGAAATTTCAGTGACAGGAGAATGGTTTCAGAGTTATTTCATGAACAATGGAAATATTGACAGGCAATCAAAATCAATCAACATTTTACAGGGCCATCGATTATCTTGATTTTGGGGACATTTTTCTAAAAAATAATGTTATAATATTGGTTTGTAACTGTAGAGTACCTCTTTATGTGAACTTATTGAAGGTATTTAGGGAACACCATTTAGATTGTCTACTCTAATGACTCATTCTTGGCTATTTATACAAGTTATCAAACACTTATATAACCTTTGTCTTTGTCTCTATATATTGCAAAACTTTACAGAACTTCTCTTCATCAGTGTGGATGCTCACATTGTTATCATTATGGTGATCATCCTTGGCGTGGATGACTCGTACCACTGAATGTAAATGTAACTTATGACTGTTTCCAAGAAAACTTCATGGGGCACATTTACACCTACAGTTTCCACTTTCATCCTTCTGCAGAGAAGCCAATCAATATCAAAATTAGCTGCAACTACAGTTCAGCTCCTGAACCTAAAGCCAACATCCACCTTCCACCTTGCCCCCAACATAAGCAGCATCAAACCACCATCTACAACCAGATGGCCATTAGGGTTAATTTGCTGTCCATCTGTCAGGCTTTCACCCCATGCATACAATTATTATCCTAAATCAACACTTTTCACTTCCAAGCTAGTCTATCCTGATTGAAGTTATTTTGTCTACCCCCCTATCCTTTTACCTCTTTGTATGCACAATTGAACTTTCAAAATTCCACACTTTGCCATTGGTAAATTCTTCAGGAACCTCCCCTTCTCTAGTCAAAGCTCTGTCTGCATGTGTGTGCCATTTCACTGTGCTGAGCTGACTTAGTGACCAACCCCACCTTCCTGCTTGCCACTGTCCCCATCCTGTGATGTCACTTTTTTAGGATTTTCATCTCAAGCCCAGTGGTGTTACTGTATGATACCAGTTATTGAGTGAATTTCCAAAGCTTTGGTTCAAATCTTGGTTTGTCATGATTTATGTTCTGCTTTGATGCATGGATGTCCTATGGTTTTATTTGTCATTGCCTGTCAACTCAGTTTGTACTTCACTCACCATCTGTGCTTTGACTTTAAGTTGCCAAATAATTTCAGTTAAATTAATCTACAGAGTTTTTGGTAGATTGCCCTTCTGATCAACCAACCTTTGTGATGAGAATCATCATTCATGCTATATCTGTAGATTGTTGGCTCCAGTGCTCAGTGCTAACACCTCAGCATACCCTAACTTGCTCTTATTTCAGATGCGTACTCCTTCAAATTTTGCCTTTCAAGATTGAATATGTTCTAATGGGTGAACAAGTCTCTCCCATTCCAAAAGTTCTGCCAAATATGATCAAGAAATGCAGTCTTATTTTTCTTGAATTTGGTAGAGGCAACCAATGTATTGTAAGACTGCATGAAAAATCCATTGCTTGCCTGTCACTTCTTTATGCTGCATTGGGTCATTCTTCATGACCTTGCAAAATCTGAAGATCATGTGACACCATTTTTTTGCATTTTGGTGGTCATCTATCAACAGTGAATGCTTCACAAAAACTGGACCAATTAATAAATAATGAAAGCCAGGTTACTAACACAGCCAAATGTATATGATTTGGTTGTCTTTACTAACCTGGACATATTCCTCATTAACTAACAGGAAACTGTTGGAATTTCTTATACACTTTATGATAAAAGAATAGTAGTTCAATTTAATTTGAATGCATGTGTTTCTTATTCCCTTCCAAAACGAGTCATTTGAGTGTATTCTAATCCAGTGCCCAAGCAGAATGACATGCCATGATGCAGTTTGGGAAAGTGAATGAGGCAAATAAAAATATTTGGATAAAGGAAAGTTAGATTGTGATCATGGTGAAAAGAAATCAAAGTTAACTGTTAGTAGCAAATGGGATGTGAATTAAAGCCGTCCTGTGTCAGAGGGAGATGAGCAACCATTCACCACAACCTTCTAGCTCTGAGGTTTTGTGGCACTATAAATATCAGACAACGTTTGCTCTTTCTGCAGTATATATACTGTAGTGTGTGTGTGTGTATATATATATATATATATATATATATATATGTACACACACACACACACACACACACACACACACGATAGATAGATATAGATATATGTGTGTGTGTGTGTGTATATATATATATATATACATGCCAGGATATATATATAAAAGTGTAGTGGTAATAGGGTAATGCAAGCCAACAACTCAATGAAAACACGTAGATGATAGATTACTTTGCTGCATTGACCAAGAGGAAAATCTACCAGATGCATCACTGTAACATCCAAATCAATGTTGCCGATTTTTTTGAGCCTGTCAACATGGCTTCAGTGCTGCAATTTTTCATGAAGTTCAGCATGCTCAGACTCCTGTGACCCTGACTCTCAAAGGCTCCTGTGTTGCATGCCACATACCCTTATAGACCTAACATTTTTTCTGTGCAGGTTTTGCTTGGTTATGTACCTGACCTCTGTGTATTGTCGATGTTACTGAGTCTAACTTGCCTGGTGCATACTGAAGGCATGTCATGCACAGCTCCACATTGTGAAGACTAGTTTGTTAACTCAGCCATGTGGGGGGCTGTTCAGTCTTATTTTCACAGTCCAAAATGTTGCTAACAATTTCCCCTTTTACTCCAGCATATCACTGGGACACATCAGACTGGATGCCAAGCACCAGGCTGTCAGACATCGCAGAGGTGCCAGGCTACGAAGCAGGTCCTGGCAGCGATGTAGTAGGCTCAGCTTCTCACCTCGGAGGAAGCACCCGTGAACTGGAGTCAGACTACTACCTGGGGGGCTATGACATCGACAGTGACTACCCCCCTCCCCAAGAAGAAGAGTTCTTGAGCCAAGACCAGCTGCCACCTCCACTGCCCACAGGCGAGGACTTTGCTGAGCCTTACACACCAATTCCCACCAACCATCCAGTCTCCAAGGAGAGCACCCTGAGCTCTAGCAGCATTGAGCATCAGCATGCCAGGCCACACTTCCACCCAAGCCAATACCTGCCTCCACACCAGCTGCCCCTTGGGGAGGTTCTCCACGGGGACTTCAGCACTTCATTGAGTGGTGTAACCACGGGAAATGGGGACACTGATGAATCTCTGTCGTTGAGTGTGCGACTGTCTGTTGGTGCCTCATCAGCCTCGGACATGTTGGCCCCGTGCGGGCTGGATGATTCTGAACATAGCAGCGACTTTGACAGTATGGACGAGCTTCGTCGAGGGGTTACCATCATCACTGACTCACAGCAACAGACCGAGGTGTGATTGATTGACCAGTACAGGAATGTATAATGGGCCAGAAGGAGCATAAGATCAGTTCAGAAGGCAGGAGATGCACAGGCAGCTGTTGTCACAGGAGAAGAAATGCTTCTTTCAGCAAAGTTAGGCACTGCTACAACCACAGACTATAACAGTGACCTTAAAACCACAACTCACTTATTCTAAGTACTGTCAGCTCTGTCAAGAAAAGGAAGTGTTAACCTGTCCCTGCTGTGGTGAAGGTTCCATCTTGTTCCAATGTAAATGAGAAGGATTAATCCAAAAGCAATTGAATATTACAGATGCGGTTGAGAAAATAAGACAAAAGAAAGGAGACAATCATGTAAGTGACAGGGATGTTTCATTCCCTGCACCTTCATAGAAGCCCATCAGAGCAATTCTTCTGACAAAAATCCCCATTTTTCTTTTCCCCCTTTGATTTGTAAACTTTGTATTGCTCCAAGATTGTACAGACTTTGTAAAACAGATGACCTTACTGGTGAGTAAGAATGAAACAGTGTTGTGGCCACATTTCAAAAATCACATTATTTGTTTTATGTGGAATGTGCTGGTTTCTTTTCCAAAACAAAAAAAAAATCAAGCGCCCCCTTCAAGCCATGATATCCATCCTCTGTCATTTACCTGAAATGTTGTCATTGATCTTTTAGCCCTATTTTTCGTGCGGAAGCCAGGAGTAGTCAATATATTTGAGGCATCGAGATCACAAAATGATTGTCTTAGGTACAGATAAAGACAAGTATACTTGGAAAAATATTTAATAAAAATATTACCTGAATATATGTGTGTGTATATATATATATATATATATATATATATATGTATATATATGTATATATAGATATATATACATATATATATATATACACATATATATACATATATATATGTGTGTGTGTGTGTATATATATATATATACATATATATATATACACATATATATACATATATATATGTGTGTGTGTGTATATGTATATATGCATATATGTGTATATGTATATGTGTGTATATATGTGTATATATATATGTGTGTATATATGTATATGTATATATATGTTTATATATATGTATATGTACAGTCATGTGAAAAAATTAGGACACCCCATTAAATATTCAGTTCTTTATTAAGAAATGTTCACATATCGATGTCTAATCTTGTTTTTATTTATCTCTGGAAAAGAAAGTGATTTAATTGCAGGTAAACAACAAAAAATAACCTTGTTTACTCATTAAACAAAAGATATCAACAAAAATGCGTATTCTAACTGAGGAAAAAGTTAGGTGTTCAAATAATTAATTTTTTTTTTTCTGGCAAAATGACTACATGTACATATATATACAGTACAGACCAAAAGTTTGGATACACCTTCTCATTCAAAGAGTTTTCTTTATTTTCATGACTATGAAAATTGTAGATTCACACTGAAGGCATCAAAACTATGAATTAACACATGTGGAATGCTATACTTAATAAAAAAGTGTGAAACAACTGAAAATATGTCTTATATTCTAGGTTCTTCAAAGTAGCCACCTTTTGCTTTGATTACTGCTTCGCACACTCTTGTCATTCTCTTGATGAGCTTCAAGAGGAAGTCACCTGAAATGGTTTTCCAACAGTCTTGAAGGAGTTCCCAGAGATGCTTAGCACTTGTTGGCCCTTTTGCCTTCACTCTGCGGTCCAGCTCACCCCAAACCATCTCGATTGGGTTCAGGTCCGGTGACTGTGGAGGCCAGGTCATCTGGCGCAGCACCCCATCACTCTCCTTCTTGGTCAAATAGCCCTTACACAGCCTGGAGGTGTGTTTGGGGTCATTGTCCTGTTGAAAAATAAATGATGGTCCAACTAAACGCAAACCGGATGGAATAGCATGCCACTGCAAGATGCTGTGGTAGCCATGCTGGTTCAGTATGCCTTCAATTTTGAATAAATCCCCAACAGTGTCACCAGCAAAGCACCCCCACACCATCACACCTCCCCCTCCATGCTTCACGGTGGGAACCAGGCATGTAGAGTCCATCCGTTCACCTTTTCTGCGTCGCACAAAGACACGGTGGTTTGAACCAAAGATCTCAAATTTGGACTCATCAGACCAAAGCACAGATTTCAACTGGTCTAATGTCCATTCCTTGTGTTCTTTAGCCCAAACAAGTCTCTTCTGCTTGTTGCCTGTCCTTAGCAGTGGTTTCCTAGCAGCTATTCTACCATGAAGGCCTGATTCACACAGTCTCCTCTTAACAGTTGTTCTAGAGATGTGTCTGCTGCTAGAACTCTGTGTGGCATTGACCTGGTCTCTAATCTGAGCTGCTGTTAACCTGCGATTTCTGAGGCTGGTGACTCGGATGAACTTATCCTCCGCAGCAGAGGTGACTCTTGGTCTTCCTTTCCTGGGGCGGTCCTCATGTGAGCCAGTTTCTTTGTAGCGCTTGATGGTTTTTGCGACTGCACTTGGGGACACTTTCAAAGTTTTCCCAATTTTTCGGACTGACTGACCTTCATTTCTTAAAGTAATGATGGCCACTCGTTTTCCTTTACTTAGCTGCTTTTTTCTTGCCTTAATACAAATTCTAACAGTCTATTCAGTAGGACTATCAGCTGTGTATCCACCTGACTTCTGCACAACACAACTGATGGTCCCAACCCCATTTATAAGGCAAGAAATCCCACTTATTAAACCTGACAGGGCACACCTGTGACGTGAAAACCATTTCAGGTGACTACCTCTTGAAGCTCATCAAGAGAATGCAGAGTGTGTGCAAAGCAGTAATCAGAGCAAAAGGTGGCTACTTTGAAGAAACTAGAATATAAGGTGTATTTTCAGTTGTTTTACACTTTTTTGTTAAGTACATATTTCCACATGTGTTAATTCATAGTTTTGATGCCTTCAGTGTGAATCTACAATGTCAATAGTCATGAAAAGAAAGGAAACTCATTGAATGAGAAGGTGTGTCCAAACTTTTGGTCTGTACTGTACATATATACATATACATACATATACACACACACACACACACACACACACACACACACACACACACATATATATATATATAAATATTTTTCCACAAATATAAATATTTGTGGAAATATGTAAGGAAATTTGTGTTTGGTAGATTATTTCTTTATTGTAACAATGCTTCTTGGCAATTTAAATGGTGCCACATTTGTAAGGAACATGCATTTGTGGGATGAGCAGCAGAGCTGAGTATGTGGGTTGCGCACAAGAAAAATTTGCCAGATCTTCTCTGCCACAGCTTATTCTGTTATTGACTCTTGTTTGGTGTTGTTTGGTGGATTGGATGATTGAAGTCTGAAGAAACGAGACATATTGGCAATTTACCAATTTATTAATTCAACAAACAGGAGCCTCAGTAGCGTGTGGAAGAACACAACCACAACAGCCTGGCACCTCCTCCTCATGCTGGTCTACCAAACACAAATTTCCTTACTTTTTGTTCTATGTTTATATATATTTATATATTTACGGGTAATATATTTTTCCAAGTATAATAGTCTTATATATACACATTTCCCTTGACTTTTAATTGTAGTGGAGCAGTTTTAGTAAGATCAAGTAAAGGATCTGGATGCTTCATTCACAACTAGATAAAAGTATTTGAAACAAATAGCACCGCAACAACATAGTTTATTTTCCTATTAAAATTACATAATTAATTGTTCTTCAGAGGTTGAGTAGTAATGTTAAGATAAAATTCCTTAAAATGTATATTAGCAACCACATCTGCTCTCAGTATCAGTCATATGTTTTGTGGAATTGTACTAGTGATTTGAAGTAAGCTTTTTTGTACCATGTTCTAAAATCCTACATGCATGCAGGCAGAATGTCATTGTAATTGTTCAATCTAGGTGAAAAAAACATTGTGAAGGACACAATGCCATTGCATTGGCAATATTTGACAAAAATAATTGACAAGCACCAACCGTTTAGGCTGTAAGCAAGTGTTGCTGGCCATATTTGGTCTTGTATCTCCCCACCTGTTTAATATTTTTAACACATCATTCCCCAAACGATATGTGGAGTAGACCCATTTTTAGCAGCAATGCGTCCCAGTGTTTTTTGTTGCTTTTTAGCATCTTCACCATGACCGCCACCGGAAGTCAAAACCTTATCCAGGGCACTAATGGAATGTTTTCCATTTTGCCTCCAGGACCGATAGCACATTCAAATGCTTCAGATCGTCACTGTATTTTACTATAATCTGCCTGATCAATTCAGGCATGCAGCTCCTAACTTCTTTCTACAGGATGCTTGAGTTTAAATCTCTGTATAGTGTACATAGCTAGGTTGTTAAAATGCAGATTTTGTAGTTATGGAATTGCATTCCTCAACTGCCTTTGTTTTGTTTTTTGTTTTTCTTTCGATCGACTGTTTGATGTGAATGTGGACAATAAGAGACTGTTGAATATCAATTATTTTCACATAATTCCTCTGTCACTGACTGACTGAATGCAATTTCGATAGTATAGATGAATTTTGCACAGTATTAAATCCAGATGTCCCAGAAAATGTTTTTTATTTTGTTTTGTTAAAACATGTTTATGGTTACAAGGGAATCTTTTTGTACAGTTCTTTAATCTGTATTGTTTGACAAATTCCTGATGTTAAAGGATATGGGGCAGTGTCAAAAATATGTCCCTTATCTGCACAAACTGAGTATACAAAGTAAGTGCTTTTGTTAAGTTTTTTTTTTTTTTTTCTCAATTCACTCAAAATAAAAACATTCTTGTGCACCATGTGACCAAACCTTAACTCAGAGACGAATCAACCCTGACAAATCATACCAGCTGTTTACTTGCTATCATGTTAAATACCTTTGGATGATACACATCTGACATGCTGTTGTACTTGTATGAATGACAAAGCTTGTTCAAACTATATCATTCACCCACTCACGTTTGTCTATGCCAAACACCAGTTTTCTTGTTCCCTCCATAGTAATATCAAGCTGTAGAGCTGTGTAGAGAATGAGTTTGGTATTTAATTGAAATAAAGAAATGGTAAAAAGATTCAAAGTGTAAAGCTCTGACAGTCAAATTAAAAGTATCTTTTAGTCTTTTAGTAGGGAAATCCAGCTGGAGATTCTCTGGCAAGGTAGGCAGTGTGGTGTGAAGGCATCGTTCCATGAGTAATTGGGCAGGGCTGTAGCCATTACTCAGGGATGTGGCTCTGTGTGCCAACAGGGCACGATTTGGGTCTCTGGCTTTTTTGAGCAGGTTTTTAACTGTTTGAACAGCACATTCTGCCTCACTGTCACTCTGGGGGTATTTAG
Source organism: Pagrus pagrus (assembly GCF_965226575.1). Lineage (NCBI taxonomy): Eukaryota > Metazoa > Chordata > Actinopteri > Spariformes > Sparidae > Pagrus > Pagrus pagrus. The sequence goes on from NC_140188.1 coordinate 35,279,576, forward strand.
GGCTGCTGGTCACATGATCAAATCCATAATCAACCACAACCTCCTTCATTTCATGTCCAGAGAACTGTGGGCCATTGTCACTTATGAGAGTCTCGGGGATGCCATGTTGTGCAAACACTGACTTCAGATGTACAATCACATCTGTGGACCTAGTTGAGCTGAGCCATCTCCACATACCTAGAGTAAAATCAACCACCATGGCTGATAACTCCTAAATTCTCCATCCTCTACAACTCTTTTTTTACTTTGTCAATGAGAAGCAAATGGGACCCATCATGGCAATTTAAGAGAAAATGGCTTGGCATCAGGTTTGAGCTCAATGGTGTAAGACTTTTAACCCGCCCTTGTTCATCACAGAGTTTGGGGTATGTCTGTCTGACTGGCTCTAGGTCTATGGTGTCCGCTCTGAAGCTGGTCTGCTCAATAGTGCCACCTGTGGCTCTCTCACTACATACATTTTCTCTGTGGTGCTCCTCTCTCCATATGAGAGTGTTTCTGTAGCAGTAGTTGAATTCTGCAATAATCCCAAAACTTCACAGCAACAAAACAAAAGTTGAGCACAGCAGGTACATTTCTCTGTCTCAGATGTCACCTTCTCTGAGAGCATCCTGGCAAGACTGCCATTACCCAGCCAAATGGCCCTCTCTTAAACAAAAAAAACCCCTCCCCTGGGCGTATTCCAGTTTTCCAGAATTAATGGTCACCTGACCCTGGAAATGCGTGTCCCACTCTTTTTAAGGGCGGAAATGGTTTCACTTCCGTTTTGCCTGTGAAACGAGGACAAGGTGAGTGTGAACTGATTGTGTGAGTATGTGTGTATGCGTGGAAATAGTAGAGCGAGCAAGTGTGCACCCTTGATCACGCTACTGAACAGTTAAGGGAATGAATAATTATGCGATGTCTTCCATGCCAACGTAAACGGGTCGAAGAGCTGTGTGGCGTGTGTCTGAGTGTGTGTGTGTGCGGACTGCAGCCAGCGACACCACGGAGCAATATGCCTTGGGTGTGTTTGTGTGCGTGCCTGTGTGTGTATGTGCTGCCCACAGTCAGTGACGGAGCTGCTCCTTCACAAACATTTAGCCAGAAGATGCCATAATCACATTCAGGGTTATTAAATGATGATTTCACAATCAGAATGTTTATGAATACAGAGGCAAATAATGAATTATATATAAATGCATTCTGCGAGTTGAAATGGTTGCTGTGCCTCTTAGCAGGACACAGTACACAGTATAAATACAGACTGCAGCTTATTCTTCATGTGCAGGTGTTTGGTAACAGAGAGAAAAAGACAGCCACAGTTTAATGTGTATAACAGAGGCTTTGTTTGCATGAAAACGAATAAGCAGGATGTCAGCAGGGTTAGGGTTAGGGTTAGCAGGTGCATCACATCTCGACATGTCCAATGAGTGATAAAACTGTGAGAATGAAACATGAACTGAACTTGCACAAGGCGCAAAACCAGACAGCAAAGCTGGATACTGTTATGATTTAAGGTATGTTAAAGGAGGACCCAAGTGCAGACAAACACAGGAAGCGGGATTGGGGGGAAACAAAAGGCAAGCTTTTAATAAGCAAAGCTGAACTACAGACAATGGGGAATACAGAAAACTAAAAGAGTCAAGTAGACAAAAACAAAGTAACAACTAAAGGCTAAAACAAAGTGCAAACAAAAGAAAAAGTACAAATCAAAAGAGAAATCAGAAACCAAAACCAGAAACATATCAAACTGGAGACATGAGGAGACACTGGAGGAAACGCTGGGGATGAAGCTGGGAGGCAATGGGGGAAAGACAGACCAAGACGGAGGATGACGGATGAAGACGGACACAGGCTAACACAACCTAGGTTGGGTGAAGTAGGGAGGGCACGGAACCAGGAACGGGACATCAAAGGACGGGACACAAAGCAACACGGAACATCGCTGACCAAGACGGAGGGAAAACGAAAACGATCTGACCGAGACATGAGGGAGAACAAAGGCTGTATACAGACACACTAATGACGGGACAAGGAACAGGTGGAGTGAGGAGGGACACGGACAGGTGAGGGAATTAAGGGAAAAACACACAGGAGGAACTGACAAGCACGATGTGACACACAAGGGTAAAACTTCAACGTAAAACAGGAAACAAGAATAAACAGACACTGAACCATGACAGATACAGCTCCATCTGTCCAGAGATCAGCCTTTAAAATTGTTTTTACCAAAACTGTTTGCCATCTGCTTTAAAGATATTTAAATAGATATAAAGGTCAGGATTGGTTATAATGAAGGGCACAGACAGCAGCTGAAATAATGCGGAGTACTAATTGTGAAATAAGTCATATCTTTATTTTAAGCCATCGGTGAATCAAGTTCATCACAATCTAATTTCCTAGTGTAGGTCTAAACTATATTCACTATAACTTTAATCACGTAAATGTCTGAACTGATTACACTTTAAATTGCAGACACACATTTGATTTTATCATGGTGATGATGTGTGGATCACAGGTAGGCCTATGTCCATGGACACAGTGGAAATTCTATTGGGCGGTCCACGTCATTAAACAAAACATTGTGATTAATATCAGATGGGCTGCTGGTGGGTGAAATACATCTCATTAATGAGGAAAACATCACATTACTTGCATTATAAGAAACAATATAAGTGCGTTGTGGCAGTGGGGTGTGGTTGAGGCGCCGGCTGCTGGAGGAGAGGGAGGAGTGGCTCAGCCGGTGCTCAGACAGCTGGACAGAATCAGGTAATCAATCACCAATATAAGCACGCTTGTAACCTGGTTCTGGTCTCTTGCAGTAGGCTGGGTCCTGGGAGAGGACCGAGCACCAGAGACGACAGGAGACGGCAGGCAGTCATTCCCCTCGGCCGCGTTACCCTCAGCCGCGACGGCTGTTCCTTTCTGTTTTATCTGTTTTTGTGTCTGCCGGCTGGTAAATAAAACTGTCATCATCTTCATCCCACGCTGTTGCCTCCTTCCTGCCCTTCCTGTGAGCACCGAGGCTCACATCTGGCGCCTGAACAGGGACCTGAACCATGGACGCCCAGACACCGCTGTCGCTGGCTCTCCAGCACCTGGCAACGATGCAGGACAGCACCACCGCGCTCCAGCAGCAGCAGTCCCAGGCCCTGGTGGATATCGCTCCGGAAGCGGCTGCGGAGCCCGGCCGGGGCCGGCCTCCGCCGGTTGCCCTCCAACAGATGACCGCTGAAGATGATCCGGAGGCATATCTGGACATCTTCGAGGGCACGGCGGAGGCGTGTGGGTGGCCGGAGAGGGAGTGGGCGGTCCGGCTTCTTCCGCTGCTCACCGGGGTGGCGCAGCTGGCCGCGCACAGCCTGCCAGCGGCCTCCCGTGTGAACTTCGCGCTGCTGAAGAGGGCCATCCTGGACCGTCTAGGCAGCACACCCGAGGGACACCGGCGGCGGTTCAGGGGGCTCTCTTTTGAGGAGGCCGGCCGCCCCTTTGCCTACGCGCAGCGGCTCCTCGACTCCGCGACGCGCTGGCTCCAGCCGGCGACGAACTCCGCGGAGGACATCGTCGGCCAGGTGGCACTGGAGCAGTTCGTCGCCGGGCTGCCCTCCTCCACCTCCAACTGGGTCCAGTGCCACCGACCCCCCGACATCGCAGCCGCGATCGTCCTCGCGGAGGACCACCTCTCCCTGCCCCGGCGGAGCATGAAGGAGGAGGCGAGACCAGCGACGATCCCGGCGGGCCGTCCCACCCCGGCCCCGAGGAGGAGATTCCCGGCGGCAGCGGCACCACCCACACACACACACACATACCCACACTCTCCCCCGGAGCATGCACCGCTCCGGGACACTAATCGCTCTCTCTCTCCTGCTCCGCAGGGCCCGGCCTACGTGTCTGAGCGACCGGCGCCCCGGGGGGCTCCTCAGATGCCAGGGCAGGGGTGCTGGCGGTGCGGGCAGCCCGGCCATCTCCGGGCGGAGTGCCCGCTCATGGAGGTGGGGCAAGTGGTTCGGGTTGCGGGACCGCCGGCCCCCTCCCCCGGTTCGGAAGGGACGTATCGTATACCGGTATGTATACAGGGGGGTACACACCAAGCTCTGCTGGACTCTGGTTGTGAACAGACCATGATCCACCAGCGCTTGGTTCGACCAGGGGCGTTGCTAGAGGCATCGTGGGTGAAGGTGAGGTGTGTGCATGGGGATATTCACGATTATCCGGTGGTGACTCTGGAAATTTATTTTAGAGGGAAAAAGCATAAGGTCAGGGCTGGAGTTAGCACTCGCCTCCTGCACCCTCTAATCTTGGGCACGAATTGGCCGGGGTTCGCTAGCTTGGCGGGGGAAACTATGAGGGTGCAGTCACGTATGTCAGGGAAATGTGAGTGGTGTGCTGTGCTCAGTGGTGAGGCGGGGGTGCCCCGTCCTGACGCTGCCGGGGGGGGCGCGGGGCCACCGGGGCCAGCCCAGCTGGCTCCGGGGGGCCCCCAGATCGCCTCCATGGAAGATTTTCCACTCGAGCAGTCTCGGGATGAGACCCTCCGTCACGCCTTTGACCAAGTGATGAGAATTGATGGCTGCCAGGTTCACCCTGGCACAGCACCCACTCACCCCTATTTTGTTGTCATTAGGGACAGATTATACAGAGCGACACGTGACGCTCGGACCGGAGAAGAGCTCACCCAGTTGTTGGTGCCCCAAAGCCGTCGGGAAACGATTTTCCAGGCGGCTCATCACAACCCCATGGCAGGTCACCTCGGCTATGATAAAACACTGAGCCGGGTCATGGCCCGATTTTACTGGCCGGGCATTCGGGCGGACGTAAGTCGGTGGTGTGCGTCCTGCCGCGAATGTCAGCTGGTCAACCCGCCGGCCACCCCAAAAGCGCCGCTGCGCCCCTTACCACTAATTGAGGTCCCGTTTGATAGAATTGCCATGGACCTTGTCGGGCCATTAGACCGGAGCGCACGGGGATATCGCTTTGTGTTAGTCCTAGTGGACTATGCAACGCGCTATCCCGAGGCAGTGCCCCTGCGCACCATCTCCGCAAGGAGTGTGGCACAGGCACTGTTTCAGGTAATCTCCCGAGTCGGGGTCCCGAAAGAGATCCTGACTGATCAGGGCACGTCGTTTATGTCACGGACACTACGCGAACTGTACGAGTTATTGGGCGTCCACTCAATCCGGACTAGTGTATACCACCCCCAGACCGACGGCCTGGTGGAGCGGTTCAACAAGACACTAAAGAACATGATTCGTAAGTTCGTGCACGAGGATAGTCGTAATTGGGATAAATGGTTAGACCCTCTGTTGTTTGCAGTGCGGGAGGTTCCCCAGGCCTCCACGGGGTTTTCCCCCTTTGAACTCCTGTTCGGCAGAAAACCCCGGGGTGTCTTGGACCTGGTAAAGGAAAGCTGGGAGACGGGTCCAAGCACCAGCAAAAACGAGGTACAGCACGTCCTGGACCTGCGAGCAAAGCTCCATACACTGGGTAAGTTGTCACGTGAGCATTTGCTCCAGGCCCAGGAGCGTCAACAACGGCTGTACAACAGAGGGGCTAAACTCAGACAGTTTGCACCGGGAGATAAAGTGCTTGTATTGCTCCCCTCCTCTAGCTCCAAATTACTCGCCAAGTGGCAAGGGCCCTTTGTGGTCACACGGCGAGTGGGGGATGTTGACTATGAGGTGGTGCGTTCTGACAGGGGTGGGGCCACACAAATTTACCACCTCAACCTCCTTAAAGCCTGGAGGGAGGTGACGCCTGTTTCTCTGGCAACCACGGTGATCGAGAGGGATGAGTTGGGACCGGAGCTGGCTACTTCAAGCCAGCCGGTGCCGGTCCCCTTTGATGACCATCTCTCGCCGAGCCAGAGAGCAGATGTGGCCTCGTTGCAGCAGCGTTTTGCTGATGTGTTCTCTCCCCTGCCAGGACGCACCCGCCTCATACACCACCACATAGAAACACCCCGGGGTGTGACGGTCCGGTCACGACCCTATCGGCTGCCAGAACACAAGAGGAAAATTGTTCAGGCGGAGCTTCAGGCCATGTTGGAGATGGGAGTAATAGAAGAGTCCAACAGTGACTGGTGTTGCCCCATCGTGCTGGTTCGCAAGTCCGATGGGTCAGTACGGTTCTGTGTGGACTATCGCAGGGTCAACGAGGTGTCCAAATTCGATGCCTATCCAATGCCCCGGGTCGACGAACTCCTGGATCGGCTGGGCACGGCTCGCTTTTATACGACGCTGGATTTGACCAAGGGCTACTGGCAGATTCCCTTGTCGCTAGAGTCCAAGGAAAAAACGGCCTTCTCCACTCCGTACGGTTTGTACCAGTTCGTCACGCTTCCATTCGGATTGTTCGGGGCCCCAGCCACTTTCCAGCGCCTCATGGACCGGGTGCTGCGGCCTCACTCTGCATATGCTGCGGCCTACTTGGATGATGTGATCATTCATAGTGAGACCTGGGAGCAGCATATGCAGCAGGTGGGGGCAGTGCTCGAGTCTCTGAGGCGGGCGGGGCTCACGGCCAATCCGAAGAAGTGTGCGGTGGGACGGAGGGAGGTACGGTATTTGGGGTACCACCTGGGCGGCGGGCAGGTGCGGCCACAGGTGCAAAAGACCGCTGCGGTTGCGGCCTGCCCAATACCCAGGACGAAAAAAGAGGTGAGGAGGTTTCTGGGGCTGGCCGGTTACTATAGGAGGTTTATTCCGGCCTTCTCCGAGCTGACCAGCCCCCTAACCGACCTGACCCGAAAGGGTGCCTCAGATCCGGTCCAGTGGACGGAGCCGTGCCAGCTGGCGTTTGAGAGGGTAAAACAAGCCCTCTGTGGGGAGCCACTCTTGTACACTCCTAACTTTTCTCTCCCTTTCATCCTGCAGACCGATGCCTCGAACAGTGGGCTGGGGGCCGCTTTGTCCCAGGAGGTGGAGGGGGTCGACCGCCCCGTACTGTACATTAGCCGGAAGCTGGCTCAGCGGGAGGTGAACTACAGTACGGTGGAAAAGGAGTGCCTCGCCATACGGTGGGCGGTCGGTGCCCTCCGCTACTACCTCCTGGGGCGCCCATTCACCCTCTGGTCGGACCATGCCCAGCTCCAGTGGCTCCACCGCATGAAAGATGCCAACGCGCGGATCACTCGCTGGTATCTAGCATTACAGCCTTTCAGGTTCAAAGTGATCCATAGGCCGGGTAACCGCATGGTTGTGGCTGACTTCCTCTCCCGCTTGGCGGAGGGGGGGGGGAGTGGGCTTGCGGCCGGCGGGATCCCGGCCTAAGTCGGGCGGTGGGGGTATGTGGCAGTGGGGTGTGGTTGAGGCGCCGGCTGCTGGAGGAGAGGGAGGAGTGGCTCAGCCGGTGCTCAGACAGCTGGACAGAATCAGGTAATCAATCACCAATATAAGCACGCTTGTAACCTGGTTCTGGTCTCTTGCAGTAGGCTGGGTCCTGGGAGAGGACCGAGCACCAGAGACGACAGGAGACGGCAGGCAGTCATTCCCCTCGGCCGCGTTACCCTCAGCCGCGACGGCTGTTCCTTTCTGTTTTATCTGTTTTTGTGTCTGCCGGCTGGTAAATAAAACTGTCATCATCTTCATCCCACGCTGTTGCCTCCTTCCTGCCCTTCCTGTGAGCACCGAGGCTCACATGCGTCTCTCCATTAACAGAGCTGTTAACAGTCATCTTGCCCCTCGCTCGTGTCAAAAGAGTTGAGATCTCTACACACCGGCCATATACTATCGGCAAGTAAAAGGACATTATACCTAGTTCTAACAAGTGATCAAGAAATATACAAGAGCTCTACTATTAGCGTATTGTAGTAATAATCAGATGTGTAATGGTTGGTGTCATGATTACAATGGAGTTACAATGAAGTTGAAAAAAAAAGAGATACAGTTACAAAATTGAATGAAGAGATTAGTCAGACAAAAGTAATATACAAGCTGAAGTGGGGTTAAAGATCGAGATTTCACAATGAGTTTGCAAAAAAAAAGGAATAACAGTTGACCAGTACGTCATCTTGCTACTGGAAGTGGCTGCACGGCCGTAAGAGGAAGTAAGCAAAGTCTCCCTCCTAAGCAATAGACGGCCAGCTGAAAGAGTATAAAAAACATAGCAACTGAGGAGACGATGTTCTTCCTCCACTCTCCTAGGATTTACCTACAAAACGGAGTATGTGAGCAGCCTATCAGCGCAGAATGGACTTCAAGAGATTCGCAGTTGGATCCAAGGATAACAGAGCACAAAGAGGATGAACCATTTTTACCAACCAACTGTGGAGTGTAATTTGGACTCTGCTAGCATGAAGTTTGGACTTCGGGGAAATTTGCAGACCTTGGGCGGGGTCGTGAATTCCCGCTAGGACTTGGACTTTCAGCAGGAAGGGAAAAGGCATACTGGATCCATGACCTGGAACAGCCTGACATTCCAAAACACCTCCATTGCGAAACCCCTCCATCCCGACACACCCCACTCCGACACACCGCTGTTCCGAATCCGACTTTCAACTTCCAATTACTTCCCAATATGGTTAGGGTTAGGGGTTAGGGTCAGGGGTACCACAATAGCCTTTTCGGAATAGTGGGGTCTTTAGAAAAAATGCGAAACCACGCCATTATGATGAATGGAAGTCTATTTTCGGAACAGCGGGGTTTCGGAAAAGCGGGGTGTAACCCCATGACCTGACCCTCTCAATCTCTACTACATCTTAATATTTTGACCAGCCTCAGCTTTTAGATTAATCTTTATTTTATGCTGATATGTGATCTTTATCAATAGATATTCTTGATAATGATTGATAGTAATTGATATAAGTTTGAGCTGTATGCTTTGCCCTTGCTAAAACTTTGTGATAAACCTTCAACTGTAGTTAAAGTAGAAGTTGTGGACATTGATTTTATGATTCTTTGATGGAAGTAAAAAGTATGTGATAAGTTTGTAAAATATCTTAAAAGTTCTTAATGGTTACTCTAGCCTACCAAATTGAAACAGTCCCTTAGGGTTTACAAAAAGCCCCTGAAATTCATCCTAGCACCACACCAAGTGCTCTACTCAAGAGGAGAGCCGTTGTTAATGGGCGTGGCTGGTGGCTGTATCTGACTCAAGGGCTATTCATGTCAGGTGCCAAGCCAGAGGTAGCAGGGTAGACTTTCGGATGTAGGCAGTGAGAAGCTAGGCGAGTCTCCTCGCTACCAGCTTAAGCAGTCCCTATTTAATCCCATTTTAAAGTAACACCTTGTAGGTTTAGGGACCGAACCTTTTATGACGGAGAGCTGGTCCAGTACCTCCTGGACAGGGGTATACTCCGGATCTAACACTTGCTAGCCTGTGACCTGGCACCAAAACAGAGCCCACCCCATGACATCATGAAAGATCAAATGACAAACTGATAACATTACACCACACATTTGGAATCTATTGAGTGGCTGGTAAAATTTGAGTTCATTTTGCAACTAATGTTTGCAACAAGTAGTCAAAACAGGAAGTGCAGTTTATGGCCAGTAGCAACTGCACAACGTTAGCTATCAAGTTAACAACAGTAAAAGTAACCAACCTAAAATTCAGAAACCTCCAGTCCTCTGCAAAATGGACAGGCCATACTGTCACATCTTCTGAGCCATCCTATGTCCATATGTTTCGGCACACATGATTGCACAGATTATAAAAAAAACGTATGATTCTGCCTGGCTGGCATTGTTGCTAATACCGCGGAGCTTTCAAACTAATCATTATTGACAACTGTCAATAGCCAGAATGGTCTGAAGGGGATGACAAGCTGTTTTTACACTTACAGTGTGAGCTCTCAGGTCGTGGGTTGACGATCGGACTGTACAGTGTGAGCACATTAATCGTGAGCTTTTGGCTTTACATCGCAGACGATTTACTCGTACAGTATGAGTTGGAATTAACAACAACATTTTTAAAACCGTACACTGTTTGCCCAGCTTAATACTGCCCAGTTTGCTGTCAGATTGAAATAAAGAGCTAAAGAAGTGTAAATGTTATATCGCGTCTGTCATTCCCATTATTAGGGTCTGTGGAGTTACCGATTGTGTGCCATAAAGAAGGCTACAAAATAACGGTAAAGTCAATACATTCAAAGGTTCATGAAAAGTTGGCTACACGCCGTCTGGACAATATAACCGATGTGTGCAATGAGTTGCAAAGGGGTTTAACCATAATTGTTGGTAACTCTAAAGTACTCTAAAGCGTTACTTTTCTCAGTAGATAATGAAGTAACATAAGTTAATTTTCAATGGCAGTAATCTTAATGTAACAAGTTACTTTAAAAAGTAGCGTTACCCTGGTAACATTGATTATTTGCTTTTATTTCACCTTGTAATCACTGTTGACTTTTCTTACATGATGACGTACACATCCTGCAAGCTGCAGTCGCAAAAACAAAATCTAACAATTTCAAGATCCTGTTGTCTAAACATGGGTTACAGATAGTCTCTATCTATCTGGAAATAGGCTCTATCTGAGTGTGTTGGTTTGGTTTGTTGCTTTTGAAAAGTGCACTACAATAATTTTCCAGCAGGCTGTACACTGTAGAGTGTAATGCTGTCCTCCACAGTCAGGGAGTAGGTACCTAACTTACAGTATATCTTTGAATACAGGTTGGTTTCGTGTAGAAATTTTAGAACTGCCCCTTTTTGCCACTAAACTTTTCTTTGCAAATGCTTAAGCATTCGCCTTTTCCCAACAAGACTTTCAGATCCACAGTTTGTCTTAAAAGAGACGCCTTTGCCAGATCATCAGACATTTCATTGCCCTCAATCCCTGAGTGCCCAGGTATCCACAAAAATTCAACATGCAACAGCACAAAATCTCCTGAGCCAGGTCAGGGTAATGCTGCTGAATTCCTATCTCTCAAAGCTGACAAGGTAGCTGCTGAATCTGAACAGATGATACTTTTAGGCGATTTGACCTGCTCAATGCACCACATGGCCCACAAAATTGCTAATCGATCAAATGTGAAAACAGACAAATTATCAGATGTGTGGGGGCTTTGTTGGTTCCTTTTCTGCTATAGTAAAGAGAATGTTTCTCACACAGATTATTTTATCTATTCAAGTTTTCCATGTTACCTATTCTTCCATCCACACACACAGAAATGTGAAGACCTTGACCCTTTCTAATGGACAACTATACATTGAAAGATTTAGAACTGGAATTTTTTTTCTACTTGTCTACTCACTGAACAACCTGGTCCAAGGCCTTCTGAGTTTGTGAGAACAGATGCACAATATTTTCTCTCTCCTTCTTTGTCTGCAAACAAGGACTCCCCAAAACAGTGGTCAACTTTTTTGAAAGATTTCAATTATCATTGTTTCTTCATATTCTAAACACATTTTGATAATTCACCAAAAAATTACAAGTTTCAAGGACATATATTAATCTATTTGTGAACATTTTTACCATCACCTTGCTCTATCTCCTTTCATTTATTTATTTTTTTTTTTTTTTTTTATTGTGAAGTTGAACAAGACAAGTGACACCATATAGTGGACAAAATCACTGACAAGAGACAAAAATAACAAGCAAAAAGAGAAAAGAGAGAGAAAAAATAAATAAAATTAAAATAAATAAATAAAAAGAGGGGAAACAACAGCAACAAAAGTGTTTGAGTGTGTGTGTGTGTGTGTGTGTGTGTGTGTGTGTGTGTGTGTGTGTGTGTTGTGTTGAGGAGTAATGTGGTAATAGTAATCATACAAATTAATAAAAGGCCTATAATCTGGTATATACTGTAGTATAGTAGTAGTGACAACAGTTACAATGATGAAATAATAGTAATAATAATAATAGTTATGAAGGTGATACCTGTAGTAATAGTTATGAGGATAGAAATGATAAGAATAATTCCACATTTATATAAGCATCACAGAACCAATAACAACAATAACAATAGTAAATTGTTGAAAGTATGGGGTAGAAGGAGTGTGGAAGAGGGGAAAGAGTAGGGCTGTAGGAAATTGCAAGTGTTAGATTAGATTAGATAGGTTTAATAAATTTAAGTTTGCAGGGTGTCGCGTAACCCAGCAACCCTACGGGCGGGGGCGGCCAGCGGCCACCCAACCCCACAGACCCTCGTCATCCTCCCTCCCCCAGATCACCAGCGGCACAGCCCTTTTGCCCCTCTCTCTTTACATTTACATTGCATTAAAAACAGAGGGCTTGTGGTGCATTAAAAAAAAACAGGAGGGGTTGGTGTTTTTTTCAAACCGGCCGAGAGCTGAGGCGAGAGGAGAGTCCTGAGGCTAGGGAGACCCCAGGCCGCCACCGAACCCACAGAGCATAGCCGGGACCCGGGACCCAGCCTGTATATGGTATTAATATTAATAATAAAGTCGATAATATTAAATTATTGGCAAATTATAATCATTCATAAAAAATTACTCACCCTCACCCTCCCTTCTTCTTGTAATTGGCTATAGCAATAATATTAATAACAAGGGAAATAGAAACAGAGAAGGATAGAGAGCAGTGTAAACATAATCTCATGTAGTAGGCTATAACAGTATATATGTTATGTGACTAAGTTAGAAGTCAAAAAATAAATAATAAAATAATAATAATAATAAATAAATAGAAATGATAATAGTTTATCAGAAGAAAAGGAAAGAAGCAGATAGAGGAAAAACAAGAAAGAAAATTATGTATACAGTATATGTAAAAAAAATTTTTTTTAAAAAGATTGCCATGATGATAATCATATTACCACAAAAGAAAAGTCGTGAATGGTATGTATGTGTTTGTGCATGAGTGTGTGTGCATATGTGCAGGATGTTTGGACGATTGCTTAAATGAATGATTAGCTACATGTAAAGAGTTTCAGCTGATTGGGGTTAGAAGTGGGGAAAACATGTTGAGGTAAGGAAGTCAGCCAAATGCAGAGGTCAGTTTGTTTGCAAATGTGGACCAGGTTTTATTGAAATGGTTACTGTTGTTATTCAGAGAAGCAACCATTTTTTCAAATGTTATGTGATCTATTAACAGGTTCCATTGTGGAATGTTTAATTGGTTTCTAGCTTTCCAGTGTAGGAGGATTGTCTTCGTGGCGATGATTAGGGCTGTGAACAATGTTGTTTTGGTGTGGTGGTTAAATTTTATTGTTGATAAGTCTCCCAGGATGCATAGCAGGGGGGATGTGGGGATGTGGCAGCCCAGTATGTGAGATAGATGAGTAGTGATTTGAATCCAGAATTGTTTGACTGGAGTGCAGTGCCAGAATGCATGCATGTAAGTGTCTGTGGTGCCCTGCGTGCAGTGAGTACATTGATCTGTTGTGGTGAAACCCATTTTTCGTAGTCTTTCACCCATGTAGTGATATCTGTGCATGACCTTGAATTGGATGAGTTGTAGGTTTGGGGTGTTACAGTGAAAGAAGGTGTTCTTGCTGATCTGAGTCCAGAAGTCGGCATTGGGACTGATGCTAAGATCCTGTTCCCACTTAGTAACTGGGAGGGAGGTTGATGTTTCTGTGCTATATAAGAATGTGTATATTCTGGAGAATAATTTATGGGGTCCGGGGATGTTTGGGAAGTCTTTTATAACAATATCTTGAGTTTTGGCATTAGGTGTACTATTCAGTTTTGGGAGGATAGTGGATTTCAATTGGAGGTATTGGAGGTATTGATTGTTCCCAATGCTGAACTTCTGGATTAGGTGTTGAAAGTTTATTATTTTGGAGTCCTGGGTGATATGATGTAAGTGTGTGATGCCTTTTACTTTCCATAGTGTGAAGTGCAGTGGTTTCCTGTTTATTGTGAAATTTGGGCTGTTCCAGATTGGTGAGCGGGGGGATGGTGTAACTGTACAGCCTTTACTGAGGTGGGTGTTCCACCAAGCTGTCAGAGATGAGGCTATGGTGATGTTCTGGAAGCAGATGTTATGTTTGAATGAGTTACTGATAAAAGGGAGATCGGATAAATTAATGTTATCACATAATGCCTGTTCAGTTTCTATCCAGTGTGAATCTGAGTCAGAAGGGGTGAGCCATTGTTTTAAGTATTTTAATTGACTTGCAGTGTGGTCTTTCATTTATTGTTAAAGGAAATGGGGAACTTTTGGTAGCAATATTCACAAGCTAATTCTTGTTGTGCAGTACTGGTGACATGTAAATGATATAGTTTCAAAACTCAAGTGGTCAGTGCCTTATTTCTTCTGCTTGTCTGAACAGGTTAAGTAGAAACAGTGTTGGTTGTGTTGTCTACAATATCGGGGCATGGCTTTGGCCTCTGGAGATAGTGGTGGTGTAATACGGGTAGTAAAGAAAATTTAGGAAAGAGATTTGGCAATTGGCCCAGAGAGATTACAACAGGGAAGAGGGAGAGGCAGAAAACATCCTTATAGAAAACTGTAAATAAGATCATGAAAGTTTCAAATGCTCCAATGGAGTACACAGTTGCGTTCAACTGTAAAGAATAAAGTTGCAGGAGATTTTAGAGCTGTAAACCCTGTGAGAGTGGCTGAGTCGCTTAAATCAATTGGTGATGGATTGGATGCTCAAGTTCTCACGTGGCCAAATCTCTAAGCGATTTTAAACTAGGGGAAACCCGAATGCTCCTGTGCTGATCAGATTCACTGGTAAGGTACTTCCAGAAAGAGTATTTATTGGTTGCATATCTAATCAAGTAAAGAATTATCATTGATTGCCCCTGTGGTTCAGATTTCAAAGATTTGGACACATGGTGCTGTCTTGCAGGGGGAAGCTGTACAGTAGGTACTACTTCAAAGTGGCCATTTCACTCGCGGGGAGGGGAGAGAGGGAGGTGATGTCATCAGTCCTTTGGTTTTTAAGAAAGTAAAGTTTTCAAGAAAGCAAGAAGTATTTTAACCAAATAAAATAAAATGTCGACAAGACACATTGCAACTCAAACGGAGGCAAAAGAGGTAAAACATCTCTCTAGATGTGATGAAGAATGAAGATTTGTAGGCTTAATGTCTGTATTATACAAAAAGTTCTGAATCTCCTTCCCTTTTCTCTCTCTCTCTCTCTCTCTCTCTCTCTCTCTCTGCCTTACCGCCCAGTAGATCAGAGCTGATTTTGTCCTAATTATCTGCTAGGTAAAAAGCCACCACCCTTTTCAGGGTTACAAGTTGTAATGAGCAATGAACAATAGGCAAACTCGAATGAGGAAATAGGCCCCTGACTGATGATTTTGTCCTAATTAACTGCTAGGTAAAAAGCCACCAGCCTTTTCAGGTTACAAGTTGTAATGAGCATTGAACAAAAAGCAAACTCGAACGAGGAAAATGGCCCCTGACTGATGATTTTGTCCTATTTAACTGCTAGGTCAAAGTTCACCACCCTTTTCAGGGTTACAAGCTGTAATGAGCATTGAGCAATAGGCAAACTCCTGAGAGTTTATACTTTGACAAAAAGCAAACTCGAGCGAGGAAAATTGTTATAAAAAAGACTTCTCTCTCTCTCCCTCTCTCTCTCTCTATTTCATATTACCGCAAATTCCAGTGTGTAATTTTTTAAGTTTTTTTATTTATCTTTTACTCGTCATTAAAAGAGGAGAATAAAAACAACACCAGGTTTCTTTTCAGCACTGTAGCCAGGCTGACAGAAAGTCACAGCTCTACTGAACCATGTATCCCTACAACGCTCAGTAGTAATGACTTCATGAGCTTCTTTAATGATAAGATTTTAACTATTAGAGACAAAATCCATCATTGCTTGCCCTCAACTGGCACTATTGTATCTTTAAACACAGGAACCTCAGAAACAGTTGTAAATTCTGACTTATATTTAGACTGCTTCTCTCCCATTGACCTCCACCAACTAACTTTGATGATTTCTTCATCTAGACCAACAACTTGTCTCCTAGACCCAATCCCAACTAGGTTGCTGAAAGAAACTTTACCTTTAATTAGCTCATCTCTACTACAAATGATCAACCTGTCTCTATTAACAGGATACGTACCACAGTCCTTTAATCTAGCTGTAATTAGACCGCTTCTTAAAAAGCCTAATCTTGATCCAGAAGCTTTAGCCAACTATAGACCTATATCCAACCTCCCTTTCCTCTCCAAGATCCTTGAGAAAGCAGTCGCCAACCAGCTATGTGACTTTCTTCATAACAATAGTTTATATGAGGATTTTCAATCAGGTTTTAGAGCACATCATAGCACAGAGACGCACTGGTGAAAGTTACAAATGACCTCCTAATCGCTTCTGACAAAGGACTTGTCTCTGTCCTGGTCTTGCTAGATCTTTAGTGCTGCATTTGATACCATTGATCATCACATTCTACTACTGAGACTGGAACACTTAATTGGCATTAAAGGACCCGCATTAAACTGGTTTAAGTCCTATTTATCGGATCGATTTCAGTTTGTACATGTTAATGATGAGTCATCCCTGTATACCAAGGTTAGTCATGGTGTTCCTCAAGGCTCCGTGCTTGGACCCATACTATTCACCTTATATATGCTCCCTCTAGGAAATATAATTCGGAAACACTCCATAAACTTTCATTGTTACGCAGATGATACCCAGTTATACTCATCAATAAAGCCAGATGAAACTAATCAGCTAACTAAACTCCATGCATGTCTCAAGGACATTAAGATCTGGATGACCTGCAATTTTCTGCTGTTAAATTCAGATAAAACCGAAGTTATAGTACATGGTCCTAAACACCTTAGAGATGCATTATCTAATGATATAGCTAGTTTGGATGGCATTAACTTGGCCTCCAGCACCACCGTCAGGAATCTGGGAGTTATCTTTGATCAAGATATGTCCTTCAACTCCCACATAAAACAAATTTCAAGGTCTGCATTTTTTCATCTACATAACATTGCAAAAATCAGGCCCATCCTGTCTTAAAAAGACGCAGAAAAGCTAGTCCATGCATTTGTTACTTCCAGGCTGGACTATTGTAATTCTCTATTATCAGGCTGCCCTAACAAGTCTCTAAAGAGTCTCCAGCTGGTCCAGAATGCTGCAGCACGTGTACTGACAGGAACAAAGAAAAGAGATCATATTACTCCTGTATTGGCCTCTCTGCACTGGCTCCCTGTAAAATCAAGAATAGAGTTTAAAATCATTCTCCTCACTTACAAAGCTGTTAATGGTCAGGCACCATCATATCTCCAGGAGCTCATACTACCCTATTACCCAACTAGAGCATTACGCTCCCAGAACGCAGGATTACTTGTAGTTCCTAAAGTCTCCAAAAGCAGAATGGGAGCCAGAGCCTTCAGTTATCAAGCTCCTCTTCTGTGGAACCATCTTCCTGTTTTGGTCCGGGAGGCGGACACCCTCTCTACCTTTAAGAGTAGACTTAAGACCTTCCTTTTTGATATAGCTTATAGTTAGGGCTGGCCCAGGCCTGTCTTGGACCAGCTCTTAGTTATGCTGCTATAGGCCCAGTCCGGGGGACAAATGATACACTGAGCTTCTCTCTCCTCCTCTCCTCTCCATCTGTATACATTATGCCTGTATACATGCCCCATCTCTGCATGTCACTGACTTCACTTCTTCCCCGGAGTCCTTGTGCTTTCTAGTCCTACAGGCTCTCATGGATCCTGGCCGCGCCCGGGTCGTGGATCGTGGATGCGCCTACTGCCATGGCCCTGCCTGACACCCACCACTACTGTTGCTAATATTAGTCATATCTCTGTTACATACGTTTCACTACTATTATTGTAATGCATTACTACATACTATCCTTACCATTAACCACTACTACTGTTATTACTAGTAGTAACATTTCCATTATGTGCATTTCATTATTATTGCTTTAATACCTCTTTATGTACTTTCATTCCTGTCAACCATCTATTATAATTGTATACATTGTGATCTCGTTGATCTGCTCTGTACATGCGACATCTATTGCACGTCTGTCCGTCCTGGGAGAGGGATCCCTCCTCTGTGGCTCTTCCTGAGGTTTCTTCCGCATTTTTTCCCTGTTGAAAGGGTTTTTTTGGGGGCAAGTTTTTCCTCACTCGAATCGAGGGTCGAAGGACAGAGGGTGTCGTCTCTGTACAGATTGTAAAGCCCTCTGAGGCAAACTGTGATTTGTGAATTTGGGCTATACAAATAAAATTTGATTTGATTTGATGTTTTCTGTCAAAAGCGGACCCCTACCCCCCTACTCCCCTCCCCTCACCCGCGGGACCGCTCACCGCCGCTGATACAGCCGTCAGAGAAAATATACTACCGGAAGATGTCCCTACGCTAGCCCAAGAATCAGACTTCGTTGTTACTCCAAATGCAGAACCCTCGGCCGGTCTTAACACCTCCTTAACAGGACCGCATCCACAAAACCCATCAACCGGTCCGTCCACATCTAGCACGAGTGAAGAGAGAGAGATTAGGCCTACCGTCCCTGGTACAAGCATCCGGCGTGGGAGAAACGCAAGACCGTCACCGAGCAGCAGCAGCACCACCTCATCGTCCAGCTCGAGCGACAGCTCCAACAGCAGGTGCAGACGCAGGGGGAGGAGGAGGAGGAGCAGCCGAGGTCGCGCACGCAGCTGGTCCGACGCTGGTAGCTGGAGATCTGACCGTAAGAGCCCCAGAGACCGTAAGTTTTTTTTTTAAAATGCTGTATTCTATTTTAAATCATTACCTCTGTAATATAATTAATCGTTTTTTGTTTTTTTAATCCAGGTTGGAGATCTGACCGTGAGAGCCCTAGAGACCGTAAGTTTTTTTTTAAAAAGCTGTATTATATTTTAACCCTCCTGTTGTCCTCACATTAAACCTACATCCCATGTCTCAGGGGTCACCCTGTCCCCAGTGATTAACCCTCCTGTTGTCCTCACATTGACCCTCGTGCTGTTATAGCGGGTCAATTAGACCCAGTGAGCGTGGATTAAGAATTGCAACCATCGTGAATCCTTGATGGGTCAGAAATACCCCCCCTGCTCTGGATCGACATTTTTAACCTTCGTGCTGTCATAGCGGGCCAATTAGGCCCAGTGAGCGCGGATTAACCCTTGTGCTGTCATAGCGGGTCAATTAGACCTAGTGAGCGTGGATTAAGAATTGCAACCATCGTGAATCCTTGATGGGTGGTTAAAATTAAAACTAAAATGTTATAAATAATAATAAAAAAATCCCAAACTTTATTTTTTTGTCTCGTGTTTTTATTGTAAAGCTTATACAGAACTATGACCAATGACAAGTTACATTAATGTAGATAGTGTGGTGTAACTGTAATATTTAGAACTACGGAGTCTGTGAGTGATGACATCACAGGTGGACCGTAGCCTAGGAGACAGGTAGCCAGGGAGAGAGAGTGAGACAGAGAGAGACGTTAGTTTAATAAAGATTCACGTTAACTTACAGTTGGACTCACGTAAGTTATTTTAATAACACGACATGGTGTCAGAAGTCCTGTAGTTGGCGTGGAGAGAAGGAGAGAAGAAGCCCGACAAAACAAAAACAAAAAGGATCGTTTTACACCTGGAAGGAAAGAAAGAGAAGGACAGGTTGAGCCACTGAGGAGACGCTAACGGCAGTAACCGGCAGCTAACGGCAGCACAGAGAGTCGCTGGGGGGCCCGGGCCGTGCGCTACATTTAATATCCAGCCACCGGAGTCCTTCGACTTTTCAAAGCCGAAAGAGTGGGACAAATGGATCCGGAGATTTGAAAGATTTCGCCTGGCAAGTAACCTGAATGTAAGCTCTGAAGAGAATCAAGTCAATACATTGATATACTGCATGGGGGACGAGGCGGATGACATCCTACGTGGGCTTACTCTAACGGCTGCTGAAAGAGACACTTACAAGGGGGTACGTGATGGTTTTCAAAGTTTCTTCGTCGTCAAGAAAAATGTAATCTACGAGCGTGCTAAGTTCAACATGCGCAAACAGAGAGAAGGAGAGCCAGTTGATTCGTTTGTCACTGCATTATATGCGCTAGCAGAACACTGCAACTATGGGGTGCTACATGACGAGCTTATCAGAGACAGACTCGTTGTTGGACTGTTGGACAAGGGGCTGTCTGAGCGCATGCAGCTGGACGCAGAACTTACCTTGGATAAAGCTGTCAGGATGGCACGTCAAAGCGAGGAGGTGAAAAAGCAGCAAGCTTCTCTGCGAGGTGACATCAGAGCACAGGCAAGTGATGCTAAGTCTGTGGATAGAGTCAGAGTGCTCAGGAACAGCAAGCCTGCTAAAAACAAACCTCAGCACGCTAATAAGCCACACAATGCCCAGAACAGCAAAGGAAAATCTTCACAGTCGCAGTGTCACAAATGTGGCAGTTCTCCATCACATCCATCACAAGATTGTCCTGCAAAAGAAGGTAAATGTCATGCATGTGGCAGAAAGGGACATTATAGTCGTGTGTGCAGGGCACCAAAATCTGTGCATGAGGTTGAAGAAGAGGAAGAGGATGCTATTTTCCTCGGCAGCATCACGGCAGATGGTGATCCCTGGATGGTCAACATAGGCATCCATGACAGCAGTGTGACATTCAAAATCGACACAGGTGCCGACGTCACAGTCCTGCCACACGCTGTATTCTTGGAGATATATAAGAACAATCCACCAATGCTCCGAAAATCAACAAAGCCACTCCTGGGACCTGGAAGGAGTCCACTTGACGTTGTCGGTGTCGCCAGGCTGCTGCTGAGGAGAGGTGAGAAAGCGGAGATGGAGGATTTATATGTTGTTCGCCATCTGCACACTGCCTTGCTGGGAAGATCCATGAGCTGTAGGCTGGGGCTGGTTACACGCCTAGACAGTGTCACTATGGTGACATTAAAGCAAAATTACCCAAAACTATGCAGCGGACTCGGAGAATTGCGCCAGCCATATGCCATAAAGCTGAAACCAGGGGCTCAACCGTTCTCACTCAAAACACCAAGGAGGATCCCATTGCCACTGATGGACAAAGTCAAGCAGGAACTGTCCCGCATGGAAGACCTCGGGGTGATATGCAGAGTTGAGGAGCTGACAGACTGCTGTGCTGGCATCGTGGTGGTGCCCAAGAAGACGGGTGCTGTGCGCATATGTGTCGATCTCACCAAACTGAACGAGTCAGTGTGTCGAGATAAGTTTATCCTGCCATCAGTGGAAGAAACACTTGGAATGCTGGCTGGAGCCAAAATTTTTAGTAAGCTGGATGGAAATATGGGGTTCTGGCAAATTCCCCTGACAGAAGATTCAGCGAAACTGACAACCTTCATCACACCCTTTGGCCGCTTTTTCTTCAAGCGGCTTCCCTTCGGTATAGCATCAGCTCCTGAACACTTTCAGAACAGAATGGTGACAGAGGTCACAGAAGGGCTCGAGGGCGTGGTGTGCCACATAGACGATGTGCTGGTGTGGGATCGTACACAAGAGGAGCATGACGCTTGCCTGCATGCTGCACTGGAGAAGATCCAAAAGGCAGGCATCACCCTAAACAGTGAGAAATGTGACCTGTCAAAGTCAGTGGTGAGCTTCCTAGGTCATGTGGTCTCTGCCAGTGGCATCAGCCCAGACCCAGGCAAGACAGAGGCTGTGAAGAGGATGCAGGAGCCGACGACAGTGAGTGAATTAAGATCCTTTCTCGGGATGGTAAACCAGCTGGGCAAGTTTATCCCACAGCTGGCTGAGAGAGACAAACCTCTGCGTGATCTCCTGTCGAAAAAGAACTGCTGGATGTGGGGCGTTGAGCAGGCCAAAGCTTTTCAAGATCTGAAGGATACACTGACGTCACCACCTGTGCTAGCCATGTACGATCCCAACAGGGAATGCAAGGTCTCAGCGGACGCGTCGTCATATGGGCTAGGAGGAGTGCTACTCCAAAAATGGGACGAGGAGTGGAGGCCAATAGCATACATGTCGCGGTCTCTCACACCAACTGAGCAGAGATACGCACAAGTGGAAAAGGAGGCATTGGGACTGACCTGGGCCTGTGAGAGGTTCCGCAACTTCCTGATTGGGAAACACTTCCAGCTGGAGACAGATCACAAGCCTCTCTTGAGTCTCCTGGGGTCTCATGCACTGGATGCTCTACCTCCTCGGATCCAACACTTCAGAATGCGTCTGATGCGCTATTCCTACTCCATATCTCATGTGGCAGGGAAATGTCTGTGGACAGCAGATACACTGTCACGAGCGCCAGTCAAGAGAGGAGAAACACCGGCTGACAAAGAGCTGTTTGAAGACACTAACATCTATGTAGACATGGTAATGGAAAACCTACCTGCGAGCACTGCCTACCTGGAGGAGCTGAGAGACCAGCTGCAGAGGGACAGTGTGTGCGCACGTGTGATGCAGCTGTGTGCAGAAGGATGGCCAGCCCATGGTACCAACGAACCTGCACTCAAGCTGTATTGGGGTGAACGTGCTCTTCTTACAGTCCAGGATGGCCTCCTACTTAAAGGACAAAGACTTGTTATACCCTCAACAATGAGAAATGACGTTCTCGTCAAGCTGCACGAAGGTCATCAAGGCGTGGTCAAGTGTAGTGAGAGCTCGCAACAGTCAGTATGGTGGCCAGGGCTGAGCCAGCAGCTGAAC
The DNA here is from genome assembly GCF_965226575.1 of Pagrus pagrus. Classification (NCBI taxonomy): domain Eukaryota; kingdom Metazoa; phylum Chordata; class Actinopteri; order Spariformes; family Sparidae; genus Pagrus; species Pagrus pagrus. The sequence continues at coordinate 35,302,026 of NC_140188.1, forward strand.
GAGTTGGTTCTTAACTGCCGAGCATGTTGCCAGGAGAGACAGAACCACAGGGAGCCGCTGATGCCAACACCGTACCCAGGCCGACCATGGCAGAAGTGTGGAGCAGATTTGTTCATGCTAGGGAGCAAGACCTACCTGCTAGTGGTGGACTACGCGTCAAGATATGTGGAGATCGCTCTGCTAACCCCCACAAGGTCTAATGATGTGATCCACCACCTGAAGTCAATTTTTGCACGTCACGGGATCTGCGAGACCCTGGTCACTGATAACGGGCCACAGTTCTCAGGAGCAGCCTTTGCTGAGTTTGCAGAGTCCTATGGGTTCCATCATGTGACCAGCAGCCCAAAATACCCTCAGGGAAATGCTGAAGCCGAACGTGCAGTACAGACAGTGAAGGGGCTCCTGAAGAAGTCAGATGATCCCTACCTTGCTCTGCTTGCATACAGGGCTACCCCACTTCAAAATGGATACAGTCCAGCTCAACTTCTCATGGGGAGGAGGCTTCGTACCACTGTGCCTATTCTTCCTGCTCTGTTAGATCCTGCTCTTCCTGACGGAGACACTGTACTGCTGAAGGAAAAGGAGAGGAAGATGAAAGATGCACAACGCTACAATCTGAGACACCGTGCACGGAACCTCAACAGACTCACTCCTGGGCAGGCCGTGTGGGTCACAGACCAAAGAGCAGCTGGAGCTGTCATCGGAAGCCACACCACACCCCGCTCATATCTGGTGGAGGGACCCCATGGGATCATCAGGCGAAACCGTCGCCATCTCATCTCCATGCAGCCCTCACCGGAGCAAAGCAGCAGTGGTGCAGCTGAGCACCTGAGGAGCGGAGGTGTTCCAGACCGACCTTCAACAGAACAACCTGCAGCAGCACCATCGCAGCAGAACGTTCCAGAACCACCATCTAGTCCTACTCTCAGAACCAGGTCTGGGAGAACTGTGATAAGACCGACCCGGTTTGGTTTTTAATTTTGCTCATCACAGACTTTACAAAGACTGAGAGATATTCTGAAAAAAAAAAAATGAAAAAAAATATGTGTTTGATTTGAATGTAATGTGCAAGTTTCAGGGTTTAGAGTAAGGACAGACAGCACAGGGTGTTTTTTGTTATTGTATTTGTAATTTATTGTTCCAAGCTAAGGTTAATTGCTGTGTGTCTGTTGTGAGTGTGAATGGCTCAGATAGGAGCAGACCTTCCAGCCACAGGGGCAGAATAACCCCCTAAGGTCCTGCTGAATCAATGGCAGTCTACCCATTAATTCTAGAAAGGGGAGATGTGGTGTAACTGTAATATTTAGAACTACGGAGTCTGTGAGTGATGACATCACAGGTGGACCGTAGCCTAGGAGACAGGTAGCCAGGGAGAGAGAGTGAGACAGAGAGAGACGTTAGTTTAATAAAGATTCACGTTAACTTACAGTTGGACTCACGTAAGTTATTTTAATAACAAGATAGATAGATAGATAGATAGATAGATAGATAGATAGAGCGTGTCAATCAATCAATCCGTCTGAAAATTCTTAGCAGCACACTCAGCGCAGTATGGAAGCGAACAGCCTTTGCAGATATATTTCTTACACCCGCAGCACAAGTGTGCATTTTGTTGTCCTTTTTCCATGGGCAAAACTGACACCTATTCCTCTTCCTCGCCCCGGTCGGGTTATCTGCTCCTGATGCGGCTGCTGCAGTTACTGCTGCATCCCCTCCCTCACTGCGAGATCTAGATCTAGATCTAGATCTAGCCCTCTGAATGCCTCGGACAACTGCTGCTGATGCTTCTGTGCGCGGGAGACGCTCCCTCCTTTCAATCAACGGAGTCACCAGCGCCTTTCCCAGCTGCTCTAGGAACACCCTTCTCTTGTTCCGCTTCTGACGCATCCAGTCAGGGTTTATTTCTCTCCATATCACAAAAGCATTGTAGGAGGAAACGTCGACAATGTTGTGGAAAATGACCAAGGGCCAGCGAGCCGTCATCCTTCTACAGCTGTAGGTTCCAATCACCTTGTCGAGGTTATCTACACCTCCTTTGTTGCAGTTGTAGTCTAGTATGATGACTGGCTTTCTGTCGTGGCGATTGCTGACTTCGGCCTCCGTGTGCTTTGTGCTCACCAGTAGCACGGTTTTGTTTTTCTTGGGCACATAAGAAACTGCAGCAGTTGTTGATGTGAAGGTAAATTTCGACGAGAACACCGCTCTTCCCTTTGGTGGGAGCAGCGCAAGTGGGAGCTCAGGTTTGTTCTTTCGAACGGTGCCAACCATGGTCATTTTCCATTTCAGCAGCTGCTGTCCGAGTTCATAAGAGGTGAAGAAATTGTCACAGGTGACATTGCGATCCCTCAGTCCCTCCGTGACATCAAGCACAACTTGCATGCCCTGGTTCTTTTCCTTGCATCTTCCAAGCGTAACTGGATTTAGCGTCACATGCCACCCATGATTTGATCCCATATTTTGCTGGCTTGCTGGGCATATACTGCCGAAAAGCGCAACGCCCTTTGAACAGAACCAGTTGTTCGTCCACCGTTATCTCCGGCCCGGAGTTGTAGAGGTATGGCAACCGCTCAACCCACGTGTCCCAGACCTCTCTTATGGCCGCCAGTTTGTCAGTGGCACGTCTCGCGGGTCTCAACTCAAGGTCGTCGAATCTCAGCAGTCTAGAGTAGGCGTGAAAGACTTTCAGTGGCATCGTGGCACGGAAGATGGACCTTCCGCTCTCTGCGTCCCACAGACTGGCTGTAGCCTCACCTCGGGACCTGTAGACACCCGCCAAGAGCAGCAGCCCTATGTAGGCGTGAAGGTCGGTGGTGTCCATGGGTTTCCAGCCGTCTATGTTTTTCCGTCTCCCCTCCAAATTAGTCATCTCCAAGATGATGTGTTCTATCGACGGGGTGATGAACATGAAAAATGTGGAGGCGATGTCACGGGCGTGGGCAAGCGAATACTCAGTCGGTCCCGGTGGGCTGGTTGTCAGTGGTAATGGTGATGATGGCAGCGGCGGCGACGGTGGCGGAGACTCAACGTCGCTTTCCCCCTCCAGTCATTTCTACCCTGCTGCTGTTTATCGTATGGTATTGAGGACCATTTGATTTTGCCATGTTTTGAGAGAAAACTCTGTCTCTTCACTTGACTGCTTTCTTGTCCTCCTTGTCCCTCTCCTTCCCTTTGTCCTTCTTCTTCTTCTTCTTCCCCTCCTCCTCCTCCTCCTTCTTCTTCTTCTTCTTCTTCTTCTTCATCCCATTCTCCTTCTTCTTCACATTTCCCTTCTGCTTCTTCCCCTCCTCCTTCTTCTTCCAATTCTCCTTCTTCTTCACATTTCCCTTCTGCTTCTTCCCCTCCTCCTCCTTCTTCCCCTTGCCCTCCACTTTCCTCTCCTCCAGAACATGACACATTGTGCTCGGGGTTACATTCCTCACCATCTTCTTCATCAGACACGTCCTCTGCTTGTTCATCACATTTACACCATCGTCGGATAAACATGGCATACTTTACTTTATCATCATCATCATCATCATCAGAGAATGCTGTTGTAGTTGTTGTTGTAATGCTGACAAGGACTGTTTGTAGTACAATTTTCCCCCATTGTTCTAACACTCCTTCAGGGTAGCCTGGTATTTTTCAATAGTTTTGTGGGATGCGATTCAACTTGCTATAAACTTGATCTATTCCGACACACACCACACTTTCATTATATCAAAGTAGGTAATTGTGGTAAGTAATGAAAAGAAAGGCACAATAAGGCAAGACATAGTTTGTTTTTTTTGTTGAAAAAACTCTTTATCTAACACTTTATCTTTTACAAACACTTTTTTTTAGGGAAAAACTCTGGGAAACATTTTCGTTCTTCATCCCGCACAGGATGGGCAGACAAATGTAAACAGACAAAAGGTTACACAGACAGTTTGAAACACAAAATATCAAGAGTGTGATATACAGGAGCTAGTACAGTCAGTGATTTTCAGCCCACTTTCGTAATGTCCTCTAAACTCCACCAAATTTTTTCCTCAGCTTTCTTTGTGTCAGAGGTGGGATATGTAGAGTCAACAAGTCATCTCTGCTCCATGAATTTGTTCTGCTCTGTCACTGAACCAGATGCTCACCTTCCTGACTGAACAACTGTGCTGAGTGGACTTAACTGGTTTAGTGGAGGAGAAAACAGACACATGGCTTGGAGATGACTCCACAACTCGAACCTCTGCTGACTATCCAACCACACCTCAGTGTTTGCAACTGACAGAACAATAGTCATTTTTATTTCATATGCATAGGGGAGCTTACTTGTGCCTCTGGAGCCCAGGTGCTGTCCTCATCATTCAGCCTCGCCGTGCGTTAGGCGTGGTAAGGCAAGGCAAATTTGTTTTGTATAGCACTTTATTTTTTACAAACACGTTGTCTCATTGGGGTTCAGACAGCATCCTAACAATTTTTCTTCCCTTAGACCCAGACATCAACTGAAGAAAAAACTCTGGGAAAACTTGTTCTTTTCCTTCTTTCTTTCTTTCTTCATCCCTCACAGGATGGCCAGACGTGCAGTGGACGTTGTAAACAGAGAAAACATTAGACAGACAGACAAAATGTCAAGAGTGTGATATACAGGAGCTAGTACAGTTGGTGATTTTCAGTTTATGACGTCCTCCAGACGTATGCATAGGGGAGCTGAATTGTGCCTCTGGAGCCCAGGTGCTGTCCGCATCATTCAGCCTTGCCGTTCATTGCCCACTGCAATAAGGAAAGGAAAGGCATAATAAGGCAAAGCGTAGTTTTTTGTATAGCACTTTAATTTTTTTTACAAAAACTTTGTCTCGTTAGAAAGCATCATGACAATAGTATATTTTCTGCCCTTAGACCCACATATCAACAGGGGAAAATCTCTGGGAAAACTTACTTTCTTTTTTTCACTTTTTTCTTCCTCCATCCCTCACATGGGATGGGCAGTTGTGCAGTGGACACTATAAACAGAAAAAAAGAAAGAAAAAAAAAGAAAACGTTTGAAACACATGTCAAGAGTATGTTATACAGGGGCTAGTACAGTCAGTGAGTCAACAAGTCATTCTGCTACATGAATTTGTTCTGCTCTGTCACTGAACCAGTTACATTTGTTCATTAGCTCACCTTCCAGCCGTAGTTTATCTTTCTTTCGACTGGCCCATGTCTTCACGGAGAGGAGCTCTTTAGTCTTCTCTTTTCCGCCCTCTCCGGGGCCCGTGTCTTCACAGAGAGGAGCACTGATTCTGGACAGCTCCAGGGCTGGACAGCTCCAGTGCTGATTCCGGCCCCCGGGGGACTTGAGGAGCCATCCGCTGGAATCTTAGCTGCTCTCTGTAAAGATGGAAGTGTTAGAGGAGAGGAGAGGAGAGGAGAGGAGCCCAGATTCCACTCTGTTCTTGTTAGAAGAGGAGAGGAGGGGAACAGGAACAGAGTGGAATCTAGGCTCCTCTCCTCTCTCCTCTTCAAACACTTCCATCTTCAGCTGGTAGTTTGCAACGTAGACTGGAGAGGCTAGTGGTTTGGTGTCTGTAGCTTCGACGTCCTCAATCTTCTACCACCTCAGTCTTTTCCATGATTTATACTCACCGTTTTTGTTGCAAACTCACACAGCTGTAGTGTTCCTTTTTTGCCCTCCTTGGGCTCGTGTCTTCCAAGAGACGATGAGCTCTTTAGTCTTCTCTTTTCCGCCCTCTCCGGGGCCCGTGTCTTCACAGAGAGGAGCACTGATTCTGGACAGCTCCAGGCCTGGACAGCTCCAGTGCTGAATCCGGCCCCCGGGGGACTTGAGGAGCCGTCCGCTGGAATCTTAGCTGCTCTCTGTAAAGGTGGAAATGTTTGAAGAGAAGGAAGAGAGAAGAGGAGTCCAGATTCCACTGTGTTCCCGTTCCCCTCCTCTCCTCTCCTCTCCTCTTCTAACAGGAACACAGAGGATTCTAGGCTCCTCTCCTCTCTCCTCTTCAAACACTTCCATCTTCAGCTGGTAGTTTGCAACGTAGACTGGAGAGGCTAGTGGTTTGGTGTCTGTAGCTTCGACGTCCTCAATCTTCTACCACCTCAGTCTTTTCCATGATTTATACTTACCGTTCTTGTTGCAAACTCACACAGCTGTACTGTTCCTTTTTTGCCCTCATTGGGCTCGTGTCTTCCCAGAGACGATGAGCTCTTTAGTCTTCTCTTTTCCGCCCTCTCCATGTGTTGCACTGCAGTAAGGAAAGGAAAGGCATAATAAGGCAAAGCGTAGTTCTTTTGTATAGCACTTTATTTTTTTTTACAGAAACTTTGTCTCATTAGAAAGCATCATAACAATAGTATATTTTCTGCCCTTAGACCCACACATCAACAGAGGAAAAATCTTTGGGAAAACTTACTTTCTTTTTTTTTTTCACTTTTTTCTTCCTCCATCCCTCACATGGGATGGGCAGTTGTGCAGTGGACACTGTAAACAGAAAAAAAGGGGGGGAAAAAAGAAAACGTTTGAAACACAAATGTCAAGAGTATGTTATACAGGGGCTAGTACAGTCGGTGAGTCAACAAGTCATTCTGCTACATGAATTTGTTCTGCTCTGTCACTGAACCAGTTACATTTGTTCATTAGCTCACCTTCCAGCCGTAGTTCATCTTTCCTTCGACTGGCCCATTTCTTCACAGAGAGGAGCTCTTTAGTCTTCTCTTTGGATCTGTTCCTCAGCTGGCTGTTTGAAACAGCAGTAGAGTCAGTATTTTGCAGTCCTGCTGTCCTCAACGCTCCGCCACACTTTCCTCAGCTTTTAGGTGGGATATTTCTGTGCCATGTATTTGTTATGCTCTTACAAAAAACCAGCTAAGTCCAATCAGCACAGTTGTTTAGTCAGGAAGATGAGCTAATGAATTTGTGAATGCAACTGGTTCAGTGTAAGAGCATAACAAATATATGGCACAGAGTTGACCCAACGACTTTACAATTCAGTGGTAGGGGAGAGTGGGGTAATTTGCGCGAACCCCATATTTTTGAAGAGGCATCCATTTCACTCATCCTGCAAAGAACAGAGAGAAACATGGCTTTAGGGATAATTTCATTTAAGTAAAAAAAAAAAAGTTTTTTTTTTTAACTTCTGAAGTAAAATTTCTACGACCAATGTTTTTTCGATTACAGTTTAAACAATTATAGACATCTTTGAAAACAGTTCACACATATTTTTAGTGCTTTGCATGATTCTATGCAGTGGGGACAGGCATGCATGCCTGTCTCTCTCTCTCTGTGTGTGTGTGTGTGTGTGTGTGTGTGTGTGTGTGTGTGTGTGTGTGTGTGTGTGTGTGAGGCGGGGGAGGGGGGACACACTACAGGCACCAACAGCTCCGGTCGTTGTAAGAAGCGAGCGAGGAAGGGAAATGTGAAATATTTATTGTTATCAATGGCACAAGTTATCCCAGTGTAGTTTCTCTAATGGAACAACTTATCTCCCACTGGGGGCAAGCTGTGCCACAAAAGCACTTTTTTTTGTTTTCTTTTTTCTTAAGCTATATTTCTCAAACAGTTTATTTTAAGATACAAAGGGATTTTTCCCAGGGATGCACAAGATCCAGAACTACTAAATGTACACATTTTTAGTTGGAGGCATGCATCACAGTAACCCCCTTGCTTTAAAGGCACATATAGTAAAAAAGGAAAGAAAAAAAATAAAATAAAATAAAAATATATAATATATATACTACTTACCCCACTCTCTCCTATGCAGTTCACATTGTCGGTGTCCTCACATCAAACTTTTCCTCTTTTTTCAGTGGATCCATTCTCAATACTGGCTGTCTGCACCTCTACAGCAGAAGAGTCACTCCACCAAACTTGTCCTCTTCTTTCTCTGGATCCATTCTCCGTACTGGCTGTCTGCACCTCTACAGCACAAGAGTCAGGGCAGGGGGGTTTTAAACATTTTCTTCACGGACTGAGAGAGCAGAGTTATGCAGGCTCTTTTCTCCAACTACTCTCCTTTGCTCTGAGTAGTGCATCTGTGACACCTCCCCCTCCGAGGTAAAACGAGCCAATTCTCTCTCCACTACCATGGTTGGGTCTGGCCTCTTTCTCCCAGATGACAAAGACGTCTTCTCTGTTTTACCCCTGTTTCACTTTGGAATTCCTGTCTTGTTTTCTTATCTTATAGGTGTGGTCTGTGTCTTTGTCCTAAACCTGGTATCCTGGCTGTCTGCGTTTGAGTCTCCCTTCTCCACACATCCTGACACTCTCCTTGCTCTGAGCAGTGCATTTTTGACCCCTTACTACTACCATTTTTGAGTCTGGCCTCTTTCTCCCAGATGACAGAGCCGTCTTCAGGACAAAAACTTACAACACAAGTTGGTTTGAAGGATTTGCATGTTACAAAATTATTATTATTATTGAGAACAAATGATTAAAAACAAAAGGATACACAACTCAACACGTTTCAGGTTGCTTTGTTCATTTTTATTTTTTCAAGGAAGACCAAAAAAAATAATACAGCATTTCGTGTGCCACAGATTCATCGCTTTCTCTTTGTTCTCCAAAAAGGGCTTAGTGCTGGGGAAGACGCTGCTTGACCCACTTTAACCTGTGATGGAAACGGCCACAGCGAACAAAATGGGAGCTATAGCAAACCAGAACGTTGAAGTGAGGCCACTGACTGGAGTTAGTAAGAGAGAGCACATCTCTCCCACTTTAGCTTCTCTCCATTGGCTTCCTGTAGGATTTAGAATAGACTTCAAAATCCTTCTGCTGACTTATAAGGCTGTCAGTGACAAAGCTACATCTTATCTGAAAGACCTAATTTTCTGTGCAACTGGCTCTCTCCATGGGTCAGAGAGACAGACACTCTAACTAAATTTAAGTTCAGTCTTATAACCTTCCTCTATGACAGGGTTTATAGTTAGGGCTGGTTCAGGTAGCTCTGAACCATATACTGCTACAGGTCTAGACTGCTGGTGGGACACATCTGGTTACATAGAGCCCTGTCCTCTCTCCTCCTTTCATTTTGCAGAGTTAATGCAGAGTGAATTGTCATTATCATTATCTGCTGCACCTTGGAGTTTGGCCTCGGCCTCTCTCTCTCTCTTTCTCTCTCTCTCTCTCTCTTTGTTTCCACAGATTCTCCAGAGTTCCATCCATCTGCACCAACCTCCGCTTGTATCGGACCCTTCCCCCCTTCCTGCTGTTACACCGGCCTTCTCTCCCTTCCTTCAGCTCCCATTAACCATTTCATGTTCTGCACATTATGTGTTGTAAACTGTCTTTGTCTGTGTAGAACCTCTGTTGCAGGTCTGCCCGTCCTGGGTGAGGGATCCCTCCTCTGTTGCTCACCCTGAGGTTTCTCCGATTTTTTTTTTACCTGTTAAAAGGGTTTTCTGTGGAGTTTTCCCTCAGTCGATGTGAGAGTCTAAGGGCAGACGATGTTATTATGATGCTATGTTAAAAAAAAAAAAATGTAGTGTAGCCTTGTAAGTAAACCTGAAGCTCTATGTTTGACATTCCTATAGCTATAAAGCAACAAGTGGGGTTTCCCACCACACCACAACACACCAGGAAACATTTCCACATGGCCAGGGTAACTAAATCTAAACTCTAAACTAATTGAAAGTAAAAACTAATGAAAAACCTGAAAGTATAATAACCTTGCACAGGACACACTGTTATGGGAGTCTTCCCTGGCTCCTAACATTTAAACTCTCCCGATTAGACTCTCTGGTGAATTTGACCCAGTTGTCATCAAAGGGATGAAGTACAACACAACACAAGGTGAAAGCAAATCAGCATGTTATCAAATCAAATTTTATTCATATGGCATTTTCGTACATTCAAGCAACACAAAGTCCCTGTAGTATATTATACTCCTTAATTTTTTTACTTTAATATCCTAAACTATTGTATGTTCTTCTTTGTATGTATGTATGTATGTATGCCTTTTCTGGACAGATGCTCTACTTCATGGGTTCCATGATTTGCTTAGAAGTCATCTGACCTAATGGGATATGCATGGTTCAATATGACTGAATGATCCTGTTGTCTTCTCTAATGGGTAAGAGACATGAGTTACAGGACATTGGGTTCGTGCTAGCCTAAAAGTTAAAAGGTCAATTCAGAGCTCATTGGTCATCTAGACGAGAGGTTCCTCTCTGTCTGGAGATGGGGGAGTCAGAAAATGTATATAAGTCAAAACTCTGGGCCATCGGCATCCCTTCTTTTCATCAACACATCACATCCCGGACAGAGTCTCACCCCCACCCCTCCCTCTTACAGGAATGTTACAGATCCAGAGCAGTTTCGGCCTTCACCTCACAAACAAACCCCCACCCCCGCCTCACAGACACAGGAGGTGGACACACACACACGCACACACCGGGCTGGGCTGTATGCTTGACTTGTTGGCTGTGGAAGGTGCTTCACTGCTTCACTGGGATTTAGGGGATGTAGGAAGGGGCAGCAGATTCTTGAAAGGGACACCTGTGGGAAGGAAATGGGTCTCATTGCGAGAGGTCAGCTTGTGTAAACATTCAGGTTAACGAAGCTCAGTGGGCCTTATCCCCTGTGTGTGTGTGTATATGTGGGTGTGTGTGTGTGTGTGTGTGTGTGTGTGTGCGTGTTTTTGCATACAGTACCTGTGTGTATGAGTTTGAGGTTGAATTTGTGCATAAACCGCAAACATTGCATACCTGTGTACACGCATGCGGCTGCAGGGTGCTTTATCCCTTCCTGTTGTCCTCACATTAAACCTACATCCCATGTCTCAGGGGTCACCCTGTCCCCAGTGATTAAAAATTTCTATCCAGAGCAGGGGGGGTATTTCTGGCCCATCAAGGATTCACGATGGTTGCAATTCTTAATCCACGCTCACTGGGTCTAAATGACCCGCTATGACAGCACGAAGGTTAAAAATTTCTATCCAGAGCAGGGGGGGTATTTCTGACCCATCAAGGATTCACGATGGTTGCAATTCTTAATCCACGCTCACTGGGTCTAATTGACCTGCTATGACAGCACGAGGGTTAAATCATTACCTCTGTAATATAATTAATCGTTTTTCTTTTTTTATTCCAGGACACCGCAGGAGAGAGAGAGGAGACATAAGGAGAAGCCGCTACAACCTGTTACAGTGGACACCCGACTGTAGCTTTTGCCAAAACTTCCAGAGGGACCTGGACTACTTCTGCAACAACGCAAGCAGGGGTACCATGTTTTAGTCTTGTTTATACAATCATGTGTTAGCCGTTGTTTAGACAGGTTAGGATATTTTTTTTATTATTATTATTTTATTATTTTTTTTCCCTAGGAAAACATGAATTCTGAGGAGCACACCGAAACTCCCCAGGACCCTTTTATTGCTTTAAACATTGCATTAGAGGAATTGAATCATGCTCAATCCATTTCCAATAGTTTAGACCATTTTCACTCGTTGATAGAAGCGTTCAATTTCGAGATTGAATCTGAGAGATTCGGATTCTACGGCACTGTCATGGCCACGGCCCAGGAACTGTGCGACATAATATTTTCACAAGCGCAAGAGAGGGATATTATTCAAATGGAGCTGAGGGGACAGCACTTTAGCAAAAGCGTGTCCCGCATAGCGATAACAAACAAAGATGACGCAGGTCTAGCCATGTTTCAAAACTTGCTGGATGAACTCGTTCAATCTAATATGTCACTCATGACCGATCAGGATCTAGAATTAACGGTTGAGCTGTTGCGTAATCCCCGCGGTGCAGGAAGAAGAAAGCTGGATTCTATGTTAGACGGTGAGATGGTGAGCAAGAGACGGCGATTTCTCTACGTTGTTGAAAACCCCGACCACAGTCTGTGTTTCGCTATCAATCTGGCCCTGCTGTTGAACCCCTCCATCAATCATAGAGAGGCCGAGAGAATAAGGAAGGAGATTCAGAACAGAGTAGGATTCACAGATTGTAGAGACGTCAGTTTCAGCGACGTAACTCTCTTTGAAAATGCTTTAAACTGTAAGATTGTGGTGTTTTACAGAGTCAAAGACACCCGCACCCTCGCTAAATTTCACACAGCAACTCCCAAAAAAGACAAAACAGGGTATCTTTTTCTCCATGAAAATCATTACTACGGTATAAAAAATCTAAAGTCTTTCTTGGGCACTACTTACGTCTGTCACCAATGCTACACAGGATACGATAGCGTATGCAGTCATCGCTGTTGGGATCACTGCTCTGTGTGTTTAGACCCCGGATGTCGTAAAATGAAATTTCAGCCCGTTTCATGCGCAGACTGTCACCGTACGTGTCGTTCGGATTACTGTATGAGGAAGCATAAAGAGCAGGTGGAGAGAGCATGTAAATATGTGGAGAAGTACTTGGGGTGGGCGATGAGAAAAAAAGAATCACCTTTGTTACATTCAACCGCTAAAACCCGACACAGATCACAACCAAAACATTGTTTTTTATGACTTTGAAACGTACACATCCCAGAGTTCTGTGCACAAGCCCTTTCTGGTGTGCGTAAAAGCCTTGAATGGAGACAAATGGAGCGCTTGGGGCGCATCGTGCGCCACGGATTTTGTTCTGCATTTCAGAAAACCAGCCTATCGCAAAGCTGTATTTATAGCGCACAATTCAAAAGGATTCGACGGGTATCTAGTTCTCAACGCTATGATAGCTCTAGGAATAAAACCTTCAATTATTATGCAGGGGAGTAAAGTGGTTTGTTTTTCAGAACCGGATTTTCAGCAAAAATTCATAGATTCTCTGTGTTTCTTAACCATGCCTCTCTCTGCGAGGGCTCTGGGTTTTGAAGATAAAGTTAAAGGTTATTTTCCTCACCGATTTAGCTCAAAGGCAGCTTTAAAGTACGTGGGTCCTTTTCCTCCACCCCGAGCTTACGACACAGAGCGCATGACGGTAGAAGGAAAACTTAATTTTGAGACGTGGTAGGAGAAGGTGCGTCACGGCATGTTTAACTTTGCAAAAGAGTCGCTCCTTTATTGTGAAAATGATGTGGACATTCTCGCAGAAGCATGCACAACTTTTAGAAATGGCTTCATAGAGGAGACGGGGGTAGATCCCTTCAGCCGCTCCACCAATGCTTCGGCCTGTATGAAAGTGTATGGCACCCGTTTTCTTCCTCCAAACACGCTTGCCATTCCACCTCCACAGTTTACACTGTGCCGCACCTGCGCGGAGCTGAATGCTCAGAGCGGTCCCTGTAGTCATGAGGACGAGGCCAGAGCTTTGGGTCACTCCTGAATTTAACAAGGCTCTGGAGATGGGCTATCGCCTGTCGAAAATCACAGAGGTTTGGGATTTTGGACGTAGGGATGATTCAATCTTTTTAAAGTACATGCAAACGTTTTTAAAAGGAAAACAAGAGGCTTCGGGTTACCCTACCGAGGCTGTAGATCAGCCGAGCAGAGAAAAATACATCAGAGAATATCGAGAACATCAGGGCATCTTGCTGGACGCTGACAAAATTAAACCAAATCCGGCTAAAAGACAAGTGCCTAAATTGTGTCTCAACAGCTTCTGGGGCAAGTTTGTGCAGCGAAGCAACCTCTGCCAGACGCAACTCGTTACAGAACCCGAATAGTTTTTTTCGTTAATGTTTTCTGAAAAACACTGCATTAAATACTTTTCATTCCTAAACGACAAGGTGGCCCTGGTCCAGTGGGTCTACGGCGACCGGTACATTGCCCCTCCTAATAAAGTAGACAACGTGTTCATCGCCGCTTTCACGACGGCGTATGGGCGTCTAAAACTGTACAGCTACTTACAACAGATGCAGGAGAGAGTGCTTTATTTTGACACAGACAGCCTCATTTACACCACGAAACCAGGAGAGAATATGCTTGAACTGGGTAATTATCTGGGGGACTTGACGGACGAGCTGGGGGGAGACACCATTAGGGAATTTGCAGACGCGGGTCCTAAAAGTTATGCCTATCAGACAAAAAACAACAAAGTGGTGTTGAAAGTGAAGGGTATTACACAGACGCACGCCTGCTGTGTAAAAATCAACTTTGACAGTGTAAAAAAACTGGTAGACGGTTTTGTGAAACGCTCACGCAGACAGGGTGCAGAGAGAGTGGAGGAGACGGTGGAGGAGGAGGAGGGGGGCTTTTTTCTTGAAACGCCTCAACAAGGAATTCAACGCGATAAGAAAGGTTTCCTTCTCAAAAACACTTCATTTCAAAAAAGGTTTCGTGTAGTGTTTGACAAGAGAAGGTTGCTGCCCACCGGTCATACTTTACCTTTTGGTTTTGTTTTTTTTTAACTCTTTATTTGTAGTTTTCCAAATATCATATAAACAAACATATTCTTTGTTTTACAAATAACCATATAAGAACAATCCCAACAAAGACACAAAGACGAGCCAAACCCAAAAAAAGACTGACAAACTTGTCACGGACAATGGACAAACCCAAAAAAACAAAACAAACAAACAAAAAAAAACACAGCAACAAAAAAACAAAAACAAAAAAAAAACAGACAAACAAACAAACAAAAACAAACAAACAAAACAAGTGCACCTAGCATTCTTTATCGCAGGATTGTCCAAGGGCAGGTGTAAATGTTCAGAATTCCAGTTCCAGACCAGGTAAACTGTTCACATAAGTTATTAGAGGGTTCCAGGTTTTGTAGAATCTGTTGATGGAACCGTTGAGGGTACATCTGATCTTTTCCAGCTTGACATTCTGCATAACGTCCCTGATCCAGTGGTGGTGTGATGGAGGAGTAACAGCCTTCCATTTAAATAAAATCAAGCGTCTAGCTAATAAGGAGGAAAAGGCGATGACCCTCTGTAAATGAACAGGGGGAACAGATCCTGATGGATCAGAAAACAAACCAAAAACAGCAACCAAGGGAGAAGGTGAAATGTTATAGGCATAAGCATTAGAGATGACTTCAAAAAAGGATGACCAGAAAGGGACAAGTTTCGGACAAGACCAAAACATATGATAGGAGGTAGCTGGGGTCTGTTTGCATCTGTCGCATAATGGGTCTACGTTCGGAAATATTTTAGCTAATTTAGCTTTTGAGAAGTGTAACCTATGCAACACTTTAAACTGTATTAAAGCATGTCTGGAACATATGGAAGAAGAGTGGATACCTTTTGGTTTTTGAGGGCAAAATGACGCAGCTTGCTGAAGAAATAGAGTTTGATCCTAGATTGTGTGTTCCCTTCTCATGTCAGATTGTAGGACCTAGTGGTTGCGGGAAGACGCATTTTGTAAAAAATGTTTTAGAAAATTGTAAAGATGTAATGCAACGAGTGCCTGACAATATTGTATGGATTTACACTTCTTGTCAACCGATGTATGATGAACTGCAACAAAATAATAAAAATATTAAATTCATCAAAGGACTTCCAGATTCTTTTGATGACCCTGATTTGTTTCCACCTCATCATTCCCACCTTGTTATACTGGACGATGTGTTATTACAAGCAGCCGAGCACCCTGAAGTGGCAAGAATTTTCACGCAATACAGGCATCATAACAATATGAGCGTGATGTTGCTCACGCAAAATCTTTTTTATAAAGGTAAATACAGTCGCACCATCAGCTTGAACACCAACTACTTGGTGCTCTCTAACAACCCACGAGACAAACTGCAAATCAACGTGCTGGCTCAGCAGATATTTCCTGGGAGAAAAAGCTTTTTTCTTCAGAGTTTTGAATCAAATCAAATCAAATCAAATTTTATTTGTATAGCCCAAATTCACAAATCACAGTTTGCCTCAGAGGGCTTTACAATCTGTACAGAGACGACACCCTCTGTCCTTCGACCCTCGATTCGAGTGAGGAAAAACTTGCCCCAAAAAAGGCCCTTTTAACAGGGAAAAAATGCGGAAGAAACCTCAGGGAGAGCCACAGAGGAGGGATCCCTCTCCCAGGACGGACAGACGTGCAATAGATGTCGCATGTACAGAGCAGATCAACGAGATCACAATGTATTCAATTATAAGCGATGGTTGACAGGAGTGAAAGTACACAAAGATGTATTACAGCAATAATGATGAAATGCACATGGAAATGTGATTACTAGTGATAACAGTAGTAATGATCAATGGCAAGGATGGTATGTAGCAATGCAGTACGATAATAGTAGTGGAACGTATGTAACAGAGATGTGACTAATATTAGCGACAGTAGTGGTGGGTGTCAGGCAGGGTCATGGCAGTAGGTGCATCCACGATCAGGCAGGGCCATAGCAGTAGGCGCATCCACGATCAGGCAGGGCCATAGCAGTGGGCGCATCCACGATCAGGCAGGGCCATAGCAGTGGGCGCATCCATGATCCACGACCCGGGCGCGGCCAGGATCCAAGGGAGCCTGTAGGACTAGAAAGCACAAGGACTCCGGGGAAGAAGCAAGTCAGTGACATGCAGAGATGGGGCATGTATACAGGCATAATGTATACAGATGGAGAGGAGAGGAGAGGGGAGGAGAGAGAAGCTCAGTGTGTCATTGTCCCCCGGACTAGGCCTATAGCAGCATAACTAGGAGCTCGTCCAGGACAGACCAGCCCTAACTATAAGCTCTATCGAAGAGGAAGGTCTTAAGTCTACTCTTAAAGGTAGAGAGGGTGTCCGCCTCCCGGACCAAAACAGGAAGATGGTTCCACAGAAGAGGAGCTTGATAACTGAAGGCTCTGGCTCCCATTCTACTTTTGGAGACTTTAGGAACTACAAGTAATCCTGCGTTCTGGGAGCGTAATGCTCTAGTTGGGTGATAGGGTAATATGAGCTCCTGGAGATATGATGGTGCCTGACCATTAACAGCTTTGTAAGTTAGGAGAAGGATTTTAAACTCTATTCTTGATTTTACAGGGAGCCAGTGCAGAGAGGCCAGTACAGGAGTAATATGATCTCTTTTCTTAGTTCCTGTCAGTACACGTGCTGCAGCATTCTGGACCAGCTGGAGACTCTTTAGAGACTTGTTAGGGCAGCCTGATAATAGAGAATTACAATAGTCCAGTCTGGAAGTAACAAATGCATGGACTAGCTTTTCTGCGTCTTTTTGAGACAGGATGGGCCTGATTTTTGCAATGTTACGTAGATGAAAAAATGCAGACCTTGAAATTTGTTTTATGTGGGAGTTGAAGGACATATCTTGATCAAAGATAACTCCCAGATTCCTGACGGTGGTGCTGGAGGCCAAGTTAATGCCATCCAAACTCGCTATATCATTAGATAATGCATCTCTAAGGTGTTTAGGACCAAGTACTATAACTTCGGTTTTATCTGAGTTTAACAGCAGAAAATTGCAGGTCATCCAGGTCTTAATGTCCTTGAGACATGCATGGAGTTTAGTAAGCTGATTAGTTTCATTTGGCTTTATTGATAGGTATAACTGTGTATCATCTGCATAACAATGAAAGTTTATGGAGTGTTTCCGAATTATATTTCCTAGAGGGAGCATATATAAGGTGAATAGTATGGGTCCAAGCACGGAGCCTTGAGGAACACCATGACTAACCTTGGTATACAGGGATGACTCATCATTAACATGTACAAACTGAAATCGATCCGATAAATAGGACTTAAACCAGTTTAATGCGGGTCCTTTAATGCCAATTAAGTGTTCCAGTCTCTGTAGTAGAATGTGATGATCAATGGTATCAAATGCAGCACTAAGATCTAGTAAGACCAGGACAGAGACAAGTCCTTTGTCAGAAGCGATTAGGAGGTCATTTGTAACTTTCACCAGTGCCGTCTCTGTGCTATGATGTGCTCTAAAACCTGATTGAAAATCCTCATATAAACTATTTTTATGAAGAAAGTCACATAGCTGGTTGGCGACTGCTTTCTCAAGGATCTTGGAGAGGAAAGGGAGGTTGGATATAGGTCTATAGTTGGCTAAAGTTTCTGGATCAAGATTAGGCTTTTTAAGGAGCGGTCTAATTACAG
This sequence comes from Pagrus pagrus, assembly GCF_965226575.1. NCBI lineage: Eukaryota > Metazoa > Chordata > Actinopteri > Spariformes > Sparidae > Pagrus > Pagrus pagrus. Next base: position 35,319,883 of record NC_140188.1, read on the forward strand.
CTAGTTTAAAGGATTGTGGTACGTATCCTGTTAATAGAGACAGGTTGATCATTTCTAGTAAAGATGTGCTAATTAAAGGTAGAGTTTCTTTCAGCAACCTAGTTGGGATGGGGTCTAGGAGACAAGTTGTTGGTCTAGATGAAGAAACCATCGAAGTTAGTTGGTGGAGGTCAATGGGAGAGAAGCAGTCTAAATATAAGTCAGAATTTAGAACTGTTTCTGAGGTTCCTGTGTTTAAAGATACAATAGTGCCAGTTGAGGGCAAGCGATGATGGATTTTGTCTCTAATAGTTAAAATTTTATCATTGAAGAAGCTCATGAAGTCATTACTACTGAGCGTTGTAGGAATACATGGTTCAGTAGAGCTGTGACTTTCTGTCAGCCTGGCTACAGTGCTGAAAAGAAACCTGGTGTTGTTTTTGTTTTCCTCTATTAATGACGAGTAATAGCTTGCTCTGGCATTGCGGAGGGCCTTCCTATATGTTTTAAGGCTATCTTTCCAGGCTAAGCGGGATTCTTCCAAGTTGGTGGAACGCCATTTCCTTTCAAATTTCTGTGATGTTTGCTTCAATTTGCGGGTATCTGAGTTATACCAGGGTGCTAACCTCCTGTGCTTTATAGGTTTCCTTTTCAGGGGGGCAATAGAGTCCAGTGTTGTTCGCAATGAGCCTGCAGTGCTATCAGCAAGATGATCAATTTGTGAGGAACTGAGGTTAGTGGAGGAGTCCTCTATTATATTGAGACATGGCATTGAGTTTAGTGCCAGCGGTATAATTTCCTTAAATTTAGCTACAGCACTATCAGATAGACATCTAGTGAAGGAGTTTTTGCCTAATGGTGTGTAGTCCAGTAATAGAACTTCAAAAGTTATTAAGTGATGGTCTGATAAAAGAGGATTCTGTGGAGAAACTGTTAGATTTTCAATCTCGATACCATAAGCTAGAACAAGGTCAAGGGTGTGGTCAAAACAGTGAGTTGGTTTATGTACACATTGAGAGAAGCCAATAGATTCTAATAATGAGATAAATGCAGTACTAAGGCTATCATTAACGACATCCACATGAATATTAAAATCACCTACAATAATTACTTTATCTGATTTGAGGACTAGACTTGATAAAAACTCAGAGAATTCAGATAAAAATTCTGAGTAAGGACCAGGTGCTCGATACACTACAACAAATAGAACTGGCTGTAAAGTTTTCCACGTTGGATGTGAAAGACTCAGAACAAGGCTTTCAAATGAGTTATAATTTAATTTAGGTTTAGGAATGATTGACAGACTTAAGTCATAAATAGCTGCAACACCACCTCCTCGGCCGGAGCCTCGAGGAATGTGAGTATTAATATGACTGGGTGGAGTGGATTCATTCAGGCTGACATATTCTTCAGGATGCAGCCAAGTTTCAGTAAGACAGAATAAATCAATATTACAGTCTGAAATTAAGTCATTTACTAGTACAGCTTTCGATGACAGGGATCTGATATTTAGGAGTCCGCATTTAATTCTCTTGTCTTGTTTTGAGATTGCAGAGTTGCTGTTAATTTTTATTAGATTTTCATGCACAATTCCTCTTCTGTGGACTTTTGATTTGATTAATTTAATTAATTTAGGTGGTCGGGGGGCAGACACAGTCTCAATGAAGTTTTGGGTGTGCAACTGATCTAATGGAAGCTCAGAGAAGCGTGTAAGACTGCAGCTCTGCCTCCTGGTCTCAACTCTGGGTTGTCAGGCTGGTTGTTGGCTAATGAAATGGGTTAAATTTCTAGAGATGAGAGCCGCTCCGTCCAAAGTGGGATGGATGCCGTCTCTCCTAATCAGACCAGGTTTTCCCCAGAAAGTCCGCCAATTATCAACAAAGCCCACATCGTTTGCTGGACACCACCTCGACAGCCAGCGGTTGAATGATGACATGCGGCTGAACATGTCATCACTGGTTAGGTTTGGCAGGGGCCCAGAGAAAACTACGGAGTCCGACATTGTTTTGGCATAGTTACACACCGACTCAACATTAATCTTAGTGACTTCCGACTGGCGTCGCCGGCAGTCATTACCGCCGACATGTATTATGATCTTACTATATTTACGTTTAGCTTTAGCCAGCAGTTTCAAATTTGATTCGATGTCGCCCGCTCTGGCCCCTGGGATGCATTTCACTATGGTCGCTGGTGCCGCTAACTTCACGTTTCGTACTATGGAGCTGCCAATAACCAGAGTTTGTTTCTCAGCGGGTGTGTCGCTGAGTGGGGAAAATTTGTTTGAAACGTGAAGTGGCAGGTGGTGTAACGTGGGCTTTGGTTTGGTATTATGCTTCCTTCGTTCAGTCACCCAGCCGCCCTGCTGTCCCGGCTGCTCGGGAGTTGCCGAGGGACGGCTAGCTGAAGCTACGGTCGCTCGGTCCGCACTAGCTAAGTGGCTAACTGCAGCAGTTACAGTCGGAGTTTCCATGCTGCGGAGCCGAGCCTCCAACTCACTGAGCCTCGCCTCCAACACTACAAATAAACTACACTTAATACATGTACCAGTATCACTAAGGGAGGCAGAGGTGTAACTGAACATCTGGCACACTGAGCAAGAGAAAAGAGGAGAGCGAGAGGGAGAGAGAGAAGCCATCGCTAGCTGATAGTGGCTAAGCTAGGGCACGATAGATTAGCCAGCAGAGCTAAGAGAGCTACAAACAGCAGCAAGCCCGGCGACCAAGCTATAAACACAGAGTATTGTTGAATGCCTTAGTGGACCAGCACGTGCCCGATCACAAGCGGGATCTCGGTCGCTGCAGAAGGAATACAACAATAATCTGCTTGGACGAGCCGGAGCAGCACAGTTACGCTATCAGTCAGTAACACAACAACAGGAAATGACGCAATGACGCAACACGCTTACCGTAGTACGTAGCCAGGGCTACGTAATATCATAGCCAGTTAAACACTCAGAGCCCCTTTCATATTCTGCCGTGGACAGCTTCTAGGAGGTCTGGTGAATAGAGGGTAAATTTGTGGGGCGAGATGACGAGTCAACAAAAAGCAACTCAAAAAATGTATCTGTTGAATGCTCAGCAAATGAGTCGTCTGACTCATTCAAACCCTTTGCCCGTGGTCGGTGACACTCAGACTCAAACCATGAGACGCACGGCCGAAAGTGATTTGGATGAAAAAATAAGGGCTGTATTAGACGAGCCGGGATTAAATCCAAAATTAAAAAATACAACTCGCTGTTGCAAAGATATCTTGCCTTTATCAAACAAGGCGTTAAAGAGGAGAAAAGTCACACTAGTCCGTCTAAAGTCTCTGAACGAGAACAAGAAGAAGAAGAAGAAGAACGACAAGAACATCAAAAGGCTGATGAAACAGTCGATGAAGTAATACAAAACCTTCCCCAGCGGGATCGAAAAAACGCCTCTTACATCTTGAAAAAAATGAGTAAAAACGTTGATGGGAGGTGGAGTGAAAAGGGTGAATTTGTTTACAAGGGAAAAACAATCAAAGGCTCCAATATGATGGACCTAATTAAACATTTGTCATCATCTTACAAAATAGCCCAGAGAACAGAGCCCAAGGGTTGGTCGGGATTCTTGAATACTCTGAGCGTGTTAAACATTCCTTTATCAGCCGTGAATAACCCGGACGCTCGTGAACAATACCACAAACTGCGGTCGGACGAGGAGCAAGGATCAAGGAGAAAGATTGTGTTATCTCCCAAGTGGAACACGCCTATGACAGAGAGGTTCGGCAGTGAAGACGAAGAAAAAGACGAAGAGAAGGGGGCATCCTACAGAGAGCTAAAACGGGGAAAAATTGTGTTATCCCCCAGGTGGAGCACTCCTACGACAGAGAGGTTCGGCAATGGAGAAGAAAAAGACAAAGAGAGGGGGGCGTCCTTCAGAGAACTAAAACGGAGAAAAATTGAGTTATCTCCCAAGTGGAGCACGTGTATGACAGAGAGAAAAAGGAAACACAAATCTCCTTGGATTAGTTTTACTTCATAAGTTGTAACTAATGATAATAACAATAAAAACTCAAAACAAAAGTTTTCATCTTTCTTGTCTTTATTTCACAAGTTGTAACACTCTTTAAACATTTGTAAAGGACACGGTGTGGTGAAAAGATTGACATCTTTGTCGCTTTACACATCCTTGATATTTTTTCACAAACGCTGTTACAGCATCATCATTTTTTAATTTGTCTTCTTGATAGGACGCTAAAACATTTTCAAAACTTTGCCCACAGGCTCTATGACATAAATAATAAACACAATGTTGACCACAAGCGGAGGATAGCGTATGCTGCAACTGTCTGTTGTGAAATAAAATAAAGCTGGAACGGTCTTTTAAAAACTGTAAAATGTGTTTAGGGTAGTGAGGAAAATAAGGAGGAAAGTCAAAAAAAAGTTGCCGATCCATCTTCTTCCAGGGTGAGGGCCAGCCAGTGCTCTCCCGGCTCATGTGCCGTGTGTGTGTTAACGATGAGGTAAGCCGGTGTTTTAAAAGATGACGTCAGCAGGGGTAGCTGGTCAGAGGCCCACACTCCGCAGAAAGCATCTCCCAACAGCCGAGTCATTAAACTCTCCAACTGGTGGCTGTTCATGTTCTTCTTTTTTTTTAGTAATAATCTACCATTACCTGCCTTTTAGAGTTGATCTCCAAAATAGACTCATAGCAAGCGTACACAATCAGAGTAGTGGTGTGAGGAAGAGGCACCCTGAATCTCATCTCCAGTCTTAAATTCCCGTTGGAAATGGGGGATAGGGCGTCGGCATCTTCCCCGGCGTTGAGATTAAAGACAAACAAAGAGTATCCTCTTTCAAACTCTCTCCTGTTGATGCTCAGAGGTAAATCCTTCAAGTGTCTCCCTGTAGCTGTAAACATTTTGTAAAACTCTCTGACAGAGACGCCGTTGTTAAATTGAAGTTGAAAAGCTTTGGCCGGTACCTGTCTTCCGTCATCACACAGAGACAGGTATTCAACATTGTTGTGAATAAAATTGAAAGGAGACAGATCCCTACGGCCCATAAAAGCTTTGTGGTGCACCATGCCTATCACCACATACTTTGGCATGGTACCCAAAAAGAGATTCTCTTGGTTGCATATCCTAGAGTTTTGCGGGATGGAGTAGGTTTTCACGTTCACGCGTGACAGAGGGTAGAGAGCGTTACCCTTCATCAAGGCTGCGGCGTGACCTAAACGGACGGGTGGGGAAACTGTGACTTTTTTCATAAAGAGAGCGGCTCCCAGTACTTTCAAACGGTATGTGGTGTTGGCCGCTCCCATGAGACAAAAGGCGTTGGACGCTCTAGTCAGCTTAATTCTCAAGTCCACAGAGTTCAAAAGAAGCCTCTCACTGAATAATATATCAGAGTGGAGAGGCCCCAGCAGGTGGAGCTCACTGGATTCTGCTGTAAAAACAGCTCTCTGAGTTAGACCTTTGTTGGGACCGTCGATGGTCACCACAGAGTCCATAGATCCGGCGGTGTCTTTGTAAAATAACCCGGAGCTAAACTGTGTTTGTAGACTGGCTTCTGAAAAGTTGAGCAGGGCTTCGATCACAGCCCTGTAAGGGTGAGTGGCGCTGGACTGCGATATCAGTCTATCCCCCAGAATAATGTCGCACTGGCTAAAGATTGTATTCAGAGGATAATTGATTAGACCCACAGGTGCGTCGACCGCCAGGTCTGTGCCGTCGGCGTTGGTAATTTTCACCCGTGAGGTGGAGCAAGGTGTCGTTTAAATCCAAATATTTTTCACCGTCCCCGGGTATAAAAAACTCTATAGACAGAGGCATGACCTCTGTGTAGAGTTTCTCGTCGATAGACAACTGCGTCATGGGAGCCGAAAATAAATCCAGTGCGGCCATGCTACACTCTACCGATTTGTGGTGCAGTAAGGCCATTTTTTTTTTTTTTTTTTTCTTCTAAAAAATCTTAGAGAAATATGTCCCCGGAGCCTAGGTCTCTGCCGGCGACAGACCTCCTTCCCTTAGCACGGTTTCTCCCTACTGATTTTTTCTTTGCACCGCGTCTGGGTTTTTTAGAGGATGATAAAACACGGTCCCCCGGGGGCCTCTTCCTGGGTTTTCTGGACAACACCAAGAAGGCTCCGGAGGTATCCGGAGCCTTCTTGAGAATCTCCGGCTATTCTACTCATGGCGCGTGAGACAGCCTGCGAGGCTATGTTTTTAGCCGCTGTTTTTAGATGGGGTTTAGCAATGGCAAAACCTTTCTTAACCAGAGGCGATACAAAACGAAATAACCTCGAAAATATAGAGCCTATTCCTCTCCCGTACATTACGGGGGCTCCGTAAAAACCGGGGAGGACTCCTCCGGCCTGATTTTCATAATAACTCACAAACCGCTGAGGGTCGAGGGCTTGATGCATCATTTTTATTGCTGAGAAGACACGGGTCTAAAATGTAATTTTACCAACTTCTTGCCAAAGGTGAAGTTGATCGGTTGATTTTGATCCGTTTTAATCTCGACGGAAATATTTTCAATGTGTTTTTTTGCCACAGGTAGATGGTAGGGTGGGTTAAAATGCTGGGTAATCACATCCCCGTATTTGCCTTTCACATCGACGATTCCCAGGAGAGGAGCGTAAGCGTCACCCACCACCTGATGCCTCACTATGTCACTGTAACAAAAGAAGTGATAGAATCCTCCCTTTATATCGGCCGGGTGGGTAGCTATCCTGTCCTTGAAAGTAATCCATTCCCCGGGATTTGCCCCTATAATGTAAGCCACGGGTGGGAAAAAAAACGCAGCTGATATACGCCCCCTGCAAGATATTCATATCTCTTTTGAACGTTCACATAGTGTAGCTGGATATCCGCCGCAATTTTTTTTAGAAAGGCGTTCATCTCGGTTGTAAATTGACCCAGGTCGTTGTAATAACCTCCTCTAATCCTTTGACGATTGACTGTGGGTTCTGTAGGGTCACCCTCGTAAGGTTGTATTCTCCATTCAAAGAACCCCTTGTCTATAGGTATGTTAAACCAGGTATGAGGATAGGAGATTTCCGTCAACGCTACCTGCCAGGGACCCTCTAAATTTATATGTTGGGCTAAATCCACCTGAAATTTAGAGGCCGTGTTATTTTTAAACACATAGAGGCTTGCGTTAGAGGGTAGGGTGATGTAAAAACCCTCCTTGAGCCGGTGGTCCATGACAGAGTACAGGTAGTAACAGACTGAAGTTTGAGGCGTGGTAGAGAGGGGGTTTTATGCATTTTTCAGATCCTTGACTTTGACCCAGCTGTTAAACTTTTCGGGCCAATTTTTCCACTCCTTTTTAAAATTTCATCCACTCGGTAGAGCTTGTCAGGAGGTACCTGTACTTTTTGCAACTCTGCTTCGTAAAAAGTCCCCTCTATAGGTTCCCCGTCAAAATCTTTGAGTTTGTAAACAGGGGGTAGACGTGGAATGCATTCAGATATGTTAAAGGGCTCGTCGGAAAAGCTCTGCTCATACTTTTTATCAAATACGCCTCTCAGTTTAGATATTCTCACCAGATCCCCCTGATTAAAATTAAGCTTAAACTTTTCTTTGTATCGGAGAGGAAAAGAACCGTACAGGTTTTGGAAAACTTGAGGAGTATTTTCAACCGTGACCTGCACAGGGGTCATTTTTATACTCTTGTGGTAGCTGTTGTTGTAACTTTTGACCAGATCCTGCAAAACGTCCGAGTACCTGCGTGTATTTTTGGCTGTAAAATACCTCCACATTCTCGTTTTCAACATGCGGTTAAATCTCTCCACCACCGAGGCTTTCAGATCACTCCCTGTGGCAAAGTGAATAATGCCGTGTTTCTTCATCAGGCTCTTAAAATTTATGTTGAAAAACTCTTTTGTCTGTCTGTAACTTTTCAGGGCTCTAACTCTCTAGCAAAACAGATTCAAAGGCCCTGACGACCTCAGGGGCTGATTTTCTCTTTAGAGCCCTTACGTAGGCCTTTTTTGAAAATACGTCTATAACGGTCAAGAGATAATTGTAACCGTTGTTGTGCTTTACCAAAGCCTGCATATCGCAAAGGTCTGCCTGGAATTGAACCAGAGGTCGGGGTACAAACACTCTATTCCGGGTAAAATGTACTCTGGCCGGTTTATGGAGAGTATAAGTGTCCTGCTCTGAGAGGAATTCTTTGACTTTTTCAATCCTTACTTTTTTACCAGTTTCATTCTGCACAGTCTTGTGTAGTCTATTCACCCCTCCAAAACTCCCCGGGTGAGAGGGGTTATAATACACTTTTTTCATGACACGTTTCTCAGACATGTTTACTCCACGCCTCTTCAAAGTTTATGAAAAAACAACAAACGTATTGAGCCGTTTATGTTTTTTTTATTTTTTTTATTCACATTGTATCAAAAGCATTACAAGTGACAATAGCAAAACAAGTGACATTAGAAAATCAAGTAACAAGAGTTTAAAAAAATCTAAGCAAGTGACAATAGAAAAACAAGAGTTTAAAAAAATCTAAGCAAGTGACATTAGAAAAACAAGTAATCTAAGTAAACAAGTAATCTAAGCATTTTAGAAAATATATGCATTACATGAACTAAAAAAATCTATGCATTAAACTATGCATTACAAGAGCTAAAACTATGCAATAGAAGTAACATATTGAAAAATAACAGAATAAAAAAAATCTAAAAACAGTCAGATTGAATGGTAGCCAGGGCTCTCCTCAGTACAGAGCTATCAAAGGTGTCTCTGAGAATAATGTGTATCTTTCTCAATTCTGCCAAGACATCTGTTGGGATGTTATTTTGTACACGTCGACTTACTACATCTACAAACAAAGCATACAATGTAAATAAATGTCCCAAGTGCATGGCGTTTGTCTCTGATAATTTTGTTAAATGTTGACGAAAGTATACACTCGTCAACTAGTGTCAAGGCGCTGTCTACAAACGTTTCCCAAGGTGTCTGCACAGAGTGAGATCGAGCCAACTCCAACATCTTTTCCATTTGAATAACCTCTGCATCTCTAAACAGAGAGCAATTTGTTTTGTTTTTGATAACATGATTCAAAACAGAGACTAAACAATCAACAATCATGTGTTCTTCTACACAGGTCAGCATTCTTTGAGGAAAATTCCCCTTTTTTTTACTTGTTTTCAGCAGAGTTACAACATTTACTTAAACATTACCCTAGGTGCAAGCATGGTATCATCAGGTCATCCTCCTCCTCCTGCTCCACTGGTTTGTTTTCCCATATCTCAAGGGACCTTGCTAACATGAAATGATTAGCTTTGATGTTGCCCACCATTGTGTCAAGTAGAGTTTTTATTTTCTCACTAATGCGAGTGGCAAATTTCAGATAATACAGAAAGGCCTCCACGATCCCGTAGATTCTGCACTCAGAGACGTAAATGCGCCATGTCGCCAAAGCGTACGTGATGGCAGGGATGAGTGTAGTTTTACAGAGTCTTTTGTTCACTCGTTCAAAATGTGACAGGTAAAAGTAATCGGCCTCTTCATCCAAACACGGGTGCTGGAGCTGGCTAGGATGATTCACCACACAACCATTGCATTTTTCCTTTCGATACAACACCAGAACATGCTCCAACACGTACACCACCACAGATTTCACCGTGTTCATGAGAAGGGCGGACAGCACCCCGTCAGTCGTGTCCTCTTTCCCATCCGAGTCCTCTGAGTCTTCCTCTTCCACACCCGAGTCCTCAGAGTCCTCAGAGTCATCCTCTTCCTCAGAGTCGTCCTCTCGTTGCTCGGGAGATGGTGGTGGTGTTGGTGGTGGTGTTGGTGGTGGTGATGCCGGTGATTGTGCTGGAGCTGGCAATGTTTGAGAGTCAGTCAAAGGCTCTGGATCGCTCTCTTCCTGAATGGTTGATGGTAGAGAAGAATAAGATCTGTACAGTACTGCAGGGGCCGACAAACATCTAAACAACCTTTTGCGGCACTTTGGAAACGGACTACTAACCCTCCGTTGTGGTCGAGCTGTACGTCTGGGTTTACGCAGCCCACCCGGCAGACTCGGTGGTTTCCTTCCCACTCCAAGGTCGGAAGGAAACCAGCGACGAAGGAGGAGGAGGAGGAGGAGATGAAGAAGGAGGTGGTGAAGGAGGAGATGGCAGCAGGGTTTCTTGAGAGATCATCTTGAGGCAGTAGTGAAACAGATACAAATTCTAGTGTCTTTTAAACATGTTAGATGGTGAGGAGGGAGGGAGGGAGGGAGGGACTCTTGATTGGTGATGTAGAAAAAGAAGGAGTGTCTACGTTTTACAAAACCCTTTTCACCCACATGATGTCTGTAAAGGCCCTGCTGGCTACAAACAGAAGTCTAAGCTTCTCCCCATTTTCCTCCATCACTTTCAACCATTCCCCGAGAGGAATGCGCAATGCTGTCTGAAATACACCACATTCGCTGCTAAAGTACTCCAGGACAAAATCATCCTCAATCTTCTCTGCTTCCACGCGCTCCTGATGGCTAGCTCTAAGGTACCATCTGCTAGAGGCTGAACTTTTGGTCTCCCACACCATGTTGAATACAATTGTGTTCCCGGCTCTTTCTCTCCTCGCTCTGTCCATTTAGAAGGGCTTCTGGTTTCAGAGTGGTTGAACCCAACAGGCTCAAGAGAGACCAGTCTATGGAGGTGAGTGTGACCTTGAACCCAGAAGGGTTATAACTCTCCCCTTTTTTAAGCTGGTAAAAACACGTTTCGTTTGCGCTGTAGTTGAACGCGTAAAAAACACCGTCCTGCAGTGGCCATTCTTTGTGGAGAGCCTCCGACGGGGGCATCTGAATGCGACGCAGATGTGATAGTCGCTTCTTTGGAGCACCCCATACTTCCCGAAAGCATGTCACCGGTGTTTCAGAGAGCACCACGTTCAGAGTACGGCGTTTTACAAGATCCCGTTTCCATTGCTCTGGTGATGTAGAATCTTTGCTTGTAGCATCAACTTCCAGTTCCATCGTTGCGGGTGTTTCTGCGTATCTTTTTTGCATTTTCTGTTTCCAGTGCTCTGGCGATGTAGAATCAGTTGCATGTGATTTTTCGACTTCTTCTTCTTCTATCCCATCCATGGTTGCTTCTGCGTATCTTTTTAACAGTTTCTGTTTCCAATGCAAAGCTGTAGAATCTTCACACACTGTGTCAGCCGGCTGACTATTTTCCTGTTTTACCTCTTTTGCCTCCGTTTGAGTTGCAATGTGTCTGGTCGACATTTTATTTTATTTGGTTAAAATACTTCTTGCTTTCTTGAAAACTTTACTTTCTTAAAAACCAAAGGACTGATGACATCACCCCCCTCTCTCATTGGTTCAACATCGGACGCTCTAGCTTGTGACATCACTCCCCTCTCATTGGTTCAACACCGGAGGGGGGAGCTTGTGACGTCACTCCCATCTCATTGGCTCAACACCGGAGGCTGGGCCTTGTGACGTCACCTTCTCATTGGTCGGAAGGGGGCGTGGATGGGGGGCGTGGGTTACATAAATACTGCAATCTCATTGGTCCACAGAGAACAATAGAGAACAATAGACCTGTCACTTTGACATAAGGTGCATTATATACTCTCTCTCTTTGATGATCAGGATGATGTTTAGTTTTATCTGGATGTTCCTCATTCTACAATGGAATGCTAAAAATTCAAATATACTCCCTATATACATATCCTGGAGATTTTCCTACTCCAGGGTATGTATGTTTGCGTAGTAATAGAAGTTACAGGCCTGGTGGTGGCTGCACAACATTTATTCAATCATAAATTCAGTACAAAATAATAACTATTGACAGTCCTCTTGAATGTTTGGCCATGGAAGTTTGGAATTCTGAAGGGAGAATGACTTAAATGACATGCAAGCCATTAGATTTGTCCAATTTTGACGGAGTAATGGGAAAGGTGAGTCCCCCATTATTTGGGTGGGAAATTTTAATGCCTATAAATCCACTAAGGGGAAGCCAGGTGAGGGATAGGAATTGATCTGTTATCAAAGTATTATTGGACAACTGGAATCTGGTTGTCATAAATAATGGCAGCCCAACTATATATAATATCGCAAAAAATAAATTGTCCTACATTGATTGACAATAGCTTCTGTTGCTCTGGCCAGAGATCCCCTATGTTGAGTGCTTTTGGAAGGTGGACAGACCAAAAGGTTGGAAGAAAACCATGAGGAGGTGAATAACCACCCAATAAATGTATTTTTGACAATGAAGGAGTTAAGAGATGCAACTAAAGCTGGGTCAAATTCCACTCCAGGCCAGGATGGAACTAAAGATGGAACTAAAGCTGGGTCAAATTCCACTCCAGGCCAGGATGGAATCTATGAATTAATTATTGAGATGACCTTGTTTTTTAAGAAATCTTGACCATGTGGGAAGCAGTTGTAGGTGTGTTTCTGGACATAGAAAAAGCTTATGATTGTATGTGGGGAGTGTTAGAGTAGTTAAGAGTTGTTAAAAGTTGTTAAAGTATATGATGCAGGGGTTGGACACAGGATGTTTTACTGGATTAAATACTTCTTCAACATCAGATCCATTCAGGTTAGGGTCAGGGGAATTTTGTCAGAAACTGTGTGATGTAATGGTGGATGACATTTACCAGAATCTGAAACGAGGCTTTGGGTTGTCTTTATTCGTAGATGATGGCGCTATTTGGAGGAGGGGGAAAAATATTTCTCATCTGGCTGTAAAAAATGCAGAAGGGTTCATACCAAGTGGATAACTCAGTCAATGTGAGAAGATTATTAAAGGTGACATATTATGCTCATTTCTGCTTGTTGACATGGGTCCTTGGTGTCTAAATGGAATGTTAGTAACATGCTTTGGTCGAAAAAACCGAAGGATTGAGCACAGCAGGGTTGTTTACACACCAGTTTCACAGCCCTGCTCTAAGCGGCCTGTTTGAATGCCTTTCCCTTTAATGCTAATGAGCTACTGCGTGCGCCACCCACCTCTTCCTGCCGGGCGGAAGATGTGAGGACGGCATCGCATGACCGAGGCAACGAGCGATACACAGCAACTTTCAATAAAGTTGAAAAAAAAAAAAAAAAAAAAAAAACCAACGAGCAATACACAGCGCGACGCAACTTGTCTTTGTCCATGCCTGCATATAACTGATAGTAGCCAGCAGACATGTAGCAGGTAACCCCTGTCTCCGGCTCCAAAACAAAGTAGTGATTGCTTTACTGCAGATAACGTTTTGGTACTCTCAGATCTGGTCTCTCATGCCAGCAGCTAACGCTACAGCTAACGGTACACGTAGTTAGCTGTAGCATTAGCTGTGTGTATACCAACACACAGTAAGTCATACGACTGCCAAGTTTCTCCTAGGCATCTAACACACTGTCCTTTAGCACAACATGCTAATTAATCAACGTAGCTCACTGGCCGTGAATAACAGACCATTTCATACCGTCTCCTCCGCGTGTTCACGGCGGAACAGCAGCTCACCATCCACTAACAACTGAGACAATTTCATACCGTCTCCTCTGCGTGTTCAACGTTGATAACTTCACATGTTACGTTAGTTCAGCCTCATATTTACATTGACGGTTAGCATTAGCTTATGTGCTAAACGGCCAAAGTAACACAAACTTTTCTGTTAAATAAATACTTACAGTTCCATCATCTGTGGCATTACCAGCGTTATACTGACCCTGGTTGCTGAAACAGTCCGGCGTGAAGTGACTGGCACAGACCATAACGCTTTTGCTCACTGAAGCTGGGATGTTTCCCTGATAAATTAAATGTAGCCACTTAGCTCTGATATCCTCTTTGGTAGGGATCCGTGCATCCGACGACAGAGCAGCAGTGCTTGGCTTTCGGGTTGTACATGGTAGCGGTCAGGCTGTCGCGTACAAGCGAAGCGAGAACGAGAAAATGGCGGATCCTCGTTCAGGTAGCTGGCGTAGTGTGGGAGGAGATACCCAGCGCGAGGGCCGGAGTATTCAAATCACCCGGACTGTTACGTAACAATCCGGGTGAAATCCAAATGGCTCGTTTAGAGACTCAATTCCTGACTCCGGTAGTTTACAAAACATTGACTTAGTGGTCGAAAATCACGCTTAAGGGGTGGGGAGGCACTCCGGATACGAAAATATACATACTAAAGCAAGGAAAAAGTGAGTTTTGCATAATATGTCCCTTTTAATGTCCTTCGTAGTACGGCTAGTAGTGTTTGGGAAGCAGAGCGAGATATGTCACTTATGATTTAGCAAGCCATGATTAGAGCTGTCTTAGTAAACTTGACCACATCCAGGCTAAGTCTGCAGTGGACAATTTAAAACAACTCCCATCCCTGCTCTCCTGGTGGAAAGGAGAGAATCCCCCCCTAAGGATTAAGAAGTGAAGTCTCAAGTCTTGAAGTCTCAAGTAGCAGTTCTCAGTCAAATGTCTTCAAAACTATTCTTGGGAATTTGCATGAAGACAGGAGAAGTCAAATTTCTTATTAACGTCAAACATCTAGTGAGAGGTGTAAATCTAAAAGTGGGTGATTTGATTGGAAATTTGTGGTCTCCTGTTCCTGTTTGGCTCCTTCTAAGCATTGCTTGATCTGAAGCATCATAAAAAATCCAACTTCTCATGTGACACTGTTAATCAATCTATATGTCAAACAAACTGCCTTGATGCAGATATTTACTGATAGTTCTCAGGATCCACTCACAGGGAAAACATGATTTGGGAAGAATGTTGCGACCTGTGGCATCTGCCTTACCAATAGGGTGTCTGTGTTCACAGCAATCCTGGTGCAAATGTGGTGCATAAAACAAAAGAGGAGGATGGAAGCTGTGAGCTGAGCTTGGACCCGGAAAGTCAGTGTCACAAATGTCACACTATAATGTTACATTATAAATTGTATTAATACAGTGACGGATTATGAACTACTGTCCTCCTGGGCACAGATGCATAAGGACCCATCCTACCTTATTTGTACGAAAGTGGGTGCAAATGGGGGAAGGGGGGTCTGGGGATCCTCCCCCAGAAAATTCAGAATTTGGTAGATGTGATTTCCTGTATTCTGGTGCATTTTTGGGATCGCCAGCTGGAGAAGGGCAATACCTAAATTCGTTCAGATTCATAGCCTTTTGCTTTTTAACTTATTGAGGTAGTTACTTCACGCAACGACTAGGGCTTCAGGGCCCCTTGACCTCTAAGGCCTGGTAGGCTCATTCAGTAATCCATCCTTACTCACATGCCACAATGTTCTGGGGCTCCTGGCCCCTCTAGACCTCTGGCCCCCTGGGCTTGGTAGACCCCTGTATTAATATAGTTGTTATTTACACCAAATCAGTCATCTTTTAACCTTAGAGGGTACTAACATCACAAATTTATTTTAAACTTTCATATTCAAACTGAAGTACTAAGTGTGGTTTACTGAACTTGAATTGAAAAATAACAAAATACAACAGCAGAGATTGCATTTGTTGTTAACAAATGTGGCCAGGTCATAAATGAGGATACCGGACACAGCAGAATAATTATTGTGGGTCTTTTATTCCCGACTGCAATTTATAAAAGAAACAGCATTAACACTGCAATTTTGAGGATTTGAGGTAATCAGTATGAAACAAACAAAATATTTTTCCTCACTGTACGTCACACTAACGGTAAACTTCAGTTATGAACTTCAAACACTTATCTCTGTGTCCTAGACATTTGCTCTAGTTAAAAGTGACTCTAGACTTGACTAGACACTCTAGACTTGACTAGACAACAGTAGTGGCTCTTTCTGAATAAATAAAATAAAAAACAGAAAAACAAATAAATAAATTTTCCCAGCCACATAACCAAGGGCAGACTGGCATACGGGGACACCAGGGATTTCCCCGGTGGGCCGGTGGGCCAGGCCATGAGAAAAAGAAAAAAAGAAAGGGGGGAAAAATTCTATCGCAACGGCCAACAGCGTTGTGGTACGCTGGGGGGCTGGGTCGGGCGGCTATTGTTGTGATAGGCTATACCTGTGTTCACGTATCACTGCCTATGCTGATAGCCAATCACATTTCGTCCATGTGGGTAGGTCCCACCCATTTCCTAAGGCTGTTGCAGCTGTCACTTGTCAATCACACAGTGCTAACGGCGCAAGACAGCTTTGGTGGATTGAGAGCCAGCGCTGTCTGGGCAGATGGAGCATAAAAAACGAGCCCAAAAACGTGAAGGTGGTGCTGAAAAGCTTAGGGATAAAAAAAAGAAATCCCTCAAGGAAGTTGCAGCAACAAGTAAGAAAATGACGGACCTATTTGGTGGTCGTTCGGGTTTAGCCATCACCACCAGACAAGAATCTGATGATGTTGCCATACCCAGCACTAGCAGCGTTAGCAGCGGTGAGCTTTGACAGCTGGATATTTCAAAACATGCACCTGAGTCCAGCAAGGATGATGAGTCTGAGTCTGACACAGCAGAGCACGAAACAAAGCGGCCTCCAGAGCCCAGTCAAAGAACCAGTGATATAATAATGGTAGGCTAAGTTGTGTTTGGAACTAGGTGATGCTTTAGGTGAAAATGCTCATTTGGCTAATGTTAGTTAATGCCGCGAAGTGCCTAGCCTAGTGTTAGCTAGCCTACGGAGTCCAAAATGAGCACCATTCACTGACCAGATGTTTCCTGTATTTGTCAACCTGCCTATAGATAATGTTATCGTCTGGTTGAAATCAACCTGTTACTGTCTTTGAATTGACTCTAATACTAAATGAGTGTAAATTAATGAATAGTTTATTTATGTGTCTGTACATGGCCCATCCTACATGGGATCATCATCAGACAGACACCACTTCATTCAGTAATAATATTCCAGAGTGTGTAATAGGCCTGCACGAAATGAGAAAAAACTGCAATGTGCGATAACCTTGTTCAATATTGCGATAACGATATGACTTATGATAAATAAACATGTATGGAGCCCAACAGTGGTCATGGGGAGGAAAATAAATAATGTGCTGATGTGCACAAAAGATACAGGTCATTAAGTCATAATTTGAGGCTACAAGATATAATTTATTACCATGTCTTAATTAACTGTATTATTTATTTTGGTTTAGGTTGTCTTGGCTATACTTAGTGTGTATGTCATTGTCTTGAT
This sequence comes from Pagrus pagrus, assembly GCF_965226575.1. Lineage (NCBI taxonomy): Eukaryota > Metazoa > Chordata > Actinopteri > Spariformes > Sparidae > Pagrus > Pagrus pagrus. Next base: position 35,336,914 of record NC_140188.1, read on the forward strand.
CACAATGAAAATATGATTTTTAAATAACATTTTTATTGAAATGGGCTTATTGTTGTAATTATGTTGCCCTCTAGTGGTTTACTCATGGTATAGACAGTCAGTGTCATTCAGTTCTAACAGCCTGGCAAATTGGTCGGCCAAATTTTATTGTATCAATGACCTGTTTGCATTAAAATCACTACATGATGTAAAATCACTATACTGCTGTAATTATTTTACTGTAGGCTACTTAAGGGTTCAGGTTAATGATTACTATATGATTATGGTCCAAATCAACATCAAATGCAGTTTTTTCATCAAGGTACATGAAACTTGTGTTGCCGGCTGGCTGGCTGGCTCCCCACACCGCACATGAAGTGGGCCGGTCTGTCAATGACTCCCGAGCCACTTTCCCCCCCAGTCCGCCCTTGCACATAACTCATAGTCACATTACAGCATATTCTTTAGTTCACAGAAAACATACTGTAAATTACACTAATGAACAAAATACATTTTCAAGTAAACATTCTTGCATGAGCCTAAAACACATTTTGTGAATCGTCTTAAAGGGGAACTACCGTTTTTTTACAACCTGGACCTTATTTCTAGCATAAAATATGATAATTTACTCACCCAGATAACTTTGGTGTCATTTGGAGTCGTTCGGACGAAATTAGATCCAGTGTAGTGCCGCTATATCCATATAATGCGAGTGACAGGGCACTGAAACACAGCCTCTATATAACGCATTATCTGCCACGAAACTAGTTCATTTCACCAATATTTTGTCATGATACACTAGTGCTATTCCCCTCTGAGTCCGGGCTTGTCTGTTATCAATATCCGGGGTCAAACTAGCAATAGCAGCTACAGGTAAACAAGCCGGCTGTCGCGGGTGCGCGCGCAGCTCAGAGATGACATCTTCCAGGTCAGAGGTAGTACAGTAGTAGCGACTCAAAAGTTCCCCTGTTTCCATGAAGGGACCTTGGTTGGCCCTTGGCTGGTACTTGGCTGGTCCTATACTGGTAGCCTACAGGTCCGTTGGGGTAGTGTAATCCCCCGCGATGACGTCGTCAGTGAGAAAACCAGCTGCAATGCCTCTTTTGTCCAGGGGGAGGAGCAGTGATTTTAATGCTCTGCTCTCAGTAGTCTAAACCAGGGGTCGATAATCAGATGGGTAATAAGTTAGGTATTTCACTTTGATGTGACCAGGAATAAACTATTTTCAAGGTCTTTGTTGTCTTTGTACAGAGAGAATATGAGATTTACTTACAGTAGTGGTGTGTGTGTGTGTGTGTGTGTGTGTGTACACTGAGGGGCCGACAGAGGTTTACTGTATCTTCAACAATTTCTACTCGCACTGTCCCACATGAAAATCTGCACGGGCTTGTCTTATAACAGAGTTATATATATATATGTATTTTTTTAAGTTTGATTTTTGTGCGTATTATGGAGCCGTGTTGGTCCATGTTTGTAAGTCTTTTTTCCCCTGGAGTTTCCACTAATCTCGCTTTCTGAAACGGCTCTAATTAGCATATGAATAGTGGAGAAACCACGCCTGGCCAGAGAATGTGTGGCCTGGCTTGAATTTCCTCACTCAGTATTGGATGAAACCACTACTTTTAAACACGAAAAATCACTTGTGATATATTTATTTATATATTTATTTTTATGTATTCATTTATTCATTCATTCATATGATATGCTATAGACTACACTATTATTACCATCAAGGACATGAATGAATTTATTGAGGAAAGGAAAATGTGCCAGTAACGTGCTTATTCAAAGACAGCTTTATTAGCAGAAACACAAACACACAACTATGTACAATTCTGCCTACACAACAAACGGGAAGCTCAGGAGAAGGCCAAAATCCTACAGCACCGTGAAGTGTCTAGATAGATAGATAGGTACTTTACAAGTGTCCAGCAGCATACAAAATACAAGACGTACATTAAAACTCAACAGTAGCTACAGTAAACAGTGCAAATGGAAGTAAAACAGTGCAGTATGCTGCCTCGGAGCTGGAGGTAACTGGCAGCATTCTGTCCAAAGTTGGTCCATTTTGCAGACGTCTGTGGTGCATTCACGTACTTGGAATTGCCTCTAATCTTGACTGCAGTGAGGCACAGAGCTCGGTCTTACTGTCTTACAGGCAGCTGGAAAACAATTAAATGAGAGTGGTGTTAATACAAAAACCTAAGTCACAGTAAAATTAAACAAGGAAGGAACAGAAACAAAACAGTAAGAGTCAGGAGGGAATTCATAAAAATTGTGCACTTCTGGAAAAGTTTTTGATTTTTGGCAGGGTGTTAGGTATGGGCCTAAGGTTTTTAAAAATCCGTGGATGCAAGTTGGGGTGGCCCCCTAGTGGCCGGTATACATAAGAATCCAAAATGGCCCCCGCTGAAAAGAGAAAAGGTTATATCTCAGCTTTCTTTAGTCTTAAATTGTTGTATAATGTTTTTTTCTGCTTTGTTTGATACAAGGAATCCAATTCTGATAGTCTTACTATTTTAAGTCCATTTTTATGTTAAATGTATTATCATAGTCCTATTTAGCTCAAATAAACTGTCAATATCTCTGAAAAAGTCATTTAAATATTAGTCAGGGCACTAGAGCCTTATTTTTTACCTCCAAGGTATGCTTTTCTTTTTTGATTGGACAGGTCACTAGCACTATTGTGTCAGAAAGCACATGTGGTGACCAAAAGGACCATTGTTGAGGATTTAGACCACAATTTCAGAACTAAGCCACAGTGAAGTTATATTTGGCTTTTCAATATGCCAAGGATCAATATAAAATTTTAGTGAAATAACACAATAAACAATACATACTTAAACATTATATATTTATTTAAAGGTTTCTGTTGTGGCTGAGGCCCTCCCCTTTGCCCTGTCTTCCTTGAACCTTCTTCCTTCCTCTAGAGCCTCGCCTCACTCTTCATAATTATTTGTACAGCCTCCCTCACACTTGCACAATGTAGTACAGCAAAGTCCAGCTCTGTGGCACTTACAGTTGTCCTTACAGGCAACCACACAGCCACAGTTGAGGAGGGGTGAACATCCCTTGCTGACATCTTCCAGGTCTGTCCAATATGGCACCCAGACCTTGATTCTGTCATTCCATTCCCAACCCCACTCACTGGGGTTGGGAATCTCTGGAGTTTTGGAGAGGGATTGCTTCCAGACAAAAGCTGCAGTGGGCAGGGCACGCTTCCCATGCTGGAATAAAGCATGCTTGGTCGGGGGGATTGAATCCAGGGACTTAAGGCCATGAGTGAAAAGAAGCTTCCAGGCTTCATTGACTGACTTGACACTGCAGTTCTTGCTATACATGAGTACAGTCCAGCGTTCGAGGACTCGCATGTCCACTGATTCCAGTGTGAGGCTGGTTGGATCTTGGGTGATCGCAATGAGGGTCTTGGTGACTTCTGGGTAAGCTGCCCATGCATTCCATGCAGTTTTCTTGCCAAATCCATACATTGCTAATACCACGTCACATCCTGTGAACGCATGGAAGAGGGGCAGTGCTTGGCATTTTTGAGGTCCCAGCATTCCTGAGATGAGGTGGATTGGGATATCTTTGTATGCCTTCCCTGATCCAAAACCAATCCATAGCTCTGAGAGCCCCAACTCCTGGAACAGAGTGATGGCCAGCACAACCACATCACTGTCTACAGTCCGTAGATAAGCCTTGGTGTGACCCTGTTCAGCAGCATGACGTAAATGTAACATCATCCTGGTGTCTGCTTCCTCCTGCTGACATGGTGACAAAGCTTCTAGGTCAGCAGTTTTGTTGCTCAGGACCAAGTTAGCCTTTGTTGTCAGGAGGTGGTACTTTGAGCCAGCTGTGGCCTTCTGAAGTTCGTCACTGATGTACTGAAACAGCGCATCTTTATTCTGACTGTCTTTGAGGAACTTCTGCCATTGAGCTCCCTTTGGCAGAGGTATTTTAGCAGAGACTCTTGTTCTGTACCCTGCTGTCCCACCACGCTTGACACGAGTCTGGGATTTGAGACTTGCCTCTATATACTTGTCCCAGACTGCATCCACTCTTGTCGTCCTGTCAGTTATCAGGCTGTGTAAGTATGGCATCAAGTCCATCTGAGTGTACTCTCCAAACACTCTGGCATGCTGGGATTTGATGATGTGTATGACTGCTGCCATATCAAGCACAACCACAGAAGCTTCTTTGGCTGATGGAGAGGGGCCAGGACCTGGCATTCCTGGTAAGCACCCAAGAATATCTGACTTGGTTCCTGACTGCAGCTTGCCTTGATCGGCTAGAGATGGTGATTCTTCTTGTCTTGGGAAAGTAGGGAAGTAGGACCTTGAAACATCCTAGGGTGGTTCAGTGGTTAAGGCGAACCACCTTGTTTAATTTATGCCAAAAAGTTCTGATTTTTTTTTTTTTCTTTTTTTTTCTTTTTTTTACATTTTACAATGGATTAAATATTCTAGTAAAACCAACTGATTCCGATGGCAAAGCTTGGCTAAACTGGTCAACACATTCTGGAGCATTTCATAGAATAATGAAACATTTTCTGCACCTTTGTTGACTTGATTTCAGAAATAGCCAGTTTCTGGTAAAGGCTTTCGCAAAACAATATTTTTCACTCTAGAATGATTGTAATTTACTCAATATTATTCCTAAAGGGTGAACATATGGGTGTAGAGGCCTGAATGGTCTTTATATGTTATTTAATTTCAGAGATGGACCGTTTTTCAAGCAAAAAGTGACTATGATAATACATTTCACATAAAAATGGACTTAAAATAAGAAGACTATATCAGAATTACATTCCTTGTATCAAACAAAGCAGAACAATTGCATTATACAACAATTTAAGACTAAAGGAAGCGGAGATATAACCTTTCCTATTTTCAGCGGGGCCATTTTGGATTTTTATGTATACCGGCCACTAGGGGGCCACCCCAACTTGCATCCACGGATTTTTAAAAACCTTAGACCCATACCTAACACCCTGCTAAAAATCAAAAACTTTTCCAGAAGTGCACAATCCCTATGATTTTTCACGAATACACTCCTGAATAAAAAAGTTACTTACACACAATGGCGTCACTATCAGCGTCATGTAAATCTGGACTTGCGGACATAGCTCCAAGCACACAGGAGGTCACGGCCTCGTTATGAGTCTGTGAAAACAAAATGAACGGTTAAGATCGGTATCTATTAACGTATCTGTTTCCTTATACAGCAGAATGAAAGCATATTCTTTACATTTTACCCTTGCTCTGGTTCGTAGCGCAATCCGGCTCCATCGGGGTCTTTGTGTTTGTCGTCGGTCTCACAGCTCCACACAGGCTTTACTCGTCAGGTTAGCTTGTCGCTAGCTTGTTAGCAAAGTCCATGCAAAAGCACTGCTAGCCGCTAGGTCAGAAGCTAACTTAAACTCCTCTCTGTCGTCTTGTGCCGAGTAGTCCACTCCAACGGACACAACTCTATCACCAATAGTGTTTTTATAAGAGTCCTGGTTGAACACTTTCACTCAAACTGGTGTAGATATTAACTAAAAAGTTTGTGTTTCCAATTTACAGTAGACAACCTGCATCTCTCGTCTTCCTCCGCTCGTCACTCTCACGCATCTCCACCCCCTGTCCTTTGACCTCAAAGGTGATTGGTCCAGGAATCAGAAAGGTCCCAAAAGTAATAAAGTCACAAAAGGTCCAAGGATAACAAAACCACAAAACATTTGTGCAACTCTCTTTCCTATTCTTACAGGCATTTAACAAATATTATTACACAACCAATAATTAACATTTTAAATGCTGCATTCAGTAAACCTTTGTGGCAAAGCCTGATTAAAACAAATTGTTGAAACAAATTGTTTGTGTATCTTTTTTACATAACATTGGCCATTGCTAATGACATACACAGTAATTAATCTACAATACTTTCATTAAATAAATCAATTCAAGCTAAAATTTAAGTCTATAATTAGGCTATACTGAGCCTGATCTATTTATACCAGAGATTTTCTAATGAAGTTAATACAACAAACTTCAGCCGCTGAGGAACTTAAAGCTCTTTTGTGATACGTCCAAAAACTCCAAGTGTCCATGATCAGTTTAAGGTGTTTATTGTCACAAAAATCAAAAAGAGCCAACAAGCAGTTATAGAAAAAGGGGAAAAATATACATGCCCTTTCACTAAATAATAATAATGATAATGGTGAGATGGTAAAGTGAAATGACGGTGAATTGACAGTCAACAAATACCGGTAATATATGAGCTTCTAGTTCTCTCTCTTTGTGTTCAAAACTCCCGCCACCACACACAATAAGTAAAAGAAAATAACCACACCCTCTCACAATTACGTAAACCTAAAGCAAAATGGCAGGCAAAAATATATTTTGGCTTCTACATCAGGTTTCAAAAAACTTGTATGTACTGTCTTTTACAGATTCCTGACTTGCACTCTAGTCTGAAATCATTATGCAGGACAGACACCCCACAGAAACATCCTTTGCCCTCAGATGGTTTGGTGGCATGTGACGTTGTAAGAATTGGGGCTGTAGACACACTTTGCTAGTAGCTGTGGAATGATGCAACTATGGACAAATCTGTCCAGTTTCAGTATTTTAATGAACAAGCTTTCGGTCAGGAGACCTTCATCAGGTAAACAATCAGCACATGGGTTCAGTGCAGTCTTTAAAAACTCCACTGAACCCACATCAGTGCAGTCTTTAAAAACTCCACTGTAAGTAAACATGTATTCAGTGGCTATTTAAACTTGTAGTAGGTTTTACCCACACACACCCTGTCTCACCCTACTGAGTAGATGATCATGTGGAAGGTGGAGGTGCTCACCTCAAATATAACAACTCATGAATTAACGTTTAATAGCTCGGTCTCTGTGTGAAGATTTACAGGCGTTACTTCCGGTTTTTATTCATTTCAAAATAAAAGCACGCATTTAAAAGAAAAATCAATAAACGGCTGCATTTACAGTTGGCTTTGCACTCCACCGCCTAAGTCACATAAGTGAAAACTATCAGCCGAAGAGACAGCAAAGAAGAGCACTGCCGAAATGGAAGCAACAGTAGGATGGGTATGTATGTAGGCTACCCTTTTTGTGTTGCTTTAGGGGAGACCAGGGATAAATAAACATTGATGAAATAACTCATACTGTATTTTACCTAAGAACCTGCTTTTTTTCATCTTATACAAGTTACCAAATTCAAACTTCAATGGTATTGATGCTATGAAATTTAGGCTTGTTCCAAAATATTAGTTTCTGAACAAAAAAAAAAGTTTTTTGGCTGTAAAACCTACACACTTATTCACACAGCCGTGCAAATTCACATGCAAGGTCAGGGAGTGAGTGCATACACATGGTATTGATCACGACTCTAATGTTATCCCTTATTGGTGAAAGTGATGCTGTTACAACCATCCCTTTGTTACAACCATCCCCAGTCTCCCCTAATGATTGAAATGTGTCATGGCTTCAAATACATTTTATGTTTGTTTTTCCAGCCACCTTGTCCAAATGTTTTTTCAAAGGACTCGTAATTTGCAAACATGCAGGCCCTGATAGTCGTAGGTGCAGTCTACTAAGGCTTAGTAACGTTATTTTTGTTACATTCTGTCAGTGTCTGTGGCAGATACTGGGGCTGTTTGTTTGTTTTCGTGCCGTGTTTTTTCGTTTGTGTTGCAGAGGTGCATGGAGAAGCTGGGCGAGGCCGGCCACCGGAGCAGCTGAGACCCACACACCTGCAGCAGGTTGGAGAATCAGCGCCTGCTCATAAGCCCTGCTCTCGGCGTTACCCGCTGCCAGATGATTTCGTCTCCCGACGTGGTATATGGCTCAGGCTAGACCTAAACTCTAAACTACTTGTGATCACTCGTGAATGCTTAATTGTTCTCTAGTGGATTTTCGAACTGATTTGTGTTTCTCTCATGTCCAGCTGCTACCGGCACCGCCGCCCAGCTCCCTGCACCTCTTCAGCCCGCTCGCCTGCTCAGTATCTCCTGGAGGATTCGGCCCTCACTCCCGTGCTCTCAGCTCCACGACGAGGAGTCGGCCCTGGACTCTGTCACCTGCTTCTATCCTGCCACATTAATGAAGTACCTTGTATCTCACTTCCTGCCTCCGCCTCCGCTTCTGGGTTCACCCACCTAAGGCTCAGCCTAACAATTTTACGTAATCCCCGATTTGGGTCACCTGTTCCCGGTTAATGCCGTGCCAGATTTTGAAATGGAATGGTGGTGGAAAAAAAGTTGTGTGCTGACCTTAACTCCAGTTATGACAGTAGCCAGTTAAACTAAAGCATGCGCGTGTGTGCACGGGCGTTCAAATGTCACGCACACAACTTAATACTTTCAATGTAGACGCCTTTCCATCCCACCCTCCTTTTATATTTAATAGAGGCTGAACAATACCTGACTGCAATATCTCAGCTGTTAGGACGTGTCCGCCCCCACCCCTGCTATTGAAGGGTAGGCTTAATAGAAGAAGACTGAAAATCACAGGATATATCTGTTCTGATGATCCAAGACAGCAGTGTAAAGCTCAAGTATGTGAAAGCCTCCTTTTGTATGTCAAGAGAGGGACACCTGGCAATGGTAATAAATCAATGTATCTGTGTTGGATGGATGAATAAATCAATGTTGTTGTTTCTCTGTTGTTGTTGAAAAGATTAAACCATTGTTTTTCAGCATCACTTTCAAGCATTTATTGATATTTTCTTTTGCAGGAAACATTAAGACAACAAATCATGGAGAGACTTTACACCAGGGTGTCACGTGCTCTCCAGCAGGCACCTCTTGATCCAGATTATCTGGAATTTGTTTGTGCGCAAGAAATGGTCTTTCTTGACATTGTTGCTCAACATGTACCTGTGTCCCAGGAGGTTATTGACACATTGTCAAAGTTGAGCCGTGCACTGCAAAATCAAAGACCGTGCCAACATCCTCCTCCCCCACCAATCAAGTACGAAAACACACAGGGAAAAGGCAGACCTAAAATATCTATATCCAGAGAATACCTGCAGCACCTGGTGGAGTTTGGACTCCTGATGGCAAGCATTTCAAGTTTTCTGGGGATTTCTTGTGCTACACTGTACAGGCGAATGGCAGAAAGTAACATATCTGTCAGAGGACTGTACAGTGCCTGTACTGACCCAGAGCTTGATGCTCTCGTTTCGCAAATAAAAAACTGGGCTCCACATTCAGGCTACCGCTCTTTAAAGGGCATGCTGGAAGGTATGGGTCATCGAGTGCAATGGGATCGAGTGAGAGCAGCAATGCACCGTGTTGGCAGCCTTGGCGTACTGGAGAGAATGACACAGCTAGGTTGTGTGGTCAGGAGGACCTACTCTGTGCCATGTTCAAAGTACCTTGTGCATATAGACACAAATCACAAGCTGATCAGGTAAACTATGTTCTTTTTGTGTTATTTCATACAGGTGTTTTGTTGCAAACATGTTGTTACATTAAAGTGATGTTCCTTTTAGATAGACAACTTTGCTGTGATCACCAACTCATTTGGGATCAAAAATAATCTCCTCTCTCTTTTTCACATGTAGCCATTGTGAGATGATTGGTATCACACCACTCAACAAACCTTTCCACTTCAGAATAATAGATATTAGTGTTGTCATGTACCTTAAAGGTGACATATTATGCTCATTTCTGCTTGTTGACATGGGTCCTTGATGTCTAAATGGAATGATAGTAACATGCTTTGGTCGAAAAAACCGAAGGATTGAGCACAGCAGGGCTGTTTACACACCAGTTTCACAGCCCTGCTCTAAGCAGCCGGTTTCAGTGACTTTCCCTTTTATGCTAATGAGCTACTGCGTGCGCCGCCCACTTCTTCCTGCCGGCCGGAAGACGTGAGGACGGCATCGCGTGACCATGGCAACGAGCGCTACACAGCAACTTTCAATAAAGTTGAGAAAGAAAAAAAACCAAAAAAAAAAACGAGCAATACACAGCACGACGCAGCTTTTCTGTGTCAATGTCTGCATATAACTGATAGTAGCACAGCAGACATGTGGCAGGTAGCCCCTGTCTCCGGCTCAAAAATAAAGTAGTGACTGCTTTACTGCAGATAACGTTTTGGTACCCTGAGGTCTGGTCTCTCATGCCAGCAGCTAACGCTACAGGCTGTAGCATTAGCTATACCGTTAGCTGTAGCCTACAGCTAACACTACGGCTAACGCTACGGCTAACGCTACACACGTATTACATGTATACCAACACAGAGAAAAACGGTCAGAGGACAGTCTCCCAGAGCCATGAAATCTGCCCAACTACAGCAGCTCCTCGGGCTCTCACACAGTCAGCAGTGCATTCAGACAAGACACGCTTCTAGAAGTTTGCTTACACACTGTCCTTTAGCACAACATGCTAATGAATTAACGTAGTTCACTGGCCGTGAATAACAGAGACCAGTTCATACCGTTTCCTCTGCGTGTCCACCGCGGAACAGCAGCGAAACGTCCGCGAACAACTGACACACACAACTGAGACGATCTCACACCGTCTCCTCTGTTTGTTCACAGCGGAGCAGCAGCTCACTGTCCGCGAACAACTGAGACATTTCACCCCGTCTCCTCCCCATGTTCACGGCCGACCAGTGGTTCACCGGCCGGTTAGAAGCGATAAAATCTCAATATCCTAATTCATTTTCTCAATTCACCGTCATGTTTTAAAAGAGTGCTGATATGACAAATTAACGTGAATCCTACTGCCAGTAAGCCCAATGCTGATAACTTCACATGTTATGTTAGTTCAGCCTCATATTTACATGGTTACACGGTTAGCGTTAGCTAAACGGCCAAAGTAAGACAAACTATACTGTTTTTTAAATACTTACAGTTCCATCATTGACAGTGGGTATGGATCCATCTTTTAAGGGACAATCTTGTTGCCAGTCCAGCGTTATACTGACCCTGGTTGCTGAAACAGTCCGACGTGAAGTGACTGGCACAGACCATAACGCTTCTGCTCACTGAATCTGGGACCCTGATAAATAAAAAGTAGCCACTTCGCTCTGATATCCTCTTTGGTAGGGAGGGGATGTAGCAAAACAGGAGGATCCGTGCATCCGACGACAGAGCAGCAGTGCTTGGCTTTCGGGTTGTACATGGTAGCGGTCAGGCTGTCGCGTACAAGTAAGCGAGGACTAGAAAATGGCGGATCCTCGTTCAGGTAGCTGGCGTAATGTGGGAGGAGATACCCAGCGCAAGGGCTGGGAGTATGCAAATCACCCGGACTGTTACGTAACAATCCGGGTGAAATCCAAACGGCTCATTTAGAGACTCAATTCCTGACTCTGCCAGGTACAAAATATTGACTTAGTTGTCAAAACTCATGCTTAGGGGGTGGGGAGGCACTCTGGATACGCAAATATACATACTAAAGCAAGGAAAAAGCAATTACATAAACTTAAAGCAAAATGGCAGGCAAAAATATATTTTGGCTTCTACATCAGGTTTCAAAAAACTTGTATGTACTGTCTTTTACAGATTCCTGACTTGCACTCTAGTCTGAAATCATTATGCAGGACAGACACCCCACAGAAACATCCTTTGCCCTCAGATGGTTTGGTGGCATGTGACGTTGTAAGAATTGGGGCTGTAGACACACTTTGCTAGTAGCTGTGGAATGATGCAACTATGGACAAATCTGTCCAGTTTCAGTATTTTAATGAACAAGCTTTCGGTCAGGAGACCTTCGTCAGGTAAACAATCAGCACATGGGTTCAGTGCAGTCTTTAAAAACTCCACTGAACCCACATCAGTGCAGTCTTTAAAAACTCCACTGTAAGTAAACATGTATTCAGTGGCTATTTAAACTTGTAGTAGGTTTTACCCACACACACCCTGTCTCACCCTACTGAATAGATGATCATGTGGAAGGTGGAGGTGCTCACCTCAAATATAACAACTCATGAATTAACGTTTAATAGCTCGGTCTCTGTGTGAAGATTTACAGGCGTTACTTCCGGTTTTTATTCATTTCAAAATAAAAGCACGTATTTAAAAGAAAAATCAATAAACAGCTGCATTTACAGTTGGCTTTGCACTCCACCGCCTAAGTCACATAAGTGAAAACTATCAGCCGAAGAGACAGCAAAGAAGAGCACTGCCGAAATGGAAGCAACAGTAGGATGGGTATGTATGTAGGCTACCCTTTTTGTGTTGCTTTAGGGGAGACCAGGGATAAATAAACATTGATGAAATAACTCATACTGTATTTTACCTAAGAACCTGCTTTTTTTCATCTTATACAAGTTACCAAATTCAAACTTCAATGGTATTGATGCTATGAAATTTAGGCTTGTTCCAAAATATTAGTTTCTGAACAAAAAAAAAAGTTTTTTGGCTGTAAAACCTACACACTTATTCACACAGCCATGCAAATTCACATGCAAGGTCAGGGAGTGAGTGGTCAGGGAGTCAGTTTTGCATAATATGTAGCCTTTAAGGCTCAGCACTGCAGAGTCGTCAGAATATTTGAAAATATAATTCTGCGAGTGACTTGCTGAGCACTTAATTGTAAACAGTGTGAACAGAACTGGTGAGCTGACACACCACTGTGGAGCCCCCATGCTTTTGGTTTTTACCATGGACTGTATATAAAAGAGGTTTTTACCTGAGAGACACTGTTATTGACCTTAACCAGCTGAGTTCTGTTTTATATCATCCATCAGATACAACATGGTCATTTTTGGTGCCATCGATGGCTTCTCCCGGAAGGTAAAGGTTTTGTTCAGTTTCATGTTATGAGATGTTGAATGTTTAAACACAGACATTGTACCCATGAGTACAAATGTAGTATCTAAATGAATCTCCCCAAGATGAACATCAGTGAAAATTGAAAACATGTCCTTTTTTATTTCATCTAATTAGAATGGCAGTTTTACTGTGGTTGTTACTTTTTTGTAAGTTCTTTATAGTCTTGTTTGTAGTAGGTTCATTAATTCAGTACCTTTTACTTTACATTTCAGATAATGTACTTGAAGGCCGCAGACAACAACAGGTCTGACACAAACCTAGCCTTTTTCTGCCAGGCTGTGCAGGAATTTGGCTATCCACTCAGGTACATTTTCAACTTCATGCCGGATGTGTTATCGTAATAATAAATGTATAATAACCAGAATTATTACAAAATGGGAAAGAAAAATCTATATTTTTTTTACCACTGTCATGTCATCATATGTTTTACTGAAGAACACAAAAAAATTATAAACCTCTAAAATATACGCAGGTTCTTGAATTATGTTTGCTTACGTGGTTTGGTGTATTTTGTTTTAAACAGAATCAAGAGACTTTGGCGGGATGTTTGGATGGGTGTAACCAATGTCTTTTACCACCTTTTTCACTTGCTGGAGGAGGAGGGTCTCCTTGACATAAGCAACATCACACACTTCTTCTGTCTCCATTACGTTTTTCTGCCACGTCTCCAAGCAAGCTTGGATTTGTTTCATGGAGGATGGGACAACCACCCCCTGAGGACAGAGCAGAACCTCACGCCAAACCAGCTGTGGGAGATTGGCCAGATGCAACATTGCATTCAAAATCCAGAGGTATCATTAAAACATAAACAACCTTTAATTTAATAGGTGGCAAAGTTAGCCTGGTTGACACACGAGCCTGAATGAAAGTTCCATGACCTACAATTATACAAAGCTGTGTATTTGATGTCACATGTTGAATCATAACAGTAGTGCTAACATCTCTTTGGTCCCACCATTTTTACCATTCTGTGTGTAGTAACCTTAGAGAGGTAAAAGGAAAAATGAAACTCTGTGACAAAATATGATATAATAACATAAACCATTTATTGTCATATGTCTCCTGCCTAAAATCTTAGATGACAAAATAAATATGTTCTACATATTTTTTTTCTTTCAACAAATAAGGAGATGAACATTCATGAGATCGACTGGGAGGAGAGTGGGGAGGTTCCACAACCAGACCTTGGAGTAAATGTTCCCCAACTGGAGAGCCCTCTCACTCCTGACCAACTGGAGACACTGAAGCACCTTATTGACCCCATGCAGCCATCAGAGTCCAGTGGTGTTGACATTTATCTGACTGCTATGCAGTATGTTGAAAGTTTGCTGGAGTAATGTTAAGAGTTCACAATTTCATGGAACACAACTTTGGGTTTTTGACATGCATTGTGACGGACAACATTCTGAAAACTTGTACTGTACCACCTTTAGGCTGAGGCTTTTAACAGGCACTTCCCAGCCGGGTCCAGAACTTAAGCAGCTGCCGCAGAAGATGCTACCAAAAAAAGAATTGATAAATTAGCAGTTGGATGGTTTGGTACAGCAAAAGAAATAAGCATTTAAAACTCTTTCTGAGTGGTCCTCAGGTCCTGAGCTACTCCTCCAACTTCCTGATTAGAAAACTTGCAGGGATCTCCTCTGAGTGTCTGGTTGATGGTGTAGTGATGTTCCTTACCCTTGCAGATAATGGCTCCAATGATGCTTACCAAGTGTCAGAAGTATTGAAATTCATCTGACATTTACATTTCTAACAATAAGCTCTGTGCCTTTATTCATAATGACATTACTGTGTAACACTAGAGTAATGACAAACCTCTTGGTGGTCCATGAAAATATACTAACCTGTATGATATTAATATGCGCAAAATACTCTTGACTGTGGCTGGTGCAATTTCATCTTCACTGTCATCACTACCATGCTCTTTGGCATCACTACCCTTCTCTTTGGCAAGGGGCCACTTTATGGCTTCAATGATCATCTAGACAGAGGGAAAACAATGTTATTCCATGAAACATGCATGTACTTGTAATAATCATTCAGTTGGAAACTTACTTGGGGGGTGAGTTCCACCTCTGACTCCCTCAGGAACAGATGGGGAACAACGTCTGGTTGCTCAGTAATTAGTGGCCAGATGCCTGTCTCCTTTATCCCCTTTTTTAATTGTTTCACTTGTGCATTTGATATCCTCAGTACCTGTTGAATATTAGTTGTAGATTTTAAGTTCAAATTTAAGATATCATAAAACCTTAACTAGAAGCCTTGCCTCAAATAGAAACAGGTCCTGGGGTGGGTACTGGTGTAAACAAATAAAGACCTGTCTCAATTGCAAGTCTGGGGGGTATTCCACAAAGGAGGTTCCACAAACTCTGAGTCTATCCCTGAACTCTGAGTTGACTTACTCTGTTAAGTGAAACTCTGAGTTTTCAGTTCCAGAACAGCTGATCTGAGTTAGGTAAGTCGACTCTGAGTATGTTGAGCTCGTGCCTGACGACTAGTAAAAAGCCATCATCAATGGAGCTCCAATATTGTGATTCACCATGGAAACAGGGGAGAAAAGAAAACAGGAAGCAGACATGTTCTGAAAAAAAAAGTAACATGGGCACGGCTGTGGCCGTAAGAATCACTGATTGAGTTTTAGATGTGGTCGTCTTTTCATTTTAATTTTAACATCACTTTCTTTTAATATTGAGGAAGTGGTTGGATGTTGCTCGATGTTTTGTTTTATTTTATGGTACCGGTATTTTATTTTATTTTATTTTATTTAATAATAATAATACATAGGTTTTATATAGCGCTTTTCTGGGTACCCAAAGACGCTTTCCAAAAAAAAATACAAAACAAACAGACAATACATACATACACATACAGGGACTCAAACAAAGGTAGATAAACAGCAATACAAAAAAAATAAATAAATAAATAAATTTAAAAAATAAAAAATAAAAAGAGTAGACAGGAAAAATAAGAAGAAAGATGGTGGAAGATGATTTTGTCAGGTCTTGTAAGTGATGTTGAAGAGATGGGTTTTGAGATGACTTTTGAAAGATGGCAGTGAATCAGAGTTACGGATGGCCAGGGGGAGGGAATTCCAGAGGGTAGGGGCAGCAATGGCGAAGGCTCTGTCTCCTATGGTGCGGTATTTGGTCCTGGTGATGGGGGTGAGGGTGTTAGTATCTGCAGAGCGTAGTCGGCGAGGGGGAATGTGGCGATGGAGGAGGTCTGTCAGGTATGAAGGGGCAAGATTGTTTAGGGCTTTGTAGGTGATGAGGAGGATCTTGAAATGTATGCGTTGTTTTACGGGAAGCCAGTGAAGTTGGTGGAGGATAGGTGTGATGTGATCTCTGGAGTGGGAGCGGGTGAGCAGTCGGGCAGCGGAGTTTTGAACATATTGCAGCTTTTGAAGAATAGAGGAGGGGAGACCATACAGGATGCTTTTGCAGTAGTCGAGTCTGGAGGTGATGAATGCATGAATTAGTGTTTCGGCGGCCAGGAAGGAGAGGGTGGGTCGGAGGCGTGCTCCTCCTATGTTCCGGAGGTAGAAGAAGGATGTCTTGGTGACATGGTTTATATGTGACTTGAAGGAAAGTGTGGGGTCCATGTAGATGCCAAGGTTTCTGACCAGGGGGGAGGGAGTGACAGAGTGGCCATCGATGCAGAGTGAGAAGTTCTGGGAGGTGGGGAGGGTGGATTTTGGGCCAAAGACTATAATTTCTGTTTTATTGCTGTTGAGTTTGAGGAAGTTGTGGTTCATCCAGGTTTTTATGTCGGTAAGGCAGTTAGTGAGGGTGGAGAGAATGGCTGGAGCGATGGTTTTGGTGGTGATGTAGAGTTGAGTGTCGTCGGCGTAGCAGTGAAAGTGAAGTCCATGGCGGCGGATGATGTGACCAAGTGGGAGCATGTAGAGGATGAAGAGGATGGGGCCAAGCACTGAGCCTTGGGGGACTCCGTGTGAGACAGGGGTGGTGTGGGATTTGTGATTGTTTATGGCAATGTAGTGAGATCTTTCAGACAGGTATGAGTTGAACCAGGAGAGGGCGGTGTCAATTTAGGCTAAATGCAATCAGCTGAAAATTAAATATAAAAACAGTCTCGTGTTGCTCCTCACTTTGGTTGTATTCATATTCAAAGTAAAAGTTCATACAGTGGATATTTCAATGTGTATGTAACCTGCAAAGTGACAGATTTAAAAAAAAAAAAATAAATACCAAGAGGATCTGATAGCACGTCAGCGGTGATATTCGATGAGCGGCCGGAGAAGCGGAAACGTTCGGCTCAGGGAACGAGAGCTTGTCTAAATGAATTTAAATTTTGCCCCTGTTGTAAAACTGTGTGAATAATTTCTGCTTCAACATGATCGGACTGAGAAGGAAAGGACAGTCCCGTTGGACAGCTCCGTCAGACTCAGGGTTTCTTCAGGTAAACCTGGCAGTCAGCAGGTTATGTTCACAGAGTCAGTTACCGCAGTAACAGATCCAGAGGTTCAGTTACCTCTCTTCCTGGAACTGAAAACTCAGAGTTTCCCTCATCTCAGGGTTCACTTACTCTGAGTTTTCACATAACCCACTTTCTGGAATATCCCCCTTGTTTCTTTATTACGAAAAAATAAAAACAAAACATGGTCATATGGTTGGAATACTCGGTCAGTGTGAATGCCTTCTACAATCCTACCTAATTATTAATAAGTTATCATAAATGTACTTGAAAGGCCACACCATGAAGAGATGCTTCTATGCAAAGTCCTACAAAAAATATACAAATATAAATATTCTTACAGAATGAGACAGCAGCTGCTGGAACAGTAGCAGTCTGTTTGCATCCTTCTTTGGCATTGAAATGTACCGCTCCAGGCAGAGGTTGTTGACTCGCAAGGAGTCCTCCTTGCTCCAATCATCCTTCAGCAACTTAATCAAAGTAGAATCAGTATAAATTAGTATACACACACATTTGTGGACATGAAAACACTGATGATCAATTTTCAACTGGCCCATGCCTAAATTCTAGCACAGTGCTTGGAACATTAGGGGTCTATGATCTTGCAAAAAAGAGTTATTTTTGTTTGCTCACTAGACTGATCAATCAATCAATCAAACTTTATTTCTATAGCACATTTCATACAAATCAATGTAACACAATGTGCTTTATACATAGCGACAACATGATTACAAGACAAGTGCAGAAAGTCTGTGCAATTATACAAAGAACCAGCGCATGCAGCTTTTACAAATCTTACAATATACAGAACAGACACATGCATGCGCACACACACACACACACACACACACACACACACAGAAACTTAGTCATAAACTTTAGAAAAAAGGAAGGTTTTTAACCTGCTTTTAAAAATGCTCAGTGTAGGAGCGTCTCTGATGATGAGACTGATGGTTTCCCTGTGTTCAATTTCTGGGCAGTCTTCCAGACAGAGCTTTGCTGTGGCCGTTTCCTTAGCCCCACATGTCAGGGCATCTATCACAGCTGGACTAAGCCCTGACAGAGTAGGACCACCATGAATGGCAGAATGGCCGACCATCCTTCCAGCCATCATGAACAGATCACACTCCAGTAGTGCTGCAGACAAACTGGGAACAAGATGGTCTGTCTGTCCTTCTGTAGTGTAATATAACCATATAACCATATATAAGTAGTTAGTGGATAGTGACAACTGGTAATATAAAACTGAGATGTTAAAGAAACTAATCAAAATGGGAAGGAATCGTAAATGAATGGTTAAGACATATACTACTCAGCACTAGTTGATTAAACATGCACCTATTGATTGAATTGATGATTAAACTACTGTATTGTGTTAACTTGGAATAAAATGTAACCACACATGTAAGTTTTTAAAAAACCAAGATGAGCTAATGGTATCAGGCACGTCCACAGCACGGCCAGGTGCAGTGGAAAAGTTTGGGACTTTCCATAGAAAAAACCCAGTGTCAGCAGAAACGTGCAAGAGTAGGGATTGGTTGAGGCCAAAAGGCCCAGCCCCCTCTTTAGTGAATAAAAGGAGTATGTTTTGCATTGAGAAGTTGGGTCTTATCAGATGAACTTTTGTCTGTATGATCTCATGCTTAATTGTCGACAATTAAACATTATTTGCACTCAGCTTTTGAGGACTCCTGGAGATTATTTCATTTTATTGGCATCTTTTTGAAACTCTGAAAAACCATTTTGAACAAACAAAGAAGAAGAAGTCGACACGACACTTCAAATAGCGCAGTTACGGCTGCATTTCCTGAACAATTAGACAAAATACCCAAGTACAGATTGAGATTATTTAAATCATAATTTCAGTCTCATTTTCATACATAGTTTATGTGCTTATGTTTCAACTATGCCTGATTCAACTGTCTTTCCACATATGACATTTTGGCCTTGGTCACAATTCATCTGTATTTCACAAAAATTACTATCAGGGTAAGTGAAGTACATCATGGAGGTAGATACATTTTATATAGCACATTGAGAATGACAGATTCAGGTTCAGGACATTTTTTTTACAGTAGTACCCATGTCTCTCACCAGCCTATAAGTTTGCTAGAAATTAATGTACAAACCCATGTTCTTCTTAAATCCATGTTTTAGTTTTGACATAGATGAGGACAGAATGTGCCTCATCACACCAACAACAACTGCAGCGTCCCCTAAAATGAAATTATTATATTAATAAAGACATCTCATCACATTTTAACCCCCACTGTCAATATGTTCAACTTAAATTTTCTCATGAATATGTTTTTTTGTGTGGAATACAATACCTAAAATGCGACAATTGAAAGGTGCAGCCCAGATGCTCTTGTCTCTCCTTTCTTTGTAGAAGCAAATCAGGGCGCTGTCCCGCTCCTCATCAGTATCTCCTGAATCCAAAGACAACTGCAGAGGTGGCAGATGTTTCCCTCCCTCCCTTGCTCCATCAAAGAACTTTTTCATTGCTTCAATTGGGGTTTCTGCATTTTTCCAGTCTGTATGGCACAAATGAGGAATATGAGTAATTAAAGTTCTCTGTGAAATAGTAATTATCCAGTTTCAAAAGAGCCTCACTGTCATCCTAATCCACAAATTATGTGTAGTATGTCACCTGTTGCTACACACTGGGGTGGGCGACTCAATGTAGAATGAGCTGATGATGGTCCTGGGACCTCCATATCAGGGTCCCTAATTGTGTCATTTCTTAAGGATCTTACAACATAAATACAACAAAAAATTAAAGCTGCAAGCAGCGATGAACGGGCCCTCGCAGTCCACGTACGTTGGGCTGTGGCGCCGTCGGAGGCCTGTGCGCCCAGTTGTGTGCTTGCCCGTTGCCTGTGGAAATGTCGTACCTAATGTAAATGGGATCCGTGTCACACAAAACACAACAATGACATCTTCAGTGACTTCCTGTGTCCAGAGGGTGGCGCTATAGATATGACACAGTATTGATGCAGAGTTGTGTTCAGGGCGAGCCCCTCTACATGTGTGAGCAATTTGATGCCGATGGGAAATTGTATGTTGAAGTTATCAGGACTTCCTGCTTGATGGCGAAGGATTGAATTTGAAGGAAAATGGTGGACTTCCTGTTGGACTGAGGGTATGTGTCCAGGAGGGTTTTTTGTGCGTCTGGTGATGATACATAAGCCTACCGAATTTTGTTCATGTACGTGCATGTAGGAGGCAGGGCTTCAATTTTGAAATATTCCAGGGGGCGCTATGGAGCCATTTAGCGCCACCTGCTGGTCATTTTTGGTGTGTGAGTTACAGGGGCCAGTATATACCACCCCAATGAATTTCATATCCATAAGTGTTATGGTGTTGGCACAGTGCCAAATCTAAGATGAAACTGCCACCAGAGCGCCACCTAGTGTGGGATCGGTAACACATTCGTCAGCTATCCTCTGGAGGGCACTGGAAATGAGTGTACCAAGTTTTGTGTTAATCACAGTAAACGATGTGGAGATATAAAAATCTTCAATTTAAAGAGCGCCACCTAGTGGTCATGTCCCAAAATTTTGCACAGAGCCTTAGGGGCTCATGGGGAAGTAGTATCTTGAGTTGCATGTCATTCAGAAGAACCAATGTGGAGATATGCAACACGTCCTGTTTTGAACAAAATCTGCAGGAAGTTGTTATGTAATAACTTGAGTATTCTTTGGCATATCAAAATTCTTTTTGTCAGGAGGGTCCACAGATGGTGCGTGCAAAGTTTTGTGCAAATTGGTGAAATTGCCTGGGAGGAGTTCGAAAAAGTAGGTTTGCGACATTTTGCGAGCTAGCAAAAAAAAACGGTAGGCGGAAATGGGCGTGGCCTATATCAGGATATTCAGCACAATTCACTGAACGCGTGGATATAAGGTTTTTGAATGTGCGACAAAGTATGTGGGAGTTATTAGCCAAAATGCATTTTCCTTGATTATAGCGCCACCTACTGGTGGAAATTCACAACAATGACAGATTATAAAATTTTTCGCCAGGAGTGACGTATGTTCCAAGTTTGGTGACTTTTGTGGTATGTTGCGGCCACCAAAAATGCGATTTTGGGGATGGAACAATAATAATAATAATCCGAGCAAATCCAATAGGTCCTCGCACGAGATTCATGCTCGGGCCCTAATAAGCAGAACCATTTTTTAAAATGCATTTTAAATGCATACCATCTACTGTAATTTGCTGCTTGGGTGTCCTGATTAATTATTAATGGGCAGAGAAAACTCAACTCATAATCCCTTACTTAATTTACCTGTCTGCACACAAACTGCCATGATGTGGGAGTTCTGTAGTGGGAAATTTTTTCTGGCATACACGACAAACCTGTACAAAAGAAAATATAGACTCAATAAAACTACGTATTGAGCATCACATATAATAGAGGGGGAAAATGATATACTGAACACAGAAAACATAAGAACAAATAAAATAAAACATTTTAAATCCAGGCCTGCTTTCTTTCAAATAGGTCTCTATTAATTTACAATTACCCCTTGCTCCTCTGATGTGCCAACAGCATCCTCGGCATCATCCTTGGCATCATCTATGGTCACCACATCCTCTTGCTCCTGTTAGATTTTTTAGTAGATATCACACCACACAAAAATTTGTATTTACATGCATAAGTTATTGATTTGTATGCCACAACTTCATAACTAGGCTACAGCCACCATAGTAACTCTGCTCAATATTGTATTTTGCTACAATACTAGGTGAGGGTACTTTCCAAAGTGCCCACCCCACCGCAAAGTAAACGTATGCCTATCGAGAGTAATCACTCTTTGCCCAAAGTAAAAGAATCAGATCAGGATCACAACTTCATATCATGATGTCAAATCACACAGTATAACACTTACATCTTCTGTTAGTTGGCATTTCTCCGCATGCAATGTCAACATTTGCAAGGGAATGGTGGCATTGCAAATATGGCAGGCCACCTGTGGCATTCGGGCAAATTCTGTAGAATTGTAAGGCAGTGGCTTTGTGTCCAGCTCCTCTTGTATAGGAACCAAAAAAAGAATGCTTTTTCCATTGTTGGATGCAGCTCTAAGCTGCTGGCCAGAGTAACCCTCGGCATCAAGCGGCACTACTGTCAGTCTCCTTCGGCCACTGCCTCCTAAATCAAAAAAAGATGTCAATACAATAAGACTAGTCGAGAAGTGGAGAACATTAAATCAGTCAATCAATTAGGAATATAGAGTCTATCTGTATAGATTCTGTGATCAGTACCTGTTGCCTTGTAAAACATCCAGCGACCATGTAAAGGCTGTAGTTTGGTGAATTGATTTTCCATCAGTGACACAATCTAAAGATATAATAATAAGGGTGATGAGTATCCAACTGAGTGGCAATGTCAGCAATGGACCAGCTAGAAATTGTTATTGTAAATTGTAATTGGTATTTAAAAACTAAAACCTCTGAATGATTGCTGTCCTCCAACACAGTGATCACCTTTCGACCTAACCCTGCACGGGAGAACTCAAGTTCTTTTCCTCCCTTTGGTGTCACACTTGTGGGCCCAGGTAATGCAAAAATTGTGATGGCAGTGTTCTTGACAGGAGCAGGGCTCCTTGCGGGACTGAAAAACCTGCCTTTTCCTCGCTTGACCTCCCTTTGCTGGAACATCCCAGTAAACTGCCTTCAAAGTGTGAGACACAAAACATACACAACACAAGGGAACTATCAGTATCATTCATAAATAAATAATTTCACAGTGGTTAAAACTTTGAAGGTTGTTATAAAAACTTGCAATTGTAGCCTACCTCTTTACAGACACATTAACCCGACTTGCCAAGTCAGATGCAGTAGTGGCAGTGGCCATGGGGATAGGGGTAACAGTGGGGGCAGGGGTAGCTGTGGTGGCATTGGTAGCTGTGGTGGCATTGGAGGTAGCCCTCGCTAGTGCGCCCAGTAACGCATGGGCCATACTCTCAATTGTTTTCTGTAATTGTTCTGTAGTTGTCATGTTACTATTTCCACTCAGAAAATACACTTATTCTCATCATCATTTCATTAATCATCATTTTTTAAGAGTTTATGACTCTCTGGCTTTGACCCTGAGAGAACAATTAGTTGGCGCATGGCATTTGTTTACAATTTTGAACCGCTTGGGACTGTTACCTTGTGAACACAAAATACCCAAAAGAGAAATGCAACAATTGTATCGTTTAAACTCTCTGGTTTTGTTCATTCACAAGAACAGAGACCACGGCGTCTGTAGACTCGGCTAACCAAACGGGCACAGTCACGGCATTATTGTTTTCATTTTATTTTCACGGTATAGGTCTTAATGTAGGTAGGGCAAGGAAAATCATTTGTAGGCTACTTACAGAGGATGATGGCTGTTCTCCTTCAGCCATGGTTTTACAGCGAAGTGAAAGTCCACTTAAGCACTATGCAAACCGGTAAATGCATAGAACAACACTGCCACCTAGTGGTGGGGAGGGTGGGCCATTTGTGAATCACGACCTATTTGTTTCAGTCAGGACCACTTTGTCAAAATAATCTTTATTTATTGCACAAGTTTCATTTGGCGGTATGGTACTGTTCTGGGACCCCCTGCTCTTCCACGCGCTTGCGTGGAAAGCCTGAGGCAGGAAGAGCACACCTTCCTGCCCTTCACGAGCCATCATGAACGGCATAAGCAGGGAGCGCAGCAGCAAAGAAAAACCCAGACAGAGCAAGATACAATACAGATACAGATACATACATCTTACAATGGTAAGATCATAATAGATGACGGGAGGCGCTGGGGTGGAGGTGGGTTGCAGAAAGCCAGCAGAGGAAGCAGCAAGTGAGGTCGGGCTAGAGCAGTTTAAATAGTGCGCTCTGAATGCAATTTCCCAATGGAAGTGGGCACAGGGAGTCAGCTGAGCCGTCAGCTGATCTGCTCCGTGTGACAGCTACGCTGTTGATGCTGATTAGAGCTTGACGTCGTGACCTGCCAGAACTAACGCTACGCTTGATTTCAGTCAGGACCACTTTGTCAAAATAATCTTTATTTATTGCACAAGTTTCATTTGGCGGTATGGTACTGTTCTGGGACCCCCTGCTCTTCCACGCGCTTGCGTGGAAAGCCTGAGGCAGGAAGAGCACACCTTCCTGCCCTTCACGAGCCATCATGAACGGCATAAGCAGGGAGCGCAGCAGCAAAGAAAAACCCCCAAAACGACCACACCGGCAAATCCTTGGACCCTCTTGCTACAAGAAATGTTAGGAGGCTATCTGAGTTGAGAATAAGTAGCCCATTAACTAACAAATAAGCCAATTCATTACTCCTCGGCTTGAACAATAAAGAGAGCCAGACGTATCCTATCATGCCTATATGTTTTATTATCCTGATATAATTACAATAATTGGCTCATGGCTTTTTGAGCATCTAGGATGGCTCCATCTCCAGGACGCAGATAACGTTCATAAGCAGACGAGGACCATCTGCCCATGGCTTTTAGGGTGGACACGGGAACGACCATTGCTGCTGTTGTTGCTGCTCCTATGCGGAACGAATGAGCCGTGTAGCGTTCTGGAGGGAAACCACAGAATTGGCAGAGGAGACGGAGGCGAGAGGTGAACCAGGCTCGTGACAGGGGTTCCCCTCCCTCCGCGATGAACAGCGGTTCCTGTGGGCTGGCTGGAGCACGGCTTTTCAGATGGCGGACCATAGAAGACAATGGACAAAAATCAGAATTAGTTTGCGAAATTGGGACTGATATTCCCCTTCTGTCTCTATCAGTTTTTGAACGTTTCAAGAAAACACAAAAGTAATGGCTGTGGACTGTTACATCGCCTATGGTGAGGTCTTGAGAGGGATCAAAAGATTGTGAGCGTGTGGTGAATTCTCCACACCTTAAAAACCCATAAAAGGCTGTGAGGAAGACAGTTTCTAACAGTGAGTCTGTATATGGACCAAAGCACCCGTTCCTTAAGTGAGTGATTAATTTGTGCAAAAGTGGAGGAGTGAAAGGGAGACGAATGTCATTGCCTTGTGGTTTCTCTCTTTTAAAGCCGTTTAGCAGGAGCTTAATGGATGGGTTCTCTAGCAAGCTGTTGGTGGATGGATCCAAGCAGCGCAGGTGAAACTGAACACCTGCGAGGAGGCCTTTGATGGAGGACGGCTGCAGTTTGCGGGACTCAAAACAGTGAACCAGAAAAGCACATACAGTGGGAATACTTATAGGAAGAATTGCAACAGAAAAAGTGGAACAAAATGCGGTGAAATAGGACCATGCAGAGTCATACGATTTTAATGTAGATTTTGCTAAACCATTACGCATGTAGTGAGCAGCTGACAGCATGTATGACTGCATGGAGGTGTCTAATCTAGCACCGTATGGCGGAAAGGAGGGCAAGGCAGGCTGGATGGCGCTGCTTCTGGACACAGTCTGTGGAATTTCTGAAATTCAAAACGAGACAGTGCATCAG
The DNA here is from genome assembly GCF_965226575.1 of Pagrus pagrus. Classification (NCBI taxonomy): domain Eukaryota; kingdom Metazoa; phylum Chordata; class Actinopteri; order Spariformes; family Sparidae; genus Pagrus; species Pagrus pagrus. The sequence continues at coordinate 35,362,560 of NC_140188.1, forward strand.
CAATCTTATTATCCAATCCTGGGATGTGAGCTGCTTTAATGATGAAGTTCCCCAGCACGGATGCCCAAGTAAGGCGTCTTACAAATCTGTTAATTAATGGTATGGAGGAACGTCCTTTGTTAATGATGTGGACAGCTGCTTCATTGTCACAAAAAAATATTATTTTCTTCCTGGACCAGTGTTTCCCCCAGAGAAGACAAGCTACTACGATTGGGTATATTTCCATTAGGGCAGAAGAAGAAGCACTGGCTGGTAGGGATGACAATTCTTTTGGCCACGCATCAGCAAACCACTGGTTATTAAAGAAACCCCCAAAACCCACGGAAGGAGCTGCGTCGGTGAATAACCTAATGGCCAAAGAGGATTCGGTGTTGTCATTATAGAAAAAGGAAATGCCGTTCCATTTTTCAAGCAGCAAAGACCAGAACCGGAGCTCTGATCTGCACCCTTCATCAAAAGTTACTGTGTCGTGTAGATTTTCAACTGTTTTTGAGAGGTCGAGAAGCCTGGATATGAAAGAGCGGCCCTGAGGAATCACGCGCATGGCGAAATTGAGATGACCTAGCAGGGAGAGCAGATCTCTTTTTGAGATGGTTTTTGAAAACTGTTCCTTTATTATTTCCCTAATGCGATTTAATTTCTCGAGAGGCAGGGAAGCTTGCATGAAAATGCTGTCCAATTTAATACCCAGAAATTCAATGGCTTGGAAGGGACCTGCAGTTTTTTCCTCGGACAAGGGGACTCCTAGATTTTTAAAGGTATCTTTAAGTGTGGTGATAGCATGATCTGGCTTGGCATGAGCGTAATCTACGAGCAGAAAATCATCTAACAGGTGAAGCACGAATGGCAGCTTACAGTTATTTAACAGGATCCAGCAAAGGGCTTCTGACAACGTGTCAAAGATTTTTGGACTGCTGCGACACCCGAAGGTGAGCCTAACTGCAAAATACAGTTTCTCTCTCCATTTAACGCCGAACAGATGCCATTGAGAGGGGTGTAAGGGCATAACCTTAAAAGCGTCTGTGATGTCGGCCTTTGATAACCACGCACCTCTACCTGCTTGTTTGATGAGCTTAATGGCATCGTCGATTGAGGCATAATACAGAGAGAAAGGCAGTAGTGGAATGAGGCTGTTAACGCTTTGGACTCCACCCTGATGAGGAGCGGATAAATCAATGATGAGACGCTTTTTGCCGGAATATTTCCGGGTAGCAACACCTATGGGGTTGATGCGCGATACAGGAAAAGGTGATTTATCCAGAGGTCCGATCATGAAACCTTTCCTAACTTCTTTCTCCAGTAAAGTGTCTACTATTTCAGGCTCTTTCAGAGCAGACTGCAGATTACTACATGTATGAGACACTTTAGGCAACCACAACAGACCAGCCATGAACCCTTGAACCAGTCCAGTTAACAAATAATTGACAAAGCAGCGGTTTGGATGCTTCCTTAAAGCCTTCCCCAGCTCAGCCACGTTGACTGGGGTTGAAGGTTTTATTTTCTCTTTTCCTTCCTCAGGAGGCGGGTACGTCTGGGGCACACTGACTTTGGATGCCCGTCCCCACAATAGCTGCAAGCATGGATATATTTACAGTTGACAAATTTGCATACATTTTCATTGAAATTATGGCACATTGGAGTCCAGAAAGGTGTCACCTTATCCTCATCGGTTTTTGAGCCTGCCGGCGGATGGGCTATGGCCACAGCTTTGGGGCACATGTTGGATGAGTGCGAGAAAGAACAGCAAATGGAGCAAGAAAGAGCTTGGCGGCCAGTGCAGTGCCTACTGATTAGCGCCAGGTCGACCACAGACCAGTCCAGCCTTTGGTTGAACCTCTGAATGAACATAGCAGCCCTGGCAGAGAATGATTTATGGTATTCGTAGAACAGAGTTCCACCGTATGACATGGCAAGATCGGCAATGATGGAGAGATAAGTGTCCAGCTCAGCTCGACGGGATGGATAGACTTCACAGATAACATCTCTGAATACACCAAAAGCAACAGTGAATTCTGCTAGTGTCAGAGTCTTTGCAAGTCTAGGATCGCTATCCTTCAACATCACAGACACATCACCACAATCTACCACACGCTTATCACTTACATCTGAGCACAGCAGGATTTTGACAAGATTGACGTCATTACCTGCGAGGATTTGGCTTCTCAGGTTGCAGGAGATGGCAGCAGCAGGAGGGTAGAATGGGACACCGCTGGAGATTGGGACTGCACTTCCCAGAGTTCTGCGCGGGATTGAGATGCCGTCGAGAGGTGTAGGAGTGACGTCATCGGCCCGCGTCGAGGAGGAAGCAGCCGGTTCCCGGGGTGTAAACACGGCGGCCTGGAGAGGAGAGCATGAAGCGGTCGCGGCCTCTAAGGTCTGGATCCTGGAGTTCATGCTGGAAAGGGACGTCTGAATTGAAGACAGCGCTGCCATGATGGCCTCGTTTGCCGGAGCTGCAGAGGCGACTGCCGAAGTCGGGGCTCTAGCTCTTTTGGCCGGCGGGGCAGCGGCTGGCGTCGGAGTGACTGCTGAGTTCCGGGAGCTGTGATTGCGTTTAGCTGTGGCTTTTCGAGGAGCGGAGACAGGATGCTGATCGAGGGGTGGAGGTTGAAACCCAGCGCAATTTAGGAATAAAGCGAACAGTTCCTGGTGTGACGCTCCGACCGGAGCGGTAACATTGTTGGCAAACAGAAACTCCAGCAGCTTTGGAATCGGCCAGTCGTGGATCAGTGGAGCATCTGTGGCGTTACCTTTGCCTGCCAGGCGAGAGCTTCGACGGAGAGAAGGAGCCCTCTCATCGTCGTCGATGGCTTCCTCTCTTTCAAAGTTTTGCTGAGCCTCCAAGATACCGTCACTTTGCCACGGGTCCTCATCATGGACGGAGGGCGACGACATCGGGAGCAGCAGGGTGAGTAAGAACACGAACAGCGATGTTTTCTTCATACGGTTGTTTGCAGAAAGCCAGCAGAGGAAGCAGCAAGTGAGGTCGGGCTAGAGCAGTTTAAATAGTGCGCTCTGAATGCAATTTCCCAATGGAAGTGGGCACAGGGAGTCAGCTGAGCCGTCAGCTGATCTGCTCCGTGTGACAGCTACGCTGTTGATGCTGATTAGAGCTTGACGTCGTGACCTGCCAGAACTAACGCTACGCTTGATTTGTGGATCTGTGTGGATTTCGACAAGAACGTCTCAGAAATATGTCATCGAGGAGAGAGATGCGTGTGTGCGATTGGTGATCCACAAATGCTGAATCACACTTCACAAGCAGAATTTTCCGTTTCACAAATGGAAAATTATATATTTACAAATACACATTTTATTTACAAATACACATGTATTTGTAAAAAACAAAATACAAGTTACAAATTAGAAATTTGTACTTGTGGATAGCAAAACACATGTGCAAACCAAGGAATATTTGTAGATCACCCTCTGTGCGTTTACAAATATATATGAGACAAAAATAACTCCATAATGGACAGATTAGTGCTATTCTTAGCGTATGTCATCAACTGTTCAGAGCAAGCAAAAACCAAGACAGAGAAAATCAAAATAATAGTTAAGACTAGATTATGAAAGACCTAAACATGAAAGATTTATCATGGGAAAAGATACAGGCTGACCTTAGCCTAGGAGAAGGGACCTCGGAGGCAGCTTTGCAAATCATAACATAATGTTGATACTTCAATGGAACACTAGGAGTCTGATAGCGAATGGACAGGAGTTTAAAGGATATATTGATAATTTAAAAAGGAAACCAGACATCATATGCATTCAGGAAACATGGCTCAAATCAACTCTGGATTTCATTATTAAGGGGTATGCTGTTATATGCAAAGATAGAAACAATGGTAATGGAGAGGGATGTGCAATATTTATTAAAGAAGGTATACATTATAGACAGTTAGATACAATACAAGAGTTAGAGGTAATAGTTATTGAAATATGGAGTAAGAATGGTAGTATGAAAATAGTAAATTTTTATAACCCGTGCAAAAAGTTAGAAAAAGGAAAACAAGGGTTAAGATTGGAACACTGAAGAGGTAATAATATCTGGTGTGGGGATTTTAATGCATATAGCACAGTGTGGGGGGAAAAAGAAGATTTAAATGGAAAGATTTTAGAGGAACTAATAGATGAGAAGGATTTGGTGTGTTTAAATGATGGAGCAGGCACAAGGCTTAATTTGGGGAAAGGTACAGAGTCAGTAGTAGACCTTACTTTGGTATCACAGTCCCTGGTTGGGAAGAGTTAAGTATTTAAAGGAAGCACTATAGGGAGCGATCACTATCCAATATTCACAGGTGTTGGAGTTGAAAGGGAGATGAAACAGGACGAGAGAGAAGGAAGATGGAAATTTGAAGAAGCAAATTGGAACAAGTATAGATTATTAGCTGAAGGAAAATTAAAAGAGATCAATATAAACCAGACAATTGAAGATCTCAATGCAGAAATAAGCTGTATTATTCTAGGAGCAGCAAAAGAGTCAATACCAAAAAGAAGTGGGAATAAAAGGAAAAGGATAGTTCCATGGTGGACGCAAGAATGCACTAAAGAAATTAAAAATAAAAATAAAGCGTTTAAAGTCTTGAAAAAAACGTATAATTTTCAGAATTTAATTGAATATAGAAGGAAGCTGGCAGTAGTTAGAAAGACAATAAAAGAAGTTAAAAGGAACTTTTGGAGGAAGTATTGTGATTCACTAGGAAGAACTACACCATTAGACCGAGTGGGGTATGATTAAGAGAATGTCTGGAAATAGGAAAGAGTGTGGTTATCCTGTAATGAAAGATGGAGGGAAAATAAGGATAAAGCGGAAGTACTAGCAAGGACCTTTGTGAAGATACATAGCAATGAAAATTTGAGTAATGAGGAAAAGAGACAGAGGGAGAGAACAATAGGGAAAAATGTAGAGGCACTGCAGGATGTTAGGGAGGATGGAAGTACCATAAATATGAAATTTACAATAGGAGAGCTAAATAATGTTTTCAGGAAATCTGGGAAGACAACGCCAGGGAAAGACCAAATAAATTATTGTATGCTAAAAGACTTAAGTGAAAGGAGTAAAGAAATATTATTAAGATTATATAATAAGATATGGGAAGTGGGGTATCTGCCAAAAAAATGGAAAGAATCAGTTATTGTCCCTATATGTAAGCCAGGTAAAGATCCAAGTTAAGCAGAAAGCTTAATTGCTTTAACTTGTAGGGAAAACATGTAGGGAAAACTTTGGAAAAAATAATAAATTAAAGATTATGGTATTATCTAGAGACCAATGAGCTACTGAAGGATTACCAGAGTGGATTCAGAAAGGGAAGAAGTACAATAGATCCGGCATCATGTTTAGAAAATTAAATTAGAAAAGCCCAGATTAATAAAGAAAGTTTAATTGCTGTATTTTTTGATGTTGAGAAGGTATATGACGTGTTGTGGAAACAAGGACGAATGATCAAATTATATCAGATGGGAAAAAAAGGGAAAAAGTATAACTAGATTAAAAACGTTTTAATGGATAGGTTGATAACAGTAAGAATATGGAAAGAGTATAGTAACAAATATGTAGTGGAAAATGGAACTCCTCAAGGAAGTATAGTTAGTCCAGTGCTGTTTTCAGTTATGATTAATGAAGTGTTTAACAGTGTAGATAGGTCTATTGGTGTTGCGTTATTTGCAGATAACTGAGTAATGTGGAAAAGGGGAAGGAATATAGAGTATATGGTCTGTTTCACAAAAACGAAAATTCAGGATCAGATTCAACTTAAAATGTATGGAGAAAATTTAGAGAGAGTAGAATGTTTCAAATACCTAGGTATCTGGTTCGACAAGAATCTTACTTGGAAAATTCATGTAGGGAAAATTGTAAAAAAGTACTGAATGTTGTTAGATGTTTGAGGGGTAAAGAGTGGGGAGCAAATACAGTTTCTCTGAAAGCTGTTTACATCAAAGTTTTGAACTTTAGACGCTTGCTGTAGCACCACCATCAGGACTATTGGCTTGGGTTTACAGCTGAGGTAATCTGGCATGAGACTGGACCTTTGTGCAAAATTTGGTTAGCTTTCATCCATGGTCCAGTCCAAGCTATTTGTTTGTATTTAATTTATGTCTGTCATGCCACCATCAGGACAATTGTCTTGTGTTTCATGTTGAGGACATCTGACATTTTGATCTGTCATCATCATGATCATCATCCTTGCTGGGTCTTGAACCAACAACCCCTGACAACAAGCACCAGCTCCTACCTCACTGAGCTAATTGGCTGGAAGTGAGACCTGCTGTGTAGCTTCCTTTGTCGACTCAGGGAGTCACTGTCCGGGCAGCTGTTGTCAAGGCAGATTTCAAAAATGGTCAAAATGTCAGAAATTCTGTTACCTGAACAAAAATCTGATAATACATAAATTGCATCTTGACAGCATGGAAATGTTGGTGATTTGTTTTTAACTTAAAGTGTTTTGCTTCATAAGAGAAAATCTGATGTTTAAAAATGCCACTCTTACATTGACTCCAGTTGTTCCCATGAGAGCAGAATTCAAAATGTTCTCAAAAATTCAGTTTTTTAAATAAAATTCTGATATTTGCCAAACTCCATCACAATGACTCCAAAATATTCTCAGTTTTTTTCAAGAAGATTGAAAATGTATTTAGCAAGAATTTGATAGTATATGTTTACAGTACTGTTTACAGTCAAACATTTTGATGCACTGGAGGCTTAATTTTTGATCAATCAAAAATCCGAGTTTTGTGGAGGACGGTCTGAAGATGCTCTCGAGCAAATTTGGTGACAATTGAGCAAAAATTGTGGGAGGAGATAGGTTTTATAAGTTTTACAGGTTTTGAAAAAAACTGAGTGATGGACTTCATAATTTGTTATGAGTTTTCGCCCTTGGGAAGTATGACTTCCTCGGAAGAAAGAAGAAAGAATTCCTAGGAATACAATAGTGTCCTGGCAGCTTGGCTGCCCGGACCCTAATAAGAAGAAATCAGATTTCACTAACATACTAGGCAAAACTAAAGGGCCATAAGGAGAGTCACCCCACTCAGAAGGTGTTACAGCTGTGTCAAGAGAAGGAAAGAAGACAGTTGAAGAGCTTTGGTTGGATGATGGGGGATGCAGTAAAAGAAATAGGGATAGGGGATTTAGTGTTAAGCCCCACTATACCATTCGCCACTGTCCCACCTTGGCTATTAGGGGAGATAGAGGTAATAATAATAATAACTTTATTTATATAGCACCTTTCAAAAGCAAGTTACAAAGTGCTTTACAATAAAACAGATAATATAATGAGTTAAAATCCAAACACAAGATAAAAACATGATAAAATAATTTGAATAAGTTACAACACTTGCCAATAATTAAGAAAAGGCCTTAAAGTGTAACTCTGGCCAAAATGCAGCCTAGGCTTTTTTTGTGAATGTACCTGAGTCAAACCTTCGTGTAAAAGCATAAACACGACGAAAAAGCCACTTTTAAGATTTACCGTATTTTAGTTTTCGGGTCAAAATTATTTTCAATTGCGTGCTAGGGGCAACTGTATGGTAGTTAAGAAGCATCGATCCCCGAGTGCGGCGTAACATGGAGGAGAGTAAAGGTGGAAAGCTGTTACGGTGGACGGTGGTGAGCAGAGCAAGCGATTGCTAACGTAAGTTGTTCAAAAACCTTTTTAGTAAACTCTGTGTACACAAACAATGTTCTCAATGCTCGTGTTCATGTGTAGAGACCCTGGTGATACTACAAGCAAAGTTTCATGTTGTGTCGAGTCTTCTCAGTGTTTTAAAAATAGCGATTTTGATGCTACCATACAGTTGCCCCTAGCACGCAATTTGGGACCCAAAATAGACTCCTGAGGGACCCCACAGAAGAGAGGAGCACAAGAAGAGGAGGCTTCTCCAAGCATTACAGAAAATGACCTGTTGGACAGATAGGAGATGAACCAATCCAGAGCCACATCACTGATACCAACATAATACTTCAGACGGCTGATTAAGACATTATGGTCCACTGTGTCAAAAGCTGAGCTGAGGTCAAGGAGAATTAATATTGAGTACAGGCCTGTGTCGGCTGCAAGCAGTAAATCATTGGCGACCTTGACCAGTGCAGTCTCAGTGCTGTAAAGTGAGCTGAAACCTGATTGAAATTTTTCAAAAATATGATTGTCATTCATGAAGGAAATCAATTGAGTGGAGACAATTTTTTCTAAAATCTTGGATAAAAAAGACAGCTTTGAGATTGGTCTAACATTACTTAAAAGAGAGGGATCTAGAGAGGGTTTCTTTAAAAGAGGGTAAACAGTGGCATGTTTAAAATAGGAGGGTAAAGTACCAGTAGACAGAGAGCAGTTAATAATGGCTGAGATGTCTGGATCAACCGTCTGAAATACAGCTTTTAAAAACCAAGTGGGAATGCAGTCTGAAAGGCAGGTGGTTGATTTTGAAAGTGCAATAGTATGTTCCAGGGTAGACAGCGAGAATTCACTGAAGTTGGTTAACGTTGGGAGTGGGCAGAAGTCATCTACCATCTCTCTGAAATCAGTGTTAAAATGCTGCCGAATCTCCACTTTTTTGTGAAAAAAAGTGATCAAGAAATTCTTCACATTTATCTGGGGCGGATTCAACTGGCTGGCTAGGAGGGGGACAATCAACTCAGAAAAATAGTTGTTTGTTGCTTCTCTGATAAACACTGATAAGTGTTAGCTGTTTTATAGCTGTTTTAGAGAAGCAAGGGAGACACTGAGTTGATCCTTTTTCCATTTCCTCTCTGCCATCCTGCATTGTCTCTTCAAAATCCTTATTTCTTTGTTCAGCCATGGCAGAGAATGAGGTTTCAGGTTTTTAAGTCTGACTGGAGCTATAGAGTCTAAAATATTTGTGCAAGAGCTGTTAAAACCACTGACAAGTTCATCTATGGTGAGGCCATGTTGTTCACCTGTATTAAGAACCGTGCTTGAGGACATAAAAGCTTGGCAGAAGCGAGGAACGGAGAGTGAATTAAGGGGGTGGGAGTGAATCAGTGTGGGGGGTTTGGGGTCAGGAGGGAGGAGCGGAACCTGGAAAAGCACTGCCTTGTGATCAGAAACGGCAAAATCAATCAAGTTCACCTTATCCACACAGAAACCATGGGAGAGCACAAGGTCAAGTGTGTGCCCTTTGTCATGGCTGGACTGCTTCACATATTGGGTCAAATTAAAAGAATCTAAAAGTTTCATAAAATCAGAGGTAAACGAGGAGGAAGAAGGGCAACAGACATGGATATTAAAATCACCAAGAATGAGATCTCTGTCATATTGTAACATGATGACTGATAAAAGGTCTGAAAACTCCTGAATAAAACCAGAAATTAGTTTACGGGGTCGGTATATTAAGACACATAAAATAGGCAATATTATTATATTATTTGCAAGGGACCTTACATTGAGTAAACAGAAATTAGCTGATATAAAAGCAGGGATTAAAGAAGTGGTTTTAACTGTGATAGGGTTGTTTCTGTGTGGACTTCGAGTGGATGTTGGCAGTACACACTGCTTTGCAGTGATTCTTACAGGAATCCTAACCGGAATAAGTGATTTGATGAAACCAGCACCACCAGAAATAACAACAGGAATCGGACTCCAGTTAGTTACAGCAGTGGAGGTAGCTTTATGACAGTGGATCATGGTATGGGTGTTGAGCCATGGAGAGTGTCAGTACCTGGGTTGGTCACCAGGGGGAGCTTGTGAGAAACACAGTACTGTGTGCTGCAAGAGTAGGTGGAGAGGAAGAAGGCTCCAGGTGGGATCTGTTAGAAAGGAAGAGAAAAGTATAGGAATCAGGTTAATAGATATACAGAGGAACATTATTCAACATTTACTAAAGTATATACTGATGCATCAAAGACAACTAACAACAGAGTAGTAGTCAAATAAAAGAATCAGTAACAAACTATCGGTATTTACATGAGAAATGGTAGCTATTCATTTAGCACTTGAGTGGGTGGAAAGAAATAAACCAAACAAAGTACTAATAAGATCAGATTCAAGCAGTGCATTAACCAGTCTCAAAAACATGCAATCAGAAACAAGACAAGATATTCTGGTGAAAATAGGTCAAACTGTGTATAGAATTACCAAAGCAGGAGTAAATGTGAAGTTCACTTGGATTCCAGCCCATATACAGTAGGTGTAGACGGAAATGAAATGGCAGAAAGACGCAACAAAAAAAGTAGAAGTAAATATGACAGTTAACTATAGTAAGGCGGAAGTTAAAAGCATAATCAAAGTAGAAATGAAGAAGAAGTGGCAGGAGGGTTGGAACAAGGAAAATAAAGGTAGAGTGTTCTACAGTATCCAAAGGGAGGTAGAAAGATGAGAGAAAATAGTAGAACAAGTAAAAAGGAAGAAGATATAATATCAAGAATGAGATTTGGGCACACTGGACTAAACAGTACGATGAAAGTAATTGGGAAACATGAAACTGGTATGTGTGAACAGTGTAATTATCAAGAAACGGTTGAACATGTAATTATAAATTGTCCTAAGTATCAGTGGCAAAGGAGGATTCTAAAAGACAGACTCAGTAGGGAGCAGATCAAATTTAGTATTACAGAAATATTACAACTGAACTCAGGGCAGGTGGGGTATAAGGCAATATTTATGTTTTTGGAAAAGACTGGACTTATTAAAAGAATATAGGTATTATAATTATTATTATTAGTAGTAGTAGTAGTAGTAGTAGTAGTATTTTCCTTGTTTATTTATTAATTATGATTATTATAATTATTATTTTATTTTTTGTATTGATCCTCTACCAGTAGTAGTATTCCATCCTGATCAACACTCCAGTTCAGAAGGTGGCGGTAATGCGCACCTAAAAGTTGTTTGCCAACCGCCATAAAGAAGAAGAAGAAGATTACGGTGGAGCCTGTCGAAACGACCTTCGAAGAAGAAGAAGAAGAAGAAGAAGAAGCAATCCCTTTCTGCCGCTGCTGTCGATTAATGAACGCCAAATGGCTGGCAGCAGGCTAGAGAGGTTTGGAACTGTATTCACCCGGTAAGAGAGCTTCAGTTAACACCGCCTGTAAGCGTTCGGTAGCTAGGCAGCGAGTATTGACTAAACAACAGCATTGAATATTAACGATACTGTATTGGGCTTCAAGGATATCACATTGACGCTTTTGAAAGCCATCTGATCAAAGGCAATAATAACATTTCATCAGATGGCTTACTTGTTGGTTATTTGGAATACGCCATGCTGTTTTAATCATAATGAGGGGTCTTCATCAACAATTTAACTTGAAGTAAATAGGTTGTCCCTGCAGCAGCGATTGGATCAGTAGCTGTCGTTCATCTACGTCATCATCATGATGTCCGACTGCTAATCTCGCAACAATGGGACGATAATTAAATACAAGTGTTACCAGATGGTCAAAACAAGACTGAAATGAACACATGGTCAATTAGAATGGCACTCAGTAGAGCGCAGACCTCCGCCAAGGCCTAACAGTGTCCTTTAATTCAATCAAGTGTCATCCAATATCGTCAACTTTTCTGGCAGAGGCCTCCTCCAAGTTTAGTGAAAACCTGTTAGATAGTTTTAGCATAATCCTGCTGACAAACCAACAAACATGAGGCATTCGTAAAACACTGACCATGAGGAACTGAAGAAAATTTAAAAAAAAAAAAAAAAAGATAAATGTGGAGGCAGCTGTGGAGGAGAGGACAAGACAGAGTGATACAAAAACGTTCTAAATCCAATGTTGCTTTACAAAGTATCAGTGACAATTGACTCATGTGAACCAAGTCCAATGTGGGTTTTAATGCACATCAGTTTAGCAGGTACACTATATAGGCTATGTCTTGTGTATTACACAGCTGTATCCTCACTATACTGCCCTAAACTATGATATCTGGTCATGGGTCACCACTCGCCCACGCAAAAAAAATGACAGCTGGTAACCACAGGGTTGTCGGAGGAAAGATCACATGTAATATCCTGCCATTGTGTCCTCAGGCCCCTCCAGTTTTATGGATGTGTGTTTGTCTTTAGATGGGTTGATTCTGGGGCTTGTTGCACTAACAGGGTTTACACCTGGTCTTAAGTCAGTCATAACTTGGCATTCTAAGTCTGACCTGATATTTACGCCGGTTGCAGCACCTGGGCCTTAGTCTTCTTCTTGCTAAGACTCGTAACAATCTAATGCCTGGTCAGGAGAAGGCATAAAGTGCAAATTGAGGCTGTGAGGTGTGTTCAACTGTGCAGCTGATCAGCTGTTAACAAGGTATATAATTCATCTAGTCACAGAGTAGCTGTCATAATGGTACAAAAAGGATAAATAATCAGAGTTTTGTCATGTTTCAGTTAATCAAATTTACCCTAACTCAACAACTCTCAAAGGTCCATCATTTTATAAAGGAGTCTGGGATTGGACTGCTTGGCATTCAGTGTTTTCTTGTGATGGCTATACAACACTCTTGATTCCATGGAAATGCGTTTTTCTTTTTCTTTGATCATTCATATATTAGATATCCTAATTTACACACTGAGATTGTTAACAGTGTGTCTTCACTTTTACAGTAACTGTGACACAACACATGGGAGATTAAGCCTAGTTTGGTCTTGAGAAGCTGCAGCTTTTACTCACTGACAGACTATGATATTCACTGTACATTTACTCTTAAAATGACAACTTGCTGCTAACTTTTCTTGTCTGCACTGCTCGTTTTCTCTCGCTCCACCACAGATATGTTATTCACACACATTACGTGCTGCTTTATTGCTTAAAGGAGCTATGCCACTCCTATAACAAATGTATCCTACTAACACTCGCTGTTGCTAGGCAACAGCCATAGTCACGTAGTATTCACATGAGCGTAGATCACTAGCCCCCTTCAGACTACCCTTTCAGTGTGGGAATCATGCGCCAATTCATTTCGCTGCAGCTCTGATGTGCCTCTGGATATGTAGTATTAGAGCCGCAGCAGAGGTGAGCCAGCATCTTTTTGAATGGATAAGCCAGAGGCACAGATCAGGGGTGTGTCGATCTGATGGTGTTCACAGTCTGACAGCTAAACAGATCTTCACTCATCAAATAATGTCATCCCGTAGGTCCTAATGACTCTACGTCACATTTCTGCCTAAAAAACAGTCTTGAAAAATATCACTGCGACGGTCAGCCCTCCTGACCGAGACTTCAGTGAACTTTCCCCCAGAAAACAGCATCCCTCCCCACAACTGAGAGAGTCAGACAGCGTTCTGTTTACTGATGGTGATTGGGCAATTATATAATTTAGAGTGAAAAACATAACTTTGTCGCTATCGGAATGTTTAGATTAACAGGTGGACACCGGGGGAAACACTTTCCGTGTGAAAAGGGCTACTGAGACCAGGTGTAGTCAAGACTAGGCTTAAGTTCTGTTGATGCAACCGACTTAGAGTCCATCCTTATGACTGGTTTTAACTAAGACCAACTTAGCAGTTACAACCAGTCTAGTAAAGACCAGTCAGTGCAACCAGCTCCTCAATCAACCTTTATTTGTATAGTGCCAGTTAACAACAAAAGTCATCCCGTGACACTTTGAGCAGGTCTAAACCATATTCCTGATGAACGTTGACTGAATCACAACCTCACTTTCAATTTGGTTAAGTTACACTATCAGAAGTGTTGCTTCCCTCCTCTGATCTTTTTTGTCTAAGATTTAATACTTAGCAAGAAAGCTCATTCAGAATTAGTTTAAAGTTATTGGAAATTTGTGAATGCGCCCTGGCGAAGACAGAACATAGAACAATCACATGCTGCTGATGGAAGGTCTGACCTAGGAAGGTCTGCAAGATGGCGGGCAAGAACAACTTCTGGTTCAAGTGAGAAAATATCAAATGACCGAATTAAGATTTACGTTGGTGTGTACAATAAAGGACCTCAACGAAACTTTGATTTAAGTCTCAAGAAGTGATTAGTGTTCTATATGAGACTGCACAATAACAGAACTTTCAGAATTTTTGCACACCTGAGACCAAATTTGTTCTTATTTATCTGTGTGTAAATTTCAGGTTTAGAATTGATGACACTGTTGTCAAATGCCACTTTAATCATCAGCTGTGTAATGGCTTCATCAACAGGGTTCGCAATCTGATGCACTCTGGTGTCATAAAGCCGCCGGAAAAACCCATCTGGTATGATGTATACGAGGCTTTTCCACCAAAGAGGGTCCCACTTCATGTGAAGCCACATACTAGACCCTTTACCAAGAAACGGGAGACTGTGCCTGAGGTCTTCTACAAAGAGGATGACATTAGAGCGTAAGTCAAGTACTCAAAATGGTGACAATGGTAACTGTGCTTCCATACCATCATTGTGAAAATAACACATGGATCAAAAGTGCTTTGTTATTTGTTAGTGGTAATTCATTAAGTGCAACATGGCCTCTGCTGTCTTGTTTGAGAGGTTTTATTTTTGACTCTCTCCACTGATATTCAGTTTCGATTGTGACACTGACTTGCAGATGTGCTGCATTATAGCTGTAATTTAAAAAAAGGTCACTTCAGGTCGGACGTCTGGCATTTTATTTAATGTGTGATTTTTCAAGCATAAATTTGCCCGGAATCACCTGTTCTGGCACCTGAATTTATTAGAACACTGGTTAATTTGGCATCTTTTTGGGTTTTGTTTGATGGCAGCTCATTGATGTTCTTTTAGAACGGTTTATGGATTGACTGTAGTGCCTGCTGATACCTTAGAGGCACTAAAGTCACCACAGTGGTGGCACTACTGGAGAACAGTGCCCAGTTGAAGAGAAATTAAATCAAGAAAGAATACTGACCTCAGTTCTCTCACAGAGTCTGTCTATCTCTGTCCTGAACATCATTGCTAGAGGAAGCTTGACTCCCACTTCTCCTACTGAAGCAACATTGTAGACCTTTTTAAAGAATGGCTTGTTATGGCATCATCACTTTATTTATTAAAAAGGACACAAAACAGATCCTTTTTACAGTTTGGAATCAAACAAGCATGAAAAGCACTGTGGTAATTACTGATTTAATACCTACAGATGAATCACAATACAGATGAAAGATTGAACACATAATATGTCTTTTCTTGTGTTATCTAGCACATTTTTTGTTATATTTCATACAGTTTACAGTGTCCTATAGTCATACAGGCTATATATTAGTGACTTCTTACAAGTTAAAATGATCTCTCTCATAATAAAGAATCACACATAAACAGTCATAGTGGAACCATTGCTAACATTCTTAACTCACTACTTTCATCACAATTTATTAAGTGATTTACAGTAATTATAAGTTTATGAAATGTTAAATTTCCCTTTATTAACCCCTTTAATTATTATTTTTTTTTTTTTTTACAGTTTTTTGTTTTTTACACACACAGGCCTGAAATGCACACATGCACATTAGGGCTGTCAAAATTGCTCCAAAATGACGTTCGAATATTTGATCTAAAAAAACCAGTTTTAACACGTCTTTGAAAACATACCTACACATTACAAAATAAGTAAATGAACTAATGGCCTATACCGTAAAACTTTTAGGACCGTGGACCTCTCTCTCGCTCGCCCCCCTCTCTCTCTATGCGCAAACTCCCCTCATGTTGCGAGTGGTGGAATGGTAAGCTAACTGTAGCTTACACAGCTAGCATACACCTTTATCTTTAGGCTCTGCATTTTTGCTGTCTACTGACCAAAATCTAAAGTATTTCCAAACGGGGTTTTTGAGGTTGCTTGGAGTCCAAACCAATCTGCTGCCGAGTTGGGCTCTGAACTTTCTGCCGATTCGTTTTTCTCTCTGCCATCTGCGTCTGCCACGGTTTTTGTCGCATCTCACTTTCAGCAGGGAGTGACGCTGTGCAAGTGACCTGTCCCTGACCCGTCATGCAGTGGGCCCACTCGCAAAGCAGCCGCTGATGTTTTTTTTTTTCCACAGTCGAATATTAATTTTTACAATCGAATCTCCATATTCGAACATATATTCGAATTTAGAATATTCGTTGACAGCCATAATGCACATACAGGATTGATGCACATGCATCCATTAATGTATGGAGTGATGTCGGAGCAAGGGGGCTGCGCTGTTATTAGGCACTCCGAGCAGATAGGGGTTTGGTGCCTTGCTCAATGGCACCTTGGCATTGCCAAGAAGATGAACTGGCATTTCTCCAGCTACCAGTCCATACTCTGTACTGACTGTGCAGGTCTTGAACCGACCACGTTTTAGTCCCCAAGCCAAGTCCCCACAGACTGAGCTACTGCTGCCCCTCAGCTCACCTGGATTTACAAATAAAATATGCCTGGATAGAAATCAACTTTTTTCATGTCATCAAAAATGTTGTAAGATGTTTTTGCATGCTCAACTCACCTATGACTGTGTGCCTTTCAGGAAGTTCTATGAGCACTATGGGACAGGTCCTCTGCCTTTTGATCTGTCCAAATCAAACTTTGCCTCTACATGTCAGAGGTATGTTTTTTCACTCCTGGTTCAGTGTTTTATGAAAAGATCATATACAAGCCTAAAAACAAATGCCAGAAGAGAAGAGGGGCTTTACATTTAAAGTGTGATCTAAATTATTTGGTAGAGGAGATGGTTTTTGGAATGCCAGAATCTTTTGGTAAAGTTTGGTTGAAATAAATAAATTAATAAAAATGGATTGTACACTCTGTTGCAAAATACATGAAACAAATTATTTCCATTCCAGTGTTCCCTAATTGTTGTTATTCTCTCGTTGATCCTGCAGGTTTGTAGACAAGTACACAGAGATCAAGCGCAGCAATGAGCTGGATGACGCTGCTGCATTTGAGGAGACAGGAAAGGCTTTACTTGCCGAGCGCATTGTGCTGAGAAGGAGAGGAGCTCGTTCTGTAAGAGTCTTCGTAAAGTACTGACTAAGGCTGCCACCTATTAATGATTTAAATCATCAGTCAAGGAGCTCTAAATCCAAACTCATGTTGTTAGTGAAATCATCCGCCTTTGTTGCTAAATTATTGTACTTAAAGCAACACAATTTCAAATAAGGGTGTGAAACTTTGGCAATCTCACGATCTGATTCGATTTAAATTTTTGGGTGTACGATCTGATTCAGAATTGATTTTCTATTCAGAACGAATTGATTGAAGATTGATTGTTGATTTAATGAATAGAAAAGGGGGCACCATTTTTTTAGTCATCACGTCCAGTTTATTGTGTGCTAAACCATTAATTGGGGTCAGAAAACTACTAAAATACAATATGAGACACAACTGGAAATTAAGATAAATGATCTGCAGCCTTTTTATTTTAAAAATTAAATAGCATTATGTAATTATTGAAATAATGAGAAAGCATGCATGAGTGTATGTGGACAACAAAATTTAGGGGGGTGCTCTGCTGTGTTATTTACAATATGAGTCCAGGAGTGAGAGCAGCCTCTCACTGCTAGACTCATGTTGTCTCATATTGTACTTTTTTAGAAGCAGGGTTTTTGAGCTAAAACACAATGAGCGGTTATTTTCTTGACCACAGTTTCTTTAACATGTTGAATGCTGCGGTGCGTGTTTGTTAGCTTGTTAGCAGTTGTTAGCTAGTCTTGTTTGTTACTGCAGACAGCTGCTCTGCTCCATTAATGCTATGTTGTAACATCTCGTGACGGCATAAAAAGTCATCACAAACATGTTGCCTGCTTAATGTTGGTCTTGCAAAGGTGATTATCCAGTGTGATGGCCCTAGGCCTTGAGCCAGTCTCTGTTGTCCTTTTCCTGTCTGTGCTCCTCTGTTCAGGTTCTCCCTGGTAGAGGGATTGGTGTCACCTGAGCCTTTATAAGCCAGGTGATTCCAAGATCGCTCGCTCTCTCTCCCCCCTGGAAGGCTGGTGCCTGCCTGGGCACTTCATTTGGTTTTGTGTAAGGTTTTGATTATGTTTAGTTTGCTTCGGTTAAATTCCCTTTTTAATAAATGATTTTGAGTTACTTAAGAAGTTACTGTGTGGACCTCCCTTCTTTGTTGTGCGCCACACTGAGCCGGGCATAACAAGTGGGGGCTCGTCCAATTTTGAACCAGAAACATGTCAATTTTTTGAGTGAGTTTGAGTGGTGTAATGGTGTTGGGAGGCCCACAGTGACAGTTTGTTGGTGGTAAGTTGAGCATGTAGGGGTTGAGACAGTGTATGCTGTTAAGATGCATGTAAGCTGGGTACCCAAGGAGAACGGTGAGTGTGGGTTATGCAGTATATGGCTGTGTGGATGATTGTAGCTGGATGGCTGTGCCATATGTGCTGTCTGGCTGGAGCATTTATTGTTTCCCCCAGGTAGGCTGTAGCAGCAGTCATCTCACAAGGAGAGGTTGCTGAGTTTTTGTTTTCTGGGCTGTTTGTTATTTTTGTGTGTTGTAGCATTTTGCTCGGGAGCCCCCCGAAGTATTGGCTGGGGCAGTTGGTCTCCCCCAATGCAGACGGTTTGTAGGTGCATAAATCCCCACCGCCAGTACTCACATGAAGACTAGGGTGATGTTAGTCAGTTTGGGCTAGGCAGTTAGGAGGGGGCGCTCTATGATCACTCAGTCTCCCTGTGGTTGTGTATTGGGTGACTCAGACTACCTTATATTGTTCCTTTGGATGTGTTTAATGTATTTAACTCTGGCTGTTTATCAATGTGACAGTATTGAACATGGAGATGGAGCATAGTAACACAACACTGGTCTTAGAGCTTCTAAAAAGACCATCTCGTAGCACTTTGACTCAGTTTGCAAAGGCAGATTTGATTGATTTGGCAACATATTTGGGCTGGTCAAGAATGGAAAAGGTGCCAAAGAAGGCTGAGCTAAGGGCTATTGTGGAGGGGCTAGCCATTTCTGCCAAGCTTTTGGAGGGAGTTCAGACTCCAGGGGCTCAAAGAGGTTCTGAACTTTTTGGTGGGACTTTATCATTTGAACAGTATATGCAACTAGAGCAAGAAAAGGCAAAAATGGAGGAGGGGAGATTACAGTTTGAGTTGGCGCGTGAGAGCCGTTCTAAAAGCATATGAACTAGCTCCTGAGGCATATAGGCAGAGATGTAGGAATTGGAAGAAAGGGGACAAGCAAACCCATGTTGAATATGTACAAGATATTTTGACTAATTTCACTCACTGGTGCTCTGCTTCGGAGGTAGACAATTATGACGACTTGTGTGATTTAATTGTGTTAGAACAGTTTAAGGTCAAATAGACAACAAATAGAGACAGGCGAGACAGACAGAACCATACGTGACAACAAAGTGAGAGAGATATGTAATCACCTGTCTCTCTCAGAAGAGTGTATTCAAGAGCAAGTTGCAGATCCCACGGTGAAACCTTTGTTTGAGTTGGTCTGTCCAGAAAGGGAGCTCAAGTGTGTTCCTAGTGGCTACTTTATTAATGAAGGATTGCTGTTAAGGAAGTAGGCTCATGTAGTGAACGGTGTGCAGGTAGACAGGGTTGTTCAGGTTGTGGTGCCCTCAAAATTTAGACACCTTGTGTTGAGCACATCACATGATGGAGTTGCAGGTCATCTTGGGGTGAAAAAAAACTTATGACAGAGTGCTCCGCCATTTCTTCTGGCCTTGTCTGAAAAGGGATGTAGCGATGTTTTGTAAAACTTGCAACACCTGTCAGTTAACTGGAAAACCCAACCAACAGATTAAGCCAGCTCCATTGTATCCAATTCCAGTAGTGGAGAAGCTGTTTGAATATCTGCTGCTTGATTGTGTGGGTCCACTTCCAAAGAATTAAGGCTGGGAGTAAGTACTTGTTGACAGTAATGTGTAAAAGTGATCGCT
Source organism: Pagrus pagrus (assembly GCF_965226575.1). Taxonomy (NCBI): domain Eukaryota; kingdom Metazoa; phylum Chordata; class Actinopteri; order Spariformes; family Sparidae; genus Pagrus; species Pagrus pagrus. Next base: position 35,382,304 of record NC_140188.1, read on the forward strand.
ATCCCGCTGCTTTTCCCTTGCACTCTATTAAAACGAAGCCGGTACTGAAAGCATTGACTTCCTTTTTGACTACCTTTGGCATCCCAAAGGTGGTGCAGACTGACCAGAGGAGTAATTTTATGTCTCACACTTTTTCCCAACTGGCGAAACAGCTAAAGGTTAAACATCAGGTGTCCAGTGCACACCATCCAGAGTCTCAGGGAGCCCTTGAGCGTTTTCTTCAGACAATGAAGTCAATGTTGCGTTCTTATTGTACAGAACTATCTCAGGATTGGGAGGAGGGCCTGCCATGGTTGATGCTTGCAATACGGGAGGTGTCACAAGAGAGCGCAGGTTTCAGTCATAAGGAACTGGTGTTTGGCCACACAGTTCGGGGTCCACTAGCTGTGTTGGGTGACAAGTTGAAGAATGCTGAGCTGCCTGATAATGTTTTGAACTATGTTAATGGTTTTTGCCGCCGACTTCATATTTCCTGTGCCACTGCTCACAGAAACCTTTTGTGGTACACAGAAAAAGTATTAGGAGTATTTCGATCGCAAAGCCGAAACCTGTCTGTTTGAGTCAGGGGATCAAGTTTTGGCTTTGTTGGCCATGATAGGTTCACCATTACAGGCAAAGTTTAGTGGGCCTTACACAGTAAAAAGCCATATGTCAGACAGGGACTAATTAGTATACACAACAGAGAGAAAGTGCAGTGGTGTTGTGTAAACTTATTGAAGCCCTATCATTCAGTTCACTCTACTTCAGGGGTAAAAGATGACTCGCTTTCCACAGACAGTCTCTCAGTGGGGTCTGTAAGGTCAAAAGCCACAGTTGGAGTCAGGCCTTCAGAGGATTTTGATGTTCCATCTGAGCCTATTCTTGCAGGGAGACTCAACAATTCTGAGTACCTGAACCATCTAGGCAGTCAGTTGGGATATCTGCCAGACACTCAGCAGGCGGAGCTAGTGAAGTTGCTCAATTGTCATTTGTCCCTCTTCTCAGATACACCTACACACACCAACCTGATTGAGCATGACATAGATGTGGGGATGCTCAACCAGTGAGACAGTGTTCCTACTGGCTGCCAATAGGGAAGCGCAAGTGGATGGAAAAGGAGGTTGAGTTTATGTTAGAACAGGGAATAGCAGAGCCAGCATGCTCTAGCTGGGCCTCTCCATGTCTGTTGGCAAATAAGGCTGATGGGTCAGATAGATTTTGCACAGATTTTAGGAAGGTTAATGCTTTCACCAAACTGGACTGTTATCCAATGCCTTATATGGAGGATTGCATTGATCAGGTTGTGAGTGCAAAATTTGTGACAAAGCTAGACCTTTTGAAAGGGTATTGGCAGGTGCCACTAATGGTAAGAGCCATGGAAATTTCATCTTTCATCACACCATGGGGGTTGTTTTCCTATTCTGTAATGCCTTTTGGGCTGAGAAATGCTCCAGCAACATTTCAGCGCCTTATGAACAGGGTGTTTGGTAGGCCGATCAGATCGGCGGAAATGGTAGGCTTTCCGCTGATCTGATCGGCTATATGAGATCGGTCTATATTTTGCATTTTATGCAATTTGTGAAATTGGCTGTAATGTCTTAATTCGCCAATCCGATCAATGACGTCATTGTCGTGCTGAAACTCCCCGCAGATGCTCCCATTTCATAGATTGCAGACGGCCTGTGTCCCACCCATCCCACCCACTCCGAAGAAGCTCCACACCACCGACACGCCTGCCCGAACCCGACAGCCAGTTTTGAGCCCTGTCACGATGTGATGGACAATAAAGTTTTTTTAATCTTGAATCATTGGCTGTCGGATTCAAACAAACACGCCGGCGGTGCAGGACCCCCCGAAAGCGAACGAGACAGACAAAACCCAAGCCACCAGCAATCCGTGCAACACTAGAGTACCTCGTGGGGGAGCATCTGGAAAATGCCCCAACACGAAAAATTTAATCAGGCACCTGGATAAGGAACACAAGGAGGAACATGCTGAGTTCAAGAAACAGAGCATGGAAAAAGAACAACAAACACCGAAACAGATGCTAAAGCAAACTACTTTAGACAGTACCTGTCCATATAGCCGTGACAGTGAGAAGGCAAGGGGTGGCACAAGGAAACTTATGGAGTTTATCGTGCTGGCCGACCTGCCATTTAATATTGTGGAGAGAGAACCCCGCATTTCAACGTTTGCTGGCATACTTTGATCCACGCAGTAAGTTGTTGCGCCCATTATTTCTGTCTCAAGTTATTTTGGTTTGACCTGACTGAACTTTGAACTTATGTCTGTCCAGTCCTTGAATGCCCTCTAGAGGTCATTGATGTTTTACCCTTGCATCTCTGTCAGTTTGGGGTATGGCAAAGATTGTTAAACATTGGCAAAAATGCTTGAATACTTTTGTTGATACTCAGTAAACAGTACATAAGTATATTCAGTAAGTTATTTAAATACACATATTGCTCCCTCACGTGATCGGATCGGTGATCGGTTTATTTTAACTCTCTGATCGGTGATCGGCCCCAAAAATCCTGATCATGTAAAGGCTAGTTAGTGGGTCTAACGGGGTGTGCGGTTTATTTGGATGATGTCGTGGTGTTCAGTGACATGTGGGATGTTCAACGTTTGCAGGCAGTGTTTGACCGGCTGGTAGAAGCAAATTTGACTGTCAACCTAGCAAAGTGTGAGTTTGCCAAAGCGACAGTGACGTATCTGGGTAAGGTTGTAGGCCAGGGTGAAGTTCGTCCAGTGCAGGCTAAGGTGGAGGCCATTGATAAATATCCTGTGCCAACATCCATAAAGGAACTGATGCGGTTCCTGGGGCTCGTAGGGTATTACCGCAGTTTTTGCCACAATTTTACCACTGTGGTGGCTCTGGTCTTTCCACTGTCAAGCTGCTTTCACTTGTGTAAGAAAGCTGATCTGTTCTTCTCCTGTTCTTGCAGCTCCTTATTTTGAAAAACCTTTTAAGATACAGGTGGATGCAAGTGAAATTGGTGCTGGAGCTATCCCCCTACAGGAAGGGGAAGGGGGAATTGATCCTGTCTGCTCCTTCTCACGTTTAATCGTCACCAGTTAAATTAATCAGTTGTTGAGAAGGAGACATTGGTGTTGATTTGGGCACTTAAGTTTTTTAAAGTGTATGTTGGACCATCATTGCAAGTTACAGTTTACACTGATCACAACCCTTTGACTTTCCTGTCCAGTGTGCAGAATAGCAACCAGAGACTTATGCGTTGGTTACTGTTTCTTCAGCCTTGTACACTAGACATACGTCACATTAAAGGTCGGGAAAATGTAATGGCCGACGCACTTTCTTGAGCTCCATGTTGAGATCACGAAGGGGGTCTTCGTTTTATGGGGCGGGGGGCGACGGCCCTTGGCCTTGGGCCAGTCTCTGTTGTCCTTTGCCTGTCTGTGCTCCTCGTTTTAGGTTCTCCCTGGTATGGCCCCACCCACATCGTCGAGGGATTGGTGTCACCTGAGCCTTCATCCACCTTATTCCTAGCCCCCATGATGCCTTGCGTGAATTATGGCCGCGATTTCCGGTGAGAACCGGAAGTCGCGTCTGTTTACATGGTAATGGTAGACGCTAATCCGGTTTTTATGAGGGTTAGAGAGGTAAAACATGTGGGAACACCAGCTGTCAGAGCTTAAACGAGACAACATTACAATCCCATTGCCTACTCATATAGAGGGGTGGGAGGATGACATGAAGAAGTGGCCTTAGATAACATACAGCTGCATTTTTAGCTACTTTCTTAACTCTGTCGCTTCGGACGGGGAGGCAATGAATAATCTGAAAAGTATCAGTATCTGCACAGTAATAAGCTTGGTCCCGTTTTGCTATAAGAGGTCGTGGGACACAATCTTATTTACCGTAAGGCAGACGTAGCGCCCAGCCAAAGCCTTAAAGTCCCTCATCACCGAGCCTGGGTGTCAGTGTCAGCATCAGGTGAAATCCAAATTGCAGGGTGTTCATGAATTGCAGGTAAAGGCAGATCTTGCAGCCATGCTGCTGCCATCCTTTGGAAGGTAAATGTTGATTGGTCTGGTAGTTTTTAACCCTCTGGGACCCTTTAATAAAAAATTTTAAAAAACTCCCACTTGTATCCTTAGGGACAACAACGGTTTCATTCCCACCGCAGTAACTATCTTGAACTCTGTACACTGAGGAACAAGCATGGCCCTACATGAACTGTAATTGTAATTGTATGTTTGACTATATATTAGGGGTGTAACAATACATGTATTTGTATTGAATTGTTTCGGTACAGGACGTTCGGTTCGGTACAGGGCTGTGCACGGGTGAGTTTCCAGAACGGAAGTTGCGTGTGTTTATTTTCTGCCTGTAGCTACACGTGCAGCCCGTTTACATCATGGCTAACGCTAGCGAGAAACCAGAGCTTGAAGACCCCCCTTGTTGCTTAAGTCTCCTGCTTGGGAACACTTCGGCTTCCTGTTTAAATATTGCAACAGAGAAAGACGAGTCCGGCACGGTGCAGTTCCGCCGAACAGCTGGAGAAACGAAACCGAGGAATTCCCGTGATAATTACATAATCACACACGACTGCAGTTATACGTGTTATAAACATAACACAAAGTGTAGAAGAAGAGCGCGTATTTGTCTCTTTTTTTGAGGTTTTTGTGCTTGTATCAACGCGGAGTGTTTTATTTTGAAAATCAACCGGATGTGTTGTTGTTGTTTCGTGTCAGACTTCCTGTCTGCTCTGTGCTAAATTCGGCTGAATTTCTGCGTTGTGCCGCCGCACTTGAAACGGCACCACCCGAGTGTGAATATCACTGCTACAAGAAAAAAAAATTACCTTAGTGCAAACGCAGCTGACTTTGGCAATCAAGCAGCCTCTCCCTAGCAACTCAGCCCGTATGAACAACACACCAGTGCAAACCTGGCAGAGGAACTTAAAGAGACAGTGAAAATAATTCATTTAACTTATTACCAGGCAGCACTTCACAACAGTATTCTATTTTTTTTTTTATTTTCATATTTTGTATAATGTTACAATAATTGTTGGTTTACAAAATTTCCGAATAAACAACAAGCAAATTTATGTTTTGCATTTTGTTCCCGTACTGTACCGAAAATGAACCGAACTGTGACCTCAAAACCGAGGTACGTATCGAACCGTGATTTTTGTGTATTGTTACACCCCTACTATATATGTTATATGTCTGGAACCTGTACCAATGAGCTGTACTGGAAGCAAATTCCACCAGCCTGGCTGTGTGGTCATTAAAAGAATCAATCAATCAATCAATCAAATGACGCCTGTAAAAATGTATCAGATAAATATTTCTTTTTTCCTGCTCAGATCTTTTCAACCTCAGTCCTTATCAAAACTGCCAAATATTGTTTTGTTTTTTTTCTCTGCATTTCCTTGTGTCTGGGTCATTCCAGTGTGTGGCCTAGTGTCCCTCCTGAGCTCTCTATTAATCCATCGGATCAAATTTCATTCTGTCTTTGTGGCCATCCAGCTCTCCATGATGGAAACGATTACCACGCACAAAACCCTCATTTAAATACTGCGGTTTGCGCGTGCTGTCATTTGTCATTGTCATTTTTTCGTGCGCTAACCAAACACGCAACATTTCACCAGCACGCAATTTAGCGCCCCTTAACTGGGATCTTAGTAGATCAGGCCCTTAGTGGATAGGCCTGGATAATAGGTAAATGACGTCATCTGATGATCAACAATAAAAATGATCAATTTTACCTCTTTCCAACCAGGGAGGGCACCGACATTGCAGAATGCACGATTATATCCTATTATAGCTTTGCAATGAAAAAATGCGGTTAATGTCAGTCTATGGGACAAAAACGTCCACTTAGAGTACATTAAGGTGAAACATTTTAATCCGATACTAAACAAAAGCTAATACTGCATCAAAATATTTTTTTTTTTAACTAATCTTTGACATATCCAAGGCTGTGATAACACGTAAAAAATCTCCGGTCTCAGTTATTATATTGAAAATCTGTCATTTTGTGTCAAGTCAGTTACACCCTACATTGTCATTTAAAATACTGAAATCCTAATATATCTAGAAAAGAAAACGGTAAACTTTCAAATAAACCGCTAGCAAACAATGGCTCATTGCTACTTCCGGTGAGAACCGGAAGTTGCACCCATAATCGTTTCTACAGCAACGACCCCAGGAATAAGGTGGATAAGCCCCCCCCCCCCCCCCCCGGAAGGCTGGTGCCTGCCTGGGCTCTTCATTTGGTTTTGTTTAAGGTTTTGATTATGTTTAGTTTGCTTCGGTTAAATTCCCTTTTAATAAATGATTTTGAGTTACTTAAGAAGTAACTGTGTGGACCTCCCTTCTTTGTTGTGCGCCACACTGAGCCGGGCATGACCAGTCATTAAATAAAAGAAACGCTTGCAACTGCTGCCTTGTTTGAAGATGAACTTCAACATAACCCTAGCATGTGTACTCTGTAATTTTTTTGGGTGCTGCACCACCCTTGCAATTTTGTTCCGTTGTTCTCGCTCCATCAACATCATGCTACTAATTAACATTTGGAAAGATTTTTGACATCCATGAACAGATGCTGAATTGTGGGAGACGAGAATAGCGAGTCAAATTGAATTGATTTTTACCCACCCCTAATTTTAAAGCATGGCAAGCTACAAAATCTTTCAAACCAAGCAAGTCTCAAAACAAGCAAACTGCAAACCTAACTATGTTAGCAAATATCATACTTTATTCAAATTCAAAGTATGGATAGATACAGGTAGTGGGTGTAGTCAACCTACGAACTCCCATTATAACTGTAGCTGCAGCACCTTTCAAATATTTTCCATGCCCAAAATGACAAACAGTTCAGAGGCCAAATGCATGGCTAACAGCCTTAACGATAATTTAATATAAGGTTATGTCTCCCCTTATATTTTATGTCCACCTCATCATTTCATCTGCAGCTATCTCTAGAAAACCTTGTGTATGCATTGTGTGAAGTATGCATGAGGAAGGTGCCTTCTCACCCTACAGTCTTCTTTTATACCAGTTTATATGTGGGATAAGGCATCAAATGATTTTTGGGTGCACACATCATTTATACATCTGTCCCCAGCTGTGACAAAACATATAGCCCCAGATGGCAGTTTTGAAAACTTGATCACAGCACCATTTTTATCCTGCAGGTTTCAGCAGAATCCAGGGATCCAGTGCTTGAGTTGAAGCTAACGGACATGTTGGCAGAGCAGCAGTCAGTCAGCGCTTCCAGCGAGGAGACGATGGGGTACACCATGCACACACAAGCGCCATAGACTTTCAACGGCTCAAGGACCATCTGATAAGCTGCAGATTCAGGACTTTAAGAAGCTGTAGTTCTGTTTGCCTCTCCTCTCTCATGATGATCATCTTCAGATAATGGTTTTATTTCGACCACCAAGTCTTGACATGTTATGTCAGGGATCCCAACATCAGAAACTTCCGTGTGGACTGTTGGCATGCCAGCTTCATGTTTCCTAGGTTGATGTCACTCAAATACAAATTTCCACGGTCCACTGCACCACCAGCAGGATGTTGTCATTAAAGGATCAAAACAGCTACAAATCAGGCTTTATTGCAATGGAAAATGGTTCCCCAAAGAATGGAAATTGTCCTTACATGCATCGGTAGAATTCTGTAACTGTGTTGAAATTAATTGTGAAATTAAAGTTACTCTTAATAACTTATAATGGTTTAATAAGTGTTTTACTTTTCCAGTAGTGGCATACATTGTGTAGACTGAAGAACTTATGTCACTGCATGGCTGGAGCATCGTCAGTCTTTATGTCCAGTTGTCTATGGTCTAAGCAAATCCTCTCAAATAAGTTGCTGGGAGTAATCAACACTCTGTTGTGTAATTTCCCTCAATCAGTTAGGAGACTAGTGATGGGAATTCCGGCTCTTTTAAGAGAGCTGGTTCTTATGGGTCGGCCCACTAAAAAGAGCCAACTCTTTTGGCTTCCAAGTGGCTCCTCAGATTTTTTGTTGCTTAAATTAATTTATTACCAAAAATAATGTAAAATGATGTGTAAATTTAATTACTAATGTACAAAACATACATTATATCAAATGTTTATTATTTATATGGCTTATTATACTCAACATGGAACAGAGTGCTCCAAAAAATACTTTCTAAGTACATGGCCTTTTGCACAAACTGTCATAGAGCTCTGGGTTGTAGGTCTAGGTGGTTGTGGTGGTGTACTGTAGGCACTGCAGCAGCAGCAATCGTTGCAGTAGACAAACTGGCACGTTCATTAGTTGCAGGTTCACTTGCTTGTCTTTTTTCTTCCAACTTCACTGTTGAATGTACAGTTCTAATGTGCCTGTGTAGGTTATTTGTAGAGCCTGCTCGATATCAGATTTTAACCTTGCATACGCTACACTCGTTTTACTGCGCTTCCTGCCGTCACTCATTTTCTCACCTTTCCAATTAAATTTTTTTCAATTCAAAGGGGGCTTTATTGGCATGAAAGTTTTAACAACAATGTTGCCAAAGCATCTGTCCAACACTCGGACAAAACACAACAAATAACAACATGAACAGCAACACAACACCAAGTGTGTGGGGGTGTGTGTGTGTGTGGGGGGGGGGGTCGGTCGGTCATTCGCTGTCCCTCAGGTTGTGGCATGTTGACACATACTGGGCAGCAAGATATGCCCTGTCTCCTTCTCCCAGGAGTATTTTTAATTTTGAGAGGTCATTCAGCTCTTTGAAATCTGAGATCGCAGAATTGAACTTGTTAAGATAAATGTTCCTCGTTTCGTTGAATGTTTTACATTGTAGGAGAAAGTGCATTTCTGTCTCAAACTCACCTGTCGAGCAGTGACCACATGTTCTGTTTTCTTTTGGATGCCATGATTTTTTGTGTCTTCCTGTTTGGATTGTCAGTTTGTGGTCACTGAGCCTGTACTTGGTTTGGATCTGTCTCTGCTTTCTATCTCTGACAGTGGAGAGATATTCTGCTAATTCATAATCTCTTTTTAGGGCTAGATAACATTATAATCTACTTTGGCTTTTAGTTTCTTCTTTCCAATGTTCCAGATAGGTTTCTTTACATTGTGTAATTTGTAGGGCCGGGACTTTAACGCTTTAATTAAGATTAATTAATTACACAAAATTTAATGCGTTAAAAAAATTAACGCATTTAAATCGCACTTATTTTTGCACCGCGGAACGTTTCTCACTGGATGAGTTTCAGGCGTACCGATTATACTGGAGCACAATTATTTAACGAGTTAAAAAGTCGACACTGATCACTGCCCATGGATCTATAAAGTTTTAATGTAGCCTGAACGCAGCTCAAACCGACCCGGTGCCTCAGCACTGCGACCAAGCTTTGATAAACACACCGGATCTGCGCCAGTTTACAGGATCCTCCTGTAGTTTAGCTGGTCGCTACTGTTTAAAAAGCGCTCGTCGCAGTGGAGCTGAGAACAGCGGAGTTTCCTCTGCTGCAGCTGAACAGCTGACATGTGGTCAAGACGTAGGTAGCCTACAGACCTGTCACTGTCTCACGTTGCATAAGACTTCAACCTCAGTGCTCTCTGTCTTCAGACTGTCCTGACCTGTCCCTGAACATCACACAGGGAAAACATAGAGCTGCCTGTGTTTTATTAATGTTTACATCAGGCTGACTTCAACAAATCAGTTTATGCTACTGTGATTTAAGTAGTTAAATACAGTAATCATAGTGTAGTGGAAGGAAAGACCATTTACCAAATAACGTGTTACTTAAACATTTTTCATTGTGCTGTGCTCTAAAAATAAACTAACAAACTAGTGTAGAGTCCTGTATAAGGAATGTTCAGCTTAAGTTTTCCCCTTAAATTTAGGTTCTCAGGAAAATCGCATCTTATCAGGTAATCGTTAATCGATCGATAAGGTCCATCAACTAACGATTAATGAATTAATCGATAATTTGCATCCCTAGTCGGTTGGTCTTGGTTAAGTACCACCTTGAAAAAAAAATAAACAATGTTTTGTTGCTTAAGCTTATGTATTCAGTCATTATTCAATGGTATACTAAAACCCATATGAAAAAAAGTGCTTCTCACTGTTCTCAGGTCAAATATTTATATGCGATTAAAAATGCGATTAATTTCGATTAATTAATTACAAAGCCTCTAATTAATTAGATTAATTTAATCGAGTCCCGGCCCTAGTAATTTGCTTTACTCTGATTGGTGTTTGGAGAGCAGTGTAATTGTGAGGCTGGTCAGACTGTCTGAGAGGGGGCAGTTAGCCTCAGTACCAACTGACACAGGGGACTCTTTTCTGGGCTCAGCTCTTGAGTTTGGAGTGCTTTGGAGTTGAGTTCAGGTGGTTAAAAAAGTTGAGCGTTCTCTTTTGAATGTTAATTATCAGTGGGTATCTGCCTAATTCTGCTTGTTGGTGTGTTTCTGTGTACGTGTAAAATGTGTCTGCAGAATTCTGCATATAAAGATTCTGTTGGATATTTGACCCAACGGGTATAGCTCTGATGACTGAGTGGACCCCATACTTCACTACCGTACAGTGCAATGGGCTGGATGACACTATCAAATATTTTAAGCCAGATTTTGACTGGAATTTGGAAATTATAAAATTTTCTCTTAATTCCATGTAGGGCTCTTCGAGCTTTTTCTTTTAGTGCATTCACTGTCATGTTGAAACTCCCTGATGCTGTAATGGTTATACCAAGGTAGGTATAACTCATGCAATGTGCAATGATATGATTATTTATGGTAAATTATTTATGGTAAATCGGTTCTCCTGACATCTGGGGCGTTTTTGAATGACATTAGTTTTTTTCATGTTTACTGCCAGGGCCCAGTTCTTACAGTACTTTTCTACTATGTCCAGCTGCTGCTGTAGTCCTTGTTCATTAGGAGACAGTAGAACAAGGTCATCAGCATAAAACAGACTTCACCTCTCTATCTAGGAGGGAGAGGCCAGGAGCAGCACATTGATCCAACTCAACAGCAAGTTCATTTATATACACGTTAAATAAAGTTGGACTTAAATTGCAACCCTGGCGTACACCTCTTCTTTGGGTGAAGAATTTAGTTTGTTTGTCTCCAATTTTAACAGCACACATATTTTCCAAATACATTGATTTAACCAGATCATACATTTTGCCCCCTATACAACAGTGTAGAAGCCTGTAATAGAGCCCGTCATGCCAAATAGAGTCGAAAGCTTTCTTGAAATCACTGAAACAAGTGAATATCTTACCATTTTTTGTTTGGTGTACATGTTTGTTAATTAAAGTGTGAAGGGTATATACATGGTCAGTCGTGCTGTGTTTTGGGAGGAAGCCAATTTGACTTTTACTCAAGATGGAGTGTTCCTCAAGGAAATCTAGTATTCTTTTATTTAGAATACTACAGAATAATTTACCTAGACAGCTGCTGACACAGATGCCATGGTAGTTATTAGGGTCTGATTTGTCCCCACTCTTATGAATGGGGGAAATGAGCCCTTTGCACCAGATGTCAGGAAAGCATCCAGACTGTAATACAATATTAAACAACTTTAACACTGCACCCTGCATCTCTTCCCAAGTAATTGGGAAATCAAGGGGTATTGGTTGTCTTTAATTGTTTCTTGTTTGGAGTTTTTCTTGTATAATACATTGATCTGAATTGATTTGATTTATTGGTATATCTTTGTACAGATTTTCAAAATGTGCTCTCCAGATGTCACCATCCCCCCCCCCCCCCCCCCTGCCGAGCTGAAGTCAATGATGTACCCGTTGTTATTCTCGAGGTTTGGGAAGACTGAGTGGAGGGCAGTGGATATGGCATCCCCTGTAGATCTGCTGGTTTTGAAAGCACACTGGTGAGGGTCCAGGCTAGCAGGAATGTTGTTTTTGAAGTGCTGGAGACACAGTTTCTCAAAACACTTACCACAATAGTGGTTAGACTATACACACACACACAGCATACTTTTTTTGGTACAAATCATCAACATATTGGACTAAAAAGCTATGTTTAGGGAAAACTTAACTGGACAAAATTTCTTGCAAACTGCTATTACAAATAACCCTGTGGACATAGGGTCTACTTTTTAAATTTAAAGATAAAAGTAAACCAGTATTGTTATGCCGGGTCAACATGAATGCTAAAGAAAGCATTGGCCAATCTATCATCATTAACCACTTGCCCACAGTTTTTCAGGAACCCCCTCCAATGCAGGATGGGCTCTTCATCACAAAATTATGGTCCATAGAGGGAAATTAATCAGAATCTGTCAATTTAACTGTTCTGTGGGCACTCAATGCACAGCGAAAAGGGTAAATGGTGGCTCCCCAGTCTTTGACCTTGTGACTAGTGACAAAGTTTAAGGTGGTCCCAACAGACATCTATCGACAAATGTGCTAACGTTGTAAAATGTGATGTCAGCTCTATTCCTGGGGGGTGCAACAGCAACAACATAATATGATATTCCTACAATTCTGTTGTCTTCAAGAAGATGAAACTTGGCACATGGGTCCTCTATGACCATGTGCATGTCATAATGAAGTATGGTACCAGCAGCGCTACCAGACACATTTCTTCTCTGCTGCCAGCTATGCCTTTTGATGCTCATCTGTTGTTATAAGTAATCACTGGCTGTGGTTCAGTGTCAGAGAAAACTGACCATTTTCAGAAGGTTGGTGGTTTGAGCCCTGGCTCCTCCAGTACAAGTTCTTAAGTGCACAAGCTGCAAGAAAACAGCAGCTTTCAGCAATCACATCTGGTCCACTTCTTCTCCTACATTTTTGCAGATAGACACATCATTCCAGTTTTCATATGTCAAGTGTATTTGTGTCATTGTGGCTTATTACTTTTTTTAGAGAATATATATTATGGTTATAGATATATATGAATTTGTTATTTAATATTTTTGTGAAAGGCTGTCTTTGGAGTCATATCTTCAACAATATCTCTGACTATATTTACTACAGTAATCATAGTCTACTTGGCACACAGATGTCCTATGAAGATATGCTCAATATATTAAAGTATTTATTCAATAGCACCACCAGGTTTCTCAGTTATTAAGCAATTTGGGTTTTTGCTAATAACTCACGTACTATTTGGAGTAGAAGAAAGATTTTTCTGCAATGGGTTTCTTGAATTTTTGATATCAGTCACTGTTTGTCTGTAACTGGATATATCAAACTTTTGAGGGTGTGGCCTGATGAACTTGACAGGCCTTCAATAGTATTTCTGATCAGTATCAAATTTGGGAATGCAGGTACAACCACACTGCATGAGTATGTAAAATATTGTACAAATCTACATGCAGGGGGTGCTACAGTATCAACAAGGTACGATATTCTTGCAAATCTGATGCAGCAATCCCACACATTTTCTTAAGAAAATGCAAATTTTTCTAGTTTCTATTAATATTTTATCTACTTGCTACCCATATTCTTTTTATTTCTAATTAAATAATCAAATATATTATGTATGTTAGCATTGTTACTGACTATTAATACTGTTGATGATAATGGTAGTGGTATTATTTTCATGATTTGTTTTCACTGTGTTTTTATTATATGGCCTTTACCAACATCATACTAGCTACATTTGCTTAATGGAAGTAAATAATTTTCTAGCCATGGAAGAATTTAGTATGTGTTTTAGCAGTTTTTCAACTGCAGTTCACACATAGAAGGGATTCCCATACCCACGTCGACACATTTGTTTGTTTGAGTCCCAGACAGCAGGTAAAGAGCACTTGTCAAAGTGGATAGTGGAGGCTATCACCTTGGCTTACTCTGTAACAAGACAGTTGCCCTCAGAGGGCCTGTTACAAGGCATCACAGTGGAGGATGTGTGTGTGCTGCTGCCTCTCAGGCCACCCCACATACCTTTGTGAGGTTTTAAAGCATTGATATGAGAGAGTCAGTGGTAGCTCATTTAGTTTTGAATGCTGCTAGACATTAGTTTATAGGTATTATTGCTGGTTTCACGACTACTTATTTTTACTAGTGTTGTGATAGACTACTCACGATGTGTTTATGATCTAACTTGTGCAACAAACCGGATACCTTCACTGCAACTCTGTAGCTGTCTGTAGCTCCGCTACTTTTTATTTCCGTTCCTTAGGCAACAGTAACCATAGATATATATTTGTTACATTCTACTCCGGTACTGGAGTTTCAGAATAAAAGCATACATGGAACATCATAGAATATTACATCTCCTTTCAACGGAAAAAATAAGCTGTGCTTATGCAAGTCACAGATAACAAATAATTAAATACTTTGACAGTCCGTTGGAGTCCAGAACATCAAATAACACAATATGCTGCTGTCTTAAGTTCCATAGTGCAAACAATTTTTTTTTTCAAAGATAAGTCTCAAAAATAATTAACAGTCTCCTGTTGATTCAGTACATATATGTAAATATTTCCAAACATGGCAATAGAACATTTTTAAATAAATGTGTCTTATTCTTTCAAGAACTTTTTTTTTTTTTTTAACACAAGTCAAATTCAATTTTCATTCAAACACCTATTCAAACTCAATTTTCATTTAAAATGCAATATTCAGTTTTCACAGCAGCATGACATACATTTTTTTTTTTTTTTTTTTCATAAGGAAGTTATAAGTCAAAGGCTTTCCTTGACTTAATCACACGGCCATATCTGGTACGATAAGGCCCAGAGTGATCTGGCTCACTCACAGACACAGGTTGTTGCTGGTCATTTTCTGTGTCTCGTCCAGCGTCATTCTCACTGATCTCTGGCTGTTGTATGACAGATATGTGGTTGCTGATCAGATGACGTTGGTTGCGCCTGAAAGTCAAATTAAATCAAATCAAATCAAATTTTATTTGTATAGCCCAAATTCACAAATCACAGTTTGCCTCAGAGGGCTTTACAATCTGTACAGAGACGACACCCTCTGTCCTTCGACCCTCGATTCGAGTGAGGAAAAACTTGCCCCAAAAAAGGCCCTTTTAACAGGGAAAAAAATGCGGAAGAAACCTCAGGGAGAGCCACAGAGGAGGGATCCCTCTCCCAGGACGGACAGACGTGCAATAGATGTCGCATGTACAGTGCAGATCAACGAGATCACAATGTATTCAATTATAAGCGATGGTTGACAGGAGTGAAAGTACATAAAGATGTATTACAGCAATAATAATGAAATGCACATGGAAATGTGATTACTAGTGATAACAGTAGTAGTGATTAATGGTAAGGATAGTATGTAGTAATGCATTACAATAATAGTAGTGGAACGTATGTAACAGATGTGACTAATATTAGCGACAGTAGTGGTGGGTGTCAGGCAGGGTCATGGCAGTAGGCGCATCCACGATCCGGCAGGGTCATAGCAGTAGGCGCATCCACGATCAGGCAGGGCCATAGCAGTGGGCGCATCCACGATCAGGCAGGGCCATTGCAGTGGGCGCATCCACGATCCACGACCCGGGCGCAGGATCCATGGGAGCCTGTAGGACTAGAAAGCACAAGGACTCCGGGGAAGAAGTAAGTCAGTGACATGCAGAGATGGGGCATGTATACAGGCATAATGTATACAGATGGAGAGGAGAGGAGAGGGGAGGAGAGAGAAGCTCAGTGTGTCATTGTCCCCCGGACTAGGCCTATAGCAGCATAACTAAGAGCTGGTCCAGGACAGGCCTGGGCCTGTACTGGCCCAGCCCTAACTATAAGCTCTATTGAGGAGGAAGGTCTTAAGTCTACTCTTAAAGGTAGAGAGGGTGTCCGCCTCCCGGACCAAAACAGGAAGATGGTTCCACAGAAGAGGAGCTTGATAGCTGAAGGCTCTGGCTCCCATTCTACTTTTGGAGACTTTAGGAACTACAAGTAATCCTGCGTTCTGGGAGCGTAATGCTCTAGTTGGGTGATAGGGTAGTATGAGCTCCTGGAGATATGATGGTGCCTGACCATTAACAGCTTTGTAAGTTAGGAGAAGGATTTTAAACTCTATTCTTGATTTTACAGGGAGCCAGTGCAGAGAGGCCAATACAGGAGTAATATGATCTCTTTTCTTAGTTCCTGTCAGTACACGTGCTGCAGCATTCTGGACCAGCTGGAGACTCTTTAGAGACTTGTTAGGGCAGCCTGATAATAGAGAATTACAATAGTCCAGCCTGGAAGTAACAAATGCATGGACTAGCTTTTCTGCGTCTTTTTGAGACAGGATGGGCCTGATTTTTGCAATGTTACGTAGATGAAAAAATGCAGACCTTGAAATTTGTTTTATGTGGGAGTTGAAGGACATATCTTGATCAAAGATAACTCCCAGATTCCTGACGGTGGTGCTGGAGGCCAAGTTAATGCAATCCAAACTCGCTATATCATTAGATAATGCATCTCTAAGGTGTTTAGGACCAAGTACTATAACTTCGGTTTTATCTGAGAAACAGACTGAGAAAGTCTGTCCATCGCCAGTTCTGATGTGGTAGCTACGTGGTGTTTCAGCTGGTTGGATGACTGTTGCTGGTTTTCATGTGCCATCTCCTTGCTGGAAACTGATGGGTGCCCCGGCATGTAGCAGTGATAGGGGTTTTGTAGATCTGCTGTAGTGCTCTTTTTGGCGCTGTTGGCAGCTCTCTCTCCTTGCTCGTACAGTGTCCTGGGGGGTTACCTGAGGTCGTAGTTGTAGAGTTGTGTTGGGCAGGATGGAGCGCAGCCTGCGACTCATCAGGATTTGAGCTGGTGATTTGAGTCCATCAACTGGAGTGTTTCTGTACTCCAGCAGGCTGAGGTACGGGTCTCTCTTGTCCTCCTTGGCCTTGGTGAAGATCCGCTTTGCAGTCTGAACTGTCTTTTCTGCAAGGCCGTTGCTCTGCGGATAATGTGGGCTTGAGGTGACATGCTGGAATCCTCACGAGTCTGCAAACTGTTTAAACTCATGTGAGCGGTAGCATGGCCCGTTGTCACTAACCACTTTTTTTGGGATGCCATGCCTTGCAAATACTGCTTTCATTCTGTGAGTGACAGCAGTGGTGGTGATGTGTTGCAGGCATTCCACCTCAAAGTACCTGCTGAGGTAGTCACAGATAAAAATATAGTTCTCTGAGTTCCATGAAAATAGGTCTGTTCCTACAGTCTCCCACGGGTTCTCTGGGATCTCATGTGAAAGCATGGGCTCTTTTGTGTTGGCACTGCGATGTGTTTGGCAGATGTCACATTGTTTAACCATTTCCTCTATCTGCTGACTCATGCCTGGCCAAAACATAGCGTCCCGTGCTCTGTGCTTAATTTTCTCCACTCCAAAGTGTCCAGTGTGTATGCAGCGTAGCATATGAGGTCTGAGGCTGTGTGGAATGATTATCTTCTCACCTTTTAGAAGGATGCCATCAGCCTCAGTGATTTCATCACGGTGGTTCCGATATTCACTGACGTGTGGGTGACAGTTTTTTCTTGTCTCCGGCCAGCCTGACCAGATGACCTGCTTGAGAGTGGACAGTTGCTCGTCTTGAGCAGTTGCTGTTCTAATGTCGTTCATCCTGTCTGCGCTTACAGGTGCTGCACTGATCACTGTGTGTATCTGAGTCTCCATAGCTTCAGATAGTGAGCTGTCCTCATCATCCATGGACTTCCTGGACAACGCGTCAACCACCGGGATTTCCTTGCCCGGCTTGTGGATGAGAGTGATGCTGTATTTCTGCAGTGCCAGCATCATGCGCTGTAAACGTGGTGGTCGGAGTATGGCCTCCAGTGGTTTGTGGTCTGACTCCACAGTAACATTTCGCCCATCGAGGTACTCATGAAACCTCCTACACCCAAATAAGACTGCATACAGTTCCTTCTCTATTTGGGTGTAATTCTGCTCTGTCTTATTAAGCAGTTTTGATGCATATGTAACTGGCCTGCCTTCCTGCATGATGGTTGCACCCAGGCCATTTTTTGATGCATCTACTTGCAGTGTCACTTCTTTTCAGGATCAAAGTAGGCCAACACCGGCCCTGGCTCCGCTGTGATGATCTCCTTCATCTGCTGAAATGCACTCTTGTGTGTGTTGTTCCACTTGAATTCTGTGTCCTTCTTTAGTAGCTGTCTTAGTGGTGCTGTTACCTCAGATAGATTGGGAGCGAACCTAGCTAAGTAAGTCACCATACCAAGAACAGTGTCCAACTCTCCCTCACTTTTGGGCGGTGGCATCTCTCTGATTGCTTTCACCTTAAGTGGGTCTGGTTTTAGGCCGTCTGCTGTGAGCCTATGTCCAAAGTAGCTCACTTCAGGCACGCAGATGCGACACTTTTCAGGGTTCGGCTTCATCCCTCGCTCTCTGGTCCTGCTGAGCATTGTTCTGAGGTTGCGGTCGTGCTCCTCCTTTGTTTTTCCAAAAACAACGATGTAATCAACTATCCCAGCCACACCACTAAGGCCTTCATATGTCTCATCTACTCTCCTCTGAAACTCATCTTGGGCTGATACAATGCCAAAGGGTAGCCTGAGAAAGCGGTATCTACCAAACGTAGTGTTAAATGTGGTGAGTAGCAACGACTCCTCGCTTAACTTAGCCCAATAGCCAGATCTTGCATCTAAGATGCTGAAAAATTTTGCCCCTGCTAACTTGGATGTTACATCCTCAAGTGTGGGTAGGGGGTAATGTGGCTTCATTATTGCCTTATTTAAGGGTCTTGGGTCTAGGCATATTCTAAGCTTGCCTGTCTTTGGTTTCTCACATACTACTAGGGCATTAACCCACTGTGTAGGCTCAGTTACTTTACAGATTATGCCTTCCCTCTCTATGTTGTCTAACTCTGTTCTTAGACGATCTTTTAATGCAAATGGGACCCTGCGTGGTGGACAAACCACTGGTGCTACCTCTGCGTCAATAGTGAAACTACATTCACCTGGGAATGTGCCGATGCCTTTAAAAACATCTGCATACTCACTTAAAATGTTGTCTGACTGAGTGGTTCTCTCTTTCTCACTGCTGACGGCATATATTACTTTAATAATCCCTAGCGCTTTACATGCTCTGAAGCCTAGGATAGGGGGGCCATTACAGTTCACTACATAGAACTTCTGGATGGTTGACCTCTCTTTATACCTCCCTTCTATGTTGCAGTAACCTCTCACTTCAAGTGAGTGTCCCCCATAGCCTGTTAACCTATGATCTGGGGCTTTCAACTGTGTTTTGGGCATGAGTGTGGCAAAGGCAGTGGCAGGGATTATGCTGGCTTGAGCTCCAGTATCCAGCTTGAACTTCAGCTGTCGGTTCTGTGGTCCCAGTCCGATGTCTGCATATGCACTTTCCTAATCCTCTCCTTCTGCAGTAACAGTGTCCACATACCGTTCAGAATCATAGTCCTCATCGACCCCTTCAACGGTGTGTACAGTCTTGTATCTCACTCTATTCTGAGTCTGAGGCTTTGTTTTACACACTCTTGCATAGTGGTTGAACTTCATACATTGCTTGCCTTTTGCAGGGCATTCTGTTGTGTAGTTATGGTTTCCTCCACACATACTACAGGCTCTCTCCTGATTCTTCTGGTGGTCATTTGGCTTATTACTAGCACCTCTCCTGGCGCCTGGCTTTACAATCTTGTGGTGGACTGCATGCACTTGACATTCATTTGCAATAGCCTTTAACTGTGCTTGTGATAGTTCATGGGAGCGCGCTATATCTATTGCTTTCTCCAGCGTCAGCTCCGGTCCGTTGCTAAGCAACTTCTTTCGCACTCTAGGTGAGTTGGTGGCGAACACTATACTGTCCCTGACCATTTCAACACTGTTTGTGTAGCCACAGTCCTTCACAAGCAACTTCAATTCAGTCACAAAATGTTCAAAAGACTCACTGCTTCCTTGTGTCTTTTCATGAAACTTGTACCTGGCAAAGATGGGGTTTGCTTTAGGGGTGAGGTACTCCGTGAATCTGTCGTAATACGTTTTTAACGTCTTTGCCTCGTCAGCCGTTAGTGTCCAAGTGTTGCTGATGTCGCGTCCTTTATCACCGATCCACAGCAGAAGAAAGCTGCATTTCTCCTCTTCTGACTTTGCTTTAAGTGGTCCAGTAAACATGAGCTCGACATGTTGTTGAAATCTCTGCCATCCATCCATTAAATTGGTCGAGTCCCAATCCATTTTGGGGGTAGGAACACCAAAGGCTTCCATTTCTTCTTACCATTGTTTTTTTTTCTTTTCAGCGAAACACTTTCTCCGACACTTTCTCACGTCTTCCTTTCTCTTTGTTTTACGTGGCGGGTCCGTAGTCTAATGACTAATCTCTGACACCATGTTGTGATAGAGTACTCATGATGTGTTTATAATCTAACTTGTGCGACAAACCGGATACCTTCACTGCAACTCTGTAGCTGTCTGTAGCTCCGCTACTTTTTATTTCCAACAGTAATCATAGATATACATTTGTTACATTCTACTCCGGTACTGGAGTTTCAGAATAAAAGCATACATGGAACATCATAGAATATAACAACTAGCTGCCAAGTTTGTCATAATAGCAGTCAAGTAGTCTTTATGTAAGGAAGACAGAGAGAAGAGTAACAGTAAAAAAAATAAAAATTGTGTTTTGTAAAGCAGAGTTCAGGCACCCTACTGGGACATGTCCACTATGTAGGATCAGGATGCCATGACAACAGACGTAAACACATGATAGCCTCACATTGCATATTTTCGCACCTTATATCTATATCTGGCATGGTATATGAAGTTACATTTAACACTGGAACAGTGAACAACAGCATTTACACTACATCCTCTATTTTTAGTGGATGCAATTTTGCAACGAATTTGCAACACAAACTGGACCCAAAATGGGTAGCTTAAACACCACAGCCACACACACCATAGGACTCAGTTAGCAACTGGTGAGCGCTAGTTACAACGACTGGGTAGCCAACGACTAGGTAGCCAGTCGCTCACCAGTTGCTAACTGTTCACTCTCCTCTTATCAATATCAATATGGATTTTAAGTGTCCTCTTGGTTAAGCCAGTACAACCTATTTTGGAGGTCCTGCCAGGAGGCCATTTGTGACTGAGGGGATAGATGGGCTGGTACCATAATAGTTTCTCGTACATTAGGTCTCGTGCTGAGTAGCCAGCCAGTCGTTGTAACTAGCGCTGACACAGCACTGTGTAGAGAGCAATATGGTAACAACGTGAGAATACTCACTCTGTCGTAGTGAGAAGTAGTCCATTAATTTTATCATTTGGGATTGTCTGTTTGTAATAGGTACTTTTTCTGTCATCCCATGGGGGGAGGACGATGCAGCGGCATTTGTTTTGAGCCCTACAGCTTGGGAGATAACAGCTAACGGAGCTAATAGTTGACTTAGTTAGTCAACAGCTTACAGCTAATGGAGCTAATAGCTTACAGCAGTGCTTTGCATACAGCAAGACTGAGTTTCTGTTCAGAGGAACATGAAGTGTTCTATATACATCCGTGTACATTTTATCAATTAACCAGGTACAAGCAGTGACTTGGTGGAGGAGTGGCTTAAGGGCACAAAGACCTCAGTACAAAGGTGGAGACAACTGAGACTGAGACACAGAATTATTCCCAAATTCTATGACAAATTGAATTAGTCATTAATCTCTTTTTACAGTTAAGAGATAACTTTCCATTTTGTTTCAAACCTATTACTTTAGATTGATGTAAAACATAATTATTTATTTTGTCAACATTTTAATGGTTATTTTACACAACAACTACATGACAATTAAGTTTAAAATCGTCCCTTTTGATCGGTGATCAGTATCAGCTGATACTGCTTTCTGGTCTGTGATCTGTCCCAAAAATTCCGATCAGAGTACCCCTAGCCCAGCTGCATTGTTTTATTTACATATTTACTATGATTATTCATCCTAAAAAGTGGACTGGATTCCTGGAGGCAACTTTTCTGCAACCTGCTCAGTACCAATAATGAGTCTGTCCTATATTATATTATATTATATTATATATATATATATATATATATATATATATATATATATATATATATATATATTTTGACTGACTCTATCCAGGATTTTTACATCAATTGAGCCACTGTATGTTGGACAGAGAGCTACACTTAGTCTAGCTGAATTCTGCTATCATTGCCCTGTGCTCTGTTTTGAAAGTATTTGAGGCACCATCTGCAAAACAAAGGAAAGGTTGAATAATTTATTCATCTTTTAACTTCCTTCCTTTTCTAGCTGGCTAAATACAGAACCTTTTCATAAGCCTGCATTGTGTTCCCCTTGCTAGCATGTTCCATACGCTTTTTGTTTGACTGTTCCCGGCTGTTCAGAAAAGGAGCCCCCCCCCGTTGTGTTTTCAAATCTTTGTTGAACTGTACATTGCCAGCCTTTGTAGCCACATAGCACAACACCAGTTTCAGAAAGACTGGCTCATTATGTTTGGTAAGCCCATTCTCTCTTGCCATGCTCAACAGGACTCATTTCATCAATGCTTAAAAATTGAAAATAGCCATGCAAAGTGCATGGCAAAGGCAATTTTGTAAGGATTTATTCTGGAAGGCTCAAGGTTACATTAAGGTGAGTTCACATTATATTATTTTACCATTCATTTTCATGTACATTCTCTACAAGGTCTATATTATATATATTATATATGTCTACATATATCATCTGACCGACTGTCTTCAGTCAGATGATAACATGACAGATTAACTTAATGACAGATGTTTTATACTTCGGTCACATGATAACAGAACCCCAGTCCTTGACAACTGGAAATTCCATTTGCTGATGAAGGCAGAAGAAAGCTAAGGTAAAAAGGTCTAGAAGAAGCTAATTAGAGGACCTTGAGTTAAAAATATTTAGTAAAACTACTATAGGTCAAGAATGGACTTTCAGGCTGTTGGAACTAAGTCCCACAGCAGCATGCAGAGTGACCATGAAATGAACTACACAGAGGAAAAGTGGTGCTGATTAAGGGGTCTGAGCAAATAATCTTCTCTAAGTATTTACCTTAAGATACTGGTATTTGAAAGTAGAGTAAATGGATAGAAGCAACTTATGACTTGTAACATACACCAATCAGCCACAACATTAAAACACCTGCTTTATATTTTACAAGTTCCTCTTGTGTCGCCAGAAAAGGTCTGATCCATCGAGGCACAGACACAAGATTTCTGGGGGTGTCCTTTGGTGTCTGGCATTAGGATGTTGGCAGTGGATCCTTTAAGTCCTGTGGGTTGGGGGGGTGGGGCTTCCATGGATCAGATTTGTCCCAGCATGTCCCACAGATGCCCGATCGGATTGGGATCTAGGGAATTTGGGGGCCAGGTCGACACCTTGGGCTCTTTGTCATGTTCCTTGGCTTGTTCCTGAGCAGTTTTTATAGTGTGTCAGGGCCCACTGTCTTGCTGGGGGGGCACTGCAATCGGGGAATACTGTTGCCATGAGGGGGTGTACTTGGTCCACAATGGTGTTTGGATGGGTGCTGTGTGTCAAGTAGCATCCAGATGAATGTCGGGACCCAAGGTTTACCAGCAGAACATTGCATTGTAACAAGATAATCACTGTTACTCACATCACCTGTCAATGGTTTTAATGTTGTCGCTGATCGGCGTATAGTAATGATTGTCTCAGAAACATATGAGTTAGCTGTGGTGACATAGCTTTACTCTGCTACTATGCATTGACAGTGCCTATAAAAAATATTCACCCTCTTTGAATGTTTCCCCTTGTATTGCTTTTATAAACGGAATCGTGGTCAATAATATAATAATATATAATTTTTCTAGGTGCTGTATCGTAGGCTCTGAACTCTCTTGGATGAGAGGTGAAATGTCCAGTTGCCTACGATACAGTACCTAGATTTACCATGACCTGGATGACTGAGAACCTTCAACAACATAAATATATGATTTGGCTTTTTTGACCAAAAAAAAAAAAAATTACTAACAAAAACTTTCGAAAAACAGATTTCAACAAATGGATGACAATTAATTGAAAATATAGCATGTAAAATTGTGATTGTGAAGTGATTGCTTAAGTATTCATCCCCTTCAAGTCAGTATTTAGTAGATGCACCTTTGGCTGCAATCACAGCACTGAGTCTGTGTGGATAGGTCTCAATCAGGCTTGCACATCTGGAAACTGCAATTTTACTCCATTCTTCTTTGCAAAACTGGTCAAGCTATGTCAGTTTGCACAGGGATTGGGCATGGACAGCCCTTTTCAAGTCCAGCCACAAATTCTCTATTGGATTGAGGTCTGGGCTTTGACTCAGCCACTCCAGAACATTCACCTTGTCATTCAGCTTTCTCCATATGCTTCAAGTCATTGTCTTGCTTGAAAAAAAAATCTTCTCCAAAGCCTGAGTTTTCTTGCTGACGGATTTCCCTATATTTTCCTACATTCATTTTACCCTCTACCTTACAAGCCTTCCATGGCATGCTGCCAAGAATCATCCCCACAGCATGATGCTGCCACCATCGTGCTTTATGGTGGGGATGGTGTGTTTGTGGTGATGCACAGTGTTTGGTGTCTGCCAATGTAGCATCTGAGCTGCTGGCCAAAAAGCTAAATTTTGGTCTCATCAGACCAAAGAACTTTCTTCCAGTTGACCTTGGAGTCCACCCACATGCCTTTGGATGAAGTCCAGTCAAGCTTTCTTGAACAGTGACTTTGTCTTTGCCACTCTCATAAAGCTTTGACTGGTGAAGAACCTGTGCAGCAGTTGTTGTATGCAGAGTCTCTCCCATCTCAGCTTTTTATCTCATAGGTGTCCTGGTGGCCTCCCTCACTATTCTCCTTCTTGCATGGTCACTCAGTTTGTGAGGACAGCCTGCTCTCGGCAGATCTACATGTGCCATATTCCTTCCGTTTCTTAATGATGGATTTAACTGAACTCTAGGGGATGTTCAGTGACTTGGAAATGTGTTTGTATCTGTCCCGATTTATACTTTTCAATAACACAGAGTTGCTTGGAATGTTCTTTTGTCTTCATGGTGTAATTGTAGCCAGAAATGCTGACTAACCAGTGACTCGACCTTTCAGACACCTGTGTCTTTATACTGCAATCACTTGAGACACATTCACTGCACTCAGGTGATCTTCATTTCACTAATTGTGAGACTACTGCTGCCTTCATGTGCTATGGTACAGATGGTATTTTCCACTTGTGATCTGGTATTTACCAGTGCGTTGTGTTCATGTGCTTTTGTTGTTGTACAGAGAAAATAAGCTCCTATTGACATCTGCTAGCATCTGCTCTGGGGAGGTAAAACCAAACCATAACGGTATTTTAAAAACTGACAACGAGTGTTAACTCATCATATTACAATTGTCAATGGAGCAACACTTTATAGGCTCCAAAAACTATCCACTAACAGTAGCAAAACACGTTTAGTAGTGTACATTGCTTACCATTCACAAATCTTTCGTTGCTCGCCGCCATGTTGAAAAGGTGACAGGTTATCTCATCTCGGCAACTCTGGCATCAAAAAATTCTACGAGTTGCCCAGTGGAAAAAACCACATGAGAGGGTGTTCATGTGCACTTTTCACGTCGTCTTTTGGTATTTACCATAAATACCATAGCACATGAAGGCAGCATACTAGCACCATAGGCTGGACCTCTGTTGAATTGGGTCAGTCACTTTTAAGGGGTGAATACTTCTAATAATCACTAATATCTATAATAATACTAATATCACTTCTTTTACAGTCTATATTTTAATTGATTGACATTCCTTTGTAGAAATTAGGTAGGTTTTTTTTTTAAATGTTTTGTCAAAAAAGCCAAATTATATTGACCATGATTCCATTTATAAAAGCATTTAAAGGGGACACATCCAAGGATGAATACTTTTTATGGGCACTTTAAATTCTGTATGCTGATGGTGCTGGGTGGCAGACTCATCGTTAAAGCGTCATGTAGATGTGTAGGAAAATATGAGGTTCACAGATGATATTCAGATTATTTGATTTTAAAAACATTACATTCGGCTGGACTTGTTTTCACTAGCAAGGATCATGCCAGAAGAATGTGAGTTTAAAGGTTTAATTCAATGAGGGCAAATTGGTTGTTGAGGATGGATTAATAGGTGTGAGGAAGGGAATAAATGTGAGAGAAGAAATTGTCTGTTTAGGCCACTCTAGAATGTATATATAGGCAACTGAGGGGAGGAGAAGGCTCAGTGTGTTGGGATCCATTTTGGTAGTTAAGCCATCCAAGTACTGGCCTCGGACACTACCTGGAATAGGAGAGTTTTTTTTTTTTGTTTTTTTTTAAACCTTTATTTAATCTCGAGAATCATTGAGAGCAAGCCCTCATTTTCAATGATGTCGAGAGTACAAGTCAGATATTTACAACACAAAATACAAATAAGACAACAACAACACAGCATAAGTTAAAAGAAGGAAAGAACACAGAAGACAGTTTCATCCATTTAAAAAACAATTACATTCATATACAGAGGAGTTTGTTATCATAGTTTTAAATTGACCCAGAGACACAAGTGTCTGTAGTTTTAATGTTAGTTGTAAATGATTCCAGGTGGATGCTGCAGAGAAACTAAAAGCAGTTCTACCAAATGAGGTGTTTGTCCGTGGAATTTTGAGTGTCAACCAGTTACTTGAGCGAGTTGAGAATGGAGTATGAGACTGGTTTAGCAAGGAAGTAATATATGACGGCATTTTTCCAATTAAAGCTTTATAAATAAATAAGAGCCAATGCCTGTCCCGTCTTTAAGCTAGAGGGACCCAGCCCACCTTCTTATATAAAACACAATGATGAGTCAAATAGCTGTTACCAGTAATGAATCTAATCGCAGAATGGTAAATGGGGTTCAGGGCAGCAAGTGTGGAGGCAGAGGCATTCCTATAAATGACATCACCATAATCTAAAACAGATAAGAATACGGCTTCTACGATCCGTTTTCTGCTGGACAATGGGAAGTTGGTTCTGTGTCTGTAAAGGAAACCGATTTTTTGTATTAACTTGTTTGACAGAGTATCAATGTGATATTTGAAGGTGAGTTTTTGATCTAACCAGATACCCAGATATTTATATTCAGAGACTCTTTCAATACTGTGTCCTGTGAGAGTGGTGATAAATAACCCATGGTCATTAATGTCTTTAACTTTAGAGAATAGCATGTATTTGGTCTTATTTGAGTTGAGAACTAGTTTCAGATGAGATAAGGTATACTGCAATTGATCGAATGCTTGTTGAAGGGTTTGAATGGCTGAATGTGCAGTGTCAGCAGAGCAGTACAGAATTGTATCATCTGCATAAAGATGGGCATTGC
The DNA here is from genome assembly GCF_965226575.1 of Pagrus pagrus. Lineage (NCBI taxonomy): Eukaryota > Metazoa > Chordata > Actinopteri > Spariformes > Sparidae > Pagrus > Pagrus pagrus. The sequence goes on from NC_140188.1 coordinate 35,409,486, forward strand.
AATTTGTTATGTTGGACGTAATGTTATTGATGTATATTGTTAACAAAACAGGACCCAGTATTGAACCTTGTGGGACTCCCTTTGATAGTGTTAAATATGTAGAACGGCTGTTTCCTAGAACAACACATTGCTTTCTTTGTGCCAGATAATCATGAAACCATTTACAGGAGTCAGAGTCAAAACCCACCTCACTTAATCTCCGAAGGAGCAAGGAATGGTCGACAGTATCAAAGGCTTTTGATAGGTCTACAAATAGTGCAGCACAATATTTTTCTTCATCAAGTGAGGATACAATATCATTTGTAACAGAGGTAATGGCAGTGATGGTACTGTGATTGGTTCTGAAGCCGGATTGGCGTGGATTTAAGACCTGGTTTTTGTGGAGAAACACTTTAATCTGATTATAAACAGATGATTCTAAAACTTTTGCAAGACAGGACAGTTTAGAAATAGGTCGGTAATTATTAACATCTGATTTATCCCCACCCTTATGTAATGGGACTACATGTGCAGTTTTCCATGCTTGGGGGAAGGTCTTTGTTGGGAGAGGTATGTGCAGGATTGAATACAAGAGGGTGAATGGATGTGAATGGCGATCGGCAGAGGCAGGGTTGAGGTACATAGATAAATGGATGATCAAGAGGGTAAGAGAAAGGGAGTGTGGATTAATTACTTAATTTAATTTGTTTTTCCAACAACTTCCCTATCATTGTTGATGGTTCACAACATCTAAAGTGGGTTATAGTTGGATGTTTTTTTTTCTGCCTTCAAAGATGGACAAGAAAGAAAATGTCTGTTCAAACCACTGAAACACAATATTGGTAACACTTAATACACCATCTTTTATTTTTTTCTCTAAGGTTAAGCCATGGGTGATTGGTCCATACTTGGTCGCTTCCTGTCTGAGGTCCAGAACCATTCTACAGTGATAGGAAAGATCTGGCTCACTATGCTGCTCATTTTCCGTATCCTGCTGGTGGCCTTGGTCGGTGACGCTGTGTACAGTGACGAGCAGTCCAAGTTCACCTGTAACACTCAGCAGCCAGGATGCAACAATGTCTGCTACGACACCTTTGCTCCTGTCTCGCATCTACGGTTCTGGGTCTTCCAAATTGTGCTAGTCTCTACTCCATCCATCTTCTATATAGTTTTTGTTCTGCATAAGATTGCCAAGGATGAGAAGTTGGATGGTCAAAAGGCACAAGTAGCACAGAGGCCTCCCAGACAGATATGTCAGCACATGGGAAAGGATTGCATGGAAGCAATGAGGGGTGGCATGCCTACCTACTGTCCTCGCTACAGGGAGGAATGGGATGCAAAGGACAGGGAAGGTGTAGAACAAAGCTTTTTGGAGGAGGATTATGGCGAGGTAGGAGAAGACCCCACCCAGCAGTCCAACCAGGTTCTGCTCATCTACATTCTTCACGTGTTACTACGATCAGTCATGGAAATAACATTCCTGGTAGGCCAGTACTTCTTATTTGGGTTTGAGGTGCCTCACCTGTATCGCTGTGAGACCTATCCTTGCCCTACTCGTACAGACTGCTTTGTATCTCGTGCCACTGAAAAAACCATCTTCCTGAACTTCATGTTCAGCATCAGCTTGGGGTGCTTTGTGCTCAACATTGCAGAGCTCCACTATTTGGGCTGGATCTACATTTTCCGCATCCTCTGCTCAGCGTGCTCCAATTGCTGCAGTCAGGAGAGGGACACCATCAGACTCTACTCAAACCACAACCCACTTCTTCTACAGCTAAGGCATTCTCTGAGGGGCCAACTGGTTTTGCAGACCCCAGCCGACATGTCCCCAGAGAAGACTGGAGGCCTGCTCACACATGCACCAGCTATCTCCTTCGAGACAGACTCAACTGTAGAATGCACCTCCAAGAGAAGCCCAGAAAGCAGAGATAGAGTCAAGGTCAAGCTGGCCAACATGGCCAGGCTGGGACGAACTAAGAAGTCTTGGCTATGAGAGTGATATTTTTCTGTAATGCTATTATATTTTTGATAACATGATGATAACATGACACATACCATACATGCAATTGTAAACATAGACACTTTACAAACTTTAAAACATTGTGGTCAAAATTGCTACCTGGAATTTCTAATGCAATGCAAGAATTTGAAGCAGGGTGGTGAGGGTTGTTATATCAGGAGACAACAAGATGGAGCTATTTATTTAGCTTTGTCATATGTGCACAATGCATGGCAATTGTATATTTATTTTCATAATGATTATTGTTTTGAGTGCCAATTAAACAAATAGTAAGTCAACTTAAACAAAACAATCTGCACAGAGGAAGAAGAAGCTCAAGTGCTCTCTGTCTCTTTTTCATTTTGTCCTTCAAAACCTTTATCCTTTGTAATTACATTTATATTGGCTAACGCTCAGCCTCATGATTTATGGCCAATGCCAGCCTTCATTGCTAGTGTACAAAGAACAGTGCCCTTTATATAGTGAGGTGGAATGTTGTCAATTCAGACTGAGTTTGAAGAAGACCAGCCAGCTCCAAAACGAGCCCATCAGCAGCCAACCACAGGACCAGCCCATCAGTGGCCAGCCACAGGATCAGGGGTCTCATTTATAAAACACTGGTAGGATCCATACTAAAAGTGTATGTGCGCCCAAAAGCCAAAAATGGAGTGCGGCAAAAAATATTCAGATTTATAAAACCTGGTGCACACCCAACAATGCGCAATTTACTTTTATAAATCCCAAATCAACCTGGAAATGTGCGCACATGGATCCGCCTCATATATGTTGATATATGATCGATGTTTTTTTATAGTAAACCAACCTCGGTGTTTGTTGGTGAGGTGGATGGTACAAAGCACATATTGTATACGTTCATTCACGTTGTCCACTAGCAATGCGAGGACAGTGACAGTCTGTGCAGTCCATGCAGCGTTACGCATTAGTGTCACCACAGTATTTCTATCTTTACAGCAATCTGACAGTTCCACTTGACAAAACGATCGTGACTATCAGTGTTATTCCTCACACCAGGATATCATTTGAAAGTGGAAGTTTGATACATGAACAGTTTATGAAACATTTTTAATTTACACAATCCATATGTGCTGGTTGTGAAAATTTACCGGGTGAGGTGGAGAAGGCAGTGTGTGTCAGGCAGCCAAGGCACTGTCTCCAGTGCGCTCCGTGATCGCACAGTCGATGGGTGTTCACTGCAGCGATTTACACACAACTAGGCTCTATGAAAACTAAAAATCGTACTTATGTTTTATGTGTACCATTTTCATTCTTTGATGATATATGAAGTAATCTTGGATTTCTACAATCGATGATAATTTCGTAATCAGACAGTCTGGCCCTCTCCACTGCACTCCGGGGGAGGGAAAGTGATGGTGAGACAGCGCTGAGGAAATATGACCTCAGATTTGAGTTAACTTAAATCTTTTACATTTAAAAGTTGTTTTAATAGTTCACTACATGCACAAGAACAAATGATACTGCTGGTTTGAATGTTTATAATAACGTGGATCTATAAATAACTTTTGATGTGAAGTGAAATCAATTGTGAGATGTATCACTATGCACAGAATAATGCCTCTCACGTTTAATTTCTACAATCTGCTCCAATTCACCAACTCACCGTTTGTGTCGCCAATTCCCCTTGCCTCCAAAATGTCTGTATGCATGGGTCAGACTTGGCTTACAGGTGCGCACAGTCTCCCGTCAAGTTTGTTTTTATAGATCACAACTTTTGCGTGGGAAGTGGCGTACGCGTCTTTCAGGCCCAATTTTGCTTAAGCAAGCTTTATAAAAGACCCCAGCGCCTCAGCAGCCAACCACAGGACCAGCCAATCAGCAGCCAGCCACTATGCCCATCTCTGGCTCTACTGGCAGAAACACTATCTGTTCAATGGGGCTTGTGTTATATACCGACATGAATGTGTTCAATTTCAAATTAAGTTCAAAGAAATAAACATCAATAGTGATGAACAACCTTGTTTCATTTATATTTGTTCAAGGTAAACATGTTTTTTTTTCCCCATTCATATCTTGATTATTATGGATTTCTCCATTTTATTACATTTTAATCGCAAAAAAGAAATAGCACTTTTACTCATAAATGTGATCTAACAGGAAAATAACAAATTTACCATATATGCTGTCTATATTGTAATTGCGATAAAGTAGACATATTTTAAGTATTTTTACATAAATTATTTTGGCTGTATTGATTAAAAAACCCAATAATGCAATGGGTCCACATTGGTTGAGTAACAAAAACAAGACCACCACATAAGGATTAACTTTGCCTCAACTTTCCCAAACCAACGACCCAACATTCGCACCTACTCCAGATTAGTTCTTCCCCAGCTGTGTGGAGGTAAGAAAGCAGGTGGACTTTAAACTTTTTCTTTGTCTAAAGAATGGAAAAGTTTTCTGTATGAGGATACATGTAATTTACAACCACACAAATCTTAAAAGTTTGGGTTTTGTACAATGGTGCCTAGCATTGTTTTTTGCATACCTTGTATTGCATGCAAAATTGGCTTTTGAGAATATTATCTCATATGTGGCACATGAATAGTGTATTAAGCTTTGATTGTCTCTGCCTGTATTAAAACACAAAAAACACTTTGTTAACTAACATGTTTCTAGAGACCATGGAATTCCACTAATGGTGCCTTTTGGTTTTGATTTTTTTTTTTTTTTTTTTAAAGAAAGTGTGCTGTGATTATGGAGTCTGGAGTGCACCACTAGAATTATAGATTCTCAGAGTGATATTTATTCAAACTCCAAAATTCTTGGCCCCCATCTCGGCTCCATATTTGAGGAATATCTTTTTTGTTTTGCTGTGTATATTTGTGTTCTACCATTTATCCATAGCAAAGTTCTATATATTTCCAGTATCTAGTAACTTGAAAAAAGCTGTGTTCAGTTAAAACCTGAGTACAAAGACATTCTAAAATGTTCTCTCTTTTCACACAAAATTATTCAAAACTACTGGCTACTGATAGAAACTTTGTTTTGTCATACTTTATATTTTTTAATACAGTAACACTGTTTTTAAAAGGGGAGCTCTAGTTGTTACTTTGCAGGTTGCATTTGGCTGTCATTAACTGATGACTCAACAGAAGTTGTCCACACTCCCACAACTAAACAAAAACATCAGTTTGTACCAAAATCCCTATGTAGTTCTGTCTGTTTCAAATGTCACCCTGCTGCTTCTGCTGTGTTATATTATCAAAGACGATTGCACAACAAAATGTGCAAATGTGTATTTAGAAAGTGGGGAAGATAGATAGATAGATAATTTTTAGGACCCAAATGTAGAGAACGGAGACAGGAAGTCAGTGAGTAAAGGATTTATTTTACAAACCAATTTCTGGAGGGTAATGTGGAGGAGACCAGGCAGGCAGGCAGGCAGGCAGGCAAGCAGGGTTGATGGAGCCGGCGGGGAGGAACTCAGGAGAGCAGGCGAGCAGGAAGCAGAGCAGAAAGGCGCTGGAGGTTTCTGCAGACGAGCTGACAAGGATATAAGCATAAGCACAAAAGCACTTGCAGAAACAAGAAATACTTTTACTGCCATCTAGAAATAATGACGAGTGGCACAACGTAGTCACCATACGGGACGTCGACGACGAATCTAGCGCCGAAGTGGTGGAGAGACCAGGTAGATAAAGCCAGAGGGTGATGAGTTGATCAGATGCAGGTGCACCACTCTGCTGCTGCTGCCACGCCCCCCCCCCCCCCCCCCCAGGCCTATTACCGATCGCATGACGGATGCAAGTGGAATTGTAACACGAATACTTTATTTGCAGTATAAAAACAATCTAATGATATTAAACATAACACACACAGATTAGTCAGTCAGTAGAGTGTATTGAAGTACATATGCTCACACATACTATGCATACTCATACTCACACACTATGATTTTTCAACAATCAAAACTACTGTGTGTGTGTGTGTGTGTGTTTAATGATAAGTGTAAAAGAGCTGTATGATTTAAAGGTTGCATGTGGTGGAGGATGAAGGGGACTGGACCTTATAATTAGGGCCCGAGCAGGGAACCTGCAAGGACCCTATTGTTTTTGTAATGATTATTTTTCGTTATTTATTTTTTTCTTTGTCCCAAATGATCGCATTTTTCACTGCCTGAACATACCCCAAAACTCAACAAACTTATACGTCCCACCTGCTGAAAAATGTTATATTCTGTTGTCGTTGTGAATTTCCACCACTAGGTGGCGCTATAATCAAGGAAAGTGCGTTTTGCCTAATAACTCCCATATACTTTGTCGCACATTCAAAAACCTTATATCCACGTTCAGTGAATTGTACTGAATCTCCTGATATAGGCCACGCCCATAACCGATTTGCACCAAACTTTGCACACTGCATCTGTGGACCCTCCTGACAATATATATATTTTAATTATTTTATATATTTATATTTGGCACTGTGCCCACACCATAACACTTATGGGTATGAAATTCATAGGTGTGGCATAGACTGGCCCCTGTAACTCACACACCAAAAATGACCAGCAGGTGGCACTATTATCAACACAAAAGCCTTTTTGCCTTATAACTCCCACATAATATGGCGCACATTGTTTAACCTTATATATACGTGTTCCCTGCATACAGCTGAATTATGTGATGTCCAGAATGCTGCAGCACGTGTACTGACAGGAACTAAGAAAAGAGATCATATTACTCCTGTATTGGCCTCTCTGCACTGGCTCCCTGTAAAATCAAGAATAGAGTTTAAAATCCTTCTCCTCACTTACAAAGCTGTTAATGGTCAGGCACCATCATATCTCCAGGAGCTCATACTACCCTATTACCCAACTAGAGCATTACGCTCCCAGAACGCAGGATTACTTGTAGTTCCTTAAGTCTCCAAAAGTAGAATGGGAGCCAGAGCCTTCAGCTATCAAGCTCCTCTTCTGTGGAACCATCTTCCTGTTTTGGTCCGGGAGGCGGACACCCTCTCTACCTTTAAGAGTAGACTTAAGACCTTCCTCTTCGATAGAGCTTATAGTTAGGGCTGGCCCAGGACAGGCCCAGGCCTGTCCTGGACCAGCTCTTAGTTATGCTGCTATAGGCCTAGTCCGGGGGACAATGACACACTGAGCTTCTCTCTCCTCCCCTCTCCTCTCCTCTCCATCTGTATACATTATGCCTGTATACATGCCCCATCTCTGCATGTCACTGACTTACTTCTTCCCCGGAGTCCTTGTGCTTTCTAGTCCTACAGGCTCCCATGGATCCTGGCCACGCCCGGGTCGTGGATCGTGGATGCGCCCACTGCTATGGCCCTGCCTGATCGTGGATGCGCCCACTGCTACGGCCCTGCCTGATCGTGGATGCGCCCACTGCTACGGCCCTGCCTGATCGTGGATGCGCCTACTGCTATGGCCCTGCCGGATCGTGGATGCGCCTACTGCCATGACCCTGCCTGACACCCACCACTACTTTCGCTAATATTAGTCACATCTCTGTTACATACGTTCCACTACTATTATTGTAATGCATTACTACATACCATCCTTACCATTAATCACTACTACTGTTATCACTAGTAATCACATTTCCATGTGCATTTCATTATTATTGCTGTAATACATCTTTATGTACTTTCACTCCTGTCAACCATCGCTTATAATTGAATACATTGTGATCTCGTTGATCTGCTCTGTACATGCGACATCTATTGCACGTCTGTCCGTCCTGGGAGAGGGATCCCTCCTCTGTGGCTCTCCCTGAGGTTTCTTCTGCATTTTTTTTTTCCCTGTTAAAAGGGCCTTTTTTTGGGGCAAGTTTTTCCTCACTCGAATCGAGGGTTGAAGGACAGAGGGTGTCGTCTCTGTACAGATTGTAAAGCCCTCTGAGGCAAACTGTGATTTGTGAATTTGGGCTATACAAATAAAATTTGATTTGATTTGATTTGATGTAGGCCACGCCCACTTTCGAGCTACATTTCCATTAGCAAATTCGCAAAATGTCACAAACCTACTTTTTCGAACTCCTCCCAGGCAATTTCTCCGATTTGCATGAAACTTTGCACAGAGCATCTGTGGACCCTCCTGACAAAAAGTTATTAAAATAATTGTGATAGTCCAAAGAACGGCCAAAATATAAAACAACAATTTCCTGCACATTGTGGTCAAACCAACAGTCTTCCATATCTTCATGAAATACAGTCCCATTAACACTAAAGTTTTTTTAATTGTCTTCCATGGCCGGATGAGGGTTTCTGATAAATTTGGTGCTAATTGGCCAATAGGAGGCGCTTTTATTGCTAAATGACCAAACAACAGCTTGACTGCCTTGACTTTTGATTGTACATTCAGGCTTTCTCCAACAGACGGCACTACTGCATTGCTAATGGATACAAACCTCTGTTTAACAGTTGTCTCATTATTTGTTCTTCATGTAGATTGCAGGGAGTTCTTCCAAATTCAGCATACATTATTTACTACAGGCAGCAGAAGCCCACCCAAATACGGACAGTTAAGACATGTGTGCACAATAATTGGCCAATGGGGCCGGGTAAGCAGGACACCCCGACGCGCGTGGACTGCGAGGGCCCGTTCATCGCTGCTTGCAGCTTTAATTCCTAACTGGAGTGCACATTCAAACACGCAGGATCCAAAAGGACCTCAAAACATAAACGCCAAAACTATGTAACCCCAATGACCTGTTTCCCCACTTGACCTTCCTCGCAACAATCATAATACAATCGAGGATTGACAAGGTGCCTTTCTCTTCCTTTAATATTAAATCCCTCTGGTATTGGTGGGACAGTTGCGACTCCTTCTGGGTCCTGGCAGAGTGTGTCTAACACCAGTCCCAAAATTCCAACAGACCAAAATCACTGTAAAAATGATTTCCAATCAATTTACTAGAAAACAGACATGCAAAGAAACACATTAGTTTATTTTATGGTCTTTCTCAAGTTGCATCTTACTTTTCACTCCCTCACAAATTATGCACTTACAATATTAAATATATAGATTTTAAAAATCCATATAATTCTGCTTTAATAATGTACGTATAAAAACATTAAATATATAAAGCAGAAATGTCATACATATTCACAATAGTATATCATTTTAACTGGTGACAAATTGATGACATATCTACAGCAATTCAACAGCATGGTCAACATCTTTAAGGGGTAGACCTTAAGGTCACATCAGATTCTTGCCATCTTCTCTGAATGCAGTGTTTTTCCTTTGTCAGCAGAGTTCTCAATTCTACAGTGGTTAGCAGTAAATATTTGTAACATTACTTACACACTTGATCAGACAACAGTAACAATCAGATACTGCTGACTGACAGTCAGTTTCATCCTCGATATACAACACCTGAGTCCCGCAAGTCTATACATTACAAAAAATAGTAGTACAGCACAACAATTCTGTAGTTACCAACAAGAAAGTATTTCTGTGGTACACATGACCAAACACTGTATAAGTTATAAGGGAAGCCCAGGTGGTTATTGATAATTAATCACACCATACTCATTCATTGCAGCATTTTAGCAACTCATCATTTATAACATCATTGTGACAGTTTCCTACAACCATATGCTATGTTATTGTCTGGCTCATATGCCATCATAATTTTTCCATTGCATCTGCTGGCCTCTATTCCATTTGACTCGGCGTGATCTGCCGCCTTGTCTATGTGAAACAGAGGTGTAATATTCCACCATTTGCAAAAAAGCCGCCACTGGGGTAGTCATAAACATGTGACGTGACGTGGAGCACGAAGTTGGGCGTGAACAGTGACGTAAAACAACTGCTTTTTCTCCCGGCGAAAGCCACTTCGGCTAAGCTCTTTGGCGACCTTTTCGTACAAAATACCATCTTTCACAGTCCCCGTGATCTGGTTAATGATTCTCTCGGCTGTGATGGTTAGCATCTCCCGGATCTCAGCGGCTTTTCAGTTGCTCATCTTGACATCCGCGGATGAAGTGATGAACTGACAGCTGTGATTAGCTGTTTCCTGCTTTTAAAACTCCCGGCTGTGGGTCGCACAACAGTGCACACGTCATCGACACCTCCGCCCATGTCACGCAATTGCCGGCACATCGACGCCTTGGATTTACATAGCAATGGAGGCAGCAAAAAATTTACCCTCCGAGGCGTCATGGTGGTGGACCAAAACAGACCCCCAATATGCCGCGGTCTGTCTAAATTCGCGGACCTAGCCGCAAAAGGGACAGCCAAATTGGCGGCTTGCTGTCCAGTATAAAAACGGCTTCTGAGACGGTGGAAGTCATCACTTTCCAGGATGTTTGGTGGGTCAGGATCTCAATCACAACACATTATAATAGCATCCATATGATTATAAACAGTCAGCAGATACATGTTTAGATTAACAGGACACCGGGAAGCACGTTGAAAAAAAACAACGGCTGAGAATTGGTGAACCGCCACTGTGGCGATAATGTGGCATCTCTGTGTGAAAAGGTCTCTGAAGTACATTCCTTGGTAAGTATTGTTAGCCCTTTTCACACAGAGAATTATCGCTGTAGCAGCCGTTGGTTGTTCACACAGAGCCAAGCAGCTCTGGCGTAAAGACACGCTAGTGTGTAATTCACACAGAAAGCCAGCGCCATGGCTCCAAAAGAGGCGCGACGGTACACGTCATGATGATGATGTGTGTGTTTTTTTCAACGTGTTTCCCGGTGTCCACCTGTTAATCTAAACATGTACCTGCTGACTGTTGCACTGATGCAGTTATAATGGGTTGTGATTGAGATCGTGACCCACCAAACAATTACATAATCACCATCAGTAAACAGGATGCTGTCTGACTCTATCACTCGCGAGGAGGGATGTTGTTTTATGGGGGAAAGTTCACTGAAGTCTAGGTTGGGAGGGCTGACCGTTGCAGTGATTTCTTTCACCGCAACAAACACTTGGTAAGTTAAAGTTTTTTGCCGGGGACAGACGCTGTTTTTCCGTCAGAAATGTGATGAAGAGTCGGTCGGACAGACACTTATCCACGCATAACTGCGTTTTGGTTTTTTTTCTCATGTAAGTTGCCAAAGACACTACCAGTTACTACATTACTCCTTACTACTTGTTTGGTCCTGTAACATTGCTTTGTGGGACATTTCTCTTTATTCTGTTGAGTGAAGGACCTGTTCCGTTGTTAGACAGTGAGCACCATCAGATCAACACGCCCCCACTCAGGATCCCGCACTCAAACGGCAGTGTGAATGGGGCTCTTGTTTGTAGTTGTTTAGAATGTGAAATATGTGCAACAGCCGTAATAACGTTAAGCGAGGCTCGTCTTCATTCAAGTCCAAGTTTGCAGGCTAGCTAGGTAGCCAACGCAGTTAACATTATGGACCTGACATGACCGGAGATGTACACTTTGCTGCTAGCACGGTCCGAGCAGGTCATTGTCAGCAGATCTCACCGCGAGGGGCGGGCGGTCCAATGCCGTAGCGACATCGACAGCCGAAGAACAATGGCGTCTATAGCCTGTTATTTCCTCCACTGCGGACATTATTCAGCAGTTATAATACAGACGCAACATTTAAGTATTCAGATCCTTTCCTTCAGTAAATAACACAATAAAAATACTACGTAATAAACGACCTGCATAGAAAATGCTATTTAAATAAAATTATACAAGTATAAGCAGGAAAATGTACTATAGGAAATCCCTTCCGATCTCAGGGAAACTCAGTGTCCTCTTTAAATCTCCTCCTAAGACTCACTTTTATCTCATGGCTTTTTCATAACTGATGGTATTTGTTGTAACTATTTAAATGAGTATATCTTGTTTAAAGCTTACGTTTTGGATCTTATTTTCTTTTATTGACTTTTTTATTGTAAAGAACTTTAACTTTGTTTTTGAAAGGTGCTATATAAATAAAGGATTTTACTGTTGTAGTTGAGGTGGAGGTCATTTTGAACTATTTCATAAAGAACTGCAAGTAATGATAATTTTCCTTATGGATTATTCTGTTAATTATTTTTTCAATGAATTCAGTGTTTGCACTTGTACTCACACCTCTAATATATTTATCTCATCTTTTGCAGTTTGATCAGCATTAAGCTACTTGTGGCAACCTCCTAGTGATTGTAAGTAATAGTCTACTTGCTCAATACTGGCACAAGCTGGTTTGTATCATTGTCATTTGTGATGTGCTAATTCTCTTTATTCTCTTTTTTAGGATGGATGTGGCAGTGCAAAGTATGCAGTTTGGAACTATTCTAGAAGATATCTGTTGTTACAACATTTCAGGCACTCTTTGGGCATTTTAGGGGAAGTTTTCGGGAACCATGTCCATACATAGATTGCCCTTGTACATTTAATACATGGAATAAGCTTTTGAACCACACATACAAAACACATGGTAAACAGCAAACTCCAAAGCCAGTAGAAGGATTGACATTTCAGTGTCACGTGTGCTCCTGCAAAGAGCTAGCAACGGAGAGAGCCTTTTTTCAACATATAAATGGACATCTCAGGCATGATGAAACTGTTCAATGTGTGTTTTTAGGATGCACATTTAAAACAAATGTTTACAGTACATTCAATACATACAAAAACAGGAAACACCACCAACATTCATTAAAAGACTTTAAAACTAATGTCGTTAAGGCCAGTTACATGAGTTAGACAACTCTGCAGGTGGAACAACAGAGTCTGTGGATACAGGTCATGAAAGTGATACACTAAGTCGTGGTGATGCTGCAGAATTGCACCTGCCAAATTTTGTTGAAGAGAAAATTGCTTGCATTTTATTGAAGTTGGAAAATGTTGTTCATATTCCAAAGACAGTAATTGATGAAGTCCTTTCTAAACTTCACTAAATATTAAGTACAAAATCTTTGCCTTTCACAAAAGCTATTGTTTCTGATGTATTCCAAAGTCATAAACTACAAATTGAAGAGTCACTAGTTGATGAGCTTTCCACTGTTCTATGCAAATCTAATCCATTGGGCATAGCTATTGCAAAGGATGGCCCTCTTGCCACTGCGTATAAACATACACAGTACTATACCTCTCATTTTGGTGTTTTAGAGCCAGTTGAGTACATACTAGATGCCCAGAGAAACAGGACATTTCAGTACATCCCTATTCTAGAATCTTTGCAACAATTGATTTCTCATAAAGGTTTCCTTGAATATCTTGATAATCCAAGAATACAAGACCAGTTATTGGCTGGTCTCCAGGAGTACAGAACCATAAAGGTGCATTCACACCAGACCTATTATTTTTGTCGCTGGCAACAAGTTTACATATTAAGTCAATGCAAACGAGCGACTGAGCGATTAATTGCTCAGGCGAAAAACCGCTGGGGCTCCGAGTGACAGCGACCGAGCGACGGAGCGAAAAATCTGTCAATCGCTCTGTCGCTCAAGATGAGGAACCCCAAGTCTCTGACTCTCCGTCGCTTGTCGCTCAGCGCTGATTTCCTGCCGTAATCTATGTGTAACTATGACAACAACTGAAACCATGGAAACCTAATACAACTCCACCGGTCCGGAAGAGCAAAGCCGGCTTTACGTTGACTTCTGGATAAAGACTATTTTCTGGATACAGAGACAAGACAGTGGACGTGGACAGGCTTATTGTCCTTGTGTGGTCCCACAGAATCCTGTGTGGGACATCTGAGACAGACTCCCCCACCTCAGTGCCTCAGACCACATCACTTTCATGCTATTACCAGCATACAGACCACTGGTTAAAGTCACCAAACCAGTTCGGAAAGAGGTGCGAATGTGGCCAGAAGGGTCTGGAGAGGCACTAAAGGACTGTTTTAACACTACAGACTGGGAGGTGTTCAGGCAAGCTGCCTCCCACAACTCCACCACCGACCTCCAGGAGTACACTGACACCGTCACTGCATACATCACCAAATGCATTGATGATGTAACTGTCCTCAAGACCGTCACTGTCCGGGCCAACCAGAGGCCATGGATGACAGGGGAGGTCTACAGGCTCTTGAAGGCTCGAAACGCGGCCTTCAAAGCAGGAGACCAGGTCGGCCTGAGGACAGCAAGGGCCAACCTGTCACGTGGCATCAGAGAGGCTAAGAGGCAGCACTCCAGGAAGATAGCCCACTGCTTCAGTGACAGCAGAGACTCAGGTAGCCTGTGGCGAGGGCTACAGTCAATCACGGACTATAAGCCCCCACCGCAGACCTGTGACAGCTCCACCTCTCTGCTAAATGAGCTGAACGGGTTCTTCGCTCGTTTTGAGGCACAGAACACCACACCTGCACAGAAGTCCCCCCCTCCTCCAGGCGACCAGGTGATTACACTGTCTACGGACAGTGTCAGGAGAGCACTCAGCAGGATCAACGCCCGCAAAGCTTCTGGTCCTGACAACATACCTGGCCGCATACTGAAGGACTGCGCAGGCACAGACATCTTCAACACCTTGCTGTGTCAGGCGGTTGTCCCCACATGCCTCAAAGCCACCACCATCATCCCGGTACCGAAAAAGTCCTCACCCTCCGGCTTCAACGACTACCGTCCGGTTGCACTCACCCCCATCCTTATGAAGTGCTTTGAACGGCTAGTCATGGAGCACATCAAGTCTGTGCTCCCCCCCTCCCTAGACCCCTTCCAGTTTGCATACCGGTCAAATCGCTCGACCGAGGATGCCATCACCACCGCCCTCCACCCAGCACTCTCACACCTGGAAAATAAAAACTCTTACGCCAGAATGCTATTCATTGACTTCAGTTCAGCATTTTACACAATCATCCCACAACAGCTGATCATCAAACTTGACAAACTTGGACTGAACACCTCCCTGTGCAACTGGATGCTGGACTTTTCTGACAGGGAGACCACAGGCAGTGCGGGTCGGCAGCAGCACATCCAGTACCACCACTTTGAACACAGGGGCCCCCCAGGGATGTGTGCTGAGCCCCCTCCTCTTCACCCTGCTGACCCACGACTGCTCACTGCTGCACAACTCCAACCTCCTCATCAAGTTTGCGGACGACACAACCGTGGTGGGTCTCATCAGCAACGATGATGAGACAAATTACAGGAGTGAGGTGAGCCGTCTGACCTTGTGGTGCATGCACAACAATCTCTCCCTGAATGTGGAGAAGACAAAAGAGATTGTTGTGGACTTCAGGAGAGCGCACACCCAACACCTCCCTCTGACCATCAACAGTGCTGCTGAGGAGAGGGTGAGCAGCACCAAGTTCCTGGGTGTGCACGTCTCAGAGGATCTCTCCTGGACCACCAACACCTCATCACTGGCCAAGAAGGCTCACCAACGCCTCCACTTCTTCCGCAAACTAAGAAGAGCTGGAGCCCCGCCCCCCATCATGTGCACCTTCTACAGAGGTACGGTCGAGAGCATCCTGTCAAGCTGCATCACACTGTGGTATGGCGCCTGCACTGCATCATGCCGCAGGACCCTTCAGCTCCTTGTGAGAACAGCGGAGAAGATCACAGGCACCTCTCTCCCCACCCTCCAAGAGCTGTATAACACCCGCCTCACCAGCAAAGCCATCCGCATCGCAGGTGATCCCACCCACCCTTCACACAGCCTCTTCAGCCTGCTGCCATCAGGGAGGAGACTGCAGAGTTTCCCCTGCAACCCCCCCATCCCAACCCACCGGACACTGAACATTGACTCTGAAACAATCAGAATTAGCCGCGTTTCCGCTGCAGGAACTTCGGGGTAATTTTACTGGGCAGGCCCCGTTGGTGCGTGTCTCCACTGCAGGAACCTCCCCCACAGGGCCATTTACAGGAACTTTTACAGGGGCCAACGGAGTACCTACTCCAGGGTAGGTACTCCGTTCGGCCCTGAAAACCTCCTGGGTGGGGCTTGAGGTTAACCCCGGCGCTGATTGGCTAAAGCTAGAGCAGGCTCTGACGCCGTCAGAAAGCACCAAAACAACCGGCATTTTTAAAATCCAGCAGAAGGGGAGCATTAGCCTAGCAGACGCCGCTGTAAACAACAAGAAAACAGAAGATGTACGACAAATGGACCGACGACGAGGTGCAGGCACTGATTGCCATCTACGGCACCGAGGAGATTCAGAGGGGATTTGAATCATCGCGGCGAAATGAAAAAATCTATCAGGACATATCAGCGCACATCAACACACTGGGGATCCATCACACTGCAAAACAATGCCGTGAAAAGTAAAAAAAACTCAAGCAAGATTACAAGAAACTGAAAGACCACAACAACCGGAATAAATGGTATGGTCAGCTAGACGCCATCCTGGGACACCGACCGTCATACACCGTGAACCCAGCAACAAAGGACTCAGCCCCACAGTCTCAGCAGACTTCGTCCTCTAGTACAGCTCCGGAGGACGGCACTGGCGAGTCGTCAATGATAAGTCCCGATGTGCCGTTGTCTACAGGTAATAACAGCATGACCACGTTTTGATTTAGATTTTTCTGCTCGGTAGCGTAGCTAAGGATGCTAACGTTAGCCTATTGTTCAACGACTAGCACGTAGCCCAGCACTTAACCTGTGGGAGCAAGAAGACTGGCCTGTTTTCTTGTGCTGAAAACTATGCACGTTTCTCATGTGTGTCCATGTTTTTGTGTTTTAGCACAACACTTGGAGACCACACAGGTTTCGTTTATGGAGCCACCCTCCTGCAGCACCCCTCGTCATTCTGGGGCATCCAAACGCATCAGTAAGTATAAAGTTACAGATTATTTAGCACAGTGTGAGCTGATACACCTTAGTTTCATTTCCACGTTTTGGATATTGTTGTAAACACTTACAAACAGATTCACCAAAAAAGCTAGACACAAATTGAATTAAACGTATGTGTTCTGATAAGAGTGGCACCAATCTAATTATGTTTTCTATTTTATTTTTCTACAGGAAAGAGAAAATGGGACTTCGATTTAGATGCCCTGAGGGAGATGGAGGACAACAGGAGGGAGGCCAGAGAGCAACGCGAACTCCTCTTCCAACAACTTGCAGAACACGAGGAGCGGTGCTGCTGCTGCACGGGAGAGGGAATACATGCTGCGGAGGCAGGAAGCTGAGGAATCAAGAAGGCAAATGGCTGTGTTTCAGCAAGGGCTTCTGGCCATGTTTGGGGCCATATTCAAAACACGGTCCCAGCCTGAACCCCCTCCTCTGGACTAAAGACTTTTATTTCATTCTGATATTTCTGCACTTTATACTCCTCTGCACATTCTGTTGTCCCACATTGTATAAAGTTTGCACATTTTTATTGCTGTGTTTTAAAATAAAACAAGTTTGAATGCCAGCAGTTGGTTTTCGTGTGTTTATTTATAAAAGAGAAACCATAAAAGATGTATAATATGCACATTCAAGGCAAAATATAAACAAGCATTAAAGCAAAGTATAACACAATAAAAAAAAAAAAGCTTTGTGCAGTCATTTGTATTCTTGGTGCTCAGTGTAGTTTACATTGTTTTAATAGTATTGTTTAACCCTAACACAACAGTAAGCTGTACAACTCTAAGGGTTGTTGAGGTGGCGCATAAGAGCAGCACGAGCTGCTACACCTGTATCTAACCCATCAGGGAGCGGTGCATCAGGCTGGTTGAGGTTAACAGGATTTGCCCATTCCTCTCTGAACAACTCACCGTGGCTCTCACACAGATTGTGGAGCACACAACATGTGATCACCATTGATTTGACCAAGTCTGTGTTACAGTCATTTCTTTTTAGAAGGCAGCGCCACCTGCCCTTTAGCCGTCCAAAAGCATTTTCCACTACCACTCTAGCCCTGCTAACTCTGACATTGTAGTTTGTCTGTTCTGCTGTGAGGCGGCCATTGTCCATGAAGGGTTTCATGAGCCAGCTGGTCTGAGGATATGCAGCATCACCCAGTATATAGTAGCCCAAGTCATGTCCCTCAACAGCGCGTGTTTGTCCTGAGAACTTGCCTTCAGTGTCCAGCATATTCGTCCGGACCTGCGCATAACTCTGGCATCATGCATGCTGCCAGGGAGTCCTGCAAAAACATTCCAAAAGAGTCCTTTGCCATCCACCACAGCCTGCAGGACAATAGAATACCAGACTTTTCGGTTAAAGTACTCGGTGTGGTACTCCTGTGGTGCTAAGATGGGGATGTGTGATCCGTCTATGGCACCGACACATTGTGGCAGACCCCATCTATTTTCAAAGTAATTTGCCATTTCTTGAAGTGTGGCTGCATCTGGAAACTGGATAACTTCAGGCCACAGTATATTCTCTACAGCTGAACAAAAGGCCTACAAACACTTGCAGGCAGTTGAGCGGCTGACTCCAAACAGGTGGGAGATGCTCCTGTAGTCTGCATTTGTTGCCAGCTTCCACACTGCTATAGCAACCCTTCGCTGGAGGGGCACACAGAGGCGAAAATTCGTGTCCTGCTTTTCCATCACTGGTTGCACGCGTTCACACAAATACCGGAAGGTTTCCTGTGACATCCTAAAGTTCTGCAACCACTGGTCATCAGAGAAGGTCGGCACCACAACTTTCCACCATTCGTCACTTCTCTTGTGAGCCCAAACAATAGGAGCGGCACGTTGCGCACATTGGAAAAGAATCTGTAACACGGTAAATTGCATTAAAGTTAATGATTGAAACTAAAGTAAAAACACGACTGTAGTTCAAACATGCGCTTGGTTTTGAATTAAACAAAAGTATCTTACCATTCGTCTTCGTGTGCGACGCCGAAATGCATCCTCAGCCAAGGAATGCTCGGACAAAGCAATTCTCCAAAGAATCCTTTGTCTCTTTTCTTCCCTTGCTCTCTCAGCTTTCTCCAAATCTTCTTCGAGACGCCTTCTCCTATTGTTCATACCATCAACCGCCATGTGCACAAACACACAAACCAGAAACGCGGCTACCGCCTCAGCTCCATCCATCCTTCGTTGTTGTTGTGTTGTTGGTCGTTGTTGTTTAGTGACCCGCCTGGGTGACGTCATGATCGAAACTATCGCACAACGATTACGCGGCAATCGAAACTCATGACGTCGCCGAGGGGTCCGACTCTGCAGTGGAGACACGACCACTGAGAGGGCCGAGTGAGAGGACTGTTCCTGTAGAAGTTCCTACCCCCTCCTTTTACCAGGAACTTCTGCAGTGGAAACGCGGCTATTGTATTCAGCCTGGAGTGAGACACTCAGTCAGTCAGTCAGTTTTTTTGTGATTGTTGCAGGCAAAAATCCTTGATTATGCGGCACGTTTTCTTAAAAAATGCGATGGAATATGCGGGATATTTATGCAATTTTATGCATGGTCATGAGTAATAAGTGGATATTTTGCTATACTTTACCTTCTGGTAGAGATCATGCCATTTGCGTTGCCTCAGGGCTGGTCTGTTGCCTCCTCCAGCAGGCTAAACCCCAGAGCTGGCGAATGTCCTCAGTCTCACCATCCACTCCCCCTCTCCCATTGCCTTGTGGCTCTTTGGTTTAGTGCTTATCTAAAAACAACATGGAAATAATAACTGTGGTTACAACTATGAATCACAGCATAAACATAGTGGCCACGTTATCTTGTCGTTTTTGCATTCAGATACTGTACTGACTTGACCATACTGTATCTGCAGACATAAACAGCTTTCCTAGTAAGCTTCAGGTTGGCTGACAAGGTCCGTTATTTCTTGGAAAATAGAGTAGAGTAATAGAGTAGGCTAAATCAGTAGACTGTACAAGTGTACCAAGCAAAACAAATGAACACTGAACGTGAACAGGTAAACACGTGTTAACCTTTCCTGTTCGGCTCCCAGACCATAGTGGCAGAGCGCAGGGGAGTACGTTTTCCTCCTGGGCTGAAGCCGGTTAGCTTCAGGGCTAACACCCTTCACTTCACTTCGCTGCCAGACAGCAGTTGGTAAAACAATAGGAGAGACATTACGCGGTCTGGAGAAGCTTGTGCATTTATTTGGCCACATACTGAACTGTACATGGCTAACCTCTTTCTCTGCTCTGCTAATGTCTGCTCCAACTTCACCTGCCGCTTGCTCCACTACACACACAGACTACGCACTCACTCACTGCTCCACCCCTTAAAGGGACCACACCACTCTTATAACACACACAATGGGATCATGTGATAATAATACACTGTGCTACTGAAGCACATACACACAGGCGTAACGCTGCCGCTACCAAGAGCAGTAATAATAGGTTAACTTACAGTTACAGTAGCTGTAAGACTGACGTTAGCTAACGCTGACGTTGGTTATCTGGCTAGCTACAATGACTGAAGTTGCTGAAAAACGTCATGACTCGCCAATGAAATCATAAAATTAGCCGGTGTGAGGAATGGAAGTATAAAATGTATGACCATTTGATCAGAATATAAAAACATTGAATGTAATTACTGTGAATCAGCAGTAGGCTTGCGCTTGCTTTGCTTCGTGACGGAGACGTTAGCGGGTCAATGTCATTCAACAGCAACGTGACCAGAGTAAAGCGCCGTGAATCGTGGAGCTCAAAGAGGCGGAGCTGAGCGCAGTGCGCTGATTGGACGGCAAAGATGCAAACGTTGCTATTTGAATTAGGCGCCTTTCTTTCCAGCGTCTGTACTGTATATAAAAAGCGTCAGAACTCAAATGTGAAATGCATGTTAATTACAACCCGTTTAATTTTGCCACTTCCTACAAATTGTTGTTTGTTGAGACAGTTCCATGTTAATTTGACCTTTGTTGAACTGAATTTTAGATCCACATGGGTCAAGGAATCGTGAACCTGTGAAGCTGTACATTACATGTCTTTGTTTTTATGGGACAGTAGTGACAGAGTTGAAACTGTCACAAACTGCCTGTGTTCCCTCAGTTCCCACCACGGTAGGCACCTGTTGGTCTTTGATACGGTGGCCCAGAGGTGTCAGGCAAAATACAAAAGCCACAAAACAAATACAAAAGCCACAACACAAATACAAAAGCCACAACACAATAATCGTATTTGTATTTGTGTTGTGGCTTTTGTATTTGTGTTGTGGCTTTTTCTATTTGGCCTGACACCTCTGGGGCACCGTACTTTGAAGTGTCATAATTAAATATTAGGAAAAAAACTATATTAGGAAAACAGAGTGGCCTCCATTTAACGGCCACAAATTGTAAATATTTTTTTATCCAAAACATAAATGCAAAATATTGTTATGTTAGCTGTTATATATTACGGCATATTTCTGTTATGAACACAAGGTTAGTAAACTTAACAGACAAAATGTTTTGGGTTTTTTTTACAAAAAAATAGATGCAAAAATTACAGTATTGACTGTAATGTAAATTATGGCATCTTTCTGTTATAAACTGAGTGCAGGAGTATTTAACAGTGCAAAATTTACAGTTTTGACTGTTATATATAGTTACGGTGTTTCGCTGTTCTAAACATTTTATTTAACCTTTTGAGAGTTTTTTTTACTGTAGTAGCTGTAGTAGTTTTCAGTTTTTTACTGTAAAATCTACCGACATTTTTTACAGTGTAGATCTGTCTACCTGCTTGCTACCTTTGTGCTAACCTACATAACACTGTGTACATATAAGATCAGTTTCAGTTCCACTTGTGTACTATTTACTCAAGCTATTCCACCCAAGTTCTACCTCTACTAAGCCAATATGTGCGCAAAAGTATTCAATAGGCTACTTTATCATAAGAGTAAGCACAACTACAAGCCAAGTATACTTAAATTTTCTATATAAGGCAAGAATACTTCTTAAGTATATCTTGATCAAAAGATTAAGTACAAGTATAGGCCAAATATACTTAGACTTTTCTGTATACTTGTCAGTATAAGCCAAGTATACTTAAGTATAATTTTTTTTAAGTATATCTCTGATTAGTACATGAAAAGTAAACTGAAAACATACTATCTTATTTTTAGTTTAAAAGAAGTATACTAATAGCACACTTGAATAAACTTATTTTTCGTAAGGGTGCATGGAGCAACAAAAGCGAAAATAAGGGGGTGCGGAGAAGTTGCGTGCAAAGAAATTGATGAATCTCACTGTAGATGCTGCAAAATGTGCAAAGATCACAGACATGTTAGCTGGAGGGGCTGCTGTAGCCTCCACGTCCTCTGTGACAGCAATGCTGCAGCAACAGCAGGTTGAAGGTGGACACAGCAGCAGCGGGCAGGGAGAAGAAGCCAGAGATGCAGGCTTTTGACAGGGAAACCGAGGGACAGAGTGAGCAGGAGAGCAAGGGCGTAGAATTGGGTAGGGACAGTAGGGACACGTCCCTACCAATATTCGGCCGCTACTGGGTAGTCACTATCAATACAACCGCTGTCCGTAGTGTTTAGTCAATGATTAGGGCACACAAAGGGTTAAATGTCGGCTAGAAGTCCCGCCTCTAACCTAAATACCGCTCCCTGATCGGCTGCCGGTTTCTCGCTAATTTACATGTGATTGGCTGTCCCCACTGTCACTCCTTCTGCTTGTCAAAACTACCTGCAAAGTGCTAGTTGGATCGACGAGAGGCAGTGAATGTTAACTGAGCTGCAAGTGTAAGTTGTCAACATGTTCGGCATTTGTTCTTCCTGGGTCACGTCAGCTAGATGGATTTTAATATCAGTGGTGTCATTTACATTTGTGTTTGTGTCTTTTTGCGTGTGTGTACGTGTGTGCGTGCGTGTGTGCTGTATAGGATTTGAAGGATGTCAAAGAAAAGAAAACTGGATATAAGAGACTTCTTTTGGAGTCAAAGTGTAAGTTACTTCAAGGGTGTATAGGTAGAGGCTCAACGATACAGATATTGAATAAAAGTGAATATTTAATGCTAAAGAGATACACTTTTTTAAAGTTATTTTTAATTTTTATTTTCATGTATTTGTGTAGAAGAGAGCAACGGTTTAAACACACAAATAAAGAAAAATTGTGGTGGAGGGGGCCGTCACAATAATGAATCCAAATATTAGATATGAAATCATGAAATGACAATAACAATGATGTCAATGTGACAATTACACATTTTAAGTTTTAACAGATGTATGCCACTTGGATTGACATTTTAGATTTTGAACAAGTGATTTTGAGTGAGTAAATGGCAAGTAAATTATTTCCCTCTCTGTTTTTTAACTCTATGGGGTTAATATCAATTAAAGCTTACAACACTGGCTATCATTGTAACATCTTATAAACAAATACAAAAATCAATAAGACTAGATGTATTTGGCACTATAACCACACTCACCTAGGTCTCCAGTCTCTCCAATCTCCTCATCCTCCTCCCTCTGTCTCCTCCGACTCTGATTCAATCCACAGTTCATCCTGACCATCTCCTGGCTGAGCCCGTGAACCATCTGTGGACTCATCACTTTGTACATGGCTTCTATCTCTAAGCAGTCGCACAGCTTTAACAATGTTGGAGCCGTTATCAGTCACAATGAGCAGCACCTTGTCTTCTCCTATACCCCATTCTTCTAATGTCTTATCAATGCACCGAGCAATAGTCTCCGCAGTGTGTGGGTGCTCCATTCGGTGTAGGTTGAGCAGAGCATGGTAAACCTGGCCTCCAGGTGGATGATAAAAACATGCTGACACACCCATGAAGGATGCTGTTAATCCTCTCTTGATCCAGCCATCCACACAGAGGGTCAGCTTCCTCGCGTCCTTTATGATGTCTTTTAATTTGTGCTTTGCCTTCTCCATTTTCGCTCCAATAAGGTTATTCACTCGTGCAGCACCGGGTGATTTGAATTTTGGCTCGAGTGAAAAGGTAAACTTTTTGAAGGCAGTCGAGTCACACAATCTTGTAGACATACCAGTCTCAATAAACATATTTACGAGCGCATCTTCCCGCTTGTGGTTCTTGCGTGTTCACTAACCAGCAGCTATTTGGTCGTCGGTTACGGTGAAAGCAGTCCATAATTGTTGTCTCCCCCTTCCCGACGGTGCTACCTCCCGGCCGACAGGTTGCTTCGGCTTCAGTGGAGCTACTCAGAGAGGCCACTTTGTCGAGGTACTCGCGATTAGCGTTCTTGTGCGAGCTTCTCGAATGGACTTTCAGATTCGTGTTTTTTTTTCCTTTGAGCAGTATTCCACATATTTTGTCACCTGTTTCCGTTACAAGGCACTTGCTTTTGTCTCTCTCGCCGTCATACTCAAAAAAATCCCATTTCGGACTCTGCCGCTTTCTCCCGACTTTGGTCTCCATTTTGCCAGCCAGATAGAGTGGTATGGCGGTGCCGAGAAGCTGTGGTGAGGTGAGGTAAAGGTTAGGTGCCGTATAGTGCCACCAGGTGACGTAAAATAGCTCGAGGCGAAAAAATCGATTCATATCATAGACTGTAGTTTCATATCCATCCTAAATTGATGAAAACGAAGCGATTTTTATCTATAATTTTAATACGTTTTAGTTAGTTTTGTAAACACACAAGACAGTTTCAGTTAGTTTTTTCTTTAAATTGTCGTTTTTATTTATTTCAGTTAACAAAAATGTTTTTTCAATTCTTTTTTTTTTTTTTTAAACACATTTTATTGTTTTTCAAACATAAACAATACAAAACACAGAAACAAACCCCCCATCCCAACCCATCAGACAGCACATGTAATACAAAATTAGACAAGAAGAGAGAGAGAAAGAAAAAAAGAAAAAAAAAAGAAAAAAGTAGTTACATTTACCAGGGCTGTGATATTCATGACATTAGAATAAGTAAGTAAAATAACTAAATAAAATGAAATATATAATTAAATGATCAGAATTTTAAAAAATAAATAAATAGTGGAAAATAAATAAATAAAATACATGTAAATTAAATTAAATGAAATTAAATTTAAATGAAAAATAATTACAGTTCTGGTTTGATTCCAGTCAGTATCTAACTACGAGTTAAGAGTAAACAATCATCAGTAGCCTATTGTCCCCGCACAGGGGGAGTCCTATTCCACTCAGAAAACTGTCTGCCCATCATTAGCAGATTTTTCAGATCTGCAGGTATATAATATAAAAAGGGTGTCCAGACTTTTAAAAATAACTCATCTTTGCCCTTCACAACAGCTTCCAACCTTTCATGAGGGAGGGTATTAAAGATCTCTCTATACCAAAAGGTGACAGTAGGTGGAAGAGGTTTGATCCAGTTTTGCAGGATACATTTTCGGGCAGCAAGAAGGAGTTTTTCAAAAAGCTTATAATGTGATGCAGTGAGATGTAGGTCCCTAGAGGGCAGGCCTAGGAGGAAAACCCCTGGATCTTTTTTAATTTTTATCTTAAATATACCACTGAGTACCTTTGAGATAAGTGACCAGAATCTGGAGATCAGTTTACATTCCCAAAAATAATGAAAATATGTTCCCCTTTCCAAGTTGCACTTGGTACATAGAGGAGAAATGGAGTGGTCAATTTTGTTTAAAATAATAGGAGTAATATGCAGCCTGTGAAGTATCTTGTACTGAGTTTCTCTTAACCGGTTACAGGTAGATGTAGACTTAATCAGGCGTATAGCTGACAGCCAGTCATCCTCTAGATATTCGTTGTTCAAGTCTTTTTCCCAACTATGAGAGATGTCTGGTAAATGGTAAGTGACAGAAGAACCCAGAAGCGAACAAAATGATGCTATAAAATGTTTTCTATTTTTGCGCTCTAGGAGAAATCTCTCGACATCACTATAAGAGATGTTGGTAGAGAAAGAGGCGGTCTGTGAGGATACAAAATGTCTAATCTGTAGATACCCAAAAAAGTGCTGCTTGGGGATATTGAATGTTTCTTGTAACTGTTGGAAAGATAGAAAAGTATCATCCCTCATTAGATCGCCGATTACGTGGATTCCCTTGTCCCTCCAAGAAAGGAATGTAGGTGAGTTAACACCTGCAGGAAAGTCAGGGTTGTGGTTTATGGGAGACAGTAAGGATTTTGCACTTCTTCTTTCCAGGTATTTGGATATATCACGCCATATCCTGATACTGTTATAGATAATAGGATTACATTTTATATCCGGATTTATCTTATTTGCGTCGCAAGTGATTAAACTCCATAGGGAATGAGGGTGGCAGGCCCAAGAATCAATACAGGTCTCTCTCTTAATATATGAATGTAACCACAGCCAGAGGAGGCGTGCATGGCAGGCCCAATTATAAAACAGCATATTAGGCATAGAGAGACCACCTGTGTCTGTAGGTAATTGTAATATCTTAAGCCTCTGCCTAGGTTTTTTGCCTTGCCAGATAAATTTGGAAAACGCCTTCTCTAAATCTAGGTTAATTTTTTTGGACAGATATAATGGGAGCATTTGTAAAGGGTATAGGAGTCGAGGGAGCACATTCATCTTAATGAGACTGATTCGACCGAACAGGGATAGGGGTAAATTCTGCCATCGCTCCAGGTCTCTTTTGACTGAGGTACATATAGGGGTAAAGTTCAGTTTTTGCAGATCTCTCAGGTCCGAGGACACCTTTATCCCTAAATAGGTGAAGCCAGATCTTGACCACCTGAAAGGAAAGTTTTCCTGAACATCTGTAATATCTAGGGTTCCCAGTGGCATAGCTTCAGATTTATTAAAATTTATTTTATAGCCAGATATATTACTAAACCTATTGAAGATATCTATAATTGTGGAAGTTGAAAGCTGAGGAGAGGATAAAAACAAAAGGATATCGTCTGCGTATAAGGCAATTTTATGTTCCTCATGTCCTATTGTTATTCCCTTTACATCAGTATGGAGTCGAATAGTTTCAGCTAATGGTTCTAATGCTAAGGCAAAGAGGAGTGGGCTGAGGGGGCACCCTTGGCGTACACCCCTTGCTATTGGGAAGGGTTCGGAACGCCGCCCGTTAGTTATAACAACAGCTGTAGGTGAGTGATATATGGTTTGGATCCATTTAAGGAAGTCCCCCCCTAGGCCAAATCTCCCCAGGATGTCAAACAAATAGCCCCACTCAACCCTATCGAAGGCCTTTTCTGCATCTCGAGAAATGGCCAGAGCCTTCTGTTTATATTGAGAGGTAAATTGTAAAATATTCAAGAGCCTTCTTACATTGCTAGCTGAATAGCGTCCATAAACAAAGCCCGACTGATCTGGATTTATAAGAGTGGGGAGTAATTTTTCTAGGCGTCTGGCTAAAAGTTTTGACAGTATTTTGCTGTCTACAGGAATCAGACTGATCGGCCTATAGGAACCACATATGTCAGATGGCTTATCCCTCTTTAAGGTAACCGAAATATTAGCTGTGTTTAACGTGGGGGGGAGATAACCCCTATTAAAGGAATCCGAATACATGTCTGTTAAGGGACCAACTAGTTCTTGTCTGAATGTTTTGTAAAATTCTGGGCCGAAACCGTCCGGTCCCGGAGCCTTGCCTCCTTTAAGTGTGTGTATGGCTTGTAAGACTTCTTCTTTAGTAATTGGCTTGCATAGCTCTGCCTTCTGTGCGTCTGAAAGAGACGGTAATTTTATCTTGTTAAGAAATGTTGTTCTAGTCTCAGAAGAGGATGTACATTCAGAGCTATAGAGGTCTTTATAGAACAGTTTCATTACTTCATTTATATCAGATGATTTGAAGCATCTCATCCCGTTTTTGTCTATAAGGGATGGGATTACATTGGGATCGGTTTTACCTCGGGCAAGGCGGGCCAGTAATCGGCCTGGTTTATTGCCTGATTCAAATAGTCTGTGTTTAGCAAAAAAAATCTGTGTCTCTGCCTTCCTGGTTAAGAGCTGATTCAAAGCAGAACGGGCTGCATCCAGCTGTTTCGCAAGAGGGCTGCTATGAGATATTATCTACTGTCTTCTCTAAATCTAGCTGTCTTTTAAGGGCGTCTTTCTTCTGTGCTGACGTATACGATATAATAGCCCCACGTATATATGCTTTGCCGGCTTCCCACAGCGTAGAAGGACTGATATCTGGGGTTTTATTTATAGAGATGAACTGTCGCCATTCAGATGTAATATATTCTGTAACAGAGTGGTTACTTAGAAGGGTAGGGTCAAGCCTCCAGTGTCTGCAAGCAGGATCTCTATAAGGAGGAGAGATAGTTACACTGATGGGGGAGTGGTCAGAAAGAAACTTGGTGCCAATTGTGCAGTTCAGTATTCTGTTCAAAATTGTTCTTGAAGATAAAAAGTAGTCTATTCTAGAAGAAACCTGGTGGGGGATTGAGAAGAATGTGTAGTCTTTATCTAAGGGGTGTAGCACCCTCCAAGTATCATATAGATCTAAATCTTTACAAAATTCGCCCATTTTTGCACTTTTCTTAGAGAGAGTAGATTGGGGGGGGGATAAATCAATATTTGGGTTAAAAGCACAGTTAAGGTCGCCCCCTAGAAGTAAATATGGAGAAGAAAATGTTGCTAAATCTGAAATAAGCTGTGGAATGAAAGAGGCCTCATATATTGTTGGTGCATATATACAACCAAAAACTACATGTTCTCCATAAAGATAGCCAGATAGAATTACATAGCGTCCCTCTTTATCTGATAATGTTTTGTCAAGAGTAAAAGGCAGGGAGCGATGTAGGAGAATTGCAACGCCTCGACTTTTAGAATTATAAGACGAATAAAATACCTGACCCACCCAGTTTCTCCTCAATTTTATATGTTCTAGGTCTGTAAGGTGGGTCTCTTGGAGAAAGGCAATTTGGCATCTTTCTTTTTTAAAGAAGGACAGGATTTTCTGGCGTTTGATGACATGGTTAATGCCCTTTACATTAAGTGAAACAATCTTAAGATCACTCATGTAGGGTTACGCCCTCTATACAGTAAGTGTTCTATGCAGCTATACATGAAACAGAGAAGAAAAAAGGCAGTGTCTGATATGGTAGTTAATAAAGGACTGAAGCCAAACATACAAGAAAAGAATACAGTAGTTACTGCTGTCTGTAAAAACCCCTCCCCAAACTGAGGCTCGGAACCCTGAACAAAATAGAGCCCCCCAAACGAAAAAACAAGAACAAAGAACATCCTTAAAAAGGCGTTAAGAGTCTTGGGGCAGGTGAAGCAGAGAGGTATCCTCCCACCTGTGAGAGAAACGAACACACCAGCTGCAGGAATGTTCACATGCATCCCACTACTGATGCCTGTTCTCCGCAACCCCCCCGCCCCGCAGCCGACAGCTGATTATGAATCACGTCCTGTGATTGAAGCATATAGTCTCAAGAAATAATTAAATACCGCTGGGAGAGAAAAAAAAGAGAAAAAAGAACGCAGGCAAATTACCTGAGCATGTATCCATAACAGAAAAGAGAGTAAACATAGGCTATTGATTTTTTTTTTTACTCACTGTTGCTCTGAAAGTAAACTCCAAGTGATGAGGTCCACACCGGGGTGGATTATGAACTGTTCATCTTCCATTCGGCAAGAGTTTAATTTCTGTCTGCTGTGTAGACCGTGTTAAACACTTCAGTGTCATCAATATCCTGTGCCCGGGGTTAGACGCTTCTGCTCAGAAAAACCTCAGCTTCACGTGGGTTTTTGAAGGAGTGATCCTCGCCGTTCAGGGTGAAGCATAAGCTGGCCGGGAAGCGCATCTGGAACCGCAGCCCTCTCTGGATGAGGCGGTCACAAACACCGTTGAACTGACGTCGGGCTTCCCTCACCTGGGGCGATAGGTCCTGACGGATGTAGATCTTGTCTCCTTGGAAGGTGACTTCTCGTTTCTCCCGGACAGCAGAAAGGATCCGTTGTTTGTCACTAAAGTTGTGTAACTTTATGATGACAGGTCGATTGTAATTTTTCTTCGGCGGACCTAAGGCTCTGTGTGCTCGGTCAATCTTAATGGAGCCTCGTTTGGTCTCCAGATCCAGTGTGTCTGGAAGCCAGGTCTCAAAAAACTTGACAGCCTGGTTCCCCTCTGTGCCTTCCTTGAGGCCCATGATTCGTATGTTATCTCTGCGGCTCCTGTTTTCGCTGTCCTCGGCTCGGTCGGTTAATATCTTCACTTTTTTTTCAAGTTCAGCTAGCTTGTTCTCCAGAGAAGCTGTGCGGTCCTCGCCGTCAGAAATGCGGGTTTCAGTCTCAGCGATCCGCTTTGTGTTGTCTTCCACACAGTGGCTTAGTTTGTCCAGAGTAGAATGCAGCTCTGCAAACTTCCGTTCCATGAGAGCGCCAATCTCTTTAGTAACTGTGTTGGAAACGGTGTTAGCCACGTTTTCCTCAAACGACGTGCTGCCGCCATCTTCCATGTTAGCTTCTGTGTTAGCCGCGAGTAGCTTTTTTGTGTCTTGACGAGTTACGGTTCGCTCGGGTATTTGTGACGCGGGGACAACTCGAAAAGTCTTCCCTTTAGCGTTGGACATGTTCCCCAGCAAGTATAGCCAGGAAATGTTGAGGTTTATCAGTTAAAAATTGATTTTATCGGCTGACGGAGCGGGAGGTCGGCAAAAGCGATCCTCTCAGTGCAAACGCATCACGTGACCGTTTTTTCAATTCTAGTTTTCATCATTTCGTTCGTTTTCGTTAACGATAATAACCTCGCCAATTACGCATCAAAATGCCATCAACAACACAGTACACAGGAGTCTCAGAGTCAGTGGCGGCTGCTGTCACACAGGCGGCGAGAGACGGGTCAATTTGCTGAGCTTTAATGAACACACTACGATCCACTTCAAGTGCCAGCTCTGCCTCGGCAGGCAACAAGTTATCAATTCTCTCATTTTTAACCGTGGGTGTTTCTGTCTTCACAGGCTCATCAACAGGACACAGAAAAGAGTCAGACAGATTCAACACTTCATCAAATTTTCGTGACTTTTCGTCACGGCACAGGCAGGAAACACAGCGGACACAGACGGACTGGGATCGGGCACAGGATTATCAACAACTTCAGGTGTCGGAAAAACTTTCTCCCCGGCCAAATCGTTGCCAAGGATGAGCGCCACGCCCCGTACTGGCAAGCGTGCGCGGAAACCGATTTTCACAGGACCGAAGACAATGGAGGAGCGAAGGAAAACAGTGTGCAGTGGGTCTCTTAAAACACTAATTTCAACCCCCAACACGAGTGTGTCAGAACCATGAAAAGACCGCTCTGAAAAAGGCAGAACACCTTGGAGCATGAGAGACTGAGTAGCTCCGGTGTCACGCAGGATTAAAATGGGCACCTGGTCTTTATCCTCGCCTGTAAGCGAGACTGAACCTTGTTAATTAGCTACTGGCTTGTAGCACTCATCGATTTCGTCATCGGCAGGTTTTTGTAGACTGATCAGCGGAGGAGGAGCAAACTGGACTAAACCAACACTTTTGGGCCGTTTTGAGTTCTGAGCATCTTTGTGCCGGAGAGTAGGACAGTTAGCAATGAGATGCCCTGACTCATGACAATAAAAACACTCCCGATCTGAAGGACTTTGACTGGAGCGCAGGGGAGTTTTGGGCTGAACTCTTGGATTTTTATCTGCACCGGCCACCGGAAAGTGTTTGCGGCGCACGGAGGGAAAAACAGCACGTCGAGTTAAAACAAACTCGTCAGCACACACAGCAGCTTTAGATAAGGTTTCAACTTTCTGCTCATTCAGATAAATCAAATTTTTTTCTGGCAGACACTGTTTAAATTCTTCCAAAACAAATGAGCTCTTGAAGCTGATCAAACTTAATGACTTTACAAGCTGCGTACCATTTATCAAACAGAACAGACTTCTCCCTGGCAATACGCCTCTGGGACCAATTCGTATGCACGCAATACTGTAGCTTTCACAATGTCATAATCCAAACTGTCATCAATGGATAGGCTCGCACACACCTCCTGTGCCTTTCCAACCAATTTGCATTGCAATAGCAGACTCCAAAGATCTTTGGGCCATTTTAAGGTCGCTGCTATGCGTTCAAACGCATTAAAGTAAGAGTCAACTTCACTCTCACAAAATGATGAGACTAAGACAATTTGTCTGCTTACATCAAATTGAGGAGAACCAGAAGAACCAGTAGGGAGACGCATACTCACAGGAGTTGACGCGATTGGGGAAGACAGGCGGTCCAGCTCCATTGCCCTGATGCGGAGATGCATCAGCTCAACCTCGCGGGTTTTCATTTCGAGCTCCACCTCTCTGAGGCGGAGGGCGAGCCCAGATCCTCCGTCTCAACCCCAGCCTGAAGTAAAGCCATGGGATCCACACCGTGATCCAGGTGCAGACCCGGAGTGAAGACAGGAGCCGTCGCCCCTTCCTCCACTGGGTCACTGAGGGCTTGTGTACACACTGAGCTTCTCTCTCCTCCCCTCTCCTCTCCTCTCCATCTGTATACATTATGCCTGTATACATGCCCCATCTCTGCATGTCACTGACTTACTTCTTCCCCGGAGTCCTTGTGCTTTCTAGTCCTACAGGCTCCCTTGGATCCTGGCCGCGCCCGGGTCGTGGATCATCGATGCGCCCACTGCTATGGCCCTGCCTGATCGTGGATGCGCCCACTGCTATGGCCCTGCCTGATCTTGGATGCGCCTACTGCTATGGCCCTGCCTGATCGTGGATGCACCTACTGCCATGACCCTGCCTGACATCCACCACTACTGTCGCTAATATTAGTCACATCTCTGTTACATACGTTCCACTACTATTATCGTACTGCATTGCTACATACCATCCTTGCCATTGATCACTACTACTGTTATCACTAGTAATCACATTTCCATGTGCATTTCATCATTATTGCTGTAATACATCTTTGTGTACTTTCACTCCTGTCAACCATCGCTTATAATTGAATACATTGTGATCTCGTTGATCTGCTCTGTACATGCGACATCTATTGCACGTCTGTCCGTCCTGGGAGAGGGATCCCTCCTCTGTGGCTCTCCCTGAGGTTTCTTCCGCATTTTTTTTCCCTGTTAAAAGGGCTTTTTTTTGGGGGCAAGTTTTTCCTCACTCGAATCAAGGGTCGAAGGACAGAGGGTGTCGTCTCTGTACAGATTGTAAAGCCCTCTGAGGCAAACTGTGATTTGTGAATTTGGGCTATACAAATAAAATTTGATTTGATTTGATTTGATTTGATTTGATTTGATTTGTGGGGCCGCGGCAGCCTCCGCTCCCACCTCCCCGTCTAAACCCTCAGAAGCACCATCTGACTGCGGCTGCATCTTCACTGCAATTATACCCCTCTCCACCAGCTTCTCTGACAACACCCTCTTGACCTGCCTTAAGGGCATTCATAGGAACTGCAATATCAAAGAAAGCAGCAATCACCAATAAATCCTCTTTAGTACACCTGTCCAATTTATCAAGAGTAGGAGCCTGTGTAAACTCATCCATATCAAACGTCATCCTACGCCTCCACACACATAGAAAAAACTGCCAACCAAAAGTAGCCTATGAACAGACTAACCACCACGCGGGCTGATGCAGCGGACGAACCCCCAAATTATGTTACGCCCCAGACTAGGGGAACAGAGGCGCAACATAAATGAGGCAGAGGGCGACGTTTGTAACAAGACAAGCGATAATTTATTGTTATCAGTTTAAGATGAACAATGATGTTACAGAAGGCTTGACAAAGCCAAAACCAAATATGACAAAAAACAAAAACAAAGTGAAGCTTCTCTTTGGGGTGAACCGAGGCCAAAACAACAAACAAAAGAAAATATCTTCTCGACCAGTCTGTCTAGCCCTGGGAGGAAACAAAAGAACAAACAAAATTACAAGAACTAAACCTAACTCCCTAAACTAACAAAAACAGGAGAAAAAGGGGGATCAAAATAAATGGTGGTTACACCCTTACTGCTTCTTAACCAGAGAACTATTACAAGTGCAAAAAGTGCTATTTACAAAGTGATTTAACTA
This sequence comes from Pagrus pagrus, assembly GCF_965226575.1. Lineage (NCBI taxonomy): Eukaryota > Metazoa > Chordata > Actinopteri > Spariformes > Sparidae > Pagrus > Pagrus pagrus. Next base: position 35,443,109 of record NC_140188.1, read on the forward strand.
AGGATAAGTGCCGAGGCACAGCAAAAGGACAGCGCAAACCACAAGACCACGATCAGAAGTTGACTACACAGGATTTAAACAAAGTTCAGAACAAAAGATCATGCGAATGAGGAGGAGAGTCACACCACACAGTGACAGCCCTCCTATGCTGTCTGAAAACACCGGTATATGAAGCTGGATTTCCTGTTGCCAGCTCGTCAGGCTCACTGGCTGCAGCTGCGGAGGACCAATGGCTGGCGGCAGGAGGCGGGACCAGTCAATCAGGCAGAGATGGTGCAGTAGAAAACAGGAGCGCTCACTCGGGCTTGAAAACAGCAGATGGAAAAAACAACAATATACACTATAACATAAATTATATGAGGCCCCAAATGACAAACACTAACGGCTGGGGGCTTTGGGTAAAAAAAACAGTCAAAATTCCTTCTAGAAGATATTTTCTTTTTATACTTGTCGCTCAAATCGATGAAGTAAAGGCATAAGCACATATCCTGAACGATATGGCAGACAAGCCACTTTATGTTCAATATCAGACACGTCAAGAAGCCTGCGGTGTTTCCGCACTCTGTCCAAGTTTCTAACAAACACCACATTAATGAGCTTGGAGTCGCAAGGCACAGTATAAAAACTTTCCAGGCTGTTTTGAGATATTATGTCACATAACAAACTGCCATCTCGTTTTTCTTTAACAAAGGCAAAGTCTTCGTTGTGCAAGAGAAAACACCCATTTCTCTCATTTTCAGCAACAAAATGCCAACTCTTCTTGCCTGTCTCTTTTGGGCAGCCCCCTGCCCTCTCTTGTTCAGTGAGTCTCTTTGCCACTTGACTGATTGGATTCTTGGCATTTCTCACCAATCTCTTGAGAACTTGCAGATGATTCTCAAATGGAAATGCACATATGTCATTGAGAGAGCACTGGTAATTCCTACAGTCATCTGCCAGATGTTTCAAACTATGGACATTATAGACCAGGAAAGCTGCTGTGTATATATGCTCACATTTTGCTACAAAGTAGCTTAAGAGTTGTTTTGCAAAGTCCATGTAAGCAACACGCCTTCTCTCGAGTGAGTCCAGAAGTATTGATAGAGCTACCGTTAGGCAGAGAAAGTGGTCATACACATCCTTGTACAATACCTTTTTTAACACAACTGGTCCAGTGTATAGGACAAATTGTCTGAACTCTGTGGCTTTCCACCAATTAAACTCTGTTAGGGATCTTGGTTGGCGAGCAAATTCACTAGGAAGTTTCCCAGACAGAGAGACAAGAAGAGTTGAAATCTCATGCAATTGACCTTGTGACAGTCTACATTCAGGTGGTCCTTTTTTAAAGAAGCACAGCAGTCTTTTCACAACACCAAGACACTATAACGCGTGGCCACGCGATATTAAGGCGTGTCCACGGGTTATTAAGGCGTGGGAACAAGATAAATAAGTCGTGGCCATTAACTCATCATCATATCCATTGTTCCTTTAGCTGCTTGCAAACATGGATGGGTTTGAATACATTTCGTTTTATGTTAATCTGGGAATGAATTACAACAATATACTTCAGGCTCTTGCAGTTAGGCATGGAGTCATTCATAGCAAGAGACACTTAATTTGGCTGCTCAAAAAGTATAGGCTCACACACAAACAGTACTACGGAGCTCTGTAGCATACACTTATACACATATACAGCATCACTCCGAAACTCACAACCATCCCGCAAACGTGGAGTTTGTATTGACGTTATCTCGTTCTAAATATCCCGTGGCCACGACTTAATTATCTCGTTCCCACACCTTAATATTGTGGCCACGACTTAATTATCTCGTTCCCACACCTTAATATCGTGTGGCCACACTTTATTAAGCAATAATATTTTTTTCACCAATGTCACCATTGGTAGTTTCCAATAGACACACATTTCCATTTTCTAATGTTTCATTTCGTTTGCAATGCCTGGAAAACCAGCTGCTCTTAATCATTTTATACTAAATTTGGGGTCAATAAAGTGAATCTGTTTAACTGTGTTTCAATCTATTCATGTAACAAAACACAGAGGAATCAAAACTAGCAAGAGTTAGCTGCTCAGTTTGAATTTGCAGTGACCAATGTTGAAGCTAAGTATAACATAGCATTTCGGTCCATGTATGACTCCAAATATTATAATTGTGATGGCGAGCCTGTGTTTATAGGTATTGATGGCTGTAAACAGTGAACACCAAACACACTGCCAGCAACAACTCTGCTATGGGTTAGCACGCTGCTGACGTTAGCTGCGAAGCTAACACACTTTTTTCAGTGCGCACTTAAGGTAGTAAGGACTCGGATTTGTGACTTCACAAAAAATGTATAGGATTATTATAATCTAACATTTAAAAAAAGAAAGTGCAACTGTAAAATTGAGTTGCACTAGCCTAAACACAGCTTAACTTCAACCATGTTAGCTTGTTTGGGGATAACTCACCAGAACAGATTTAGTAGAGTCCACCACCTCCTTGGTTTCTAACCGTTGTTTGCCTGCATCATGCATGCACAAGTTTCTTCTTCTTCTCATGTGTTTAATGACAGTTTACTACCTCTTTCAGGGAGCATTACCGCCACCTACCGAGCCAGATGTAGGACGAGAGATAAGCCAGTGAGGAGGGAGTGTGCAGACCGAGGAGGGTGGCAGTTAGTTTAAATGAAATTTAAATTAAAAAAATTATAAAAAATAATTAAATAAAATGACTACTTTACTACTCTACTACTTCCTTCACCTCTACTCTAGATTTTGTTTTTTGTTTTTTTGAACAGTCTGTTTATTGAGTTTTACATATTACAAAACCAATAGTGTTCTGATTACAGATCTAAATACAGTATACCCCAGAACAGATACCGCCCCCCCACCCCCATCCCTCCGGCACCCAGCCCCAGCAGATGGACATGCATAGTTAAAAGTAAATTAAAGACAAAGACAAAGAAAAGGAAAAAAATAAAAAAATAATAAATAAATAAATAAATTTAAAAAAATGATAATAATGATGATGATGATGGTGACAGAGGAAAAGAAAAGGTAGGTACATAAATAAGCAAGTGAATAAATTAATGTATGAATAGATACAAATAAATAGGTAATAACAGTTGTAATACTCAATAAAATAAATAAATTGACTAATAAGATCAATAAAGAAGCATAGATATCTGAGTTGGCAGGTAGTAGGAAATATAAATCACTTAAAAATAAATAAATAAGTTAGTAATAATAAATAAAATTATATATATATATATATATATATATATATATATATATATATATATTTATATATATATAAAATGAATGAGTAAAAAATAATAATAAAAAAAAAAACAACAAAAAAAAACCACAGGCTCGGCATTGCAGTACTCAGTTCACAGTGATCGGACATCTTGTGCTATTAACATAAGACAGAAAGGGATTCCAGGTCTCAAATAAGACATCCTTTCCAATCAGAGTCAGTCTAATTTTTTCTAATTTAAGAAAATAAAGCACCTCCTTAACCCAGTTTGTATAGGTAGGTGGGACTGGGGATTTCCATTTTAACAGTATCAACCTCCTGGCCAGCAGAGTTGTGAATGCTATTAAATCCTTTTTAGCTGGAGAAAGAGTACGAGGGAAAGGCCATACACCAAATAGGGCAGTTAAGGCATTGGGAGTCACATCCCTATCAGTTACCTTGGATAAAGTACTAAAGATTTCAGACCAAAATCTAGTCAAAGAAGAGCAGCTCCAAAACATGCAAGAGTAATTTGCTGTGGCTTGTTGGCATCGATCACATAGTGGAGACACTGTATCGAACATTTTTGCGAGCCGGGCTTTAGTGTAGTGGGCTCGATGAAGGATTCGACATTGCATAAAGCTGTGACCAGCACATATTGAAGACTTATGTACACTCCGCAAAATCTCTTCCCAAATATCATCAATAATCACCTCTCCCAAATCTGTCTCCCAAACTGTTTTAAGTACAACAGAAGAGCCTGGACAAAGACTATAAATATTTGAATAAATAGAGGAGATTGCCCCCTTTAATGATGAGAGAGGCTTCAGAAAAATCTCAAAATCTGAAGATTTGGGAAGAGCAGGGAATCCTGGGAATGAGCCACGGACAAAATTTCGGACTTGGAGGTATCTAAAAAAATGTTCTTTAGGAAGCAAAAATGTATTTACCAATTGTTGAAAAGAAGCGAAAATAGAATTAACATACAGGTCTTTAATAGTTTTTATGCCCAGCCTAGCCCATATAGAGAAGGTGCTATCCAATAACAATGGGGGAAAAATAGGATTTGCTGCAAGTGGAGCCTCAGTTGAAAGAGTTTGAAGGCCAAAATGACGTCTAAACTGAGTCCAAATTTTAATACTGGAGGCAACTATCACATTCTTAGTGTGACCAGAAGTAGAAAAAGACAAGGGCGAATACAGTAACGCCGGCTGAACTGAATTTGCTTCGAAAATCAACGATGATGGGGGGACCTCAGTATCTCCATAGCTAACCCAATAGTTCAGATTTTTAATGTTTGTTGCCCAATAATAGTAGAGGAGGTTTGGTAACACCATTCCGCCCAAAGCTTTGGGCCTCTGTAAAACTTGTAGACGCAACCTAGGAGTTTTCTTGTTCCAAATAAATTCTAAAATAAGACTGTCTACTTTACGGAAAAGGAAAGAGGAAGGAAGATAGAAATGCATTGGAATAAATATAAAAAGCGCGGGAAGATGTTCATTTTAATTGCATTGATTCTGGCAGCTATGGAGAGATTTAGTAGGGACCATCGCTCAAAATCTTGTTTAATTTTGGTGAGCAGAGAGAGGAAATTTTTCTTATAGAGATTAACCAATGTTTTGGCAACATATACTCCAAGATAAACAAAGCCAGTGTTCGCTACCTTAAATGGCAAATTTTGAAGCTGAAGCGAATTATCATTTACCTCTCCATTAACAGTAAGCATTTCACTTTTACTAAGATTAAGTTTATATCCGGAGAATCTACTAAATTTGTCTAGGACTGAAAGGGCTGCAGGAATAGAACGTGACAGATTAGACAAAAGCAACAGAAGATCATCCACATACAGCGCCACCTTCAGCTCTACACCATTTCTGGTTATACCACATATATCAGGATGAGACCGCAAAGCAATTGACAGAGGCTCCATCACGATAGCAAATAAGAGCAGACTCAACGGGCAGCCCTGCCTTGTAGAACGATGTAAGCGAAAGTATTCCGAATTTGTGCCATTTGTCCTGACCATGGCCTGAGGAGAGGCATATAATAACCTAACCCATGAAACAAATTTTTCCCCAAAGCCAAATTTCCCCAAAGTAAAAAAAAGATAATCCCACTCTACTCTGTCAAATGCCTTCTCGGCGTCCAGAGCTATCAGAGCTTCTGGGAGAGCATTTGAAGGAGGATTATAGACCACATTAAACACCCTTCTAAGATTGAAAAAGGAGTGTCTATTACGTATAAACCCAGTTTGGTCCAAAGATATAATTGTAGGCAAGACAACTTCTAAGCGTCTGGCTAATAACTTGGACAATAATTTGAAGTCGACATTCAGCAGACTAATGGGTCGATATGAACCGCATGAAAGTGGGTCTTTACCTTTCTTTAGAAGCAGAGAAATGCAAGCCTGATTTAGGGTGTGGGGAAGTGTGCCTGAATTATAAGACTCAGTGAACATCTCTAACAGGTGTGGGGCCAGTTGTTTCCAGAATGTTTTATAAAACTCGGCTGGAAAGCCATCTGGGCCTGGACTTTTACCACTTTGTAATGATTTAACTGCCGCCTCAAGTTCAACTGCTGTGATAGGACGTTCCAGTTCCTCAGCTGCAACTCGATCCAGATTGGGAGTATTAAACCTATCAAAGAAGGAGATCATATCTGCAGAAGTATAAGGACAATCAGATGAATATAGTAATTTATAGAATTCCATAAAAGTTTTATTGATTTCCAAAGGGTCAGATGTTACGCCCCGAACCAGTCTCAATTTGAGGAATTAACTGAGATGCAGAAATCTGATGTAGTCGATGGGCCAAGAGTTCACTAGTCTTATCACCCTGTTCATAAAATTTGGATCTTGATTATAATAAAAGTTCAGTAGTGTGCTGTGACATGATAAGATCATATTCAGCCTGTAAAGTCATCCGCTCCTTGTAAGTATCTGGTAATTTTGAGACTGCGTATAAAGAATCTAAGAGTGCGATGCGTTGAGAAAGCTTGGCTAACTTCTCTTTCCTAGATTTTCTCTGATGAGCCTTATAAGAAATTATCTCCCCTCTGATAAAAGCCTTCATTGTTTCCCACAGCCCTGAGGCTGTTACTTCTGGAGTTTTGTTGACCTGAAAAAAGAAATCCAACTGCTCTGCAACAAATTTAATAAAGTCTGTATCTAACAACAAATGTGTATCTAAGCGCCATGGTGGTCTTGCATTAGCAAACTTCTGAAAATAAACATTCATAGAAATGGAGGCATGGTCCGAAACCACGATTGAATCGTATTTGCAGCCGGAAATTGAGGATAACAACTTGTTATTCACTAAAAAAATCCGGATTGAAAAAACGCCAAGGGTCAACAACATTAAACTCTTTCATAAAGGCTTGAATCACTTTGGTCGACTTGGACTGAGTAGCTGAGGTTGGGGAAGAACGATCTAAGGATGGATTTATCCAGCAGTTAAAGTCTCCACCTAAAATTAAATCATACATGGACAAGTCAGGAAGCATTGAGAAAACCTGTCTAAAAAAAGACTCATCATCCCAGTTGGGGGCGTAAACATTAGCAAGTCACTTTTACATCAAAAATGTGTCCTATGACAGCTATAAACCTACCATCAGAATCAGAGATCGTTTTAACATGAACAAAAGGGATATCTCTATGTAAAAGAATAGCAACGCCTCTTGATCTACTGGAAAATGAGGAATTATATATTTTCCCGACCCAGCTCTTCTTCAGTCTAACAATATCTATCTCTTTTAAATGGGTTTCCTGCAAGTATATAATATGAGCATCCAGGTGGCGCAAGTAGTGCAACACCTTACTACGCTTAAATGGATTATTTAGACCCTTACAGTTTAAACTTAAAAAACTAACATCGCCACCCACACTGGATAGTGTTCTCTTAACCTGAGCCATTAAAGGACAAAGAATTCAGTATGTAAAAAGAAAAAAGGAAAAAGGGAGAGAAACAAAACAAACAAAAAAAAACCCTCTCCATACATCTGAAAAAGTAGCGTAGGAACAACCCCCCCAGATTCGAACAAACCACCCCACCTTCCTCCTCACTTAGCAGAAGCATCCAAACAATGATGCGTGGTACTTTACCCCACATTGAAATGAAACCTGTCGTTATCAGCATCTTAACCGTGCTACTAAACGACCTCAGGGAGCGTGGATATGTGCTGTCCCAAAATACAAATAAAAAATAAACAAAAAAAAGGTGCCATTACGACGGAGTATTAGGGCCACATTGAGGGGGGAAAAAAATCACAAACTGGGAGAATAAAGTCGTAATTTATGAGAATAAAGTCATAATATTACGAGAATAAAGTCGTAATTTATGAGAATAAAGTCGTAATTTATGAGAATAAAGTTGTGATATTACGAGAATAAAGTCGTAATTTATGAGAATAAAGTCGTAATTTACGAGAATAAAGTCGTAATTTATGAGAATAAAGTCGTAATTTATGAGAAAAAAGTCGAAGTACTTAAAATGGAAGTAGGTCGATTGAATGGTTGTGACAAACAGGTGATCAGATTGTTTACAGAAGTATGTTGATCTTGACAGGTTGCTTATTGTTTACAGAAAAATGTATTGATGTGTTTGCATCAAACCAAAGTTGTTATTGTTTACAGAAAATGTATTGATCTGTTGTGATCAAAGCAAGGTTATTATTGTTTACAGAACATATGTGTTGATCATTTGTGATCAAGTTGTCATGGATTACAAAAGTAAGCCAAAGACATTGGATTTCTTGAGGTCACTTGCAGATCTTTGTATGAAGAGATTTTATTCTGACTGTTTACTTACTTGTGAAGTTATTAAAAGATATGTCTCCGGAAAAGATGCATTTTCTTGCATAGTCTTTTTAAAGTCCTAATACTTATGATGATATGATGCTGATGTGCCAAAAGATTAAGTATCTCCTTGTTTGTGAAACCTATCCTAAAGTACAACTCCACAAAATCCTCCACGGCCCTCATTTTACCAACTGTCTTCCTCTAAAACAACAGGTTAGAATATTATGACTTTATTCTCATAAATTACGACTTTATTCTCGTAATATTACTGCCTTTATTCTCGTAATATTATGACTTTATTCTCGTAATATTATGACTTCATTCTCGTAAATTACGACTTTATTCTCATAAATTACGACTTTATTCTCGAAGTTTGTGATTTTTTTTTTTCCCTCAATGTGGCCCTAATACTCCATCGTATGCCATGGATAATAATAAAGAAAGAAGAAAAAAAGAAAAAGAACTGGTTCAAAAGCACTGCATCAGTCAAAAACATCCTCATAAGTAGAGACTGACAGAGAGAAATATAACAATAAAAATAGAAAATAGCACCAATATGCTCTATAAGTGGAGCAATAAAAATTTACAGACAGTTCACCATACTATAGTCAGTCCCTGGGTAAAATAACAGCAGCATAAATGTTACCTGCTAAATATGAAGCCTATTGCCGCAGAAATACAAACCGAACCAGCAAGCGCTGGAGGATTTCAGAGTCAGTCACTCTCCGGGGCCGGGATTCTGCCTGAGTCTCTTGTTGACGAACTCCAGGGCCAGGTCCGGGTCTTCAAATCTGTAGGACTGGCCGTCGGACATGGTGATGTGTAGAGTAGCCAGGTACCGGAGGCCGAATTTAACGTTAGCACAGGCATGGAGCTCCCTCTTCACCTGGACAAAAGCCGCCCTCCGCTTGGCCACAGTCGGTGTAAAGTCCGGGAAAATGTGTATCCGTTTCCCGTTGTGTAGCAGGGGGGAGCTCTGTCCAGCGCGGCGCAGAATAGCGTTCCTCGTTTAAAATTGTGTCACACTGATGACCATCGGGCGAGGGCGAGGTGGTTCTCCCTCCTTTGGTTTAGCACGCAAAGTGCAGTGGGCCCTGTTAAGCCCGGGCAACCCGTCGAGTCCCAACAAGTCCATTAAACATTTGGCAATAAATTCTGTAGGTTGAGGACAAACCCACTAGCCGAATGTTATGCCATCTTGAGCGTGCCTCCAGTTCTTCACATTTCTTGCCCAGAGACTCCACCGTAGCAGATAGCTTGGTGATATTCACCTGCATGCTAGTTAGCTGGTCTGAGTGCTCGTTAGCGCAGCGCTCCAAGTCACTAATAGTTCCACTTTGCAGGGAGACTTTTTCTTGCAGTGGTTTAAGAGCAGTTGCCACCTCCTTCTTAACTAGCTCTGATATGATTGACTCGAATTTTGTCATAATTTCAGTTTGTTGGTCGTCCATCATTACCTTAATGCTGCGTAGCATCTCCTCATTAGCACTCGGCCTCTCAGGTAATTCGGGCTCCGAGGCCTGTTGCGGCCTGTTTCGCAGACTCATCTGTAGAATCATTTTTCACTCGGCCGCTCGACAAAAATGCTGGTTCAGCTCTCAGGATGCAGGGCTCCTAAAAACCACTTGGTCACCTCGAAGTTGCGGACAGTGGACAAACTTAAAATGATATTAAAACTATATTATAATCACATTCCCGAGGAGCGACAGAAAAACACGTCCTACATCGTTCGCGTCTTCTACTCTAGATTTTCTAAATTAAACTTCAGTGCTCTCCTCTCCTCCCATATGTACTCCATTATCACATATTATACAGATTCAGTTACCCCACTCTGTTCACATTTTCCATCTGCATCTGAATAAGGTGGATAAGTGTCAGCCTGTATTGGAACTCCCAATATTTGCCACTGTTCTCACTTTTATCTTCTTTGAGCATTTTTTTAAACATCATTTTATACAAATTCCACCTTCTTTGTCAAACTCCCAGACAAACTTCAACAATGAAAAATGTTCCTGAAATAAGTATCTGTAAAATAATTAAAATACATTATGTGAGACAGCCATCAACATGTTTTTTTTTATTATCAAAAATATAACTGTCACACAGTATTACAGTCATTTCCACCATATCTTGTGTAGCCTACTTGCACTCCTGGTACAGACTATTACAGTCTGTAATACTTATTCTAAACTGCATATAGTCTTACTTATAATTTATAGGCTATTACCTTTTAATATAGGCTATTTTATGACCATTGTAACTGCTACAGTACAATACAAGAGGTGTTCCCGAACAAAATTTTGTTGTAGCCACTTGTTGCAATGACAATAAAGCTTCTTATATCACTGTTTAAAAAAATTCTATGAGAGATTGTATGGATGGTTTGTATGGCAATGACATCAAAGCAAAGAGCAATTTTCAATTTCATCAACAACTCTTGAAGAAATATCAAGGTAAATATAGCCTACTGTCTGAATTCTACGTAGCCTTTATTTATTTATTTAAAGGTCTAATAAGCAGGGACAATGCACATTAATAAAACATTTTAACAAATGTAAACATGCCAGAATTAGCCAAAAGGCTATTTTACATCTGCTGTCCCTGGACTGATGTTAAGAGTCACCCTAAAAGAGAATAAAATGATTTAATTATCGTCATACAAATAATACATTAAAGGATCAGAAAACTAAATCTGAATAAAGGTTAAAAGGCAGAGAACTAAGCAAAAGTCCATACATACACACACAAGCTAACATAAACTCAGCTCAAACAGCAGCCGCTACACACCAAACAGAAGCAATGTTAAGCAGCAACACCAACATCGACAAAAAAATAATTACACAAGACACAATAACAAACCAGCAGGTCACAAACAAACAAAACATAAACACTAAACACATTAAAAGCCATGCACAAAAAGCAACAGTAATACTAGACGATTAATAAACTGACAGACAACAGGACGGATGGCATCAGAAAGCACCGACAGGCAGAGAAGCAAATGTGGGGAGAAATTAAGCACTAAAATGTAATGTTGGCAGCTTTGACCACTAATTAGCCACTTTTTTAAAAAGTATTTAAAAGAGGCATAGTTTGAAAGATTTCTAATGTGAGTTGGCTAAATATGGCTTCTTCAAGAAGGTTGCTCGGTATACTAATTGCTTTAAGAATATATTTTGTTCACTAGCTATTAAACACCAGTTCATGCTTGCCTATCACACATTCCTCTAATCTCGAGAAGTCATCCTTAGAGGTCACAGATGTCTCAATCATGCCTGTTGATGTCCTTAATGAGGGAGTAATGTCTACTCTAAAGCAGAGATTCCCAGATTCCCAGAGGTTCATATGGCAAAAAACGTGTCTTGCAGTGGTATATGTTACAGTGAGGGGATGCTTATTGTACATGGATCTATAGATGGACTACCTAAATTTAATGAGATCATTAAACTGTGCATTCTTGAAGAGAAGTTGTGTTTTCTAGTGAAATATGTATGTGCTTGGTATATGGAGCATTATGGTGGATTTGAGCTGTCTGCCTCATCCACTAGAGAGGTAGCCCTCATTGAGTTTGGTGATTTGGTAGACCCATATCCCCTTGTGCCTTGTGGAGTACATGGTTGGAGGTTTGCACATGGTAATGTTGAAAAGATTCGTCCTTGTTAAAGGTTAGTGTCATTGTTAAACCCAAATAAGAAATGTTATTTTAATCTCCAAAACAACCCTAATGAATTGGTTTCTTCTTCTCCTTATCCCTTGTTTTTCTACTCTAGATTAAAGGCGTTCGATAATGGCAGGTCCAGCTGTTCTGCGGATCATCTTTGGTGACGAGTCTGACTCAAGAAAACTGCCCCTGGATTCTGGAATTCCAGCAACAGTGGAAGAGCTACATACAATAGCCTAGGTGCACCAATAACGTTCCAAACAACTTCCGGGTCCTTCACCCAGTACAACTACTTCCGGCGTACTTCCAGTACTGTCTTTATTTACGTTCGGAGCGCTAGCTATGGCTACTTGTTTTTACACAAGATCCTTGCAGGATCTCCCCAAGTTAACGGTGGACGATGTCCACCTTATTGTGGACACCTCCTCGCTTGCTCCCACCAGCAAGAGAGAGAAAGGTTTTGAATTCTACATAAGCAGCTACATCAGCAACTATGAAGGTGAGTAACATTAGCTAACATACTGTAATGTGTGCAAGCTAATGTTATCACTATTTTTAGCTGACTTTCTAACCTTGCTACTGGTTTCCGGTAGTAATATAACATTCTTTACTAACATAGTTACTCTGTCTCTTTTTCAGTATCAAACAAAGATAAACGGACAGGCGAAGTGTGTGTCAGGGCGACCTGCTTTAGGTCGATGAGAAAGGGAGAAACCACACCAGCTGACAGTATGTTAAGGAGCCTTAACTGTACTTTACAGCTAACGTTAGCTGACCAAATGTAGTCCCCAGTCATGTTTTGGGGAGTTAATATTGCCAGTTTGGATGTTGAGGAAAACAGCAGTCAATGTTACTTGCATTAAGTGTAGTACAGTATCTCCAGAAAATGGTTGAGGATTTCTGTTCCATTTGAGATGTTCCACACATCATTCAGGGCTGTTACCTTCTCTGCACACACGTCTTCTGCTGCTATCCACATCTTTTCATCGTTCCTTTTAATGAATTACCATAAAAAACATCTTGCTAAAGTCTAATAGCCCTAGCTCAATATATTGCTCTTTCTTACACAAGTCCACTGTTATTATTGAGACAGTTAATTCTACCACTCTTTGCATGGCATGGATGATAAATGAATGAATGAAAAAAAAAATCTGAACATTCCCATTCCCATCACACATTAAGGGCATCGAGGTCTGGCAGGACGCCTTGATAGGCCTTGTAGAGTGTGCTCCTGTGTAAAGTAAGATATGAACCCATACGTGAAGTGATACTAAATAGTGCAAAGGAATTAGATGTTGTAAATATAACACTGCTTTAAACCAGTTAGATTGCTTATGAAAATTGTTCAGAATTTTTTTTTCATTCATTCATTCATTTATCATCCATGCCATGCAAAGAGTGGTAGAATTAACTATACCTCTCAATAATAACAGTGGACTTGTGTAAGAAAGAGCAATATATTGAGCTAGGGCTATTAGACTTACATTAGCAAGATGTTTTTTATGGTAATTCATTAAAAGGAACGATGAAAAGATGTGGGTAGCAACAGAAGACGTGTGTGCAGAGAAGGTAACAGCCCTGAATGATGTGTGGAACATCTCACATGGAACAGAAATCCTCAACCATTTTCTGGAGATACTGTACTACACTTAATGCAAGTAACATTGACTGCTGTTTTCCTCAACATCCAAACTGGCAATATTAACTCCCCAAAACATGACTGGGGACTACATTTGGTCAGCTAACGTTAGCTGTAAAATACAGTTAAGGCTCCCTAACATACTCACAGCTGGTGTGGTTTCTCTCCCTTTCTCATCGACCTAAAGCTGGTCGCCCTGACACACACTTCGCCTGTCCGTTTATCTTATTTGGATACTGAAAAAGAGACAGAGTAACTATGTTAGTAAAGAATGTTATATTACTACCGGAAACCAGTAGCAAGGTTAGAAAGTCAGCTAAAAATAGTGATAACATTAGCTAGCACACATTACGGTATGTTAGCTAACGTAACTCACCTTCATAGCTGCTGATGTAGCTGCTTATGTAGAATTTAAAACCTTTCTCTCTCTTGCAGGTGGGAGCAAACGAGGAGGTGTCCACAATAAGGTGGACATCGTCCACCGTTAACTTGGGGAGATCCTGCAAGGATCTTGTGTAAAAACAAGTAGCCATAGCTAGCGCTCCGAACGTAAATAAACACAGTACCGGAAGTACGCCGGAAGTAGTTGTACTGGGTGAAGGACCCGGAAGTTGTTTGGAACGCTGTTAATGCACCTAGCCTATAATAAAGACATTCTTTCAATTGAAGGAGGACTTCCACACTGAAACTAATTACATTCCTATCTTCTCACCTGTGGAGCCCTGCATCACTTTGTACACAGTAGACTCATTTGATGAGACATCGAGTACCACTTGACCAGAGGCTGAAACCCCTGCTTCGTCATTAGCCTCAATCTGCAGTATCTGATGATACGCTGTACGCATCAACCCTGCATTCATCTCCAGAAACTCAGCCCTCAACGATTGTGTCCCTGGCCCAGGGTTTTTCAGGTCCCTAAATTCACCTGCGAGGCTGAATTTCAGCTTCACCAAAAGAATACAGTTTGAGACAAATGGAAATTACCTCAACCCTGGCCCAAAGCTGAAAGGAGTTATCCTTGATGATCTAGCCCAAGAAATGATGAAATACACAAAATATCCAAAAGACTATCAGTGTGAAGAGATAGCAGCAGCTTTGACAAGGGCCCATCCTTGTCTGGGGCAGCTAGGATCCAAGACAGGATTTTGGGGATGGAAACAGTCACTTAAGTATAAAATGCAAAACTATCGAATGAAGCTCGGGCGACTCCGACATCCTGAAATCCATGTAAACTCCTTGAAGCACAAACGAGAAGGCCAAGGAAAAGCTGCAGCCAACATCAAGAAACCTAGAAAGGCTAAAGTGAACTACCCAAATTGCCCGATAGTCAGAACTGAAAAAGCGAGGCAATGAAGTGGTGATAAAGGTGAAAATGGAAAAAACCTTCTCCCACCGACGACTAGATTGTGGAGCAGAGGCCTATGATAGGCGAGTTCAAAACCAGATGGCCTGCCCTGTTTCAGCAGAGTGAAGTTAGCAAAAGTATATGTTTGTATGTGTTGACATGTTTTTATTATTGTCCGTGATGATTAATGGCTGCACAATCACAATTGCCAACAAACAAGTAACAAATGGATGCATTTCCTTGGTTAATATTTTTCAGGTGAATGCAGAGTTCTTGCGGGTCACCACCAAGCCACTGCAATCAAAGTTCATGTCACAGCTGGACCACTTCTCAGACAAGCTAATGCAGATCTTCAAAAGCAAAGGAGGAGCGAAGGGGAAAAGGATCGAGAATGTTCTGGCGATCAAAGATTTGGTTAGTAGAAATGCATTTTCACTTGCCCTTCACAGTATTTTGGTATTTATTTTAAGGGTTTCTTGTAAGGGGCATTGTTGTATAGGGCTGGGTATCGTTCAAAATTTTTCAATATGATGCCAGTTTTGATACCTTGACTTCGATACCATGTTTTATTTCAACATCAATAAAAAACAAAACTTTTTTTTTCTACCTAGTTGTGAATTAAATCAGTTATTAAAATGTTATCAAAACAAAACCGTTTGCCATAACGTGAACATATTCTAAACAAACAACAGGTCAATATTGAACTAACAGAGAACTAACTAATTTAATGTTTACATTTAACATTTATTTCTCACCCGTTGGTGGGATTTGGACTCATGAGGGTTAAATAACGTGATAGAACAGATTGTGGGAAAATAACAGACAACCAATCGCCGGCAACTTTAGATCCCTACACACAAGTATATTACATGATTATTGGCCTACGGACATCTTTTTTTTAAAAATAATTACACTATTTTTAATCCCACAAGGGGAAATTCTTTTTTTCACTCACATACACAGTGTATAGGGGAGATAAGTGAAGGGGCTGCCACATGCACGGTGCCCAACGAGCAGTGACAGGGGCACCTCAGCAAATGCCCAGGATGTAAACTAGCATTCTCCATTACTAGACCACATCATACTTTTTTGGTCCGAGGGGGACTTGAACTGGTCACCTTTGAGTCCCCAAGCCAAGTCCCTACGGACTGAGCTATTGCCACCCCTCGTCATTAGGGTATCGAAGTTTGGCAGCTAAAAAGAAACACTTTTTTGATACTTGATAGGATCGGGGCTTTTCAGTCGGTGCCATAAAAGGGTTGACGTTTGGTGCCCAGCCCTATTGCTGTATTATGGAACACTGCAGGCCACTGTAGCAAATGTATGCACGTATCTATATAGATGTCGGAGAATGGTGTGTGTGTGGAGAATTTAGTGTGTGTGTTTGTGCAGCTAGAGATACAGAAATTATATTGTATTGTACTGCAGCCACAATTCAGACACACTGGCTAAATTTTGTCTTGATTTTTCACCCCCGCTTTAGTGTGCCAATATCAATACCAGGAGGGATTGCATCCTGAAAAGCCTGGTCATCTGTCTAAATGAAGATCCAGACACTTTCTTTAAGGAATATCTGACCACTGAGGATACAGAGAGGGACATCCAAGAAACAGTGATGGGGATATATGTGGTCTAAAGAGATGGAGATGGGGAGCAAGAAGATGTGGGAGTAGTGATTGAAGGCATCAAAGTCCTGAACAACATGGGCAGTCTCATCGTGGGGTTCATCATGCTGTTTGGGCTCATTTATGCCCTTGATCTTAGCTTTCCAGACAACCTCAAGTACACCTTCGAATTTTGCCAGAAGATCATAATGAATTTGGATGGGCACAAGCTGAATGGAAAGATACAGCAGCTAAAAATAAAGTTGTTTGCATAAGAGGTGAACACCATGTGACAAAGTATGTTGTCAAGTTTCCTCAGATCATTTGGGAGTTTTTGTTAAGTTTTTTATTTTCATCTTCTGCCCAGTCAACATCAATCAATGACCTCATGGATGTTTTCCTTGTTCTGACATTTTCGAAACAAGCGAGTATTGACTCGGCTGCACAGAGGCAAGCCATTGGCATGTCCATTTTTCTCCTCGTCATCTGATTTCATGACTCCCAGCTCGGGTGAAGAGGACCTAAACACAATTCAACACTGTAATATGTGAATGGCCAGAACTCTTTATGCTGCAAGTTACGTATTTACAGATTAAGTTACATTTAAATGACTTGTATGGTTTACTTGTTTAGTAACAATCAAACTCTCTATGATTTATGTTTGTGTTTGCAGCCAAAAAGTGGCCCACGCTACCGGTTTCTCTTAGCACTTATCAATCAATCAAACTTTATTTGTAGAGCACTTTTCATACATGTTAATGTAACTCAAAGTGCTTTACAGAAATTAAAAGCAGCAGCAGCAACAATTAAAACAACAGCCCCCCCCCCACACACACACACACACACACGTGACACACAAGTGAGTAAGAGGAAATAACTAAATAGTGATAAATGAAACAGGGCATTAACAACAGGTATTGCAGAACTGAGGAACTGAGGAACTGAGGAAACGCTATCATCGATGTATTTCACTGAGGAGACACTAGAGGCAGTAAAATAAATAACATACAGATAAAATAATAAAACTCTAAAACTAACTAAAAAAACAAAAAAAAACTAAAAGAGGTTTAAAAGTCTAATAATAAATAAATAAATAAATAATCATAAATAAAGTAAAACAAGATAAAACAAGATTATTAAAATAAATAAATGAATAGAAAGTGAATAGATAAATAGACTAAAACCAGGTTTAAGCAGGATAAAAGACAATAAATAAATAGAATTCAGCTAAAAGCCAGCCTAAAAAGGTAGGTCTTAAGGTTGCTCTTAAAAGTATCAACATTCTCCAGTGCCCTCAGGTCCTCTGGTAGGCTGTTCCACAAACGTGGACCGCGGTATTGAAAGGCGGCCTCGCCTTGAGTTTTTGTTCTCACTTTTGGGATGGTTAAAAGGCCGTGACCAGAGGACCTGAGGGCCCTGGAGGGTTCATACGATAAAAGCAAATCTGATAAATAAGTTGGGCCAAGGCCATTAAGAGCTTTAAAAACTAATAAAAGGATCTTAAAATCAATCCTGAAGCAGACAGGTAGCCAGTGCAGAGACTTTAAAATTGGTGTGATGTGTGCTCTCTTTCTGGTCTTAGTCAACACTTGTGCTGCAGAGTTTTGGAGAAGTTGTAACTGAGCTAAGTTCTTTTTTGGGAGACCAGAAAGTAGAGCGTTGCAATAATCAATGCGGCAGGTGATAAAAGCACGCTTTAGTGTCTCTGTACTGGCTTGGGAGAGCAACGGTCTCACTCTGGCAATGTTTTTGAGATGATAAAAAGCTGTCTTAGTTATGTTTCTAATGTGTGGGTTAAAACTGAGGTCTGAATCGAAAATGACACCAAGGTTTTTTACTTGGTTAGCCGGTTTTAATGCCAGGGCGTTCAATTTTGTATTAATCATCTGTCTTTGAGCTTCAGAACCAATAAATAAGACCTCGGTTTTGTCCTGGTTGAGCTGAAGAAAATGTTTTGCCATCCAGGACTTGGTATCTAAAATAGAGTTAAAAAGGGCACCGATTGGCCCTGGGTCATCAGGAGACACGGCGATATACAGCTGTGTGTCATCAGCATAACTGTGGAAGTTGATCCCGTGCTTCTTG
Source organism: Pagrus pagrus (assembly GCF_965226575.1). Lineage (NCBI taxonomy): Eukaryota > Metazoa > Chordata > Actinopteri > Spariformes > Sparidae > Pagrus > Pagrus pagrus. The sequence goes on from NC_140188.1 coordinate 35,461,453, forward strand.
ATGACGTTCCCAAGTGGCAGCATGTATAGGTTAAAAAGTGTTGGACCTAAAATTGAGCCTTGCGGGACACCACAGGTAATTTTGTAGCTCTTAGATGAGTATCCCTCCATACTCACGAAAAATGTTCTGTCAGTAAGATAAGATTTAAACCGGTTAAAAACAGTACCAGAGATTCCAACCTGGTTGTGAAGTCTGTCTAAAAGAATTGAATGGTCCACTGTATCAAAGGCTGCACTTAAATCAAGAAGTATTAAAATCGATGGTTTTGTCCTGTCCAAATTTAACCTGAGGTCATTAACACTTTTTACTAGTGCAGTCTCAGTGCTATGGTTTGTCCTAAAACCTGATTGGTAAATTTCATAGATTTCATGGGTTATCATAAAATCATTTAAACTGATTAAAAACAAGTTTCTCTAAAATTTTGCTTAAAAATGGTAGATTGGATCCTGGTCTGTAATTATTAAGTATGGAGGGATCTAAATTGTTTCTCTTCAGAAGGGGTTTCACTGTGGCAGTCTTAAGTGCTGTAGGAAAAACACCCATCTGAAGAGAGTAATTTACAATGTTAAGTAACTCATCCTTAAAAGAGCTATAAAATGTTTTAATAAAGGAAGTGGGAATGGGATCTAAAATGCAGGTTGCTGGTTTTAGTTGGGAAGACACTTTGCCAAGCATCTCAGCATCAACCAGGACAAACTTCTCTAGTGTTTCCTCATGTAAAAACAAAGGTTCTGTAGTGATAAAATTGAGATTCTGGTCTTTGGATAAAAGTGATCTAATGTCATCTATTTTACTTATGAAGTGATCTGCAAAATCTTCACATTTAGAAATGGACGACTCACTGCTAGACGTCATAAAAACAGGGTTAGTAAGATGGTCAATGGTTGTGAATAGGATTTTGAGGTTGTTCCGGTTGTCAGCTATCAGTTTTGAAAAATGTGATTGTCTTGCATCTTTAATTGCTTTATTATAAATGTTCAAATGCTCACGGAAAATTTGGTAGTTCACAGTTAATTTGTCTTTTCTCCACCTTCTTTCTGCTCTTCTGCAGTTTCTTTTTAGCTGTCTAGTGTTTTCATTACGCCAGGGAGGAGTTGGTTTGGTAGTGATCTTTTTCAAAGTGAGTGGAGCAACTGTGTCAGGATTGATCTCATTTTACTGTTAAAACTATCTACTATAAAATCACACGAGGCAGGTAAAATGTCTGCAGGAGTGTCATGTAAAAGATTAATAAAACTTCATTAGTAAGATAGCGTTTCCTGACAGTTCGCTCTGGGATATCCTGTTTTATAAAATCACAGACATTAAAAAAGACACAAAAATGATCAGACAGACCTACATCAATCACTGATGAGATGTACACCAAAGCCTGTTCTTCAATGTAAATGAATAATTGCACTTGTTTGAACTGACAGTGTACTACAAGAAAACAAAACTGTACCGCTGTTGACATGTCTATGCCTTAATGTTTGTACATGCTGATTGCAGAAATTTCTTTTCATCTTTTTTGTTATGGTAATAAGTTCAAGGCCAATGGCTACACTACACTAATGTAATATACTTATGCATAAGGTTTTTGCAGTGAACCTACCTAATGATATGTTCGAGAGCAGTGCAAAGCCTCCACTTTCAAAGCATCTTTGTTGTTTGTGGTGCATGGGATTTGAGATAGCTGGGCCTTAATTTTTCACCATTTGTAGGACCCTTGATGCGGAGCAACATCCTTCTTAAATTGTTCTTTAAAAAAAACATTGTGTTTCTATTACAAAAGTTAAAAAGTTACCTGTCATTGACCTCATTGTTTTTTATTTGGATGGGGTTTTTTTCTTTCTAAAATTTAAAAACAGTGTAAGCTCCACTGTAGATTTTGAGTTTTTCTCAAGTCTTTATTTGTTGCATACAAATACAACTGATCAGTGTATTGTATACGCTAATTGACATCTGTAAAACAAGCCGCACTGTAAAACAAGTGTCATCTATGGTCAGTTTTGTATTTGTTTATATTTGATGATTTTCAATTAAAAAAACAACAACCAGGTTTTGTCTTTTGTGTGTCTTAATGGGGGATCAAATGAAAAATAATTTTACGTAATTTATTTTCAAATCCTTATATTAGTTTGAGTTAGACTAACCTAAAAGTATTTTACATAGGTAATGTCATTATTTTATTTTACCTGTATTTCATAAAAATGCGGTGCACTAACTCAATTAAATGATATTACGTGGATGTACTTAGTTTGAGTTGGAGCTACATATATATTTTGGATGGAAATCCTGGCCACAAATGAATTGAGTTCATCCAATGAGTTATTTTTTTGAGTGTATCTTCCAGAATAAAGAAACAAAGGTTGAGGGAACAACAGAACCTTGAGTCAAAAATGAATAAACTACAATAAGAATAAACAATCAACAGACAAAAAAACACTCAAATTACTTCAAGAAGCCAAAGATGTGCTACTTACCCATAAGGCAGAGGGGGCACTTAGATTTACTAGCAGAATGCTATGAATTGGTAACAGTATAAGTAGGCTGCTTGCCTTCCAGTTGGAGTTGGACTTATGTAGTTACATAAAATTCAGTTGAGTCGAGTGGTACACAAGATTAGACAAGAAATTTCAGATGCCTTTGCAGCTTTTTATACAAACTTATATGATAGTCCAAACTTAGATACCAAGACTGAAAGGATCCAAGAATTTTTGGGACCCCGTAATATGAATCCATCCTCAAACTTAAAAATAACCTGTCTCCGGGAATTGATGGGTTTCCTGGAGAATATTGTAAGACAATTATACATGAACTTACCCCAATATTAGGTAAAACATATAATTTTGCACTAGAAATGGGAGATCCACCTAAATATTGATCTGCTGCTATAATAGAAAAGACCCTTTGTATGGGATACCGACCTATAAGTATTCTATGTGTGGATCTTAACATTTTAACTAGCATCCTAGCTAAAAGAATACAAAAATATATTAAAAAATTAGTTAAACCAGATCAAACTGGATTTATTAATGGCCGCCAAGGTACCAAATTATATTCGGAGGGCATTTAATTTACAGTCATTAGCCATATCTAGCAGATAAACATCAATGCTTCTCAGCTTAGATGCTGAGAAAGCATTTGACAGGGTGAATTGGGTGTATTTGCAGCAGGCACTGATGAGCATGGGTTTCGGGGATAAGTTTCTTAAATGGATTACATTATTTTTATCAGGACCCTAAGTCCAGAGTCAGAGTTAATGGATACTGCTCAAATTTTTTTAAGCTCAAACATGGGACAAGACAGGGGGATGCACTGTCTCCAGTTCTATTTGCACTCAGTATTGAGCCTCTGGCAGAAGTCATCAGGCAGAATCCACAGATTCATGGTATAACGGAGGGAGGAGGAACTCAGCATAAGATAGCACCATTCACGGATGATACATTATTACTTTTACAAAATCCTTTGTCCTCGATCCCTGCACTTATGAGACATCTGCACACATTTGACCCAATCTCAGGCTACAAAGTTAATGAGCGTAAATCCAAGGGAAGGATGTTATCTGGAACCTGGCCCTCACAGCTGAATGATATAGTGACCTTTTGACACTCTCAGCAAGGTTTTAGATATCTGGGAATCACACTCACACTTAGCCCCACACAGTTATTTAAATTGAACTATAACAAGCTATTAAAACAAATAAAAGACTTAACAAGATGGGCGTTTCTTCCACTTCCTTTGTTTGGCAGAATACGAGCGGTGAAAATGAACATACTGCCAAGGCTTTTATATCTATTTCAGTCCTTGCCTATATGGGTCTCCGTGTCTACTTTTACTTTGTAAGATAAACTCATATCCAGGTTTATATGGCAAAATAAAAGACCTAGAGTAAGATTACAAGTATTGTGCTCAACAAAAGAGAAGGGAGGTCTCTATCAAACCTGAAAAAATATTATTGGGCAAGTCAACTTACTGCTGTAACTCAATCAATGTACAATAACCAGGAGACAGGTTGGGTCCAAATAGAACAGTAATCAGTACAGGGGGTTAGTCTATCAGTCTTACCTTTCCTTAATAAAAAACTGCAGATTAAACTTAAAATAAAGAATGTATGGATGAGGCATACTCTGTGGTATGAGATACAAGAGATAGGGGGAGCACTTTCTTTGTCATGAGTTATGCCACTGGCTGGCAACAAAGATGAGATTTTGAGATTTTTTAGGACTCCACTGGTAATTTCAACATTTTACAAAGATTGAATGAGAAGCTCTTTGACAAGGAATGTTCAACTATGTTTGATGTTCAGTGTTATTGACACTGACATTTAAATAAAGTAAAAAAAAAAAAAAAGATAAAAGGAGTGGCACTTTAGTGTCCACAATTGCACTGATATCTTTGTAAACTTTGTAATAAATGGCAAAACATGAAAGACTTTTTGTTTTGACAGTAACTAAAATGAAACATTCCAACCTGCTGGAAAGGCTTTTGTGCCAGCTTCGCTCAAATGTAGATTACAGTGGTTGTTCAGAATGCCAGTTTACAGAGACCTGTGTTTGTTACACCAAAGGAATGAGCTGTTCAATGTATACCTCCAAAAGTTTTGTTTAGCACTTATTGTGTAACAAAAGAATGCAACTGGGCAATGGTGGTTATATGGGTACATAAATACATACATTGTAGTAATTATTTCGGTCTTTACCATTTTTACCATGTGCAATAATGAATTTGCATAGAAACAAATGAAATATACAAGATACATGGCAAAAATGGTTTGAACTAAACCTTGAGAAAGGGAGAAATACTATCCCCTATTCGTTTAATGCAGGTGGCTGGAAATTACAAATAGCTCCTAAGGCTATTTCATTAAAAGCTCAGAGTGCCACCTTATCAAATCTTTAAACCTCAACCTCTTGACAGACATCAATAATGATTTAATAAGATTTCAGTTAAATGAAAATTTAGTATCTGAAAGGGACACAGGGGAGGAGTGAAGTGTCACCTCTGATGACATTACACCCATGTCACCGCCCAGTCTTGAGACTCCTTTAAACAAAGGATTAACTCTCTTCACTGAGATAATAGCAAAAATATGATAGCAAGAAGATATAGCCAAGAGCTAGAATCTACAGGAGCTCTCTTCACCGCCTGACCCCCACCAGGACCTCAGCTGCACGCTGGCAACAAGTGCATGCATGGTGAAAGAACTTGGAGATGTACAGAAACCAAAACAATGATAACGGATAATAATTGAAATATGAATATCAATAATACAGTAATACTACTGTAAAATGACTATTATCTCGATATGAACAATAATAATAATAATAATAATAACATTGATGATGGTGATGATGATAGGAGTCAAGCAGGCCCCGCGGGGGGCGCTGCTGCTGCCTGAGCGTCTCCCGACGTTTGCTCGTGTGCTCGTAACTTTTTGTAGTTCTGTGTAAGTTTTACATGTCATGAGCAAGATAAGAATGTGTTCTCTTAAACTTGCAACTTGGGCGATCCTGATCTTCCTCGTGGGTCCTGCTCTTGGATGTTTAAGACGGGGAGATCAGCCTGCAATTCACCCAGAGAGGCGTGTGTATCCACGGTGCATACTGCTGGAGCTCAAGCCGGCCGGCACTAACACGAACCCGCGACTGACTTCCCTCCTTGTGGATGTCCCTCACCATCTACTGCGGGGACATCTTAACAAGCGGATCCGAAGGAAAAGAGGGTCCAGAGGAGGGATCAGAAACCGCCTGCGGAGACGCGGTAGCAGGCTTCCATTACCTGCAATCACGCTGTCAAATGTCCGGTCGCTGAACAATAAACTAACCGAACTTTCTGCACTCATCCACTATGACTCGGACTACAGACAAACAAGCCTCTTCTGTTTCACAGAATCGTGGCTGTCAGAAGACATTGGTGTACACATTGATGGATTTAACATCATACGGCTTGACAGGGATACGGTGAAAACCAGGAAGGCTATTGGGGGCGGGCTCTGTCTAGCTTTCAACACCAAGTGGGCAACCAACTACACAGTGAGAGAGAGCGAGAGCTGCAGACACTACGAGCTCCTAACTGTGTCCTTCAGACCACATTATTTGCCCCGGGAGTTCACACAGATGACGGTGATACTGGTGCATGTTCCTGGACCTGACTACAACCTGGCGGCAGACCGAATAGCAGACTTCTATCACAGAGCTGTCACCCGGACCGGCGAGCAGCCTGTGTTTCTGCTGGGGGACTTCAACAGATGTGACGTCACCACCGTGTTGCCAAATTTGGAACAATACGTGACATCCCCCACGAGACTGGACAGAATGCTTGACCTCTGCTATGGGAACATACCTGGTGCATATATCTCTAAGGCCCGCCCCCCCCCTCGGTCGTTCAGACCACAATGTCATTCTCTTACTCCCACGATACAGACAAAAACTGAAAACAGACAAAATCCAGACCAAAATCATTAAAACATGGGACAATGACTCAACTGAAACACTCAGGGGCTGCTTGGAACTGACTGACTGGGATGTGTTTTTCAAAAACTCTGATCTGAACCTGGTAACTGACTCAATCTCCTCCTATCTGACTTTTTGCACTGATTCTGTCATTCCATCTAAGCAGGTTAGACTGTACCCCAACAACAAACCCTGGGTTACAAAAGACCTGAAAATATGCCTAAATAAAAAGAAACTGGCATTTTTGAGTGGTGACAGACAGAAAGTTTTTGAGCTAGAGAAAGAGTTCAGACAGAAATCAAGGCTGGCAAAAATCCACTATAAAAACAAAGTGGAGAGGAAATTTACAACATGGAATGTCAGGGAGGCCTGGCAAGGGCTCAATACCATGATGGGCAGAGAGCAGAAGCCTGCCCATATCAAATGCACTGATCCCACTTCTTTTGCAGAGCAGCTTAACGCATTCTACAGCAGGTTTGATAATTCACAACACCCACTGAGAGATAAGACCCCTAGCACTCCAAGCACTCCCAGCCCCTCATACACATCATTTACAGTTACAATAGAGAAAAATAAAGTGGTCCACTTTCTGTCCAGAGTGAACCCACATAAATCATCAGGCCCAGACAAACTACATGGTCGAGTTCTCAAGGAATGTGCCACTCAACTTGGGGATGTCATGACCCAGCTCTTCCAGCTGCTTTTGGACTCAGGTTTTGTTCCTCATGCATGGAAAGAATCCACCATCATTCCAATTCCCAAGACCACAAAAGCTTTGGCCCCCAAAGACTACAGACCAGTGGCTTTGACATCTGTTCTGTGCAAGTGCATGGAACGGGTGGTATGTGACCTGCTGACCTCCTCAGTCGCAGACAAACTGGACCCACTGCAGTTTGCCTATAAAACAAAGCGAGGGGTGGAAGACGCCTGCCTGACACTCTTGGACACTGTTACCAAAACCATGGACCACACTCACTCATGTTCCAGGATTTTATTTATGGACTTCTCCTCGGCTTTTAACACAGTCAACAAGAACACCTTATCAGACTGCCTCACTGAACTACAGGTCAACCCGGCACTGGTTAAATGGATCAGAGACTTTCTACAGGACAGATCACAGCATGTAATGGTCAATGGCAAAATATCCGCCAACACTATCAAAAACACAGGGGTCCCACAAGGTTGTGTCTTCTCACCCATTCTTTTTTTCATCTACACAAACAAGATAACCTGCAACATGGACAATATGACACTTTTCAAATACGCAGATGACATGGCCTTGGTGGCTCACCTGACGGACTCTAACAGCCTAACAGCATATCAGCAACAGGTGGACTCACTCACCACTCTCATTGAGGAGAGCTTCTTAGAACTGAACATCTCTAAGACCAAGGAGCTGTGCTGCTGCAGGAGAGTGACACCTGGTAACTCCGCCCACCCACTACTGCAGCCACTTAAGATCAAAGGGCAGGAGGTGGAGCAGGTGGAGGCGTTCAGGTATCTGGGCATTGAGGTGGACAGAACACTGTCCTTCTCTGTCCACACTGAACACACCTACAAAAAGGCACAACAATGTCTCTTCTTGCTGAGGAAACTGAGAAGTTTTAATGTGAGCAAAGACATTTTAACAGTTGTTTACAGATCACTCATCGAGTCAGTCCTCACTTACAACATCTCATCCTGGTACACCTTTCTTTCCGTCAGAGACAAATCCAAACTGTCGCCCATCATCAAACACGCAAGTAAAATAACAGGCACCACACAGTCCTCCCTCTCAGACCTCCACACACAGGCAGTCAGACCCAAAGCCACCTCCATCATACATGACCCCTCACATCCACTCCACAACTCATTTCAACTCCTTCCTTCAGGCCGTCGCTACAGGGTCCCACTAGCTAGGACAAACTTAGTGAAAAAATCATTCATCCCATCCACCATCAACATCATCAACAATGCACTATAATATCCTTTTTAATGTCCCCATCCTGTATTGTTGCTATTTGCAGGAGACAATAAAGTTTTTCTGATTCTGATTCTTATCCATGCGAACCTGTGATCGATTGATTAATATATATATATATATGTATATATATATATATACAGGTGCTGGTCATATAATTAGAATATAATGAAAAAGTTGATTTATTTCAGTAATTCCATTCAAAAAGTGAAACTTGTATAATGTATACATTCATTCCAAACAGACTAATATATTTCAAGTCTTTATTGCTTTTAATTGTGATGATTATAACTGACAACTAATGAAAACCCCAAATTCAGTATCTCAGAAAATTTGAATATTGTGAAAAGGTCCAATATTGAAGACACCTGGTGCCACACTCTAATCAGCTAATTAACTCAAAACACCTGCGAAGGCCTTTAAATGGTCTCTCAGCCTAGTTCTGTAGGCTACACAATTATGGGGAAGACTGCTGACTTGACAGTTGTCCAAAAGACGACCATTGACACCTTGCACAAGGAGGGCAAAACACAAAAGGTCATTGCTAAATAGGCTGGCTGTTCACAGAGCTCTGTGTCCAAGCACATTAATAGAGAGGCAAAGGGAAGGAAAAGATGTGGTAGAAAAAAGTGTACAAGCAATAGGGATAACCGCACCCTGGAGAGGATTGTGAAACAAAACCCATTCAAAAATGTGGGGGAGATTCACAAAGAGTGGACTGCAGCTGGAGTCAGTGCTTCAAGAACCACCACGCACAGACGTATTCAAGACATGGGTTTCAGCTGTCGCATTCCTTGTGTCAAGCCACTCTTGAACAAGAGACAGCGTCAGAAGCGTCTCGCCTGGGCTAAAGACAAAAAGGACTGGACTGCTGTTGAGTGGTCCAAAGTTATGTTCTCTGATGAAAGTAAATTTTGCATTTCCTTTGGAAATCAAGGTCCCAGAGTCTGGAGGAAGAGAGGAGAGGCACAGAATCCACGTTGCTTGAAGTCCAGTGTAAAGTTTCCACAGTCAGTGATGGTTTGGGGTGCCATGTCATCTGCTGATGTTGGTCCACTGTGTTTTCTGAGGTCCAGGGTCAACGCAGCCGTCTACCAGGAAGTTTTAGAGCACTTCATGCTTCCTGCTGCTAACCAACTTTATGGAGATGCAGATTTCATTTCCCAACAGGACAGGAAGATGCTATACGCCAGACCCAACAATGCAGAAGAGCTGAAGGCCACTATCAGAGCAACCTGGGCTCTCATAACACCCGAGCAGTGCCACAGACTGATCGACTCCATGCCACGCCACATTGCTGCAGTAATTCAGGCAAAAGGAGCCCCAACTAAGTATTGAGTGCTGTACATGCTCATACTTTCCATGTTCATACTTTTCAATTGGCCAACATTTCTAAAAAAACTTTTTTTGTATTGGTCTTAAGTAATATTCTAATTTTCTGAGATACTGAATTTGGGATTTTCATTAGTTGTCAGTAATAATCATCAAATTTAAAAGAAATTATAGCTGCTGCGCAGCGATGGGTCGGGTCCGGGCTATTTTTGGCAAATTTAGGCAACTCTGAGGCTGAGCAACAAAGTGTAGAACAGGAAGACAGACAGTTTACATCATAATGTTCATTTTGCATTAGTTGAGGCTTGAACTTACAACCTTTGACACCTAAGTCCATCTTCTATCTCACTTAATTAACTGGCTAGTGACAGATCATGTGAGGCTTCACAAAGTGAGTAAGCTATACACTGTCATGCAGGCATATTTGTAACCACTGTAAAAGTAAAAAAAAATCTCTGCCTCCACATTTCCTGTCTCTCACTGTATTATCCATATAGGCAAAAATGCCCCCCAAAAAGATTGGTTTGAAATACTGCTCTCTTGATTTAATCTTTGTTTTGCTGTGATTTTTTTATATATATGTTTCCCACTCACTGAACTAGATCACTGATCCTGTCTCCTACTCTCAGCTGGATCAACTGTAAGTGATTCTCCTTCTTCAGTTTAAATGGAGGGTGTCAATCAGCATTAAAGCACATTACCGCCACCTATGTTTGGACTGGAATTACATCACCACAAAACAAACACAAAGTAATAAAAAATTCAGTTATTAGGAAAAAAATCTGAAAATACACATATTGCATCTAGACAGCATGGAGATGTTGGTAATTTGTTTTTTAAAATGATTGATTTGCTCCATAAGTGAATAACTGATGTTTAGCTATGTCATTACTGCATTGACTCCAATTGTTCACATGAAAGAAAAATGTAAAATGCTGTGAAAAATTCAGTTTTTGAGGCTCAATTTTTCATAAATCAAAGGAGGAGAGAGGAAATAGGTTTAAGAAGTTTTACAGTTTTTGAAAAAAAACTGAGTGATGTACTTCATGATTTTTAATAGGTTTAAATGTACAAAAGTTTCTTCAATATTGAGTGCTGAAGCTGCAGCAAGTATGGTTGATTTGTTATGATTTTTCAAAGTTTTGAACTTTAGACGCTTGCTGTAGCACCACCATCAGGACTATTGGCTTGGGTTTACAGCTGAGGTAATCTGGCATGAGACTGGACCTTTGTGCAAAATTTGATTAGCTTTCATCCATGGTCCAGTTCAAGCTATTTGTTTTTATTTAATTTAGAGGCTTGCTGTGATGCCACCATCAGGACAATTGTCTTGTGTTTCATGTTGAGGACATCTGATATTTTGATTTGTTATCATCATCAACCTTGCTGGGTCTTGAACCCACAACCCCTGACACCAAGCACCAGCTCCTATCTCACTGAGCTAATTGGCTGGAAGTGAGACCTGCTGTGTGGCTTCATTTGTCGACTCAGGGAGTCACTGTCCGGGCAGCTGTTGTCAAGGCAGATTTCAAAAATGGTCAAAATGTCAGAAATTCTGTTACCTGAACAAAAATCTGATAATACATAAATTGCATCTTGACAGCATGGAAATGTTGGTGATTTGTTTTTAACTTAAAGTGTTTTGCTTCATAAGAGAAAAATCTGATGTTTAAAAATGCCACTCTTCCATTGACTCCAGTTGTTCCCATGAGAGCAGAATTCAAAATGTTCTCAAAAATTCAGTTCAGTACTGTTTACAGTCAAACATTTTGATGCACTGTAGGCTTAATTTTTGATAAATCGAAAATCCGAGACACAAGTTTTGTGGAGGACGGTCTGAAGATGCTCTCTAGCAAGTTTGGTGACAATTGGGCAAAAATTGTGTGAGGAGATAGGTTTTATAAGTTTTACAGGTTTTGAAAAAAACTGAGTGATGGACTTCATAATTTGTAATGAGTTTAAGTGGACTAAAGTTTCAGCAGTATTGGGGCTACAGTTTGGTGAAAGTTTCAAAACTGTAGCATGTACTGTTGATTTTGTAGGTATTTTTAAAGTTTTTAAATTTAAACGCTTATTGTGCCCCCCCCCCAGGAGGAATATTGACATGTCCTTGGAATTAAGTAAATCTGGCATGGGGCCGGACATTTCTGTAAAGTTTGGTGAGTTTTCGCCCATGGAAAGTATGACTTCCTCGGAAGAAGAAGAAGAAAGAAAGAAAGAAAGAAAGAAAGAAAGAATTCCTAGGAATACAATAGTGTTCTGGCAGCTTAGCTGCCCGGACCCTAATAAACATTTGGAATATATCAGTCTGTGTGTAATGAACTAATATAATATACAAGTTTCACATTTGAATGGAATTACTGACATAAATAAACTTTTTGATGATATTCTAATTATATGACCAGCACCTGTGTGTGTGTGTGTGTGTGTGTGTATGTATATTTCATCACTTTGAGCAAGTCATATATATATATATATATATATATATATATATATATCTTGACATTTACCACAAACATCGTCCCTGCACAATCTCAACTGTACTGTCTCATTAGCTCACTATCATCAGGGGGTTCTTCCTTCCTCTTTGTCACTACATCATTTTCTCCTCTGCTTAAGAAATTCTTGAGGCTCTTAAAAGTCCTCCTGCCTACTCCCAAAAGATTTTCATCTTAGCGGTTTTCTTAAGGGCTAAGATGCTTTGTGAATAATTTTTCTTTTTCAGGACATAGTCTAAATTTTAAGGAAAAAATAGAAAACGCCATAATTCTAACAAGTTTCCTAGATTTTCATCACTTTGAGCAAGTCTAAGTACTGGGAAGCTTTGTGAATACGGCCCCAGATGTCCTGAAAAGTCCACTGGACTGGGTCCAGCCTTGGGGGTTACAGGAAGTTGTAGCTGCCATGTTTGGCTGCTTTGTTGTAGATTGCCTATAGGTTTGCTGCAGATTTTGGCTTGTGTTGCGATGGAACCGAGCTGGAGTACGTTTTTATTCCAAGTAAGTGGCATGGTACAATAATACTCTAAGAAACTGCACAAACATCTTCGAACGGGCGTTAATGTTGTTACCTAAATGTTTTTGTCACCTTATTAAATTATGCAGAGTTAACGCTCGCTAAGCAAAACGAAGATAGCATTAGCCTGCTAGCTAGCTCGGTTTGTTGTAGCAAACTGCTAACCACCTTTATCGAACCCGAGACCTCCGTCTGTGTCTCGTCGTCAGAGACTCTCCGAGGCTGCCTCCTTTGTGTTGGTTAAAGTATCCAATTGTTATACTATATCATATTGTGTGGCTTGTCCCAATTCAATACATAAAAAACACCAAAGGGTGATTTTTGTTGCCACTGCTGTTGATGCGCGTGCGCTAACAAATTAGCTAGGAGGTCGAGCTATTGCTATTACATGAAGGTAAGCTAAGCTAATAGGAAACGGATTAGCTAACCAGGATACTTTCCCTGTCTGCACCTAAGCGATCCTCGCTATTATAACGTTACAGATGACGGCAATTGTTCGGCAGTTTTTATTGTTTTCCTAACTCTGTTGGTGCAGTAAGGCATCTGAAGTGCATTTTCTAACGTTCACGTCACACCACAAATAACTACAATAACAATAAATAAGCTAACGCCAACAGTGCAAATTGAAGACTAACGTTACATAGCACACCGATAGCCGCGATACAAACCTTTGACGTTACTTTTGCACCACAAATCTGGATTCAAGATGCAAAAACCTTCACTCACCATTGACCAGGCACTTAAAACTTCTGTACTTCAGCCATGTATGTTTGTAAACTTGAACGTGTAATGGGGCTTTTTGTTTAGTAAACACAATATTGTATGTGAGACTTGGTTCAAGAACTTTTCTTAATTATGGGAAGACTCATTAGTTTCACACATATCCTGTGTGCAAATAACGCCATGTAACGTACTACAGGAGCAGATTATTTATATATTTTTAAAAGACATGGCAACTACACAGAACTTATTGACGATCTCAAATAAACCAGAATTTCATCAGTAAATCAGCTTTTTATTGCCTGTTGTGTTAACAGAGTTTTGGTTGAAGTCATGCTTCTGACAACAGCTGCTTGTATGATGGTACAAATGGTTTCTGCTTATTGACTAGGGATGGATACCAAACCTGGTTTTATGTGGCTGAATTTAGAAAGACCATGGTATCAAAAAGCTTTAATGTTATGGGTTCTGCTAATGGTATTGAAAAAAATAAGGCATTGGTCTATGATTGATTTTCACTATTCCCAATCCTGAACAGAGATTTGTGTCGGAGCATGTCCTGTGCAGGGGGCAGGGCGGGCTCTGAGCAGCCCTTTGCACACTCACCAATTCTCTGCATTTGTTTGTTCACACAGAACCAAGCAGCTCCGGCTGCCCAAAAAACAAACTCACCTAGTGTTGGTCGCGGTGAAAAAAATCACTGTGACGGTCAGCCCTCCTGACCAAGACTTCAGTGAACTTTCCCCCAGAAAACAGCATCCCTCCCCTAGAGAGAAAGAGTCAGACAGCGTCCTGTTTACTGATGGTGATTATGCAATTATCTAATTTAGAGCGAAAAACGTAACTTTGTCACTTTCCAGGATGTTTGGTGGGTCAGGATCTCAATCACAATGCATTATAACAGCATCCATATGATCATAAACAGTCAGCTGGTAAATGTTTAGATTAACAGGAGGATACCGGGGAGACGCGTTGAAAAAAAACACACGTCATCATCATGACGTGTACCGTCACGCCTCTTTTGGAGCCGCAGCGCCGGCTTTCTGTGTGAATTACAAACTGGTGTGTCTTCACGCCGGAGCTGCTTGGTTCTGTGTGAACAAACAACGGCGGAGAATTGGCGAGCCGCCGCTGCGGCGATAATGCAGCGACTCTGTGTGAAAAAGGCTACGGAAACCACAGTAGAATACAACATAGTGTGTCACTCAGTTTGGTCTTGTGCACCAGTTCAAAACACATCCATGGATGCTGACTGATCACTGTATGACCGGCATGCTTAATCTACTGTGGCAGAGGCATGACAGCAGGTCAGAGGTAGAGCAGAATGGGTCAGTAGTAGGGCTGCACGATTAATCGTTAAAAAATCGCGATCTCGATTCACACATACACGCGATGTCATTTCTACACATGGCGATTCTGAAGCATTTTATATGTCGAGCTGCATCATAAACAAATGCTCCTATTTTCCTCCCGGATTTTTTTCAAGTGGCCCCAAACGCAGCACTGCCGCTGCCTTCTCCCTCAACCTATGGTAAAGCGTCTTTACAACACGTGATTCAGTGGAGGAAGCCCGGCTGCAGTTGAGTGTTTGGAAAGAGTGAGTGAGAGTTAAAGCAAAGGAAAGTCTGCGGTAAGGAGGGTTGAATGGATGGCGACGAAAACCCAAGTGGTAGTGGCGAGAGTCACCCACCCACCCGAACCGACCTCGTTCCCAAAAAAGGTTCGCATTCGGTGGTGTGAAAGTGTTTTGGATTTAAGCCAGACGATGACAAACAGTGTGAGGTGCATTGTAAAGTGTGTTTTGCCGTCGTTGCAGCACCGCATGGCAACACCACAAATCTCTACAATCACCTTAAACGTCACCACAAAGTACAGCATGATGAAGCCGTACAAGGCAAGAAACAAACACAGATGTCAATAACCGGAACCTTGTACAATGCAACGCCATACCCACCAAACTCCAGTAGACATAAGGAGATCACAGCAGCTATCGCATATCACCTAGCCAAAGATATGGCCCCAATAAACACTGTACAACATGAGGGATTTTGGAAGATGATAAACACTCTCGACCAACGGTACTCGATGCCCTCCCACAACTACTTTTCAAACGTTGCGCTCCCTGACATGTACAATAAGCAGCAGGCAGTGGTCGAGGCAGAATTGCAGGAAATCGATAATTTTTCTGCTAAGTCTGATTTATGGTCCAGTCGGATCATGGAGCCGTATTAGAGCCTGACGGTTCATTTTATAGCGCCTGATTTCACTCCTTTATAAAGTCACAACAACAAAAACAATAATGAACTGTATTGTATTTGTATCACCACAACAAAAATGATGGTAATAATAATAATAATTTTAAAAAGGCTAATAAGTTGATGAGGTATTAAGTCCATTTTTAAAATAGTTTCCTTGTAGAGAATACAATGAAAGATTCAAGAGTTGAGCGTTCAATTCTGAAGTGCTATGTTCAGGGCCATATGCTCTAAGTTCTAAGGAAATCAGACTGTTTGATGTGCATATGATGATAAGGGGAAGTTGTTATCAGCCGCATGTCTCAATTTTTTTTTTTTACTTTTGCAAAAATCATTTCTCTTCCAATGATAGAACTACTACTATGCCTCTGCCAAAGCAATGTTTTTTTTTTGTTTTGTTAAAGTTCATCAGTGCAAGAAACATTTTGTGAAAAAAATCGTGCCAGAGAATCGTGATATCAATTCGAAGCAAAAAAAATCGTGATTCTCATTTTTTCCAGAATCGTGCCGCTCTAGTCAGTAGTGGGGCATGTTATTTAGCATTGCTAAATGCTACAAATGGAACACAGTGAACATTTGTGATAGCAGATACTGTGCATGCACACATTGTGATGACAATGCTGAAACAATTTTTTGCAGCTTCAACACCACTTGGACAAAATTATAGGACAGTGGTTCTAAGCCTTTTCAGGGCTATCCATTAACCAGGTCCCTTACCGCCCCCCCATCAATAAGATGTAGGCTAATTGTCTACCCTGAATGTTGATTATTAATCTGTGTAAAATGATGATGATTAATATTATGATTATTACTCTTGCATTATTTATACCATCATATTACATGTATTTTTATTTTCATTATTTGTTTGTTTATATTCTTATTATATTGTTATTATTCTGTGTTAATAAAATTAGAAAGAATAAAAAAGCATGTCATTGAATGCCAAATAACGTATTTGATTTAACTGGACAGGAATGAGTTGTTTATAACATTCGACAGTTACATTCATAGATTTGTTTTTTTAAATAGTTTACTCATTATTAAGACAGCGATGGCCCTAAAACAAATGTATTGCTGGGACCTGATTATTCCCCCTTGATTCAATTAACACATTTCCATTTAAGCTTAACTATGCCCCATTTTGAGTTTAACATTTTCATGTTTTCCTTATTTCCATTGCCATTTACAATTTCACCTTTACAAATGCTTTCACTTTGAGCATTTCCATTTCAACTTTTGCATTTTGCATTGTACTTTTTTCATTTGCTCACCTTAGCTAACATTTTTCAGATTATCATTTTACATTTAAAATTTGCTTTTTCAATTGACTGCTAATTTATAAAGTGATTATTTCTAGTTTTGTAGCACATAAAATAAACTTAAAATTGTATTTATTTTACTTTGTTTTTTATTCAGATTTTTTATAAAATATTAATAATGGCCAAACAATATCTTCCATAAAGAGGAACAGTGAATTTTATGAATAACCATTTGTGATTGAATGTATGAATGCACAATATTTTAAATCCAACCATTCAGAAGTGGAGTAGGATGGTTCTTGTAAGAAGTTGAGTGGGATCCATAATTATACAGGAGAGATCTCTCTTATGGAGTAAAAGGAGCGAAAATACAGCACATACTGCAGCACCCAATAAAAGCATTGACTAAATGTTTTGAAATCTGAGGGGTAATGCTGCCCTCCCTTGCAAGTAGGTGCAAGTTTCAACTTGTCTTGTAAATTCGCAAATGCCCCCCAAGAACACCTCAACTTACCCTTTCAAAATATTACTGACAGTCTCCTAAGTATTCTCCTTGAGGGGCTATACTGACCCCATTGAGAAAAACCACCATAGGAGATCCTATTACCCAATGAAGTCACCATTTTACTAGTTCATGAAATTAGAAATCAAAAACAAAGCCTTATCACATCCAAACTAGAAACTGTTTTTTGTTAGTACTGAATAAAGCTGCAATTCTAACAGAATTTGTTAGAATTCTAACAAAGCTGTAATTCTAACAGACATATAATAAATCCATGGTGTTTGGGGTTACAATGGTCACCCACAACTAGGGATGTAACGGTATGCAGGGTTTCCCCCAGTGTATTATAAGCCTGGCAGGCCACCAGGTCTTACTTGCCCCCCCACCAGGCTAAGCATCGTTTATTTATTTTTTTTAAATCAGTTTTTGCGCTCCATCAACATGTGATCAGGTGTCTTTCTCATCACCTGACAATGTCACAACTTCGTCGCGCATACTGGGACATATCACAGACATCATGCTCATCAGACCGCTGCTACACCAGCTGACCGAGAGGAACGCACCAAGTTGACGTCGACCTCGTAGCCGTTAACGTGAGCCGAGCCGCGGCTGTAGAGGCTTAGCCAGCTGCTGCAGCGGCTAGTAGCTGTTAGCTGTTAGCACATCATCCCCTGCAGCGTCAGAGCTCCGGACTTCTGTGAGCCAAGGTGCTTTCACCAGATGTGAAAATGACAGCTTTTCATTTTTCAGCTCATACGGTTCGCGTTTACACACGTTTGTTTTCTCTGGTCTAAACAGTAGATCACAGAGTATCTTTGGTAGATCCATGATTGTCACGTTTCCATGACGACTGACCGGAAAAAGACGCGTGGTCATGTTTACGTGACTCCAGATTGTAAAAATCTCTGAGGAAAAAAATAAAAATCTCTGGAGACACCAGGCAGTTGTTTTTTAGTTTTTAGTGCAGACAGTTGATATTATTTATCTAAATAGTATTTTTATTATTTATTTATTTTTGTGGTTGGTTGAACAGCATTTCAAGGGTGCAATCTGTAAGACCTGGTGTTACATAAATGTCTTATAATAACACATGATAATGATAATATTTTCAAATTTCCAGTCAACTTTTAACATTGATCTTAAAGGAATAGTTCACTCTAAAACAAAATTCAGTCATTATCGACTCACCCACATGCTGGTGATAAGTCCGGTGTAGTTTCTTATTCTGCAAAGTGCAGCTGGAGACCGGCGGGGGTACTCTCCGACAACGATAATCCATATAACGAGCGTAAGTGGCGACCGGGAGAAAATGTCCATAAAACTACACAAAAACTTCGTAATATTCCTCCATACTGCTCGTCCGCTGCAATCCAAGTGTCCTGAAGTGGCGACATCCAGAGTTTACTCCAAACGACGTCATTTAGTACATTTTCCTAGCCTAAACAGTCACTATGCTATGTTTACACGGAGGCACGCTCCGCGTTCACGCGAGTCTCCCTCACAGCGTTTGCACTACGGAAGCCGCGCCGGACAAGATGAACGAGACTCGCGATAGATACACACCGGTATTTACATGCTGCTGTGAGTTTCAAAGTTGCAAATCACCAGTGCAGCAGATCCCTCTTGTGTTTGTGTGTCACTCGGTGGCTCACAACAGGAAGTAAATACCGCAAGTTCTTCAGAACTTGCCTTCTCTAGTTTGCGAATGTAATTATACTTGAGTCTGAGCGTATCTGAAGGACCGTTTGAATGATGCTTTTACCATGTCAGACAGAATTCATGACCGCATAGCTAAACATTCAGCTGACTAATGGTTACTAATGGCTATCAACCCGTGTTTGTATTATTTTATTTTATATAATTTTATTAAATCTGTGTGGGCTTCTGCCATCATATCATACCTGAAGTACATGGGGCAACGGGAGAGGAACTACGAGCTAGGCTGTTGAAAGCTGTGCATTTCTCCTACTGTATGTGATGCACTTTCGCTAGATGTTTTGAAAGATTGCTTGTGTCCCCGCCCTTACGTGCAAAAGAGCATTGTCTGCATGGATTCTCGTGAAGTATAACCAGACTTTTGAACGTTTGGCTCCCTCCGTCATTGCCACTCAGAGCAGGGTGCCTGTGTCTCTATCTGTGCTGGCATGTGTGTGAAGTGACGGACAGACGGTAGCCCTATTCACACTGCCCTCTGAGTGCGGGAATCATGCGCTGATTCTCCGCATTGTCCTCTGTGTGAAAGTTTAAGATACGGAGAGGGGGGAAGTTTCGCTGCAGCTCTGATTCGCCTCTGGAGTTAGTATCAGAGACGCAGTGGAGGTGAGCCGGCGTCTTTGTGAATGGATAAGCCGGAGGCGCATTGATCCAATGGTGTTCACAGTCTGACAGCTAAACAGATTCACTTCGCTCATCAAATAAAAGAGAAATGACCCACAAAGCAATGTTACATGACCAAACAACAGTAACGTAGTAACTGGTAGTGTCTTTGGCAACTTAAATGAGGAAAAAATACATCAAATTTATATATGGAAAAGCCTCTGTCATCCTGTTTGTCCTGGACTGTACTTTGTCACATTTCTGCCCGAAAAACAGTGTCTGTCCCCAGCAAAAAAACTTGAACTCACCATGTGTTTGTCTCCTTCCACTTTTGTGTTGTTGTAGTTACTGTCTTGAAACATGCTGCAGAAAAATCACTGCGACAGCCCGCCCGACTGAGACTTCAGTGAACTTTCCCCCAGAAAACAGCATCCCTCCCTTCGAGTGAGAAAGTCAGACAGCATCCTATGTAATTATGTAATTTAGAGCAGAAAACATAACTTTGTCACTTTCCAGGATGCATGGTGGGTCAGGATCTCAATCACAACACATTACAACAGTAGTATCCATATGATTATAAACAGTCAACGGGTACATGTTTAGAACAGGTGGACAGTGGGGAAACGCGTTGAAAAAAACAGACGTCAACATCACGATGTGTATAGTCACGCCTCTTTTGGATCCACAGTGCCGGCTTGCTGTATGAATTGACACACTGGTGCGTCTTTACGCTGGAGCTGCTTGGTTCTGTGTGAACAAACAAATGCGGAGAATTGGCGAGCCTTCGCTGCACAGATAATGCAGAGTCTCTGTGTGAAAAGGGCTAGTGAGAACTGCCATGCCCCCTGCAAAGGGCATGCTCCCACACAGATCTCTGTTCAGGATTGGGAATAGTGAGAATCCAACATAGACAAATGCCTTCACTTTTTCAGTACCATAAATGGAACAGATGATGTCGGAGCTTATTGATACCACCACCTTTCTAAATTTAATACCGTGTTTTGGTACCCATCCCCAGTCAAGAAATATTTTTCTGTTCCGTGGTGCATCCTATATGACTCCCTTTCAGATGCAGCTTCTTTGCATAATTCAGCAATAATTCAGTCACTCAGTCCTGGGCAGGAGGTTCTGCGGGTGTCTTCCAGTTCCTGAGTATGATTTGTCATCCAATCATGATAGCAGTCTTTATTATTATTATTATTATTATTAATTTAAGGGGTTGTGGAACACAGACAACACTTTACAGGCTTCTAATATAACTTAGGACGGAGCACAAATTGCCTTTTCATGGCATTGACAAAAATGAATTTTCATCCAATATTGATTATTACCATGTACCAGTGTACCATCATCCATACGACACTTCCAGCTAGTAGCTGAGTCAGAGCCAAGTGTGAAAACTCTATGATATCGTATGACACCCAGATTCCTTTCCCAGAAAAGTCTAAGGGCCAAAACACCTCCATCTCCTCCATATTCCATCTGCATCCTGTGATATTTAGCTGCTTCATGACCTCTACCTAGTGGCTGGAAAGTTTAAGGAGGAGTGTAGACTAGAGATGTTCCAATACTAGGGGTGTCACGATTCTCCAAATCCTTGATTCGATTCTAAGGTCACAGTTCGATTCGATTCTCAATTTTTACATTTATTTTTTTTAAAGCACAGGTTGCTATGCCATTTTTAGACTAGAGTTTTATGCAATATAATATCTGACCTTTGTTAGCAATGTACCACACTACATTGTCAAATTTAAAACATTTATTAACAACATAATGTAACAATAACTTATATCTTCAGTCAATTGGAAACTTATTAAAGTAACCTGCCATCTAGTTTCTCTTTTGTAACTGCAGTCTTCTTCACAGAAGGTGACATTCAAGTTCACAACAAAACAAACAAAAAAATAAAACGGCCATATCCAGTCTTCTCTGAACAATTAAGTGTCTTAACCAGTAGGCGATTTGAGGGGGGATGCCTTCCCCCTTGTTAGCAAAATTACCAAAAAGCATCCCCCTTGTTAACCTGCCATCACTCTCCATCCCCTAGTAGCAGAAAGTGTGTTACAAATCACAAGCGGCTGCGATCAGCTCCGGCGCACAGTGGAGTCAAGCCGTGCACGGCTGCTTTGTGTTCTGGCTGCCTGGTCGATTTTTGACGAAGCCGCAACAAGCTGCACAGAGCAGATCGCGCCGGCAGGAAGTCAGAGACACAGGAACAACATAGAGCATCCGGTCAATTTTCAAAATAAAACACCCAGTGCAGACTCCCGATTATATAAAAACAAAAAATGACCAGGTCAACAAAATCAGGCAGGCCAAAGGCTTGGCTTCTGTTGGGAATGGATAGTAGGGCAGGTGTGGTTATTAGGAATTAATAATTATTGAAAATAATTATCAAAATTAATAAAATAAAATTAATTTTCAAATTGTTAAAAACGGGGCACCACCCTGAAGTCAGGGACCAATAACCAGACCAAAATTAGTCTCATAAAAAGGGTTCACTTTAAATGTAAAATATTTACGATTAAAGGAACAGTGAAGGAGATGAATCCGAGCACTGACCATCACAACCAATAAATGTTACAAAACATATGCACAAAATGACAGAAAACTGCTATGTACAATATAATAGACTTTATCATTGTTAGCAAATTGATTAAATCAATAATACTTTCAATAAGCACAAATCAATTACTCAACCAAAGCAGCTAAACTATGAAACTAAACTACGACAAACTCAAGCACAAATAACAAACAAGCATGGGTGTGTGTGTGTGTGTCAGAGACAAAGAAAGAGGAGCCAAAATGGCCGTTGTAGTCAAAGAAACAAAATGGCGGAGAGCCAAAATGGTGGTCACGCTCATAGATATATGGGTCAATGACATGACATGCATATTTTTGTGTCCGAGTCCATTATTTTTAAAAAACATAATTTAATCTTTTCATGACATCTATCAATTTATTCTATAAAACCTATTTATTTCCATAAATTTTTCAGTAAATTCAAATAATTATATCCGTTTATGTTTTAGCTTCTCAAACCCCTAAAATGTCAGGTGGTGCAACTGTCCGAGCAAGCGAGCAGACTAAGAAAACATTAAAAATGTTATTTTAATAATGATAAATTCAAAATAAAATACTCTGGCATTATTTCATGTTTGAAGTCTTTTGGATAATGTTTTTTTTTTCTAATATCAATAGTTTTAAAGCTGTTAAAATAACTGCAAAACTTTTGTCCAGCAATTTACATTTCCTAAATGTCAGGGTGGCGCAACCATAAACATTGGACTTTTATTTTGAAGTGAAGAGACAATAGTTGTAAACAGGATGTTGCATCAGCCAGAGAACCCAAAGTGACTCTTGGGACTAAGCTAAAAGGTTTGTAGATCTCTGTCAAATACTGATAAAAATAACTACTTTCAACTCATATGTAGGCTGGTACGCTTTCCATGTCAGGTGGTACAACCAATGTAAAACTAGAAAAATGTTATTTTATCATAAAACTCTTTATTTTTTTTGAAAAGTGGTCTGTTTGAACTTCATGACAAGGGCAGAAGCTAATGCTAGCATCCAAACAGAAGTCTGTTTAATTTGAGATTAGTTGCAATAGTCAGGTGGTGCAACCAGTTAGTCAGGTGGCACAACTGCAAGGAATGTCACTATATAATGCTATTCAAAGCTCTAAGATTATCCATGACACTTATAAAATGTTTACTAGTTTTAAATTAAAAGATATTACACACTTTAAAACATTTTACATGATAATTTGTATATTTTAGATGCCACTATCAACTAAAGAAAAATCAGCACGACACAGGGCACGCATTAACAATGATCCAGCTGCAAGGGAAGCATATCTTGCAAAAAGAAAAGAGAGGTAATACATCTAGACACAACACAACAGTTAATTTGAGTTATTATTATATTAAAAATTTCAGATTCTTAAATGGGAATTTGTCAGTTTATTAGTTCTTGTGTTTTATAGTTATCAGAGGAGGAAGAGAGAGGGAAAAATTGTGAAGCCCCCCATCAGCCAACTGTCTAAGCAAGAAAAGGAAAAAATGAAGCAACAGTGGAGGCAAGATCAGAGAAAGCACAGGGACAGGAAAAGGGCCATGGAGGAAATCTTGAATTTCACACCAGAGTCAATAGAACCCCCAGCAGAGCTTGAACCTAACCCTCCCAACAAGGATGATATTGTCAGTGTAGATACACCTAAGGCATCATCAACACCACAAAGAAAAGCAAGCAGTAGATGGAAAAGAGAGAAAGCAAAGTTGCGCAGGAAAATGCAAAAAATGAAACGAGAAGTGGAAGCTGCCAAAAGACAGTCTGAAAAGTTAAGAAAACGAATAGAAAGATTAAAGAAAATGAAGCCTGAAAAGCAAAAGGCTAAATCTAGTTAAGGAGACAGATCAAGTCCAGTGGCCATCCAGAGAAAAGAAAGAGTTGTAGACTTCCTCTGCCGAGATGAGAACAGTCGCTTACTGCCAGGGAGAAAGGACACAGTCACAAAAAACAAAAACAAACAACAGAGACGTGTATTAGTTAAACCCCTCACTGAACTCCACCTGCAGTATAATTCTGAAGTGCAAAAGTCTCACAGGCTGTCTTACAGACAGTTTGTTCGATATTGTCCATTTTTTGTAACACAGCCAAAATTATCAGACAGGAGTACATGTGCATGCTTAGACCATGAAAATGTCAAACTCTTGACCGAAAAACTGCACCAGAAAGGTCTCCTGAAAACTACCAGCATGTCTCAGCTGTTGTCTTCTATTGTATGCAGTCCAGACAACAAGACATGCATGTATCGAGTCTGCCCCAAATGCTGTTACAATGAGGTTGAAATTCCAATACCACAGGCAGAAGAGACCATGAAATGGCATCAGTGGATCAGAAAATCTGTGTCAGAGGGGCCAAAAACATACATGAATTTTGTAAAAGAAACACAAACTGGAACATGTGCTGAACTGTTGAACATTTTCAATCAGAAGCTTGACAGCCTAGCCAAACACCACTACAACTGGTTGCACCAAGCCAAAGAGTGCAGGGCTTTAAAAGAAAGCCTAAGTGAAGATGAAATTGTCCTCCATGTGGACTTTTCAGAGAATTTCTCCTGCAAACTTAATAGTGAGGTGCAGGCTTTTCATTTTGGAGGGAGTCGGAAGCAGGCCACAGTCCACACATGTGTGGCTTATACAGCAGCAGGCTCACAGTCCTATGCAACCATCTCTGCATCCCTTCGGCATGATGAGAGTGAAGCGCACTGCTGACTCTGCTGTCCAAAGGGGTGAAGATGTCCAGACCCCAGAAGATTTTTACAACCTCCTAACAGAGAGGAAATCTGATGTCAAGTTCTTCTGGGTGACTGAGGAGGACATCAGAAGATTTGATGAAGCGGTCCCTGAAGTTGTGCCTCCTGTAAAGGGAACTTTGGCGATGCACCAAGTAATCTCCACTGAACCAGGGAAAGTCACGCACAGAGAGATCTCCTGCTTCTGTAGCAGACCAAATATCTGCCAATGCCACAATCCCATAATGGTCAACCTCCAAACAGCCAGTGCTCAGGCCAGTGCCCAGGCCAGTGCCCATGAGAGCGCCCATGAGAGCATCGATCTAAATGGAAAGTTCATCATGGTGAATTACGAAGGGCAGCCATTTGTGGGGCAGGTCCTTCAAGTAGTTGGGGAAGAGATTGAGGTGAGCTGTATGCAGCAACTGGGAGGAAAAAATGCATTCACTTGGCCCCATCGTGCTGACGTCATTTTTTTCTACGCAGCTGAAGTGCTCAAGGTGATTGCAGAGCCAGAGCCTCTCAATTCACGGCACACACGGCTAATGCAGTCAGACTGGGAATACTTTCATACACAAAAATGAGATGAGATATTGTCTACCAATGTTGACCCAACATTTGAAAATGTTCAGATTTAGTTAAAAGATATTTCATTGTTGCCATTTAGAATAGTGTTATAGTGTTGTATCAAATGTAATCTTATGTAAAGTGTTTTTGATGGGTTAGGGTTAGGTTTAAGTCTCTATTTAAGAAAACTTAAATAGAGACTGATGACAAACACATGTTACTATTTGAAATGAAATTGCATTTTTTTCAGCATATTTCATGTCATAACTAATGTTGTCAGGTGGTACAACCAATATTCGTCAGGTGGTGCAACCAATTTAAACCAATAAATGATAGGTTAAAGTGACCAAATGATTTCTAAATGTAATGTGTGTAGTTATTATACTGAATATATGAATTTGTGTATTTGTGTAATTATTTTCCTGGCTTTTAATGTAAAATTGGATGTTAACGATACTTAAAACCTGACCTACAGAATGCAAAAATCTTAAATTATTGTAAAAAAAACCCACAATGATAAAAAAATAATGTGTTACCTAGTGTAGACACCCTAAGGGATAGTTCCCAAAGAATTAATCTTAAAATAAATATTAGGAATGTATATATTTTTTTAGAAATATTTGGTTGCGCCACCTGACATTTTTTTTGTCGTGAAGTTAAAAATACTGTTAAAAAATGAGTTAAAACAGTTAGAAAATGTATTCAATAAATGAGACTGGTTCAAACACATTGTTCTGGACTCAAAAATATGCATTACATCTATATTGAAAATACTTTTTAAAAATACCTTTTTAGAAGCTTTATTTGTCATTGACCCATATATATAAAGGCTAGATGTCTCGTCCGCGTTGCTGGCCAACGGAGTCGAACGTCCGCACAGGTCGGCCATCTTGGTACAGGTAGCTCGCTCACCCATAACATTGTGTTGGTAATGAAACATGTACTTTTTAAATAACCATAACTTGCTCAATTTTCAACCGATTTTCAAATGGTTTGGTTTGTTATAAACGTCAAAGATGTAGTTATGACACTGCATACTTATGAATAATTATGTTATGTTCTAAAAAATAGAATAATGTTCTAAAATAGGTAGACTACAATAGGCTATACATCAAGAAATGCTGCATGTTGAAATCCCCACCCTGTACAGAGATGTGTTTATGACACTGCATACTTATGAATAATTGAGGCCTTGAGACGAATAACCATACAAGTCCATATTTCCAATTTTGAATGAAAATATTTTAACACAAGAAGAGGTTGAAAGTGGATGAGTTTTGAAGAGGATTTGAGGATTTTCACATTTGCTTCCATATTACTATTATTTTAGAAAAAGCTTAATATTTGAAAAAGTTGAAAAGCTTAAAAGCTGAACAGTTCAAGGCTGAACGAGCTTAAAGAGCTGAACATTTTGATAGCTGAACAGTTTCTATAGCTAAACGTATGCTGAAGCAGTAGTAAAATGAAATTTGAAAAATTCCCCATAAGGATGAATGAGAAAACACCTCCCAAACACCTGCAGGTCTAGACAAAAGTGTAACTGTTATGGCCAAAATATGTATACAGTGAGTAACAGGAGACATTGCTGAACGTGTGATGTGTTTTTTATTTCTATAGAGTGAAAAATGAGGGCACAAGAGCGAGAGACAAAACTGGTACTGTCTGCTCCACTCCAGAAATGTAGGCTCAAAGTTAACACTGCGGCTTATGGGGGAGTTGCTGGAGCGCTTGTCGCTCGAGGGCTTCTACAGCCAAAAGTATAAGTCCTACATCTGAGATAAGACCATCATCCGAAAGCCAACAATATTTCTATGTATATATTGTCTATGTGAAGTAAAAGATGTGGGACCCAAATCAAGCTGAAGAGAGTTTTTTTCTAAAGTTTTTGCAGCTGCTCTCCACTCTAGCGATGATGTCACCCACTCTAGCTCACGCAATACACACCCATTATAAACCCAGAAGACGAGTTAAAAATCCTTTAAACTAAAACTGTGATGATTTCTTCGAAGAGAAAAGATGCGATTTCAACATGTTCAACTATCCAGAATTATAACGACGTTAATGACGTTTGTAAATCCGTCAAGGTTTCAGTGAGATAAGAGTGTTAGCGTTTGTGCAGATCACTGACTTTACCTCAGGTTCCACAGATACAGCCAGAAAGCTAACCTGTACCAAGATGGCCGACCTGTGAGGACGTTCTAGACTCCGCCGTAAGACATCTAGCCTTTATATATATATATATCTATGGTCACGCTCCCTTGGAGGGTGACGTCTCGGGAGTGTTCTGTTGAAAGGACTACAAAAATGGCCGAACAGGAATTGGGGAACTCTGGTCCGTGTGACTACAAAAATGGCCGACATGTGACTTGGAGAAGTCACGCATAGATACGAATTCAAAAGGACAATAGATTTTGCTGAATCATATGTCTGGAATTCCAAAAATGGTGGACGTGAATACGTCACCTAAAGCTAGTCAAATGAACGAACGCGTGAGATTTGAACAACGGCAATGGTTACACCACCGTTGGACTCGTGTGCACTTTGATTGCACAGGAGATGAATTTGTAGGGAATGGGACCTACAGTCCCACAAAAAATGGACGTGCTACCACGAGGCGTCCTTCTCTTAACCCTCTAGGCGCCAAAGTCGCATTATTGCGACAGGCAACATTGCTGAATAAAACAGCCCATATCTTTAAATCTACTGCCTTGTGCTGTTACTGCTTGCTACCACTAGATGGCCACTAGATTCAGCTTCAATCCTGACGTCATTTGTGGGTGTGTTTCTATGCAAAATACCTGAGAGAAAAAAAAGTTTGAAACCCGACACCGGCTGTCAGAGCGGCAGCAGCTAAGCAGCAGAGTGGGAGAGGAGAGAGCCGCGGAGCGGTGGCAGAAGTGTGCTGGACAGATAGAGAGACAGATAGCGATTTTTGTAATAAAAAACAAAATGCCCAAAAGACTTTACAGTGCGGATGAGGTGCTTGCACAGATTCAGAAAGGGACGAGCTGCCCTCTGATGATGATCGCTCGTCAGAGACGAATGACTGACGATGCTGCAGCTGCAGACATTGTCACAGAAGCAACACACACTGATCACGGCGAGAGTGATTAGGAAATTGACTCCTATCAGATTCCTGTTCATTTACTCTGAGGATGAGAGGATGAAAAAAATCTATGAAAAAATGAAATGAAATGAAAAAAAATCTGTGTAAATATGTTCAGAATTCCGTTTTACTGAATTTTACCTGGTGATATACAAATTAGATTAGTAAATTTACTCCAATCAAACTCCTGTTCCTTTATTTTGAGGATGAGATGACGATATAAATATTTTTTTTCTGTGTAAATATGTTCAAAAATCAGTTTTACTGAAAGTTACTTTCAGTCACCTGCTGACGTCACAATATGCAAATTAGATGAGTAAATTTACTCCCATCACAAACTTTAGGTCATTATGAATATTTTTCTCATTTACACTATGGATTTATCTCTCACCACTTCCAAGCTACAGCCTTTTGAAATCTTAAAGTCCAAACGGAATATTTTGCTAAATAAACTCTGGCGCCTAGAGGGTTAAGTCATAAAAGGGAGATATCACGAGACACGCGTATCTTATGTTATAGCTAGGTCATCAACCATAAAGCTTGATTTATGCTTCTGCGTCGCGGCGACGGCGTAGCTACGTCGTCGACGCAGACCCCTACGCAGACCCTGCGCCGTAGCCTGACGTGCGCCTCCAAAAAATCCTGACTACGCGTCGAGACGCGAACGGCAAGGACTGGGATTGGTCCGCTCAGACCGTCATTCCGGCAGTTGCTTTTCCGGTCAACAGTATAACAACACCACCAGTTACTTCTGCTGCTTGCATGCTTGTCTCCTATTGCTTGTGAACTCCATGCTTTGTGAGATCCCAGCAGGACAGGAGGAGTATTGGTGTTGTGCAGCATGTAGCTTGTAGCCCCACACTGTGACCAGAATGCTACACAGCATATCCGCTCTGACCGCAACTGCAGTGCAAGAGAGCAAGAACCCCCCGAAACCAATCCCCCCACCCCCCCTCGCGGCTTGGCGGTGAATTGAACGCGTTCCCTCGACGCAGAACTTCGAATGCTCAATGACGGCGTAGGGTCGACGACGTAGCTCCGCCGTCGCCGCGACGCAGAAGCATAAACTAGGCTTAAGTCTCCAACAGGTCGCCCATAAGATTACGTGTGTGCGCGCGTAACCCCTAATGTGTGTGTACATGTGGGTTAGTTAAAGAGAGGGAGAGAGAGAGAGAGAGAGAGCAAGACAAAGACAAAGGGCCAACGCCCTTAGCGGCGGCTAGGCTAACACTCCCGCTCCACGGCGTGGAGGGGCTCAAATCAACTCGTAATGAGCGAAAAGAGAAAGCAAACGACATGTTTTATCACGTAAAACGAACAGCAATAAAAGAGGGACACGGCGGTCCACAAACTCTCAGAGAACAATGTAGCTCACAAGCATACAATACAGCTAATTTCTAGTATCTGCCCAGACACTAATTAAGCCTCACTTGTAGTCGTGTCTTCCCTAATCCAGCTCGCTTCCTCGGCGTGGATTAAAGGCTGGTTGCAGTTCCTGCATTGGCTGTTAAGACAGCGTAGTCGACGGGCAATAAGAAAACGGGCAAAAGCGGGCGTTTTCTGAGGAAAAATAAAAGTATCCTCCTTCTGCAGGCAGGTAAAGAGAGGCTGGTTGCACAGCATCTTTTCAGGATCCGTAGCGTGTTCGGTGAACACGGCGCAGTTTTGGCTCGTCTGGCGAGATGAAAGACTGCGGCCTAGGCGGGAAAAATAAGTCCAGACATCTGTAGGCCCCCTTCTGAGTAATAGTTGTGTAGCGAAAGCCGATGCTTCCTGCAACACGTAACTCTAGGACTACTAAGACTGATAAGACTGCAAAGACTGAGTTGAAATGAGTCTGCCGCTGTATTCATCTCTTCCGGTGTCGGCGGATGTGGCGCGTTCAGGTGCGCCCGCAGACAATGGGAGATGGGAGTTTCCAACCTGGGGGCTGTGACAAGCAGGTGCCACGTACAGGACATAAGGGTCGTTGCATTTTCCTTTGTTTACCAGGCTTTTATAGTGCAAGGGAGCCGCATCAAAGCATTGAGCTGCACGCGGGCCGATCCGACGTCAGAACCATGTGGACGGTCCCAACACTTCTGAAACGTTCCCGCTGGGTTCTCTTTATACATTCATGGTATAATGCCGTGCGGAGGGCGGAACAAAACCTGGAGCAGACGCGACGTCATAGAGCACCGTCCAGTGGATTCCCAGCGCATCTCTCGTGTAGAGGAGGAGCACAACAAGTTGGCTTGTTTTAAAACTAAAATGTTACTTTTTGTTAGGGTTTTTAGTTTGCCTGGTCAGAACATGGTAGTCTATGTTATGTTGGTTATTGTCATTTTTGTGCTGGTTTATAGTTTAACCATTAGTGAGGTAGCTGTTACATTTCCTGACACCAGCTGTTTTATCCCACATTGAAGCGCACTCTGCTGGACAAACTATTTCATTACACCAATTTTATATTACCCCAAGCATGTTTTTCTCCATTATAGTTTTTAAATATAAGGTTTTCATATCGGTGCATATCGGACAATACACGCCGAAACCAATATATCTGTGAGAGGTTCATATCGGCCGATAAATCAGTCAGACTCTACTATTTTGTATTGTTGTGTGTCCTTCAAGGAATTTAGATGGTAAAAAATTCCAAGGGGTCGTGTGGGTCATGTAACTTAAAATGACCCTGCTTGTAGTATATTGTGAGAAACATGAGGAAACCCTGCCTGAATAAACTCAGTTCACTGCATACAATTTAAAGGTGTATTTACTCATTACCTTAATACAGTTATAAAAAGACAATTGTAGTAGGGAGAGAAGGAAGATAACTGGATAAAATGGAATTGGAGAATTAGAAATGTCACAGTTATGGTTAAGGCGTCCTGCAACAATGTCCTTTGGGAGGTGTACATAGGCCTGTCACGATAGTCAATAAATCAATTAATCGTAGGATAAATTAAAATGAGCTCGATAATTTTGCTGGCCTCGATAATTTCCATTTTAATGCTTGTTTGTTTTCCTCGTGTCTCTCACTAGATCCCTCTTGTCAGTCACTAGCCTCATTCACACAGCCGTTTGCAATTTCGCCTCTGGAGGTATCAGAGGCACAGTATTGGCGAACCGAGCCGGCGGCGCGGAGCAAGGGTGTGTCGATCTGATGGTGTTGGTGTCTGATAACTGTACAGATCCTTCACTCAACAAAATAAAGATAAATGTCCCACAAAGCAACGTTACAGGACCAAACAACAGTAACGTAGTAACTGGTAGTGTCTTTGGCAACTTAT
This sequence comes from Pagrus pagrus, assembly GCF_965226575.1. Taxonomy (NCBI): domain Eukaryota; kingdom Metazoa; phylum Chordata; class Actinopteri; order Spariformes; family Sparidae; genus Pagrus; species Pagrus pagrus. The sequence goes on from NC_140188.1 coordinate 35,493,481, forward strand.
ATGAGGAAAATAATACCGCAGTTATTCGTGGAGAAGTATCTGTCAGCCTGTCGGTCCGGCCGACACTTCGTCATATTTCTGCCCGAAAAACAGCGTCTGTCCCTGGCAAAAAACTTTAACTCACCAGGTGTTTGTTGTTGGATGATGGTCAGCCCTCCCGACTAAGACTTAATGAACTTCGTGAACTCTGCGAGTGAAATAGTCAGACAGCGTCCTGTTTACTGATGGCGATTATGTAATTATGTAAATTATAGAAAAACGTAACTTTGTCACTTTCCAGGATGTTTGGTGGGTCAGGATCTCAATCACAGCACATTATAACAGCATCATAAGATTATAAACAGACAGCTGGTACATGTTTAGATTAACAGGAGGACACCGGGGAAACAATTTGAAAAAAAAAACGTACGTCATCATCATCACCTCCGCATCACTACAGACAATGGTGCTAACATTGTTGCTGCAATAAGGAATCTTGGCTGGCCACAACCTCCATCTTTATTTATTTTGGATATTTAAAATGTCTTTTTTACATTCCAATGTTAAATATTCTTTAGAAATCAAGGTTTATTGATCTTTGAAAGGGTGTACTTACATTATTATGCCATTATCATTATATTAGTTGAAAAATGGTCTCAAAGTGACAATATTATCGTTTATCGCAATATTTTCTAGGACAATTTATCGTCCAGCAAAATTTGTTATCGTGACAGGCCTAGGTGTACATAGGTGTGTCGGGGCAGGGTGGTGCTCCCATTGTGCCATCCCCCGTTAAAAATTAACAAATCTCCTACTGGTCTTAACAAACTATTTCCGAACAGTTGAACATAAACATGGGGTGCGTAAGGTGTGAGTGGGCGAGCGAGAGTGAGGGAGCGTGCCTACGTGTGGACAGTGAATGAATGGGAGAGGAAGGAGAAGCAAAAGGAGTAGCAGTAGTAGTGACAGCAATAAAGTGTATAATATAGGCTGCAGTTTGGCTGTGAATAAAGGCGACGGCTCCTAAAGATACAGCAAAGCTCCCTGGTATTATTTCCCGACCAGCTTAACACGTGAAAGGTGGTTCACCCTGAAGGTAAACATAAACTTCGGCCCTGGAAGAAATCATCTCCCCTGTGCTTCCTGACAACGGTCCGGCAGCCGCACACCATGCTATTGTTTGACTGGCTGTACAGTGTTTCCTCTAGGATTTTTTTCAGCAGTGGGGGCAGGCTCTCCGGGGAGCCGTGGCGGTGTAAACAAATGACACTTAACTGCAGATTTTACTTTTATGCCCAGCATAATCCCCCTTTTTATTGAATGGCCAATTGAAAATGTCTTTTTAAAGGCTGAATGTAAAAATAAAAAAAAAAATAAAAAAATACAACAATAAAATAAATAAATAAAAACAATAAATAATAATTTCTTGATGGGGCTGTAGAATCAGTGGCAAAGTTTGCACCCAGGCTCAGAACAATGAATTTTTCTGGGTTTTTTATAGAAGAGCTCTAAGGCTCTGTTGTACGTAAATTCTCCGCTGATGCTCAGCAGCATACAAGTCAGTCTTCACCTACAAATAGAAACAATAATGAGATTGCTAGATACTGAGCAAGATAGTTATATACCTCAGCACTCGCGACACCTGACCCAGTGCAGGACTCTGCTGTGAAGGTGGAGACATGAGGCGGCGGTGGTGTAATCGCGACAATTAAAAAAAAAAAAAAAAAAAATTTTGAAGGAGCGGCAGCTATGATTTATGAATGGCGGCCCGCCACTCCTAAATGAATGTAGAGGAAACACTGCTGTAGCTGATAGCTACTGGCTTATTTAGAGGAGGTTGACTCGCAGCACTTCAACACGTGTGTGTTTTTTTTCCCCTTGGCAAGCCGACCGGACGTGACATGGGGGCGTGGCAGCATCGACGATTCTATTTTTTAATTTGAAGTTAGAGATTGTCAATTAATTTCTATCGTTTTCTATAAAAATGAAATCGTGACACCCTTATCCGATAGCATTTTTTCCTTCCCGACACCGATTCGGATACCTGGGGATTTGGGTGTTGGCAAATACAGAGTACCAATCTGACACCAGTGGGTGTTTTAATTAAAAAAAAAAAAAAAAAAAAAAAAATGTATGGATGTGATATGATTGTTGTCATTGTTGTATGGCCTAGCTCAGGTAAAACCTTGCAGAGAATGATTGCCATACAACATTCTTTTATTATCTATTTTGACAGTCATAACCTAAAAAGAACAAATGGAGAAATCTTGGAATAAATAAATATTCCTTTAAAAACTGTTAAAGTGCAGGCACTTTTTTAAATTGAACAGTTTAAAACAGCAGTGCAACAGCAACTTAAATAAATCCAGGAATAAATAGTTCTCTTAAAACTTACTCAAGGAACTCGTTTGCATCGCACTTTGAAGGGCAAATGTTGACCTGTGCAGACTCAGCAAAGACATGGGGCACATGTCGTAGGTCCAAATGTCAGTAGTAAAGTTGATTGCCTGCATGTCTTTCAGCCTACATGAAATGTGTTCCCTCACTGTCTCATAGTTTGGGGAGAGCAGTTTCATCATGCTCTCTCACGTGATGTGTCTTCAAATGCTTTACTGGTTTTACTGGTGGGGTTATCCAGAGCAAAATATTGTCAAATAGCTGACATGTTGCTCGCTTGGTCTGACGTAAAATCAACGTCTTCTTCGCCATTGTTAAAACAGTAGGTGCTAGCGGCAGCACAGTGCAACTTCCTGTATTGGCTTTTACAGCACTGAAGAAGCATTCATTTCTGATGTATAACATTAAGCACAGCTTACAGAGCTAACTGGGAAGTAGCAGGGTCCCGTTTTCTATATTAAGTGATATCGAGTTGGTGCATAGACTCACATACTTGCCAATACTGATACCTGCATTTTCAGCAGTAAAAATAATGTCAAAATATGACTATGTACCCATTACTTTGTACTACTGCTTCTGGTTGGTTATATAATAGACTCACCCATTTAATAAAAATTGCTCTAAAGCCAAACATATCTAAAGGCCTAAAGAAAAATCTACATTCCATCCTATCAAAGGCTTTTTCAGCATCAAGCGAAACAGCAGCAGTTGGTGAATTAGAATTCAAGACTGCCCACATAATATTAATAAAGCATCTAATGTTGTCTGTCGAGCTACGTCAAATCAAATCAAATCAAATCAAATTTTATTTGTATAGCCCAAATTCACAAATCACAGTTTGCCTCAGAGGGCTTTACAATCTGTACAGAGACGACACCCTCTGTCCTTCGACCCTCGATTCGAGTGAGGAAAAACTTGCCCCAAAAAAAGCCCTTTTAACAGGGGAAAAAAAATGCGGAAGAAACCTCAGGAAGAGCCACAGAGGAGGGATCCCTCTCCCAGGACGGACAGACGTGCAATAGATGTCGCATGTGTAATAAAACACGGAATGTCCAGACACGGCTTTAGTTGTTACTTCAACTTTATTGGGAGCTCTCGGGTTCATGTACACAGCATACAGGTGAAGACTAACGTAAAAGCCCCTCCCACTGCCGTAACACCCACTAGAGTAAACAGCAACAGCTACGTACCCGTAAAGCAGAGTACCGTAAGCACTCTAATACTCTGACATCTCCCCTTTTTAGTTCTACTTTCCTCAATAAAGTAAACAGATAAACATTCTGTAAAGAATAATGCTATTCAATAGCAATAAGCAGGAACACATTAAACATCCTGTGAGATGTAAACGGTGTCATTCTTCATTAAATATCAATAAACAACATTCAACCCTTGGTCTGTCTTCTGTAGTACTTATTTTCAATAAACTTTTAGATTATCAAAAGATTATCAAATTACTTTTCACTATAAGATCACAGTTTGCATTCCAGAACTCTTATGATATTAAAACACATCAGTTTACAACATTCTATGGAACTCTTCTTCTTTTTTTTTATGTGGCTTTACCACCTGGAACTCTTTTATGTGGTTTAAAGGTTACCACACCTGGAACTCTTTTCCCTCCCCCCCCCCCCAAGGCCATTAGTGTAAGGTCATGTTAACTCACAAGTCCAGTCTGATGACTGGCTTAAAGATGCTTCCAGACCTGGTCTGTGACAGATTTTCAGCACTAGCATGCATGCTGACACTGGAGTCCCCCTGCTGTTGATTGATGTCCGTGCAAACAGGTAAGACAGGTGCTTTGCCTCCAGGCGGCTGTGGAGCAGGCATCTCCTGGAGGTGGCGCCGGTTTCGCCTGAGTGTTGCCCCCTGGTGCGTCTGGATGATGTAAGAGCGTGGTGTGACACTCTCAGTGGTCACCACTGCAGGAGCTCTCCAGGATTTCTGGTGGTCCAGCTTGGTGAGGACGTTACCACCAGACTGAAGTGGGGGTAGGGGTCTGGCCCCATGGCGTCGGTTGTAGTAGAAGGCTTGCTTCTTCTTCTCTGCCTCGTCCTTCTGCCTGATGCGCTGCTTGTCGGGCCATGAGGGCTGCAGGTTTCTCTCGAGGGTAGGCAGTGTCGTTCGAATCTTCCGGCCCATTAGTAGTTCAGCTGGGCTGGCTCCAGTTGTGCTGCATGATGTTGACCTATAGCACATGAGTGCGATGAGAGGGTCCTTGTGTTTCAATATTCGCTTTGCGGTCTGCACCGCCCTCTCCGCATGACCGTTGCCTTGTGCGTTGTGTGGGCTCGAGGTGACGTGTTCAAAGTCAAGCTCACGGGCTAGGTCTTGAAACTCTGTGCTTGTGAACTGCGGCCCGTTGTCGCTGACGACCACATCTGGAATGCCCTAGCGGGCGCATATAGCTTTCAGCTTCAGAGAGACATGAGCGCTTGTTGTTGTTTTCATATGCAATATCTCGATGTATCTCGATTAGTAGTCTGAGATGATTAAGTAGTTCTGTTTATTATGCTCACATAAATCCAGAGCTATGCGCTGCCATGGTCTGTCGGGGAGCGGGGTAGAGATCAACAGCTCCTTTTGCTGTGCTCTTCTCAACTCACAGCAGGACTGACACGACAACACCTTGTGTTTCAGCTGTGAGGAAATGCCGGGCCACCAGACAGCAGCGTTTGCCCTGTCCCGACACTTTGAGAGCCCTTGATGTCCGTCGTGGACTCTCTCAAAGATGTCTGCCCTCAGCATCCCTGGTATCACGATACGGCTTCCTCTCACAACCATCCCGCCATACTCTGGAAGTTCATCTCTCATAGAGAAGTACTCACGTATGTTACTTGGTACTTGGCATGCGTGTTCTGGCCAGCCTGACCTGTGTACCTGATCACTGTCTGCAGTTTCTTATCAGCTGCAGTAGCTGCTCGGATGTTGTCCACTCTCCGGTGGGTTGAACTTCGCCATGATTTACACTCTTTGCAAAACCACTGGCCACTTCTGACACCATGTAATAAAACACGGAATGTCCAGACATGGCTTGAGTTGTTACTTCAACTTTATCGGGAGCTCTCGGGTTCATGTACACAGCATACAGGTGAAGACTAACGTAAAAGCCCCTCCCACTGCCGTAACACCCACTAGAGTAAACAGCAACAGCTACGTTACGACAGCCGTAAAGCAGAGTACCAGCATGTACAGAGCAGATCAACGAGATCACAATGTATACAATTATAATAGATGGTTGACAGGAATGAAAGTACATAAAGAGGTATTACAGCAATAATAATGAAATGCGCATAATGGAAATGTGACTACTAGTGATAACAGTAGTAGTGGTTAACGGTAAGGATAGTATGTAGTAATGCATTACAATAATAGTAGTGAAACGTATGTAACAGAGATATGACTAATATAGGAGGAGAGAGAAGCTCAGTGTATCATTTGTCCCCCGGACTGGGCCTATAGCAGCATAACTAAGAGCTGGTCCAAGACAGGCCTGGGCAAGCCCTAACTATAAGCTATATCAAAAAGGAAGGTCTTAAGTCTACTCTTAAAGGTAGAGAGGGTGTCCGCCTCCCCGACCAAAACAGGAAGATGGTTCCACAGAAGAGGAGCTTGATAACTGAAGGCTCTGGCTCCCATTATGCTTTTGGAGACTTTAGGAACTACAAGTAATCCTGTGTTCTGGGAGCGTAATGCTCTAGTTGGGTAATAGGGTAGTATGAGCTCCTGGAGATATGATGGTGCCTGACCATTAACAGCTTTGTAGGTGAGGAGAAGGATTTTAAACTCTATTCTTGATTTTACAGGGAGCCAGTGCAGAGAGGCCAATACAGGAGTAATATGATCTCTTTTCTTAGTTCCTGTCAGTACACGTGCTGCAGCATTCTGGACCAGCTGGAAACTCTTTAGAGACTTGTTAGGGCAGCCTGATAATAGAGAATTACAATAGTCCAGCCTGGAAGTAACAAATGTATGGACTAGCTTTTCTGCGTCTTTTTGGGACAGGATGGGCCTGATTTTTGCAATGTTACGTAGATGAAAAAATGCAGACCTTGAAATTTGTTTTATGTGGGAGTTGAAGGACATATCTTGATCAAAGATAACTCCCAGATTCCTGACGGTGGTGCTGGAGGCCAAGTTAATGCCATCCAAACTAGCTATATCATTAGATAATGCATCTCTAAGGTGTTTAGGACCAAGTACTATAACTTCGCTTTTGTCTGAATTTAACAGCAGAAAATTGCAGGTCATCCAGGTCTTAATGTCCTTGAGACATGCATGGAGTTTAGTAAGCTGATTAGTTTCATCTGGCTTTATTGATAGGTATAACTGGGTATCATCTGCGTAAAAATGAAAGTTTATGGAGTGTTTCCGAATTATATTTCCTAGGGGGAGCATATATAAGGTGAATAGTATGGGTCCAAGCACGGAGCCTTGAGGAACACCATGACTAACCTTGGTATACAGGGATGACTCATTATTAACATGTACAAACTGAAATCAATCCAATAAATAGGACTTAAGCCAGTTTAATGCGGGTCCTTTAATGCCAATTAAGTGTTCCAGTCTCTGTAGTAGAATGTGATGATCAATGGTATCAAATGCAGCACTAAGATCTAGCAAGACCAGGACAGAGACAAGTCCTTTGTCAGAAGCGATTAGGAGGTCATTTGTAACTTTCACCAGTGCCGTCTCTGTGCTATGATGTGCTCTAAAACCTGATTGAAAATCCTCATATAAACTATTGTTATGAAGAAAGTCACATAGCTGGTTGGCGACTGCTTTCTCAAGGATCTTGGAGAGGAAAGGGAGGTTGGATATAGGTCTATAGTTGGCTACAGCTTCTGGATCAAGATTAGGCTTTTTAAGGAGCGGTCTAATTACAGCTAGTTTAAAGGACTGTGGTACGCATCCTGTTAATAGAGACAGGTTGATCATTTCTAGTAGAGATGTGCTAATTAAAGGTAAAGTTTCTTTCAGCAACCTAGTTGGGATGGGGTCCAGGAGACAAGTTGTTGGTCTAGATGAAGAAATCATCAAAGTTAGTTGGTGGAGGTCAATGGGAGAGAAGCAGTCTAAATATAAGTCAGAATTTACAACTATTTCTGAGGTTCCTGTGTTTAAAGATACAATAGTGCCAGTTGAGGGCAAGCGATGATGGATTTTGTCTCTAATAGTTAAAATTTTATCATTAAAGAAGCTCATGAAGTCATTACTACTGAGCTGTGACTTTCTGTCAGCCTGGCTACAGTGCTGAAAAGAAACCTGGTGTTGTTTTTATTTTCCTCTATTAATGACGAGAAATAGCTTGCTCTGGCATTGTGGAGGGCCTTCCTATATATTTTAAGGCTATCTTTCAAGGCTAAGCGAGATTCTTCCAAATTGGTGGAACGCCATTTCCTTTCAAATTTCCGTGATGTTTGCTTCAATTTGCGGGTATCCGAGTTATACCAAGGTGATAACCTCCTGTGTTTTATAGGTTTCTTTTTCAGAGGGGCAATAGAGTCCAGTGTTGTTCGCAATGAGCCTGCAGTGCTATCAACAAGATGATCAATTTGTGAGGAACTGAGGTTAGCGGAGGAGTCCTTTATTATATTAAGACATGGCATTGAATTAAGTGCCAGCGGTATAATTTCCTTAAATTTAGATACAGCACTATCAGATAGACATCTAGTGAAGGAGTTTTTGCCTAATGATGTGTAGTGCAGTAATAGAACTTCAAAAGTTATTAAGTGATGGTCTGATAAAAGAGGATTCTGTGGAGAAACTGTTAGATTTTCAATCTCGATACCATAAGCTAGAACAAGGTCAAGGGTGTGGTCAAAACAGTGAGTTGGTTTATGTACACACAGAGAGAAGCCAATAGAGTCTAATAATGAGATAAATGCAGTACTAAAGCTATCATTAACGACATCCACATGAATATTAAAATCACCTACAATAATTACTTTATCTGATTTGAGGACTAGACTTGATAAAAACTCAGAGAATTCGGATAAAAATTCTGAGTAAGGACCAGGTGCTCGATACACTACAACAAATAGAACTGGCTGTAAAGTTTTCCATGTTGGATGTGAAAAACTAAGAACAAGGCTTTCAAATGAGTTATAATTTAATTTAGGTTTAGGATTGATTGACAGACTTAAGTCGTAAATAGCTGCAACACCACCTCCTCGGCCGGAGCCTCGAGGAATGTGATTATTAATATGACTAGGGGGAGTGGATTTATTCAGGCTGACATATTCTTCAGGATGCAGCCAGGTTTCAGTAAGACAGAATAAATCAATATTACAATCTGAAATTAAGTCATTACTAATACAGCTTTCGATGACAAGGATCTGATGTTTAGGAGTCCGCATTTAATTCTCTTGTCTTGTTTTGAAATTGCAGAGTTGCTGTTAATTTTTATTAGATTTTCATGCACAACTCCTCTTCTGCTGACTTTTGATTTGATTAATTTAGGTGGTCGGGGGGCAGACACACTCTCAATAAAGTTTTGGGTGTGCAACTGATCTAATGGAAGCTCAGAGAAGCGTGTAAGACTGCAGCTCTGCCTCCTGGTCTTAACTCTGGGTTGTCAGGCTGGTGGTTGGCTAATAAAATGGGTCAGATTTCTAGAGATGAGAGCCGCTCCGTCCAAAGTGGGATGGATGCGGTCTCTCCTAATCAGACCAGGTTTTCCCCAGAAAATCCGCCAATTATCAACAAAGCCCACATCGTTTGCTGGACACCACCTCGACAGCCAGCGGTTGAATGATGACATGCGGCTAAACATGTCATCACTGGTTAGATTTGGCAGGGGCCCAGAGAAAACTACGGAGTCCGACATTGTTTTGGCATAGGTACACACCGACTCAACATTAATCTTAGTGACTTCCGACTGGCGTAGCCGGGAGTCATTACCGCCGACATGTATTATGATCTTACTATATTTACGTTTAGCTTTAGCCAGCAGTTTCAAATTTGATTCGATGTCGCCCGCTCTGGCCCCTGGGATGCATTTCACTATGGTCGCTGGTGCCGCTAACTTCACGTTTCGTACTATGGAGCTGCCAATAACCAGATTTGGTTTCTCAGTGGGTGTGTCACTGAGTGGAGAAAATCTGTTAGAAACGTGAAGTGGCAGATGGTGTACCGTGGGCTTTGCCTTGGTACTATGCTTCTTACGATTAGTCACCCAGCCGCCCTGCTCTCCCGGCTGCTCGGGAGTTGCCGAGGGACGGCTAACTGAAGCTACGCTAACTGAAGCTACGGTTGGTCGGCCCGCACTAGCTAAGGGGGCCTGGCTTACTGCAGCAGTTACAGTCGGAGTTTCCATGCTGCGGAGCCGAGCCTCCAACTCACTGAGCCTTGCCTCCAACACTACAAATAAACTACACTTAGTACATGTACCAGTATCACTAAGGGAGGCAGAGGTGTAACTAAACATCTGGCACACCGAGCAAGAGAAAAGAGGAGAGCGAGAGGGAGAGAGAGAAGCCATTGCTAGCTGATAGCGGCTAAGCTAGGAAACGATAGATTAGCTAGCAGAGCTAAGAGAGCTACAAACAGCAGTAAGTTTAGCGACTAAGCTATAAACACAGAGTACTGTTGAATGCTTTAGTGGACTAGTACGTGCTTAATTGTAAGCGGGAATTCGGCCGCTTACAACACAACAACAGGTAATGACGCAATGACGCAACACGCTTACCGTAGTACGTAGCAGTCCTACGTTTATGAATAACCAACTTGATCTTCATGCATGAGCGGTCATTAGCTTCTCCAGCCTCTCTGTGAGGACTTAAGACAAAATCTTGGTATCTAATGTATAGGGGTGTCACGATTCTCCAAATCCTCGATGCGATTAAATTTTCGATTCTAAGGTCACAGTTCGATTTGATTCTCGATTTTTACATTTTTTTTAAAGCACAGGTTTCTATGCCATTTTTAGACTAGACTTTTATTCAATATAATGTCTGACCTTTGTTAGCAATGTACCAGACTACATTGTCAAATTTAAAACATTTAATAACAACATAATGTAACAATAACTTATATCCTCAGTCAATTGGAAACTTAAACAAAATAACCTGCCATCTAATTTCTCTTTTGTAACTGCAGTCTTCTTCACAGAAGGTGACATTCAAGTTCACAACAAAACAAACAAAAAAATAAAACAGCCATGTCCATAGTCTTCTCTGAACAATTAAGTGTCTTAACAAACTATTTCCGAACAGTTGAACACAAGGTGCGTAAGGTGTGAGTGGGCGAGCGAGAGTGAGGGAGCGTGCGTACGTGCAGACAGTGAATGAATGGGAGAGGAAGGAGAAGCGAAAGGAGTAGCAGTAGTAGCGACAGCAATAAAGTGTACAATATAGGCTGCAGTTTGGCTGTGAATAAAGGCGACGGCTCCTCAAGATACAGCAAAGCTCCCTGGTATTATTTCCCGACTAGCTTAACACGTGAAAAGGGGTTCACCCCGAAGGTAAACATAAACTTCGGCCCTGGAGGAAATCATCGCCCCTGTGCTTCCCGACCATGGTCCGGCAGCCGAACAGGAATGGTGTAACACCCTGCTATCGTTTGACTGGCTGTAGCTGATGGTTACTGGCTTAGCTAGTAGCTAAGTTAGAGGAGGTTGACTCGCAGCACTTCAAGACGTGTGTGTTTTTTTTCCCCTTGGCAAGCCGACCGGACATGACATGGGGGCGTGGCAGCATCGACGATTCTATTTTTTAATTTGAAGTTCGAGGTTGTGAATTGATTGTCAATTTCGATCGATTTTGATTTAAAATCGAAATCGCGACACCCTTACTGATGTAATAAGTGAATCCAGCTAATAGTTCTTACAGTCGCCTGGATCCTTATTCTTTTTTATGAATAAGTGTAATCAAATCTTTTGATAAAGAAGCTGGTAGCTCCCCCCTTTCAAATGCCTCATTGTACATACTGAGTTTTGAAGTTCTGAGGTCTGAAAAATGTTTCCATATACTCTTCACTGTGTTGAGAGTCTCCACTTTCTGTGACAGAATGCAGTTATAATCATATTTATGTTGAATTGGAGTCATTAGATCCTCAAAATTAAAGTTCCTTTTTAAGTTGAAATTTGAAGTTGAAAGCTGAAATTGAAGACGATTATAAGAAGGTTGACACTGTTTTGCAATACTCTTTTTTTTCTAATGAAGGCATATTGAATGACAAAGCCTCTCAGTACAGCTTTCAGGGCTTCCCAGGCAATCTCTGCAGAGGGTGCTATAGGTTCATTGCTGTATTTTTGCCTCCAAGTCTGCAAAAAATTCATTAAGAGCATTAACATTTGTCAAAATAATCACGTTTCCTTGTATTTCTGCAACTATAATAAGGATATAGAATTGTATCTTCAATTTGCCTGATGCACAGTTTTTTATTAAGTGTTAAAACCCCACATCTTTGGCTAGATCCTACACTGTAATAAACATGGCTCATCCAGTCCACACAATTTCTCTGATTCTTCAGCAGAGAGATGTTTCTCCTGTAAAAACACTACATCAAATTGTTTGGATTTCAGAATAGTAAATATGTCTTTTGTCTTAATTGAATGTCCCAGGCCCACAAACTGTCAAATTTAGCAGCCATAAACAAAAATTTGAAATATACACGAGAAACAGCCACCCCTCAACTATGTGCTTATGATACATAGACCCCTCCAACCTGAAAAACCCTACCACCCAGACATGGCACATAACACTGAACTCTGTGAATACACCAGAATACACCTGGCGGTCCATGATCGTCGACTGACCATGTGACTTACCCCACACAGTACATCATCATAATAACTACATGCAAACATTTTGCCGCAAATAAGATGGTGGTAGACAGGAGGGAGGACAAAGAAAAGCAAAACATACTCCTGCACAGTGTCCAATGTTGATCTCCCCCTTTACTCCCCCTGTCCACTTAATTCAGTTAACTGCCAACTCATATTATCCCAGCATGATTTGACAGTGTTCCACAAAGCCTCTTGTGACGTCGCAGAATGCTCTTTAATCGAGTCCCGGCCCTAATATATATATATATATATATAAATATATATATATATTAGGGCCGGGACTCGATTAAAAAAATTAATCTAATTAATTAGAGGCTTTGTAATTAATTAATCGAAATTAATCGCATTTTTAATCGCATATAAATATTTGACCTGAGAACAGTGAGAAGAAATTTTTTTCATATAGGTTTTAGTATACCATTGAATAATGACTGAATAAAAAAAAAGAAAAGAAAAAAAGTTCCTTTGTAATATTTACAATTTTGGGGATACTGAATTTTAGGTCTTCATTGAATGTTAGCCATAATTATTACTATTAAAATAAACTGAATAAATAAAGACATGGGATGTTTCATTCGGTGTGTAATGGACATATATATAATGTATTAGTTTCACTTTTTGAATTGAATTAGTGACATAGGCCTTAATAAACTCTCCCATGACATTCTCATGCACCTGTACATCAGAAACAATAGGAGTGATAGGTACAGTAGGATATGCAATAATTAACTACTGCGTACATCTTGACAGCTCCACTTTACACTGTTGATTTGTATAATCCCAACAGACATGTCCAGTGATTTTCAGCTTTCTGTGTTTACATTTGTCTGTTCTGATGATACAAGTCAGCGGTCCTGAAATGTGTGTTTCTCTTCTATAAAACACATTCTACATCGCGGAGGCAACGTCTTTCCACTTAAGGCTTCCTTCACCTTTGAAACGGGGCAGAGCTCCGTGGGAAACACCTGACTGACAGCAACGTAGGGAACCGTGCACGTCCGCGGCGCACAGCTCCACGGACATGCACGGGGGGAAAAAACGGCGTCGCCGTCGCACCGAATGCACGCGGCTACGCGCCGCTTTGGGTTGTGAGCGCGCATGTCGCGCGTCTACATTGGAAGCTAATAGGTAGGCTATTATCAGTATAATCAGAGGCAACCATGAATGAGTTCGCCTCAGTTTCACGTGATTGTCACTGTCAGCCTGTTCATTTTACTGACCCGAGCTGAGACGCACCCCAAGTGTCGGCGGCTTTTTAACTCGTTAAATAATTGTGCTCCAGTATAATCGGTACGCCTGAAACTCATCCAGTGAGAAACGTTCCGCGGTGCAAATATAAGTGCGATTAAAATGCGTTAATTTTTTTAACGCGTTAAAGTCCCGGCCCTAATATATATATATATATATATTCTATTTTGAAAACTCACACAAAACACCAATTTGTGTTATTTGTGTACAGTTTATTTTTGTAACTTCTGGGAGAAAAAGGCAGCTGACCTAAGCTTTTATTTAGGCAATTTTATTTATGCAAGTTATTTCTTGTACAATATAAGTTTTTATTTGTTTAGCATGAATAAATGTTACCTTTTTTTAATGTTTGCCTTTGTGTGATTACATCATTGGAATCAGTTTGTTTAAAAATCACATCTTATACAAACTGTATTGTTTTGATGCCATAATTTGCCTTAACACACTACGCACTGTATCAATTTTTTAATCGAGAATCGTTTGAATCGAGAATTGGTTGAATCGAGAATCGATTCTGAATTGAATCGAGAATCGATTCTGAATTGAATCGTGACCCTAAGAATCGGAATCGAATCGAATCGTGAGACACCCAAAGATTCACACCCCTAGTCTGTAGTTGATAAAACAGCCCTTAAATCCACCAAATGGTGCAGTTTTGCATTCTTTGGAGGATTTTTGCCTGCAAGAGAGTCAGGGGCTCCTGGTGCAGGCAAAATTGCGAGGAGATAACCATTTTCCATTTGCAAGTACTGGTTGAAAATATGCAAAGTTCCTGTTTAAATGGTGATTGTCATTTTTGTGTTGTCAGTGATGAATGATAAATAGGGATGGGCATTTCAAGCAGAACTACTATTCGATAATCACAGGGAACTAATCGATTATTTCTCGACTAATATTTATTATCATTATTTCTCGGTTAACCTCCGTTAACCGAGTGTGCAGACTTGCAAGTCTTGCTGTAATGGTTTTTCGGGCTCAACAAATGCCATCAAACTCTGAAAACCCTCACCTTCAAACGAAGCTGATGGGGAGCATGTCTTTTGCAATCATATTTGAAATGAGGGACGTCGTTTGCTCCGCACGTCTGGCATCAAATGTACTTCGTCTAGTGAGATAGCTGGCCATTGACTGTTGCTGTGACGACGAGCCTCCACTTTCTATTGGGTGCTTCGCTCTCATATGACTGTGCATGGCTGTCGTAGACTTGTGATATGCAAGCTTTGCTTCGCAGAGATTACACTGCACCTCTGTTTCATTTGTTTTTTTTAAATAGTTGGGCAATAAGCGGCAACACCCCGCCACCCGAATAAGGAATAAGCAGACATGAAAATGAGATGAGAGAGATGAGATGACATGAGATTTACTAATCGATTATTTATGATTTAACGACTATTCGAATAATCGAAAATCATTGCCCATCCCTAATGATAAATGTGAAGGCCTTTACAAACAGGGTACTCAACAAATAAGTGACACTAAAATGCGAAATACTTTAAAACTATTTACACTGGCAGCAATGAAAATTTGCAGTAGAACGCTCCAGTATGTGATTTTGCGAGATGGGTATATCATCATATTTAAAATAAAACTTACCGAAGACAAACATGGCAGGGACTGGTAGAAAAGCAGTGTCGGCTTGCACAGCTCTGAGGGGGCCATGGCTTGCCGACAGGTAGAGAGACGTTGCATTCACATGGACATCTGAGCTGGCTCCAGTCCAGTCCCCAAGCTGTAAGCCCCGGGATAAGAAAGCATTCACACTGATGCCGTGTTTCCAGTACATCTACCGACCTGGCTCTACTCGGTTTGACTCGGTGCGGCAGCCCTGCCTGGCGCGGCCGGAATTTTGCATTTCCATCACAACATGGCTACCTGCTTGAAGGTGTCTTAAACCAATGACTCACTTATCTCGTACGCTGTATTACTATCGAAGAATCACCAATTACTATAACTTTTTCACAATAAAAGCCTCCCAACATTTAGTCATTTAAAAGCTTTTATTATGAAGCAGCATTACAGGAAACATGTTTTCACCAGCAGCAACTAAACATGACTCATGAAATAGCTGAAAGTGAACACAAAGAAACAGTAAATCAGTTTCAAGTACAAACAAGATGAAAGAAACTAAAGAGATTCAGTTAGAAGATACAGAAGTACTGAGCTTAACAAAGACTTTTAAAAATGTCCTTCTCTCAGGTTTCCTGCACAGACATGAGTTCAGTATCGATTTAAGAAAAGCAAATAAGTGCGGCTTGGTTTGACTTGGAGTGGCCAAAAATGCTAGTGGAAAAAATGGCATGACACATTTCAAAGTGGGCTAACCCCCGACCTAAGCTGAGGCCTTCTGGACCCTGCTCCAGACCAGGGTTAGCCCCGACTTTGTGGGGTTATTCCCTGAAAATCAACAAAGCCTGGGGCTAAGAGTTGCCAGTGTGAAACGGGGCCTATGATGAAAGTAGTATGACAACATTCTAAAATGTTGAGTTTAACTTCAAAGAACTTCGAGGTTGAGATTAACCCTGGGTTAACAATCTGTGTAAAAAAAAAGAAAAAAAAAAAAGAAAGATATGCAGTCTGAAAAGCCCTTATGATTTATTATAGGTTAAAACCAAACCAAAGTTACAAACCAACTAAGCGATCGAGGCAGTGGTAGATCAGGTCCCAAATTCTGCAGCTAAAATTACTGTTTTTTTATCAAAGTCTGGTGGATTTTAAGACCGCATAGCTGGATTTAACAGCATTAGTTCCTCATCCCAAGTCACCCTTGTCACATAATTTTGTCCTTTATTTATTTTAGTTATCAACCTGTCTTATTTGACAACCAACTGGTCCCCCATTCTCATCAGTTGTGATGTCTTTTTCACACAACATTATTGGTTAATACCTTCATTCACGTGGCGAAAGATAAAAAAAACGAAAATGGTAGTGAATGGAGAATGACAATTTTTTTTTACCTGTTTGAATTGTGCCATGAGTCACACATGTTTGTCAATTTAAAAGGAAATGTTCCAAGTCAAGAAAGTTGCAGTTTGTCACAAATTAAGTAAAAGACAATCTAGTTTTGTGTGGAACCACTCAGGGAACTACAAACTCTTGCTCAACTTGTGTCACCAACACAAACATGGCCTCGACGCACAAAACGTGTTAACAAAGGCGAAAATCATAATAAATCTGGTCATATTGACAACAGCAGTTATGTAAAAGGGTAGATTGTTAGTTCTGCGAGTAAGCTAATATGCAGGACCAGCTTAACAATGTTTAATTGTTGGGTGTGTAGTCCTTATAATTCCGTATTTTCACAGTCTTATATTTAATTTGTTTTATGATGAACTGTGGCCTTCTCAACTTAAAAAATGATCTTTTAATCTACCATACAAAGTTTTTCCAAAATAAGGTCCCATGGGGCAAACCGGAAGGGCCGTGACTTCAGCTATTTATGGCTCCTCTCACCTTGTAATATTCACTTTCTGTGTGCAAGTATTCATGACAAAAACATCAGTTCAAAACATTAACGTCCAAACTATTCGCACAAAAAATGTCTACAATGTGTAAATGGCCCAGTTTTCATCATATCACGACTGTTGAATTAATCAAATAAACTGAAAATGTATCTCTCCATTCCAATGATCGTGACTGCGGTCAACCTGTAACAAGCACCCATCTCTGCACTTTTTCAGGCCGGTGCGTTTACAAAGACAGCATTTTTTTGCTCTTGTATTGGTTTGTATATTTAACCATGTCTATGGCTGAAAAGAAGACCTGGTTTTTAACCAGCAGGAGGTCATGGAAATGGTACTTGCTTGTCTGACAGTGAAAACGATTCACAAAGAGAAGCCATGTTTGCTGATGGCCTTGACCACATTTTCGGTGAGTATCTAGAATGATTTTTTTAGTTTTCATCATGAATTAGCCCAGAGTGATATCTAAATGAAAGCCAGAGAGTGCTTGTTTCTGGCTTCCAATGGCCTTTCAAAATGCTTTGTGCTGCTTATTTAGCAATAACTATCCAAAAAGGCTGCCCGTGGTAGCCCGTAACTCACCTTGGTTTTGCATTCAGTGTAAAGTATACAGTAAAAGTTGCTTTTGTGCTTAATAATTTCACTGAAAAAAATATCTTCTCAAGCTTGTAACAGCGTTTTATGTGGATTTTTTCCCTCATTATCTAGATTACATTACACTTTTGATTGAGATAACAAATTATGAATGACCAGATTTTGGGCATACTATTGTGTTTACTCTTCTTTTTCTCATATTTTTCTGCTATTTTTATAGTAATAGATATTTATTTCACAATTGATTTGGCAATTTAAACATCTATTTCACTTTGAATGAACTGAATGTTATGCTTACAACTGTGTATTATATTGTGTTTTACAGGCCATCAGCTGAAGACAGTGGTTCAGACTGGGAGATTGGATGCATACTAATAACGAGTTTGTCTCGATCCCTGCAGTACGACGAAAGAATCACCGCGAATAAAGTGGCTTCATTGATTTGGGTACAAACAGGTTTTATTTTGTATAACTTCTTCACGATAAAGGGGTTAATATGGGTTGTTGTTGTTGTAGTCACTTAAAAGTTTTTAATTGTGAGGCAGCATGACACAAAATGTTGCGTTTTCACCAGCAGTAATTAAACACGACTCCCAAAATGGCTGAAAGCAAACATTTAAACACAGCAGATGTTTCAAAGTACAAACAGGATGAGAGAAACTTAAGAGATTCAGTCAGAAGCTGCAAATCTACTGAGAGCTGAGTGCACAGACGTTTGAGGGAGACACAGTGCTGCTTATGGGTTGGCTGCCATTGCGAGATGTCAGCATAGCTTGCTTGGAGGCGGGGCTGGTGCGACTTGGCTCTAATCCAGAGCAGGTCCATTGATTTGGCACAGAAAAAAGTGCTAGTGGAAAATCACCATTGGAGAGGCGACAAGGGACAAATGCTTAGTACAGAGGGAAGTAAAAACCTAAAACAAACCCCACAAGAATGCAACTGTTAGTGATAAAATTGCAGCCTAGACGACCCGTTCTACCTTCCTCCTTAGTGATAAGTGATTAGTGATAAGTTGTGCATATAGTGGACGGGATAGCAAAATATTTAATATCACTGCAGACAAACCGTTTGATTGATCTGAACACAATTTGACACACTTGTACCATCGAGAGAAGGTCTGTTTGAATTTCGGTACTATTTGAAGCCAGACTTGACACATATCTTTGGAGGGTCGCACAGACCTCCATGTCATAGCCCAACTGCTGTTAGGTACTGGGGGTGAAGTGGTAAATGGTCTGCATTTCTATAGTGCTTTTCCAGTCCTCTCGGACAGCTCAAAGCGCTTTACAATACATGCCACATACACCCACACACACATACGCTGATGCCAGAGGCTGCCATGCAAGGAGCAATTTGCCATGCAAGGAGCAATTTGCAAGAATACTTCGACATGTAGCTGGGGGGAAGCCAGGATTCGAACCAGTGACCTTCCGATCACTAGACGACCCGCTCTACCTCCTGATCTACAGCTCTGCCCTGTGTTCCTCCAGGCAATACCCAGCCTCATGTGGCCAGAGTGTGCAAGCAGTTCCCGGATGACAAAGAAATTCATGCCACTGACCGGCCTTCTCGTTCCCCGGACCTAAACCCAGTTGAGCACCTATGGGATGTTCTGTATCGGTGCATCCAATGCCGCCAAGTACCGCCACTATGGAAGAATTATCCTATCTTTATTCAAGAGCATAGATTTTCAGTTTGAGAGCATGATTTAATTCCTTTTCAGTGACAGCTCCTTCTCGTGCTCAGATTTATTCTCCTCATGCTCACATTTTGTGCTCGCACTGAGATGTTTGCTGCTTTCTTTCAAAATGTGTGCTTGAACTCAAAAATCACATGCTTGTGCTCGTACATCTTCTTGCACACAAAATTTTTGTGCTTTTATTTATGTTTTGTGCTCGCTCAGATCTAAAGTCTGCTCACTCAAATCTAATGTGCACGCACTCAGAACAAGCACCTCCTCTCAGGTTGAGGAGTCTGCTCAGACTCAAGGCTGTCCCTCCCTGCACTTAAAATATTGTGTTTCACCAGCCAATAGGGAGACAGCTAGAGTGTGGACCAATCAAATGACGGATGCCGCCTTGGGTGCGTTCCTTCGCACTTTTTTTGAGTGCTCCGTAGGGGCAGGTATATGGTCTGTTTGTAAAACTGCTTTTCTCAAAATACACCAATTTACCAAATTAGCCAGCTATTTGAATCGTCACCTGTTTAAGACGCCAGCATATTTATGTATAACTCATCTTAAGTAATCCTAAAAACAGTGATTTACCAGATTTACCCTGTTCCAGGGTCATAGGGGCATCAGGTTAAGAAGAGAGGTGAAGGCAGTGATGCACCCATCATGCCCAGTGCCTACCTTACAAGCCTGTGGGGGCAGTGTTATGATCTGGGGTTGCTTCAGTTGGGCAGGTCTAGGTTGAGCAACCCATGTGCCCAAAAAATTAGGTCAGTTGACTACCTGAATATACTGAATGACCAGCTTTTTTTCATCAATCGATTTTTTTCTTCCCTGATGGCACGGGCATATTTCAAGAAGAAAATGCCACGATTCATTAGGCTCAAATGTGAAAGACGGGATCAGGGAGCATGAAACATCGTTTTCAAACATGGATTGGCCACCACAAAGTCCAGACCTTATCCCCATTGACAATCTTCGGAATGTGCTGATGAAAAATTAATGCAACTCTAGCCGGAAATAAATGTGACATTGTATCAGCTTATCAAAACAATGCCATGGGGAATGCGTGCCGTAATCAAAGCTAAAGGTGGTTCAACAAAATATTAGCGTGTGACTTTTTTTTGGCCTGGTAGTGTGTGTACACCGATCAGCCACAACATTAAAACCACTGACAGGTGACATGAATAACATTGATCATCTCATTACAATGCATTGTTCTGCTGGGAAACGTGAATGCCACTTGACACACACCACCCATCCAAACACTGTTGTGGACCAAGTACACCCCCTCATCACATCAACACTATCCAATGACAGTGGTCCCCGCAAACACTGCTCAGGAACAGCTCGAGGAACACAAAAGGCCCAAGGTGTTGACTGGGCCTCCAAATTCCCTAGATCCCAATCTGATCGAGCATCTGTAAGACGTGCTGGAGCAAGGCTGATCCATGGAGACCCCACCCCCCAACATACAGGACCAAGAGGATCCACTATAAAACGCCCTGGTGCCAGACACCACACCACACCCTTGAAGCTCTTAAGTCCATGTCTTGACAGGTCAGAGCTGTTTTGGCTGCACAAGGGGAACCTTCACAATAATAGGCAGGTGGTCATAATGTCATGCCTGATCGGTGTATGTGTGTGTATGTATATGTGTGTATATATATATATGTGTGTGTGTGTGTGTGTATGTATGTATGTGTGTATATGTATACGTGTGTGTATACATGTATACATATCTGTATATATGTGTATATATTTATATATGCGTGTGTCATATGTTATGTTGCAGCCACATGCTGAAATTGTTTAAAATAATTTATTCCCCCAGCAATCTACACCCAATACACCATAATGGCAAAGCAACAACAGAATTTAAGAAATATTTGCAAATTTATTAAAAAGGAAAAACTGAAATATCACATTGACGCAAGTAATCAGACCCTTTCCTACATTGAAGGTCCCCAAGAGCACAGTGGCCTCCATAATTCTTAAATAGAAAATGTTTGGAACAACCAGGACTCCTCCTAGAGGTAGCTGCCCGGCCAAACTGAGCGATCAGGGGAGGTGACCAAGAACCCAATGGACACAATGATCTCCAGAGACATCCTTTGGGGGTGTTTTCAGCGGCAGGGAGTGGGTGGCTGGTCAGGGTTGAGGGAAAGCTGAACGGAGAAAAAGTACAGAGATATCCTTAATGAAAACCTGGTCCAGACCGCTCAGGACCTCAGACTGGGCTGAAGGTTCACCTTCCATCAGGACAATGACCCTTAGCACACAGCCAAGAGCTCAGGAGTGGCTCAGGGATAACTCTGAATGTCTTTGAGTGGCCCAGGCCAAGCCCCGACTTGAACGCAATCGAACATCTCTGGAGAGACCTGAAAATGGCTGTTCCTCGATGGTCCCCATCCAACCTGACAGAGTTTGAGAAGATCTGCAGCGAAGAATGGCAAAAAATACCCAAATCCAGGTGTGCAAAGCTTTTCGCATCATACCCAAGAAGAACTGATGCTGTAATGGCTGCCAAAGGTGCTTCAACTAAGTACTGAGTAATGAGTCTGAATCCTATTGTCAATGCGATATTTAAGTTTTTCCTTTTTAATAAATTTGCAAAATTTCTACAATTCTGTTTCTTCTTTGTCATTGTGTATAGACTGTAGATTGACGAGGGGAAAACATAATTTAAAAACAATTTTAGAATAAGCCTGCAACATAAAATGTGAAGGGGTCTGAAAACTTTCTGAATGCATTGTATGTGTATGTCTGTATAGGTCTACAGTACAGACCAAAAGTTTGGACACACCTTCTCATTCAATGAGTTTCCTTTCTTTTCATGACTATTGACATTGTAGATTCACACTGAAGGCATCAAAACTATGAATTAACACGTGGAAATATGTACTTAACAAAAAAGTGTAAAACAACTGAAAACACGCCTTATATTCTAGTTTCTTCAAAGTAGCCACCTTTTGCTCTGATTACTGCTTTGCACATACTCTGCATTCTCTTGATGAGCTTCAAGAGGTAGTCACCTGAAATGGTTTTCACTTCACAGGTGTGCCCTGTCAGGTTTAATAAGTGGGATTTCTTGCCTTATAAATGGGGTTGGGACCATCAGTTGTGTTGTGCAGAAGTCAGGTGGATACACAGCTGATAGTCCTACTGAATAGACTGTTAGAATTTGTATTATGGCAAGAAAAAAGCTGCTAAGTAAAGAAAAACGAGTGGCCATCATTACTTTAAGAAATGAAGGTCAGTCAGTCCGAAAAATTTGGAAAACTTTGAAAGTGTCCCCAAGTGCAGTCGCAAAAACCATCAAGCGCTACAAAGAAACTGGCTCACATGAGGACCGCCCCAGGAAAGGAAGACCAAGAGTCACCTCTGCTGCGGAGGATAAGTTCATCCGAGTCACCAGCCTCAGAAATCGCAGGTTAACAGCAGCTCAGATTAGAGACCAGGTCAATGCCACACACAGTTCTAGCAGCAGACACATCTCTAGAACAACTGTTAAGAGGAGACTGTGTGAATCAGGCCTTCATGGTAGAATAGCTGCTAGGAAACCACTGCTAAGGACAGGCAACAAGCAGAAGAGAATTGTTTGGGCTAAATAACACAAGGAATGGACATTAGACCAGTGGAAATCTGTGCTTTGGTCTGATGAGTCCAAATTTGAGATCTTTGGATCCAACCACCGTGTCTTTGTGCGACGCAGAAAAGGTGAACGGATGGACTCTACATGCCTGGTTCCCACCGTGAAGCATGGAGGAGGAGGTGTGATGGTGTGGGGGTGCTTTGCTGGTGACACTGTTGGGGATTTATTCAAAATTGAAGGCATACTGAACCAGCATGGCTTCCACAGCATCTTGCAGCGGCATGCTATTCCATTCCATTCTATTAGTTGGACCATCATTTATTTTCCAACAGGACAATGACCCCAAACACACCTCCAGGCTGTGTAAGGGCTATTTGACCAAGAAGGAGAGTGATGGGGTGCTGCGCCAGATGACCTGGCCTCCTCAGTCACCGGACCTGAACCCAATCGAGATGGTTTGGGGTGAGCTGGACCGCAGAGTGAAGGCAAAAGGGCCAACAAGTGCTAAGCATCTCTGGGAACTCCTTCAAGACTGTTGGAAGACCATTTCAGGTGACTACCTCTTGAAGCTCATCAAGAGAATGCCAAGAGTGTGCGAAGCAGTAATCAAAGCAAAAGGTGGCTACTTTGAAGAACCTAGAATATAAGACATATTTTCAGTTGTTTCACACTTTTTTGTGAAGTATATAATTCCACATTTGTTAATTCATAGTTTTGATGCCTTCAGTGTGAATCTACAATTTTCATAGTCATGAAAATAAAGAAAACTCTTTGAATGAGAAGGTGTGTCCAAACTTTTGGTCTGTACTGTATATACGTGTGTATAAACAATGCCTATAAAAAGAATCCACCCCTTAATTGGTTTCCCTTTTATTGCTTATACAAATGGAATAATGGTCAATATAATGTGGCTTTTTTGACAAGAAATAAAAACTCAGTGATGTCAAAGTGAAAACAGGTTTCTACAGAGTAATGTCAGTTAATCAAAAAATATATAATGTAAAATAAGTGATTGTATAAGAATTCACCCCCTTTAAAGTCACTGACCTAGTTCAACAGAGGCCCAGCCAATTGGTGCTAGTAGTTTCACAATTAATGAAATGGGCATCACCTGAGTGCAATGAATGTGTCTCAAGTGATTTGTAGTATGAAAACACTGGTATCTCAAAGGTCCAGTCACTGGTTATTCAGTGTCCCTGGCTACAATTGCACAATGAAGACAAAAGAATACTCCAAGCAACTCCGTGAAAAGGTAATTGAAAAGTATAAGTCGGGATGGATACAAAAAAAATTCCATGTCATTGAACATCCCCTGGAGTTCAGCTAAATCCATCATTAATAAATGGAAAGAATATGGCACATGTGTAAATCTGCCTAGAGCAGGCTGTCCTCACAAACAGTGACTGTGCAAGAAGGAGACTAGTGAGGGAGGCCAACAAGACACCTACAACTACTCGACCAGAGTTCACCCAAAGACATGTGGGAGACTCCAAGGTCAACTGGAAGAAGGTTCTTTGGTCTGATGAGACCAAAATGGAGCTTTTTGGCCATCAGACTAGACACTATGTCTGGCAGACACCAAACACTGCACGTGCTGTTCATGCCTATCCCAGTGCAACCTGACAGAGCTTAAACAGTTTTGCAAAGAAGAATGAGCGTAAGATTACAGTGTCCAGGGGCCTCATGTACTAAGACTTGCGTGGATTTCCTACTGAAACATGGCGTACGCTAGAATCCAGAAACTGTCGTACGCACAAAAAAAATCAGATGTATCAAAGTGTGCGTACGCGTCGATCCAAGCACTTTCCCTTTGTACATCCCAATCAACGTGGAATTGAGCGCACATGTAGAAGTGCTAAACTCCTCCCTGTCCACGCCCTCATTTAAATATGCAAATCAATTTAAATAGGCGGGGATTCCCCTCTCTGCACCATCAGATTTACACCATGAGTAAAGGGAAGAAGCGCAACTTCACCGAGTCTGAGCTCGAAACGCTATTAAAAAAAGTCGAGATGCGAAGATCTGTATTATTTGGTCGCCTCTCGCCAGGGATAAATACCAAAAAAGAAAGAAAAAAAAAAAGAAATGTGAGTGGGAGCGTGTGTGTGAGGCAATTAACGCTGTGGGGTCGGAGCAGCGCACACTCACTGAAATTAAAAATAAAAAATGGTCCGACGTGGCGGTGGAGGTGAAGCGGAGGATTTCTGCCCAATAGCATGTGAAATAGATTTCGTTTCCTTTGTTCATGCACCGCTTGATTGAATCACTATTACTTTTTTCAAAAGGAATAATATATATTTATATATTTATTTTATAATATAAGTGCCACCGTTAGTGGGAAACAAACAGAAGGACAAAACAACTTCATTACAAGGATTGACGAGACGGATCACACTTATATTAATGACTGCAGAAGTGCGTCGTGGCTGCTGCAGTGTGACATTTCCAACTTTACGCACACGTTTAATGACACAAATACTGAACACAAGGAGACAATAAAGGGCTTGTTAGATAGCTCTGCCGCTCTATTTTCACCAGGGAAAAACAAATGCACATATTTGAATGCACGTGCCCAAAGGCATTGTGCTGGTTTACATTCGGGGCGCAATTAAACGGATTTAGTCACCGAGAAGCCACCCATCGCGCACCGTGCCAGCCTCCAGCCTGTTACCAACCATGCTATTGGTAAGAATGAACGAGTCATGTTGAACCAGGCCACCTTGCCACGATGTTGGTGAGCTGCATTTGCGCATCACATATTTGAACATTAATTGAATGAAAATGTTTCCTGTTGACAAAAACAAATTATTCCTTTGATGGCGCTTTTATAGCAACATGTGTGCAGGGAAACCGGCTTTTGCTGCACATTGCGCTTTAATGTTGGCCTGTTCAACAGCATTGTATGGGAATTTGATGTACCGGGATGACATTCTTATGATCCCACACCTGTGTGGGCACGGACAACCCCTGGCTCCTGGCTGTGTTTCGTTCTAGGGCCGGCCGCAGCTCTGCGCACAGCTCCAGTAACACTGGCCTCGGCAACCTAAAACGACTCATGAGCCAGTTGTCGTCATTTGCCAACAGATCTTCCCGTTCTCTAAACACCCTCTCATGTCTGATATTACCATTTGCGATGTCTTCTAACAAGGCCAAGGCTGCCGTTGTTAATGGCATTTTTTCATCACTTTGCGCATGCTTTTGTCATTTATGATCCATATGATTGAAAACGCGTGTGTTAATTGTCCGTCTCTCTGATGTAATGTGCACACATTACTCTGAGGACAAATTGTTTAGACATAATTAACAGTTTCACAGCATCACCTCAGAGTGTCGCCAAAGGAACAATAGCTGTAGAAACGTGCGTACGCCAGCCATGAAGCTGGCGTGGGGCACCGCACATTTCCACGGTCATTTCACTTTTGATACATCTGAACGTTGGCGTGGAAAATGACGTACGCCACTTTTTTGTGCGTACGCAACATTGATACATGAGGCCCCAGGTGTGCAAGCCTGATTGAGACCTACCAAAGGTGCATCTACTAATACTAAATACTGGCTTTGTGCAATCACTTATTTTACATTACATATTTTTTAATTCATTGACATTACTTTTTTAGAAGTCTGTTTTCACTTTGACATTAAAGGCTTTTTGTTTTTGTTTGTTTTTTTACATTTTTTTTTTTTTTCTTTTCAAAAAAAGCTAAATAATATTGACCATTTTTCCATTTATAAAAGCAATAAAAAAGGGAAACGGGGTGATACTTTTTATAGGCACTGTATATTTTCCAGCTCTGCTCCTGCACACCTGAGCTCTATGTCCAGTTGGTCTATTCTATCAGATCTGAGATCGGGAGCAAAGCTGGAACAAGTACTTCCTGACAAGAGTCCCTTGTAAGACTGTGGTTGGAAACACTGGTCTAGTGTGTAATTTTAAATTTTTCTTTTTCTTTTCTCTCTCTCAACACAGGACATGACTTTGGCCACATGAGCATTGGGCGCAGAAAAATAAGTGAGAGTGTGATTTATAGTACCATTATTTGTTTGTTATAAATATCTGCAGAAAAACTTGTAAATAAGTAATATATATGTGTGCATAAAGCCATTCTAAAACTTGTAAAAATGAAAAAGACAAGACATCGAAAAAGTGATTTTCTAAAATAAAAGCATAACTTGCATAACTAAAGAATTTATTTGTATTTTATTTTTTGAGGTAGTAAACTGACACAAATTAACAGTGAACAGTTTTTAATTTACTATAAAAGGTGCTTCTTTATAGTTGCCAGAGGGGTCAGCGTACTTTAATTAATTAACTAAGGGTCTGTAATTCGCCACATGCATCAGCTTGTTAGACAACATTTATTGTCCAGATCTATTTACATAACTTGGCATTTCTGGCAGGTGCACCATGCTGGCTCTCCCAAGTTTGATACATGCTCCTGGTGTTGCTCGCAGATAGTCCATCACATCCAGAAAAACCCCTGGCAGACAGGTGACCACCATTTGCAGCACTTCATCCCTCTTTTCCTGTGACAACTGTTGTAATTGAACAAAAACCTTGTTTTGTATAACTATTCACATTCAATGGGGTTTGTACAATTTTTTTTATATATAACACCAATATATGACTAACCTCCATTTCTGCTGTCCTGGCACTCAGCAGAGCCACCAAAATCTGTCTCCTTCACTTTATAATTAATATTGTCAAACTATTGTCTTTTCCCTTTCTGTGTTTCATCACTTAGTTTTAGTGCCATGTCAGCACTACAGAGTCAGATACAGTGTAGTCTCAAATATAGTTAATTGTCAAGCTTTAACTCATCGGTCAACATGATGCTGGTTCATTCACATCTACATTTACATTTAGGGCATTTAGTAGACGCTTATGTCCAAAGCGATTTACAAGTACATTTGTCACAAGAAAGAAACGAAAAAGTAGAAAAGAAAAAATAGAAACATTTTTCAAGCCCTCATCTGAGCAAAGTAGCTGTTATTTATCAAGGTTCATCACATTGAGCTTCCTGTATCATGTGACTGATGCCCAGGAAGCTTGCTTGTGCTGTTCCCTTCTTGTTGGCCAATCCGAGGCTGTGTTTGAGAAAGTGTGGCAGCTCTGATCTCAAACACACTGCCTTCAGACAGGAGCTTGTAAGTTTTTTAGGCCTGGGTGTGTGTTTAAGGGTGGGTGTATTGGTGTATGGGGTCCTGAACTTTTCACCATTTTTGGTGTTGAATTAATGACTTGTGTCAGCTTGACCTACATCAAATTTTAATTAGTGAAAGTGAAATTAAATACCTGCAGTACTACTGAAGAATCACTGCTAACAAAGTGTCTCCGCTAATTCAGTTTCAAAAACGTTTAATTTACTAAAACTTCTTTTACAATAAAAGCCCCCCATTAGTTTGCCATTTAAAAGCTTTTATTATGAAGCAGCAAAAAGGAAGGTCTTAAGTCTACTCTTAAAGGTAGAGAGGGTGTCCGCCTCCCGGACCAAAACAGGAAGATGGTTCCACAGAAGAGGAGCTTGATAACTGAAGGCTCTGGCTCCCATTCTGCTTTTGGAGACTTTAGGAACTACAAGTAATCCTGTGTTCTGGGAGCGTAATGCTCTAGTTGGGTAATAGGGTAGTATGAGCTCCTGGAGATATGATGGTGCCTGACCAATAACAGCTTTGTAAGTGAGGAGAAGGATTTTAAACTCTATTCTTGATTTTACAGGGAGCCAGTGCAGAGAGGCCAATACAGGAGTAATATGATCTCTTTTCTTAGTTCCTGTCAGTACACGTGCTGCAGCATTCTGGACCAGCTGGAGACTCTTTAGAGACTTGTTAGGGCAGCCTGATAATAGAGAATTACAATAGTCCAGCCTGGAAGTAACAAATGCATGGACTAGCTTTTCTGCGTCTTTTTGGGACAGGATGGGCCTGATTTTTGCAATGTTACGTAGATGACAAAAAGGCAGACCTTGAAATTTGTTATATGTGGGAGTTGAAGGACATATCTTGATCAAAGATAACTCCCAGATTCCTGACAGTGGTGCTGGAGGCCAAGTTAATGCCATCCAAACTAGCTATATCATTAGATAATGCATCTCTAAGGTGTTTAGGACCAAGTACTATAACTTCGGTTTTATCTGAATTTAACAGCAGAAAATTGCAGGTCATCCAGGTCTTAATGTCCTTGAGACATGCATGGAGTTTAGTTAGCTGATTGGTTTCGTCTGGCTTTATTGATAAGTATAACTGGGTATACAGGGATGACTCATCATTAACATGTACAAACTGAAATCGATCCAATAAATAGGACTTAAACCAGTTTAATGCGGGTCCTTTAATGCCAATTAAGTGTTCCAGTCTCTGTAGTAGAATGTGATGATCAATGGTATCAAATGCAGCACTAAGATCTAGCAAGACCAGGACAGAGACAAGTCCTTTGTCAGAAGCGATTAGGAGGTCATTTGTAACTTTCACCAGTGCCGTCTCTGTGCTATGATGTGCTCTAAAACCTGATTGAAAATCCTCATATAAACTATGTTATGAAGAAAGTCACATAGCTGGTTGGCGACTGCTTTCTCAAGGATCTTGGAGAGGAAAGGGAGGTTAGATATAGGTCTATAGTTGGCTAAAGCTTCTGGATCAAGATTAGGCTTTTTAAGGAGCGGTCTAATTACAGCTAGTTTAAAGGACTGTGGTACGTATCCTGTTAATAGAGACAGGTTGATCATTTCTAGTAGAGATGAGCTAATTAAAGGTAAAGTTTCTTTCAGCAACCTAGTTGGGATGGGGTCTAGGAGACAAGTTGTTGGTCTAGATGAAGAAATCATCAAAGTTAGTTGGTGGAGGTCAATGGGAGAGAAGCAGTCTAAATATAAGTCAGAATTTGCAACTGTTTCTGAGGTTCCTGTGTTTAAAGATACAATAGTGCCAGTTGAGGGCAAGCGATGATGGATTTTGTCTCTAATAGTTAAAATTTTATCATTAAAGAAGCTCATGAAGTCATCACTACTGAGCGTTGTAGGAATACGTGGTTCAGTAGAGCTGTGACTTTCTGTCAGCCTGGCTACAGTGCTGAAAAGAAACCTGGTGTTGTTTTTATTTTCCTCTATTAATGACGAGTAATAGCTTGCTCTGGCATTGCGGAGGGCCTTCCTATATATTTTAAGGCTATCTTTCCAGGCTAAGCGGGATTCTTCCAAGTTGGTGGAACGCCATTTCCTTTCAAATTTCCGTGATGTTTGCTTCAATTTGCGGGTATCCGAGTTATACCAAGGTGCTAACCTCCTGTGTTTTATAGGTTTCTTTTTCAGAGGGGCAATAGACTCCAGTGTTGTTCGCAATGAGCCTGCAGTGCTATCAACAAGATGATCAATTTGTGAGGAACTGAGGTTAGCGGAGGAGTCTTCTATTATATTAAGACATGGCATATAATTAAGTGCCAGCGGTATAATTTCCTTAAATTTAGCTACAGCACTATCAGATAGACATCTAGTGAAGGAGTTTTTGCCTAATGGTGTGTAGTCCAGTAATAGAACTTCAAAAGTTATTAAGTGATGGTCTGATAAAAGAGGATTCTGTGGAGAAACTGTTAGATTTTCAATCTCGATACCATAAGCTAGAACAAGGTCAAGGGTGTGGTCAAAACAGTGAGTTGGTTTATGTACACACTGAGAGAAGCCAATAGAGTCTAATAATGAGATAAATGCAGTACTAAGGCTATCATTAACGACATCCACATGAATATTAAAATCACCTACAATAATTACTTTATCTGATTTGAGGACTAGACTTGATAAAAACTCAGAGAATTCAGATAAAAATTCTGAGTAAGGACCAGGTGCTCGATACACTACAACAAATAGAACTGGCTGTAAAGTTTTCCATGTTGGATGTGAAAGACTAAGAACAAGGCTTTCAAATGAGTTATAATTTAATTTAGGTTTAGGATTGATTGACAGACTTAAGTCATAAATAGCTGCAACACCACCTCCTCGGCCGGAGCCTCGAGGAATGTGAGTATTAATATGACTAGGGGGACTGGATTCATTCAGGCTGGTCAGCTGACCTGTGCACTCCCCCTAACGAGCCTGGAGACACTCCGGAAGATGGGTGACCCCGACTGATGCAGCAGGAGACTGGGAGAGAGGCAGAATAGATTGGTGTATTTACACACAACAATACAGCTCAAAAACTGCTGAAAACGGACATTACCACAGCTACTGTTTGAGTTAACAGTCTGAGTGAAGCATAAAGAATGCAACCAACAAAGCCTACCAATCAGAGGTGAAGAAGGACAGGTCTTGTGAGAACTCAGGTGGGATCCATAATAACTAGGGGTGTGATGATACACAGCTCAGGGGACGAGATGATACACGATATTCGCTTTACGAGAATGAGACAAGATTTAACATTATTTTTAAGAAAACTTTGCAACAATGCAGGTCCATTTGAAATGTTTTAACTATTAATCATCTTGTAATGAATGTCGCTTCAGTTCTACTTTCTGACTGAGTATGAATTATCATATGCAGTAAAAGAACCAAACCATATGTAAGCACTGTAAAAGGTTTTGCCACAAATTAATCTGACTGGCTTCTCTCCTGTATGATTTCTCATAAATGTCTTCAGACCTTATAACTGCATCAACTATGTGTGAGCTTCTAACTTTTAATTGAAGCTATTCAATTAATTTCCACAAATTAAAAGGAAATAAAATGGTATAAATAACAAAAATAACACTAAGTTTTTCTTGGTTTTATTTTGTGCGATTTGCACTAAGTGCAACAAGAAGTGGAAACAATAATCAAATTAGTACTCTCTCAATACTTAAAGTGCAAACAGGGACTGACCAAATTTTTCTTCAAGCATGATACAGAGCTGAGAGCTGGCTCCAACTACACTGCCCAGCCTAAGATATGGTCATGTTCTTTTTCAAGAATATAAGCATGTCTGCGTTTTTTGGCAGCATTTGTCTCCTGCAGTTGCAAAGACATGCTTATTTGGAACGGATGTAGCAGGGATGGAAAGCTATGCAATCTTTGTAGAGGTTCTGGACCACTGTGCAAGTAAAATGCGTGCCCGGTTGGTGTACTTCAGTTCTAATGTATGGAGGAGTCGCTGATTTTCCACCATGGAAAATGGCCTCATATGAGCTGCAATGAAACGCTGATGTCTGTCGTTATTGCCATGGCTCTAGCACTTGACTGTGGAAGTTGAGATGCAAAGGCATTTGTCAGTTTTGTCTGGCCTTACAGTGTTTTCTTTACAGGCATGGTTGATTTTAGGTGAACTTGGGTGATTCTGTAGGTGTCTTTGCATAGTGATCGTGCTAGCCGCGGTGTAGGGCACTAGGGCTGTACGATATGGACAAAATATCATATCTAGATATTATTCAAGCCAAATATCTATAGATATACGATAGGACTAGGATTTCACACTTGTTTGAAATTTAAAGTGTAGCAGTGAAAATTAAGCATTTCTTTAAAAAAAACAAAAAAACAGCATAATAATACCAAATGGACATAGTAAATGCAGTTAAAAACTTAAAAAAACATTTTATTGATCAAAACAGACCAATCATTGTCTTAAGCTGCAGTGAATAATAAAAAAAAAAAACAACTTAAAAATGATCAATCAACATTTTTCTGAAAAAAATGTAAATAAATGTAACAACAGTGAAAATTAAGTCTTTGGCTGCATGAAAATAAATAAAAATGAATAAAAAATGTATTGTATTCTGATATCGCGAGACAGATTTTCACCGCAACAAGAAATATCGTCAAGTTTTAATATCGTGTGATCTCGTGGCACAAGATCTCGTCACACCCCTCATAATAACAGGTGTTTGTCTTCTTGACCAGTATGATTGTGCCCTCCACTGTTTAGTAAAACAATGACAATGACAGACAGTAGAATGTTATTATTCTGATTTCCCTTGCTCAATCCATGAGCTTTACGACCAAAATAACCATGTAATATGCTGGTAGTTTTCGTCACTGCCCTGCAATGGCATCCCAACATTTTTTATTGTAATATTGTGAAATTTGATAGTCACATCCATATTATGGTATGTAATTTAGAATATTTGTTGACAGTTCTAGTTTCCCTTAATTTGTAAAGTGGCATATATGGTTTTGTATATATATGTGTTCCGACTGAAGAAGTGCGTTAACATAATTTTATGTGGCTCTGTTTTTCTCATTGCAGCAGGCCAATGAGGCTCTGCATCATCAGCACCAAGTAGCTGGGAACAGTCTCTTGCCTTTGCTCAGTTCTGGAACGGAGCCACCTGATCAGAAACCAGTGCTGCCCATTCCCTTGGACCAGAAACCCCCTGTCAGTGCTGCAGAACTTCTTAAAGACAATGTAGCAAGTGGGACTGGGGGGGTTGGTGATGGAGGGCCTCCAGTAGCTGTTGTCAAAAAGGAACCTAAATCAAAGACGCCCTTCATCTGTGGTTACTGCAACAAGGCTTTCCGGGACAGCTATCACCTGCGGCGGCATGAGTCCTGCCACACTGGCATTAAGATGGTTTCAAGGCCTAAGAAGACACAAACAGCCCTGACTATGGTGCCACTTGTATCCACTGTGCCACGTGAGAATAATGGAAACCCTTCATACATTACTACTGTAGCTGGTATCTTGACCACAGCCACCACATCAACATCTACAGGCACCAGCATCATGACCCCAATGCAACACCAGCATCAGCAGAGCATCCCTAAGAAGCCCCCCAAACCAGTGAAAAAAAATCACGGCTGCGACATGTGTGGTAAGGCCTTCAGAGATGTATATCACCTCAACCGCCACAAGCTGTCGCACTCTGATGAGAAGCCATTTGAGTGTCCCATCTGCCAGCAGAGATTCAAGAGGAAGGATCGCATGACATACCATGTCCGCTCCCATGATGGTGGAGTTCATAAGCCTTACATCTGTTCTGTCTGTGGGAAGGGCTTCTCTAGGTATGTGGACATTCTTTTGAACTTGAATGGTAATGGAAACATGATTGTTGCACTTTGGGGCATTGTATTTGTTGATTTTTAAAAAAGCTCATCAAATTGAACACTTTTTTTATGTGTGAAAAAAGTAATACTTGATAATTGGTGTATTTAATGTTAGATATCATATGAAAATAAGTATTTTTTTATCTTTGTTTTTTTTTTTTTTCACACCCCGATTCTGGTCTTTCAACTAGGGGTTAACAGCTACGTTGTTTTTACAGGGCACTATAGATTACTAGTAACCAAGGAGAAACTCCACAACACAAAATTTGGTTGAAATAACTAAGTGTTTGTTTAATTAGAATAGAACTAGGCAAGGCGAGTTTATTTGTATAGGCACAATTCAGACACAAGGCAACTCAAAGTGCTTTACAGGGGCATAAAAATTACATTTAAAATACATCAAAACAAGTTAAGAAATAGGAAAGTAGGCTCAAAATAGAATAAGTTTAAAAGAGACAAGAATAGAAAATAAAAGTCACAGTGCTGTGATGTGGTCGAAATCCTGATTGGAAGACATCAAAACAGCCATTTATTATTAAGTAATTGTTCAGTTGTTGAAAAACAGCCTTTTCAATGATTTTACTTTGATTTGTTTGGTTTGATATGGGCCTATAATTATTCATTAATGATGTGTCTAGATTGTTCTTCCTCAGGAATGGTTTAATAACTGCAGTTTTCATGGCTTGGGGGAAGACACCTGAGAGAAGAGACATGTTGACAATCTGTAGCAGATCTGAAGTCATGCAGTCTGAAACTTTTTTGAAGAACCCTGCTCGTAAAATATCAAGGCAGCAGGAGGAAGATTTCAAAAGTTGTATTATTTCTTGCAGTTTTTTGTCACTGATTGGATCAAATTGTGTCATGGCAGGGCCGGCTCTAGCCCATTTGGTGCCCTAGGCGAGATTACCCCCCCCCCCCCCAAAAAAACAAAAAAGAACACCACCATACAATTGAATGACAACATCTGAACAATCTGAACACTCACAACAGTTTTATTTGAACAACAACAATGAACTTTCAAGTCACTCTTTCCAGCATGTGTTTCAACTAATTTACAAATAACAGCACATCAGGCAATAAACACATCTGAAGCAAATTCTGAATAACCATAGTATTGTTCAGTAATGTGACTGCAGCTGTAACATGCAATTACATAACTCACCTGCTTCAAGCTGACTTTCAGAGGTGTTTGGTGTGGTTGATGTGGTAGTGCTGCTGCTGCATGACACCTGACTTGTAGCTGTATTCAAACATAGAGTACATCCATACTGTTAAGTTTGTTGTGTCATTCTACTTCATTTAATAAATTAATTAATAAGGTTTGATATGAAGTAGGTACTGTACAAATAAACTTTATTTTCTTTGCCTAAAACCTAAATTTACTGTAATTGCTAACAAGCTTGTACCATTCAGTCACAACAACAACAATAATGATAATAATAATCATAACAACAACAATAATGATAATAATAATCATAACAACAACAACAACAACATAGCAGTGCATAAGAGACCACAAACAATTGGCTAAACTTACATGCTTCAGAGAGTGGTGTGGATGTTGCATCAGAAGGCCCCTCTCCAGCAGCTGTTAGGGGCATCTGGAAATATTTTTTGAGCGCATCTAGAAGGATATAGAGTACATTCACTTATTACTGTACAAACAAAAAAAACTACAGCAGACAGTAGAGGACAAACAACTGTTGCAGCTTGCAGCAGTTATTTGCATAAGTGGTGTGTTCAACATAACATTTATAATTACCTTATAATAAAAGATTCACTACTATTTCACAATAAACAACGCAGAGTACAACCTGCGGCCTCTACTTTGATTCATGATTCATTTATCCTTCTTAGTAGCTATCAGTGTCATTGCTTAGTGTACTAAGCCAGCGTAGCTTTATTTCAACCTAGCTAGCAAGCTAATACAAATGAAACGTCTTCACACAAAACGGCATTTAAAAAAAGATGACATAATGTTACCTTTATATTGGGACTTCTTCTTCTCCTCCTCTTTTCTTCTCTTTCGGTATCGCGCACCCGAGGGCTTTGACGGCTGTTTCATCTCGCAAAATATCAAAACATAACCTGTCTGTCACTTGACGTGACCTGACCTGAACTCTGTGACACCTGTCTGACCCTCTGAGGTGCACAGCCAATGACTTCACGTCACGTGACTCAGCACCACAAGTGAGAAACATGTATATGTTTATCTGTTTCTTTATTTTGTTAATATTTAATATTTTCAAGACAGAACACGAAGGGAGGGCGCCAATGGACATCAAAAATTATTATTATTTTTATTTTTTTCTCCCTCGAGGGTGACTGGCGGCGCCCCTCCAGCAGATGGCGCTCTAGGCGACCGCCTATGTCACCTATGCCTAGAGCCAGCCCTGTGTCATGGTATTAAGAGTTAGAGTTTTAGGTGGACACATGGATAACACACCTCCTGTACCTGGTACGGTGGCACTGACCGCTCGTCTAATTTTATGAATTTTGTCAGTGAAGAAGGATGCAAATTAGGGATGTCCCGATCAGGTTTTTTCTTACCCCGATCCCGATCTGAGTCATTTAATATTTAGTATCTGCTGATACCAAGTCCCGATCCGATACTTAGCCCTTACTAATATTTTCTTAGATAATACAGCTGCATTAAGAAAAAAATCACCTGCATCCAAGCTGTTCTTAATAGCTTTTTTTATTTTGTTGAAACAAAGTAAATACTTTCATATGGCTCTTTCTTATTCTGCATATCCTATTGCAACATTGGTTTACATTAGTTTTATCCAGAGCGATGAATTCAATGACCTTCTCTGTAATAATTGTGGCCATGTCGCTGACTCGAGGATGTTTCTCTTTCCTTTTGAAAGTATCCTCGAGTGTTTGTTGCTTCGGTGCCTTTGCCTGTATTGCTTAAGTGAACTCATGTTTTTGTTTTTTATGTGCCGTATCAAATGTGTAGTATTAAATGCAGCTCTTTTGTTACCAGCTCGCGAAACGGTTGTATTGCAGATGTTACCTGTTGCCGTTGGACTGCTTTCGCTTTCGCTTTCTAATTTGAAATATTTCCACACTGCAGACATTTTATCCACAGGTTCTCCAGACTAACGTTACGAGCACGACTGCATTCTGCCACAAAATGTGCTCTGTTGACGACAGCTGATGTAAAAATAATCGGGCTGGGGTCCACGCTCAAAATTGCCGATCCCGATCAGTGAAAAAATGCCCATATCAGCCCCGATCCCGATCCCGCAATGCAAATTCATTACAGGCCCTGGTAGATAGATGTTCAGAGACTACTGGCACGAGAGGGTTTGTTAGCCTGTCGACAGTAGCAAACGGCACATGCATTATTATTGTTTTTGGTGATAATGTTTGAAAAGAAGGACTGCCTTGACTTTTTCAGTTCTAAATTAAAAATGAAATTCTCTCATTATAAATTTCAAAATGAACCTGGAGATTTGTTTTTCACCCCCTCACTTTGGTGGGTGCAATGGCATCAATAACATTTGTAACTTTAGAACTGAATTGATCTACAAGGTCATTGACAGAGAACCTGGAGAGGGGAGGTGTGGAAGAGAAAGCCTCAATGAATATGTCCCTAGTGTTTTCAGTGATGTAGCGCTTTGAGACGACCTCAGTTTGAACATTTGTGTACACAGATATATCACTCTCAAAGAAAACACAGTAATGATCAGAGAGAGCAACATCAGATACCAGAACCTTAGAAATGTTCAGACCCTTGGAGATAACCAAGTCTAGGATGTGGCCCCTGTTGTGTGTGGGCTGCCGCACATGCTGAGTGAATCCAAAGTTATCAAGGACACAACACTATTCTTTAGTGCATCTGTCCTCAGGTTTGTCGACAACAATTAACACACAATCAAAGTCAGTGCAGATAAGAGACAGTAACTCAACAAAGTTCATCAAAAAAATCCGTACAGTGTTTAGGTGGCCTGTAGAGGTTTAGAAATATAGATTAGATTAGTTTAACTGAAGAGCTACATATTCAAAAGAAGTAAAATTTCCATAAAACATTTGCTTGCATTTGAGTAACTCATCAAACAGAATACTAACACCTCCTCCTTTTTTATGCATTCAAGTGTCATTTATGAAAGAGAAGTTTGGAGGGCTTGATCCAATGTAAACAGCTGCACTGTTATCTTGGTCTAACCATGTTTCAGTTATAAACATAAAATTAAGATTGTGTTTGATGATAAAATCATGTATTAAAAAAGATTTTCCTGCCAGAGACCTGATGTTTAATAGAGCTAAATTTAGAGAGTCAAAACCAGCTGTGCAATTTTTTGCGACAGTTTGTGGCTGACGAGGAATGGGATCTAAATTTAATAGATTGGCAGATTTATTTAGGCACTTCCTGTTTCTCAGCAAATTCACCATTTTTCTATTACCTGTAAACACAGCAATTGAGGAGGCTACCTGAACTCCAAGGGGCCCCCTGGCTTTTCTGGGGGGAAGACATTAATGATATCGACACTCGGCATTATCTTAAAACAAAAAAGTGCAGGAAGCTCCCAACAGCATTTCCTCTTCTTCCTATACATGACCTAAGGCATTTGCTTTAGTGCAGGCATGTCCAAACTATTCCACAAAGGGCTGTGTGGCTGCAGGTTTTCGTTCCAACCACCCAAGAGCACACACTTTGACCAATCAGCTGTCTGAAGACTGAGATCAGCTGATTACATGGGTCAGGTCTGGTGTGCTGCTGCTTGGTTGGAAAGAAAACCTGCAGCCACACGGCCCTTTGTGGAATAGTTTGGACATGCCTGCTTTAGTGCAACCATTCTCAATGATAGTTTAGAGAAAGAGAGAGAGAATAAAGGGAGGCGGCTGGCTGACATATGCTTCACATCATTTTTGTTTATTTATTACAGCAGAACTCTTTGGAAAGCTTTTAGTTGGTTTCAGTTATCTAAATGTTAGATTAACATCATCTGATAGGAGGAACCTGTCATTCTAAAAACTTGGCTACTTCATTACTAATTACAATAGCTTAACATGTACAATAGCAAAAGAAGTGACTTTCCATTCTGACAACTGTGCACATCTATGCAATCCATGTATGGATTAACCAGTGGGAGAGCGCTCGGATTTTAGTATTACCACTGTTTAAAAATACTCTGTTACAAGTAAAAATTCTGCATTCACAGTCTTACTGTGTATAAGAGTGTGTGGATAACCATCTCCATCTCAATGTCATCAAGACTAATGAGTTAATAATTGGTCCCCCCTCACCTCAGCATCCCATACTCATTAATAACCAAACAGTTGAAATAGTTAACAGTAGCCCCTTTTAGTTAGAAAATGCGCCACTTTTGCAGCCAGGTAAAGGCTGCAATCTGCCGCCTTGCATATGTGAAACGGAGGTGTAATATTCCTCCTTTGCAAAAAAGCCAGCACTGGGGTAGGCGTAAAGATGTGACGTGACGTGAAGCACGAAGTTGGGCATGAACAGTGACGAGTGATCTGGTTATTGACGATTCTCTCGGCTGTGATGGTTAGCATCTCCCGGATCCCAGCTGCTTTTTCCAGTTGCTCATCTTGACGTCAGCGGATGAAGTGATGAACACAAAACCAAAAGCTTCAATAGAACAGGACATCACACATCCACTCAACACCCACTTTACCCCACCGCCTTCAGGGCAGAGGTACAGAGCAATGAGGTGCAGAAAGGCTCACTTTGGTAAGAGCCTGTTCCCTTTAGCTATAACTTCCCTAAATAACAGGCCTTCCTGAACTGAACTGAGTGTGGCTTGTAATTGCTGTTTGGCTTGCAATTCCTGTTTTGTACTGTGCTTTTAAAATTTTTTTGTTGAATGTATACTGTCTGTTATATGTACAGTCTATCTGATGGGTATGTTGCTGTGAAAAAGAGTTCCCCCCTGGGATAATAAAGTCTAAGGTCCCTAGACGGTCTATGGTGCTTGGTCTAAAGAGCACGGTGCTAGAGCCTTTAGGGCGTGTCCAAGTCAATTTTGTTAGTGAAACGACAGATAATCTGGGCGCAAAGTGAGGCGCATGGCGCAAAGGGGTTGTATTTAGATTCATGCACTCAAAAAACAAATGTCTTGGCTCAACGAAGAATATTAAGGCAACAGTTTGCACTGGTCTTTTTGACTTATGACAACTTCTAATAAAATTGTGTAATGTGCAATGTACTATATTGAGTTACGGGAATTCACTCTTTTAAGTTGTTCCAACTTATTTTTCAACATTATTTAAACAATTTTCTTAAGTGTAATGTACTTAATTACCATAGTTATGAACAGACATTTTTAAATTGACAACTGTTAAAAATTTAATTGCTCCAATTACATTATATTCATTACTTTTACGCTTTTTCATGTTATTGTTAATGCAGCTTTTAAGAAATTAATGCAACAACAAAAGTGT
Source organism: Pagrus pagrus (assembly GCF_965226575.1). Lineage (NCBI taxonomy): Eukaryota > Metazoa > Chordata > Actinopteri > Spariformes > Sparidae > Pagrus > Pagrus pagrus. The sequence goes on from NC_140188.1 coordinate 35,533,622, forward strand.
TGAGACAATGAACTTTTTTTATTCTGAACAGCAGTTGTGTTGTATTTTGAACACACTATATTTCAATCTTGAAAAAAAAAAACACATGCCCACAAATTCTAAATGAACAAATTGGCCATATTGCCTTGTGAAATTAAGTAGTAACATACTCAATTAAGCCATCACATCAAACATAAACACCTCTACATATTTAAAATCAAAGTGCCAAATCTGTAAAATCTGTAAAATAATTTAAAATAAATAACTTTTGCACTGGCTTTCAGTCCATTAAGCTCAAGGAACAGCAACACGCAGCATGTTGGGATATCCTTTCGCTCCAGGATTTTGGTTCCGTTGACCACAATGGTTGCCATCTTGTGGTCAGATCCTGGGGTGGACCGGTCACCGATGATGGCAATCTTCATCACTTGCCTATCAAGGCCTGCCTCAAACTCTTCTGCATCCTTGTAAAGCAAATAAAAGGATGGGTTATTGTGTAAGAGATGATGAATTGAATGATTACTGCTGGCATTGTAGACCCATTGTATCGTAAAACTCGATAATGGTAAGATAACACATGCCTGTTATTGCCATGTTATTTAATAATTACTCAGATCTGAAAACCCTGTCCCTGCCCAGTGTGGATTTGATTTTCTTTTCAAGGTGAATTACTTACACTAAACTCCTTGAAAAAGTCCTCTTCCTTCTCTCCAAGGTAGACGACAAGGCAGCAAATGGCTACTTCTCTGCGTATTGTATTGTGCTATTTAAGAAAAAGAAAATGACATAGTATCATTACATCAACTGTTGTTGAAAAAAAGTCTTAGTGTCAGGTAGATAAATGTAGCTCTGTGCGATACTGACAGAATCACATTAGCAATATTTTACACATTATGACATCTTAAGAAAAAATGTAATGCAGGCCTTTAAGACCAGGAAAAATAAAAAAAAACCTTTAAGTTGTATCACAATAGTAACCAAAATCCCAAATAGTTTACAGTACAAATATCATATCTAACATCTCTTTCTGGAGGTTTTATAGATTTATAAAGCAACACTAGATGAAATTAGCAAGAACGTCAAAAAAGAAACACTTCACCTTTGGTACATTTATCCCTCTCACAGAACTATCCACAGTTCAAATGCTGCTAATTTTTATCAAACAGCAATTTGCCTACAGTGAAACTTAAAGGCTATCTATGCAAATGCAAAATTCAATCATGTTTTTCAACCCCACGGCCAAATGAAAAGCCCTCTTTAGCTGAGCAGATTTGTCAAATTAATCCTCTGTTATACACTGTTATGCTAAACTAAAGGGTAGGATGGCCATATTAAACTGTTAAATATGACTAGCGTTAGCTACGTGTAGTAGTACAACATATTTCATCAACAGCATTAGCAGGTGTAGCCTAACCTTCGTACACGAGTCCACTATTGGTCACATCACAATTCAGAGTATGCCTAAATTAATTGCTTAAGTAGAATTTAATTGTAAATGAAATGATACTTACTTTGAAAACGTCCGTTGTATTTGTTCAGCCCCTCCAGGTCCTCTAACACACGGCTAACTGTCTGAACTTGTCCAGGCATGTGAAGTGGGGGAGGGGCCAATTTTATTAAGTTACTACAACTTAAATTTTGTGCTCAATCAATCAACACATTAAATTGAGTTGAAATTACGCACAATTTTCAGTTGTTGTAGTCACTAACATTATTGTGTCAACACAACTCATCAAAATAATGTTTGCAACTTAGAAGTTTTATCTAAATCAATAAATTCGAATTTTTATATTGCCATGCATTTAATTAAGTGGTGGTAACAGGTCCCATGAATTATTATTTAGAGTGGGGGTGTGTTTAGGGCGGAACATAAAAATAAACCAATTCATGTGTCATCTCCCAATCCCTTGAAGAGCCAGGAGCGACAGGACCTAGAGCATCTAATCAGTAGTACTCGGCTGCTGGACCCTCTGCCCTGCCGTTTCACAAACATCTGTCCCCCCATCAACTTTGAAAAAATACACTGATATTTAACTGGAGAGGAGGAGGAGCGCTGCTGTGCGTCCCTCTGTGTGAACGCGGATCCCAGTCCGTGGATCAGGCGGAATGGGTCATAAAAAGTATCCTGATCAATAACGTTCTGTGTTCTTCTACACATGGGAAGGTCACACACACCATCCAGATTCATACAGTAAAATAGTTTGGCACGAAGCAGCTGTCTGAAAATATTTATTTCAGAAGCTAACAGTTTAATTCTGTTTCTTTTGGAGCATTTAAAACTACAGATATTACAAACCCCAATTCCAATGAAGTTGGGGTCAGAATCAGAATCAGAATCAGAATTCCTTTATTTGTCCCGAAAATGGGGAAATTTCTTCGTCACAGCAGCCAAAGGACAGTATTACCCTAAACAATAATAAAAAGTAAAAAATAAACAATATAATAAGAAGATAAGAAATAGAATTAACTCGTATAGTATTTACAATATGAACAGTGTAAGTATAAGTACAGTTTGGTATTTGTATTTACAAATAATAAATAATAAATATGGGTATTAAAAATTGTCCAATTAGTGCAAACCAAAATGTATGTGGATATGTGTAGAGTTTTTTTTTATTGCACAGTGCACATGTGAGGTCTACTGGGAGCAGTGCTGGTTGTACAGGAAGGACCTGTAATGTTGTGTAAAACGTAAATAAAAACAGAACACAATGATTTGCAAATCCTTTTCAACTTATATTCAATTGCATTCACTACAAAGACAAGATATTTAATGTTCAAACTGATAAACTTTTCATTTCATTTTGAATTTGATGCCTGCAACACGTTCCAAAAAAGCTGGGACAGGGGCATGTTTACCACTGTGTTACATCACCTTTCCTTTTGTCAACACGCAATAAGTGTTTTGGAACTGAGGACACGAATTGTTGAAGCTTTGTAGGTGGAATTCTTTCCCATTCTTGCTTGATGTACAACTTCAGTTGCTCAACAGTCTCCGTTGTCGTATTTTGCGCTTCATAATGCGCCACACATTCTCAATGGGAGACAGGTCTGGACTGCAGGCAGGCCAGTATAGTACCCACACTCTTTTACTATGAAGCCACGCTGTTGTAACATGTGCAGAATGTGGTTTGGCATTGTCTTGCTGAAATAGGCAGGGACGTCCCTAAAAAAGAAGTTGCTTGGGTGGCAGCATGTTGCTCCAAAACCTGTATTCTATATTTCAGCAGTAATGGTGCCTTCACAGATGTGCAAGTTACCAATGCCATGGGCACTAACACACCCCCATACCATCAGAGATGCTGGCTTTCGAACTTTGCGCTGATAACTTTGCGATAACTTTGATAACTTTGCGCTGATAACAATCTGGATGGTTCCTTTTCCAAAAACAATTTGAAATGTGTACTCTTCAGACCACAGCACACTTTTCCACTTTGCGTCAGTCCATCTCAGATGAGCTCGGGCCCAGAGAAGCCGGCAACGTTTCTGGGTGTTGTTGATATATGGCTTTCACTTTGCATGTTAGAGTTTTAACTTGCACTTGTAGATGTAGCGACAAACTTTGTTAACTGACAATGGTTTTCCAAAGTGTTCCTGAGCCCACGTGGTAGTATCTTTTCACAGAATGATGCCGTTTTAAATGCAGTGTCGCCTGAGGGATCGAAGGTCACAAGCATTCTATGTTGGTTTTCGGCCTTGCCTCTTACGTGCAGAGATTTCTCCAGATTCTCTGAATCTTTTGATGATATTATGGACTGTAGATTTGGAAGAGAAACGTTCTTAAACTGTTGGACTATTTGCTCACAAAGTGGTGAACCAATCATGACACTCACCTGTTTCCAATCAACCTGTTCACCTGTGGAATGTTCCAAACGTTGAGCATTCCTCAACTTTCCCAGTCTTTTGTTGCCCGTCCCAGCTTTTTTGGAACGTGTTGGAGGCATCAAATTCAAAATGAGTGAATATCTGCAAAGAGTAAAAAGTAAAGTTTATCAGTTTGAACATTAAATATCTTGTCTTTGTAGTGTATTCAGTTGAATATAGGTTGAAAAAGAGACAGAGATAACTATAACAGCATGAGAATATGCCCTCCATTGTAGTCAGCACTGAGTTCAGTCTGTCATTTGCTAAGCGACAGTCATACAGACTGTAAATATAAAAATTACTTCCATCCCGGAGGCATCCCTGAGAAGATCTCTGTTCTTAGCCAACACATTTTCTATTGTTCCTGGGACAATGGGACGCCATTAGTCTCTAGTCCTGTATTGTGTTTAAAGTATCAAATAGCCTGCACCTCGCTAATGTTACAAAAACACTTTTTACACAACTAAAGGACACACTTCAGTAACGTTGCTAGAGTTAACTTTCACAATTGTCAAAATCGATTTTCTAAATGAAACTAGTTATTGGCGTTAACTAGTAACGTGATGTTGACGGAAAGATAAAAAGCGGAACTAACCTGCGAGGGAAGTGATCCTTAGAATATTTACAGTTATCTTGAAGTCCATCTTCGAAAAAGGCAGCGGTGTTTCTTTTATTCAATGACTAGATAATTACTTTTGCAAGGCGAACATTATGCAGGCTACAGTAGGTACTACTTCAAAGTGGCCATTTCACTCGCGGGGAGCGAGATTCACGCAACGCGTGAAATGTCAATGACAACTGTAGCCACTAGGTGGAAGCATAGTACTGAATTGCAGCTGAAACGATTTTGGGACAATTCCACATTTGACCACAATGTAGCTGCAATGGAGAGTGGCGCTGTTTTAGGCTACAGGTAGTGAATGGAGAGGGGGACTGCTAAACCGTATCAGATTGATTCAGACTGATTGTTTCACAGCGGTGGGACACCTCAATTATCTGGGTGACCTTGGATAATCACTTGTGCTTTCTTTGTTTTACAGTAGAGCTAAACTACATTAGTCGTTTTTTAAGGAACATTTGTTTACTGGTAAAATTGCCGACCTGAATTATTGTCCCAGTCCGCCCCCGTGAGCCTATATCACGGCCTGACTGGATGTTGCTTAAATATAAGAATAGCCAATAAAAATATCTGATACCCTAAAGACATCTGAGGTTGTGATTTTGCTCGCTCGCTGCAGCCACGGCTAATAAGCGGAGGCAGAAACAATTACGCACAGCCTACAGAAGTTTCTACGTCCATACAAGCATTTAAGAAATTATTCTTATCAGTTCCATAATTCAGAGAGGATTTTTACTCAACGAAAAAATGTATAAAGATCAGTTTTTAGGTTGAAGACACGACAGCAGCACGTATGTCCAGACGCTGATGTGTGTTATGACTGACGTATAGCTCCCCTGGTAGAGCAGCTCCCTCAGAAAGCAGAATCTTCTGCTGGTATGAGATCGAATCTCTGTATAGGCTGTAACTTTAGTTAATGTGTTTTCTTTTCTCATCATCATTATGATCACATATAGCTCCAAGCGGGGTGTGGGTGCGGGTGTGTGTGTGGGTGTGTTGACGGCCGCGTAGTGCTTTCTACCGATCCAGCACGGATCCACCAGCGAGGGATTGTGGATTGGAATGAGGGTGCCATCCATGGCATGGCGCAGGAGAATCGGTGTCACAGCTGCCACACTCCGTGACACCGATGCCTTGCTGAGGCCAGTGCCATCCCCCACCACCTCCAGAAAGCTCCCCACTGCGTAAAAACGCAGCGCATCCAGGAGCTGCACCTCCGGGCTGAGGGCAAATTTGCAGCGGGTTGCTCTCTGGATGTGTGGGGACACCGAGTGATCAGCCGTTGGCTCTCTGCACGGGGCAGCCGGTACTTTGCCTGGACAGCCCGGTCTGACAGCACGTCCAGTGGGGAGAAGTGCTGACGCACGTATGCTTTTATGTAAACCGTCTGGCTTCGCGCACGGCGACGCTGTTGGTTCGCAGCGAGAATGTGCTGTATTGCAGCCATGGTTTCTCACACGCGCGGACTTTGGCAACGCATTTATATAGAGTAGCAGGTGAAGCCTCTCTGGATGAGGTTCAGCTGAGTTTAATTACATCTGTTTCCTTGATATCTGCGAAATGCCACAGGGTTGTTGTTTTTTATGTGTAGTACTATAAACTCATATGCAGATGTGTGTGGAAAACTTAAACGTGTAATTCAATAACAAGGTTTTTTCTTCTTCTTCTATTAATCTATGTTTCTTGCGCCAGTGGTCCGCAGCTATGAGCGCATTTCAACATTGAGCATTGTTTGATTATTTCGAAAAGTGGAGGATGTAAATTTCCCTGACGCGGCTTGATCACTGAGCATTTGGTCGCTAAGAAGGCTGTTAAGAGTGGGTCAGCTCGATCTTACATTTCCTTCTTAGTGAAAGATCTTCTTGAGCTAAGAGCGACTCTGGGAAACACATCCTTCTTTCACAGCGTTCTTAAGAGCGCGCCTAAGAAGATCTTAGCACTTAAGAGCTTCTTAACGAATCTGGGAAACGCGGCCATTGGCAGGGCCAGACACAGCTTAATGAGCTTCTCCACCTCCGAATGCAGGATGGACACATCCTGGATGGTGCTCACTTCTCGTCCCCTACACACATTCCTCAGTATGGGGGAATGCAAATGTTAAGGCATCTGGAACAAGTTCGCTTAACTGGAAAGACCACATCCATCCCCCACACTTTTGAAAAGCTTGCTACGCCAGCGCCCCCACCCCCACCCCCGCGCGCTGAGGACAGCAAAGAGGTCTGCAACAAATACATTGATCACTTGGCCAAGGGATCTCCTCCTGCAGGGAGACTGCTTCAGGGACTCAGTCCGCTTTAAATAACCTTCTGTATATCCGACTACTGTGAAGCTGCTGATTATGTATTTTAATAAAGCTAGAGAAAACTGTCTGACATGACGTGGCGTCGTTCTTCTTTCTATAAGCCTGTTGTAGAAAATATAAGGAATAGAAAGCACAAATATTTGTGTTAAATTCTGACACCACAACTGAAAGAAAGAAAGCCGGTCACAGACGTCGGAACTCACGCACCCCATCAGCCTCCCTACCCACGGGAAGATACGAGAAGTAAGCACCATCCAGGATGTGCATATGGACCTGGTGCGCTCCGAGGCGGAGCGGCGTTTTGATCAGGAAGGACTCCGCATAGCTGCAGGGCGAGAGCAGGCAGTTCTTGAGGCGGCTCAGGGGAAACGAGTGGATGTGGGTTCCTCGGAACTGACCCCCTTTCCACGAGAGAGGTGGAGAAGCTCATTAAGCTGTGCCTGGCCCTGCCAATATCTGTCGCGGCATCCGAGCGCTCTTTCTCAGCCCTGCGCACGCTGAAAACCTGGCTGCGCACCATGACGCAGGAGAGACTAACACATTTGACCGTTATGAACGCTCACAGTGACCTTATGGATGAAAGCGATGTCTCGACCCTGCTTAAAATCTTCATCAGTGGGTCAACTGAGAGAAGGTCCACTTTTGGATATGCATGAAAGCCCTGAGTCAGGAGCGCAGACTTTTCTTTTTTTCATTCAAGGGTACAAATAATGCCGTTATGTTCCTTAAATGGCTTGATTTAGTGATCAAAGTTTCATTTTCTTAACAATAAAGATGCCGTGTTCATCCATTCTAGTTCTGTTATAACTGCACGCCATTATAAAATAACTTCAAATCAAATCCTTAATCATTGATAAAAGTGCGTGCTTCCCCCGCCCCCCTCTCAGAAAATAGTTCCGACGTCCATGAAGCCAGTGAATCAGATCAATAGAACGTTTTTTTTCTGGTTATCATCTATTGATATTCGGTACGCTACAGTTGTGGTGTCAGAATTTAATGTATTTTATGTACACAAGCAGGAAAGCTGGTGCCGCGGCCGGCGGAGAATTAATGCTCATTTGCTCATTTATTTGCGCAAACTTGGAGCCATATGTGATCATAATGATGATGAGAAAAGAAAACACATTAACTAAAGTTACAGCCTATACTGAGACACGAACTCGTATCAGCGGGTGATTCTGCTTACTGAGGGAGCTGCTCTACCAGGGGAGCTATACGTCAGTCACAATGTGTTTATGTGTCTTATTTATCACCGACCCGCTGCCCCAGCTGACACATCAGCGTCTGGACATATGTGCTGCTGTCGTGTCTTCAACCTAAAAACTGATCTTTATACATTTTTTCGTTGAGTAAAAATCCTCGCTGAATTATGGAACTGATAAGAATCATTTCTTAAATGCTTGTATGGACGTTGAAACTTCTGTAGGCTGTGCGTACTTTAAAAGGCTTCATAGTGAAAAAAATCATTCATCTCATCCGCCATCAACATCATCAACAACAAGTTTGTCCTTGCTAGAGGGCCCCTGTCGCGACAGGCTGAAGGAAGGAGTTGGAATGAGGTGTGCAGTGGGTGAGGTATTATTAGCTACATTCTTGTATTTAAGCAACAACGAACAGAAACATAAATCAGGCAACTCTGTCCATTCCCGTTCATAGTCACTGCTCCCTGCTGCTGCATGTTGTCGTCCTCCTGCTCACAGATGCCACCTGGTGGTTGTTTGGGCACATTGCCGCTTCTCATGAAAACACAATTGATCCGCCACTAAAAAGGTGCGTGATTCTCGCGTGATTCACGCGAGAATCACGTGTGAACTCGGCCACAACGAAGTAGTACCTACTGTACATGTTTGTGAACACTTCTTATGCCATCATGAGGTGTTATGATGTAATGTTAACAGAGTGGAGCAGCGGTCAGCAGTAACAAATGAGACCAGCTGAAAACTGCTAACAAGCTAACAAACAGACACCAAAAAAACCTCTGTTTAAAAACCCTGCTTGGCATTCACAAGAGAACATCTGCCATTGGAACCCCATTCTCTTTAAAGATGAGAGCAGGTTCACACTGAGCACATGTGACAGGCGTGAAAGAGTCTGGAGACACCATGGTGAACGTTATGCTGCCTGTAACATCATCCAGCATGACCGTTTTGGCGGTGGGTCAGTGATGGTCTGGGGAGGCATATACTTGGAGGGTCGTACAGACCTCCTTGTCATAGTGAACGGAACTGTGTCTGCTGTTGGCACCGGGATGAAATCCTCAGAGCGATTGTCAGATCTTACGCGGATGCAGTGGGCCCTGTCTTCCTCCTGGTGCAGGACAATGCCCAGCCTCATCTGGCCACAGTGTGTAGGCAGTTCCTGGATGACGAAGGCACTGATGCCATTGACAGGCCCTCTTGTCCCTCTGACCTAAATCCTATGGAGCATTGAGCATCTATGGGACGTTATGTATTGGTGCATCCAACGCCGCCAAGTACCGCCACAGACTGTCCAGGTGCTCACTGATGCACTGATCCAGGTCTGGGAGGAGATCCCCCAGGACACCATCCGCCAACTCATCAGGAGCATGCCCAGACGTTCTAGGGAGTGCATACAGGCACAGAGGGGCCATACACACTACTGAGTCACAATATGAGTTGCCGAGGTAGAATTACCCCAAGTTGGATCAACCTTTTTTTTCAATCTTTCACTTTGATTTTCGGTGTGATTTTCAATCCAGCCCTCAACGGGCTCATGATTTTGGTTTTCTACTGACCGTTGATACAGCACTTTTTTCTCAACAAATTATACCGTGTATAACAGTATATAATAATAATAATTTGTTGTTCAAGATTGGATGTGTGATTAAAGTGTTCCCTTATTTTTTTTGAGCAGTGTACATTGCACAACCACTCAATAATTTGGGGTCAATTAGAAATGTTATGATATTTTAAAGAAAAGCACAATTTTGTCAGTATAGCATTTGCTACAGTGCTGAGATGTGCTGTTCATTATACCCTGTGTAATAGAGGTTGTGGGTTTAACAGTTTATTAGACTATGTTGCGGATTGTTCATTTACGAATTGCACACTTATAGAAACACTTGATCAGTTTCACTCCCTTTCTCTGCCTTTGTGCGTGTGTTCATGAGTGTGTCGGGGGGTGGGGGGTCGATCTTCGATTAACTGACAGATAGTTCCAGGTGATTATCAAATAGCATTTTTGCTTGATTAGGATTGGGAACCTAGACCTGCCTGTCTACCACAAGGTGTCACTGCTGATGCCCAATGTAACATAAAGTACATTTTTGCGCGTTGGTCAAGTGCATTTTTCATAACGATGATAATCAAAAACCTTAAAGTTAGATTTATTCTTCCTCTGTCCAATATCAAGGTTATTTTGCCCATCTTAATCTTTTGCTTTTGTTTGCCAGTCAAAGATCTGGCTTTTCTTTGCTGCTCTGCCTAGAAGACCAGCATCCTGGAGTCTCCTTACTGTTGACTTTGAGAGAGGTGTTGTGCTAGTGACTATTAATGAAGCTGCCAGTTGAGGTAGTCTAACATGTTAGGGGGTCTGTTTCTCAAACTAGAGACTCTGATGTACTTGTCTTCTGGCTCAGTTGTTGCACCATGGCCTCCAACATCTCTTTCTATTCTGGTTAAAGCTAGATTGTGCTGTACTTTGTAGGGAGTATCACACACAGTTGTATGAGATGCTCAGTTTCTTGGGAATTTCCCACATGGAATAGACTTCAATTCTCAGAAGAAAGTATAGACGAGACGAGTTTCAGAAGTACTTGTTTTTTATCTGGTCATTTTGAGATGAATATCAAACCCAGAAATGCTGATGCTCCTGATACTCAACAAGCCTAAAGGGCCAAAGGCACTGATAGCATCTGACATGTGTTTTGAATTACACCTATTTTTTTAAATGGTCCCAAATGCGCATCAAAAGCATTATGATGCACGAAAAACGGCCTTGGTGCTCGTAATCTAACCATGTTTGTTTGTGGCATCATATGAGGACCCAGTGCCCCAGCTGCACTTCTGCAGCCACGGTACCTGTTTGGAGAGAGCTAAAAGGAAAATAAAGTCTCAGGGTGGGAAGACCATTTCACCCAGTATAACAAAAAGTGTTTCTGAACAGGATTACCAACTATACCTTTAACTGGAGAATGCCACTCCTGACATGAATCCTCCTGTTTTGAATTGCTGGATATACAAAAACACTTCTGGTTGTTCAGTGTTGTTAGAGAGTAGAGGTTCTTGCCTTACAATAGATCCCGTGGCACTGTACAGACATCGGCATGTAGAGACAGCTTTAATCAGACAACAGAAGTTTTATTTTTGGCCTGTAAACATGTTAGTCACAGAATTCACATAATTTGGTGTCTTAAATATGATCTCCTGCTGCCATCAGTCTAAATTTAATCAGTGAAAGCAACAGTTAGTCCTGGATAAAAATGAAGCGGCTAACTGAATGTTTTGTACACAGAGCTAGGGTTGGGTAGGTTTCCAGCTCTGCTGATCGAGACTGGTCAGGTATACAATGAACCACAAGCTATCAGCATAGCTAGCAGGAGTCCCTGGACAGTCAATTGGCTCAGCGCCACTAGTACTTTTGGCTGCGCCAAGTAAAACAGAGCCACGCTGAGTTGCTTTTCCATCATCAGTTTTACTGTGGCGAATTGAGCCGAGCTGCACCTGCAATGGCCCTGCTTCAGAGAAGGGCAAAGCCACGGTTGCCCCCCCGCCTCCAAGCGTGCCGTGGTGACGAACCATAACTGTGACCCACCCATAGCAAGCACCCGTCTCCCCCTAAAATCGATACTCAACTCATGTCTGTGCAGGAAACCTGAGAGAAAGATGTTTTTAAAAGTTTGTGTTAAGCAGCAAGTACTTTTGGAGCTTCTAACTGGAATCTCTTTAGTTTCTCTCATCCTGTTTGTACTTTCAGACATCTGCTGTGTTTTACTGTTTTGTCGTGTTCACTTTCACAACATTTACTGTAATTCTGCTTCATAATAAAAGCTTTAAAATGACTAAATAATGGGGGGCTTTAATTGTGAAGAAGTTAAATTAAATGAATCGTGTTTGTGACTTTATTAGTGGAGCCACTTTGTTGTCAAAGTATGTCATTTCTTTGAGACGCACCTTCAAGCAGGTAGCCCTGCTTGGAAATGGAAAAAAAGCACAAGCCTGAGTGAAGCAAATCCTGTGTCCCTCACACCAGTGCGCACAGATATTTCACATTTACACATACATTTTCACTCTCATGCAAACCAAATACTACTACATTGTAGAGCCTAGCTGTTTTGAAGGTGAGCAGCGCTGCAACAGTAGCAGGCAGAGGTGGACAAAACACAGTAAAGACAGGATCAGATTTTGATCAACTTTTGCCAATTACATTTAAAGGATAACTACCGTTTTTTACAATCTGGACCTTATTTCCAGCAAAATATATGGTCATGTACTCACCCAGATAACTTTGGTGTCATTCGGCGTCGTTCGGACGAAATTAGATCCAGTGTAGCGCCGATATATCCATATAATGCGAGTAACGGGGCATCGACACACAGCCTCTATATAACGCATTATCTACCACGAAACTAGTTCATTTCACCAATATTTTGTTACGATATGCTAGTGCTATTCCCCTCTGAGTCCGGGCTCGTCTGTTGTCAACATCCGGGGTCTGTAGGTTGCCCTACTACCTCTGACCTGGAAGATGTCGTCTCTGAGCTGCGCGCGCACCCGCGACAGCCCAGCTTGTTTACCTGTAGCTGCTACTGCTAGTTTGACCCCGGATGTTGATAACGGACGGGCCCGGACTCAGAGGGGAATAGCACTAGCATATCGTAACAAAATATTGGTGAAATGAACTAGTTTCGTGGCAGATAATGCGTTATAGAGGCTGTGTGTTGATGCCCTGTTACTCGCATTATATGGATATATCGGCGCTACGCTGGATCTAATTTCGTCCGAACGACTTCAAATGACACCAAAGTTATCTGGGTGAGTAAATGACCATATAGTTTGCTAGAAATAAGGTCCAGGTTGTAAAAAACGGTAGTTATCCTTTAAACCAGGACAAGGTATAATTTTTCATTTCACAAAACTGGTAACAAAACAAAATTTATTTGAAGCTCCTTTTGTGCTACAGAAAAACAAACTACTTGGGGGGAATTAATTGGAGTATAAAACAATGGTTTGAGGGTGAGGGTGATCAGACTATGGCTGTGGTGGTTGTTGTCTTATAGTATCTGTTGGGCTCTGTCCAGACATCTCACTTCAGTGATATCACTGAAGCTCGGTAAATGGTTATCAATCATGTCCTGGGCAGTTTTGATCACCCGCAGCGGAACCTTCCTGTCCTAGGCCGTGCACGAGTCATTCTAGCTTGTGTCAGGATGCTTTCTGTTGTTCCTCTGTAAAAGTTGACAGGACTTTAGCCATCCTATATTTCCTTGGGAAGTAGAGCCTTTTCTGTACAATTCATGTATTTATTTATTTATTTATTTTACCTGGGTAAAAAAACAGGGTGTTGTGTGATGACTATGATAGGTTTTCTGTGATGTTGTTTCCCAGGAATCTAAAACTGTTCACCTGCTCCATTGACCAGTAGATTGCTCTCTGTGCACCACTCTGCAAGATTGTTAATTTCCGCCTGATATGAAATCATCGTTTCTAATGCAGTCAATGATGGTGGTGTCGCCTGCATACTTCATAGAGTTTCCTTGATGTTTGGGAGTGTAGTCATGGGTGTACAGTGTGAAGAGGAGTGGACTGAGCAGCCCTGGGGTGCTTCCGTGTTGAACACTACAGCAAAGGAGCTGTACAATCTGAATTGTCTGGGGTCTGTTTGTGAGGAAGTTCAATATCCAATTGCAGAGTGTGGTACCCAAGCCCAGAGTGTAAAGTTTTCCAATCAGCTTCATGGATGAGACTCTATTTAAGAGACTGAGTGGAGGGCAGTGGATAAGGCATCCTCTGTGGATCTGATGTTTCTGAAAGCATACTAGTGAGGGTCCAGGCTGGCAGGGTTGTTGTCTTGATGTGCTAAATAACCAGTTTCTCAAAGCACTTTATCAGGATGGGATGAGTGCCAAAAAACTGTAGCCATTAAGACTTGACACTACTACTACTACAACTACTACTACTACTACAACTTTATAGGTACAGGGACAATGATGGGAACAGTCTCCTGTGAGAGGGAGATATTAGAAATGTCAGTAATAACATCAGCTAGCTGATTGGTATGTTTTGGTGACAAAAACACATGACAAGGTTTATTAACTGGGCAAGAAGCCTTATTTATCTGCTGTGGTTACTGACAGTGGCCGATCCTCTGGAGTAGACTTAGAGCTTGGTCCTGCTTTTGTAGCCTGTGACATTTTCAATCACCTTGCCACACATCTTAAGTGCTGTTTGTGCTGATGTCTCCCCTTTGCCTCCTTAATGCCAGCTTTTAGTCTTGCTCTGGTGGTGTTGTATGCTTCCTTGTCACCTGACCTAAAGGCAGGTGTTTTGGCTCTGGATGGAGCCTTGACCTTTCCATTCATCCCAGCCTTCTGGTTGGATCTGATCTTATTGTCTTTGTGATCACCACATCATTAACAAATGATGTTTATGTTCAATGTACAGACTTAATTAGACTAGTCTTAAACTAAGTTTATGCCACTGGCCCATTGGAATGTCTTCCTCTGGTGGGGATCTGGACATGCTGGTGGAATTTAGGCAAAACAGTTCTGATGTCTGTTTGATTAAAATATCCAATAACCTACAATAAAAATTCCATCTGGTTCTGCATCTGGAGGAATGTTAACAGCAACAATAAAAAAGGGCACATAATATGGTCTACATCTTAACATAAATATTCTGCATCTTGTAACTCTGCCCACCAGTCTGCTACCCAACACTGTAGCAGACTGGACTGCTCCTTTCCTCTCCCTCACAGCAGAGATTGCTGTGAGGGAGAGGAGGAGCTTTGGTAGAGTGGGTGTGGCAAAAGTTATATAGTGAGTGCACACCTGTGGGTGGAAAAAAAACCCAAGAGAGTGCGTGTGAGGACAAGCAGAGACTGGGAGCAGAAGCAGAGGAAGAGGGTCTGGAAAGGAAGGAGTGTTGGGAGATAACCACTGGAGAGACCAAGTCTGAGGACCAAGGTTCACCTATCATCAGAGCGGGTTTGAGAAAGTTTAACTTTTTTGCTGCTGAGGCAGGTGTGAACTACAGCTCCTGACTGTGAGTTTTTAACAGTGGATCATTACTCTTCATTTGGATACTTAGTATTTCCTTTTTGCCCAGAGACTGCCTTCCCTGAATTCACCACTGCTCCCCATTTCACACTAGCCCACATCCCCTTACCCTTTCACAAACCTGGGAAATCTCCCAAGTCTTTTGATTATTATTTAACACAATTCTTTGGACCTTTTGTGGTGTGTCCACTTATTAAGGCCGAAAACCCTGAGGTATATTTTATAAATTTGATATAATTAATGTTATATCTGGCGCCCTATTACGATACTTGTAGGCCTTTATAAGTTATGCTACAACACCAAGCATTACTCATGGAGACACAGAGCCCACCTCCTCTTCTCTTACTGGGAGTCTTGTGTTCTGTCAACTCTGAATGAGGTCCGCCCATCCATTGCAATACCTCGATCCAGGATGTTAGGAGTTGCCACGTCTTGGTGAAGATGTGGGAACAGCAGTCTCTGACTACCCGTTGCTAAGTGAGTCTTAGTCATATGCGCATCCATTTTATTTTCCTTTGACTTGACATTAGCCAGAAGAAGACTTTAGGTCCAAGTTGGTCAGGGTCAGTGCATCTCTGATCCCAGCTTACTTTCCTCTCTTTCTGGGGTGATGACATTGACGTTTTGTGCTGCTGGTCTGGTTGGCCAGTCGGGAGATGCCACTGGCTGAAATTCTCTTGCAGTTTGCTGTGCTTAATCCAAACTCCACACTTCCTTTTCCTATTTTGATGAATGTCTCTCTATTGTAGGGAATATGTGCTTCAGTAGAAAGAGACCAAAAAACAAAACAAAGAGAACAAATTCTAACAAAAAACAAGTTGTAGGGAGCTGCAGTAGAGTTCTCAACGGGTCGGGTCGGCCTGACAAACCCGACGGGACCCACGGGTTCGGGTCGAAAATATAAGCAAGTGACTCGGGTCGGGTCGGACCTCGGGCTTAATTTTTTCCGCTTGGTGAAAAAAACAAAACAAAACACATTTATTAATCATCGCTGCTGTTCACCGTAAAGAAAGTCTGGCTGCTGCGTGCAACGTGCATCATGTTAAAAGGCGTGAACGTTAAAGGTTGATTTGAATTCCCGTCTGCTGGTCATGATAATACGTGTATGAGAAAAGGGGGGGGGGGGCGTCGATGATTCTCCCAGAATCATATTATTAATATATAATAAACATTTTTTGCTTAAGTGTTTGACTTATATGGAGCCCCTAAAAGGACATGTACGTTTCTCATGCGCACGGAAAACTTTCTGGTGCACACAAGAAACTTTCAGGTGAGCACAAGATACTTTCTTGTGCTCACCTTTCTCATGAGAAAGTTTCTCTACTTTTCTCTAGTTTCTCTACTTCTGAGTAGTGTAAAGTTTAAAATGGTTATTACATGGATGTATTTTAACAGTGCAGTCATATGCATTTAAGATAATCACTGGCAATTGTATTTGTGCATCAGTGTGGGGCCGGCCAGTTAAATGATTTCCCTACCGTAACAACTGTCTGTGATGGCACAGAGTTTAAGCCAATGTCACATGTATACATGGCCTTTAACAATCAAATACCAACGTTAGATGATGTGTAACATTATATTACAAATTACCACGATTATTTAAATGATTATTTTTGAGTTTGGAAACATGATGCATTTATTCAGTATTTCTCTCAAAAAATACACAAAATGTTCAAATCGAAAAATACAAAATGTTCAGAATGAAAATAATGTACAAATATGTATCCAACTGTTCTGCAATTTCTATAAAACATTAAAGAATAAAATAAATATACTCAATAATAAAATCAAATAAGACAAACGATAGGGTGCATATCTTTAGCTAAAAAGTATCCAATGGCAGCTGTTATTTTCTTGTGCCTATCCGAATTTGACGGATAAAGAGTCGCATTATACAGTGTGTCTGAGATCGATGTCTGACTCTGTTGATGCTGTGGGGGTTGTGGCCTTGTCTTTGCGAGGGATGAAATTTCACTGCGCCTCTGATGTGCCTCCAGAGGTAGTATCAGAGGCGTAGTATTGGCAAACCGAACCAGCCGGCGGCGCAGAGCGAGCATGTGTCGATCTGATGGTGTTCACTGTCTGATAACTAAACAGATCCTTCACTCAACAATAATAATTATAATAATAAAGAGAAATGTCCCACAAAGCAACGTTACAGGACCAAACAACAGTAACGTAGTAACTGGTAGTGTCTTTGGCAACTTATATGAGGAAAAAATATACCGCAGTTGAAAGTGGAGAAGTGTCTGTCCGACCGACTCTTCATCAAAATTCTTGCTGAAAAACAGCATCTGTCCCTTGCAAAGGGCATCCCTCCCCGTGAGTGACAGTCAGACAGCATCCTGTTGACTGATGGCGATTATGTAATAATGTAATTTAGAGAAAAACGTAACTTGAGTGAGTGCCAGTGAGCAGGGCCGCGTTGAATGCTTTGGGGGAGGGACTGAATTGTGCATGTGCGTCTCTATCAGAAAATCTCTAGGCCTACTGTACAACGAAAAATGCCAAATAAATTGTTTCAGTTCGATTATATTAGTTTGGAGATCGTTTGATCCAAAAATCCAAATCACGATCAAAATTCGATTAATTGCACAGCCCTACTTCTCCCCAACAATGTTTTCCAGTGCCTGCTGGAGTCACAGACTAAATAAGGCTTACAGAACCACAGCATCTGCAAAAAAAAAGAGATGCAATTCTGAGGTTCCCAAACCAGACACTTACCTTACCTTGGGTGCGCCTTGAGATCCTGTCTATCAATATTACAAACAGGATCGCAGTGTTTCCCCTAGGATGGAGTTGTAGCAGTGGAGGTGAGTGTTCGCCCTCGTGCAAAAGCAAAGTGTAAAGTGCAACCTGCCGGGAGGTTTCTATGTGTCTGCCGGCACCAGAGGGGCTCTTTAGGCTTAAGTACATAACAGTACATTTGTGCTAAGTAATGAGCAGGGGAAATGTAGCTATTGTAATGTAATCTAGCTTACATATGAGGTGTCTCAAGCTTTTGGAAAATACACTTTTATTGAACACAATAAAAGTATAATCTTTAAAACAATTATTGACAATAATTTAACAAAAAATATATTAACAACCAACCATATACAGTAAAATCACATGACACAAATACTAGAACAATCCAAAAGGTCTGTGCCTCCAACCCATGCATCTTCCCGCTCCCTCCCCTGTTCCCATCAGAATCCTCCCCTCCACCCATTGTTTACACCTCCTTTGACACCACCTTGACAGCTTTCACGCGTCACAGTGGCCCTGGCGCATAGTAATGCTGCGTTCGAGACAGTAGGAATTTTCTGACCTCCTACTAGAAAAAGTACACTGGAACGCCACTCAAAGTCGGAGTCCTTACTTGTGAACTCTGCACAAATCCATCTACCCCAACTTCATGGAGAATCAGTTATCTGACGCCACACAACAATGGGAATGGCATGCATCTGGAAAGCTTGGAGGTCGGAAATTGGAAATTTCAACTGGGAAATTCCGACCTCTGGTTTTGTCTGGAACGCAGCATAAGGCCCGCTCCAGGAAAAAGTAAACAAACGGTGCATGTGGAATACCTGTGCTGCAACTTCTCCCTATCTCCGAGACAAATTTCTCCCTGGCGGAGACCAATAAAGTAACCTTAACCTTAACCTTAACCTACAATCTTTGTATCAAGATAGATCTTCCAAATGTTGTTTATTTCACAGATAAGCCTATAGGCCTATGTGTTTCCTTGCTATTTCTATCAAATGATTGCGTTTGCTGTAACGTTACTGTGCGATACTCACGTGAAGTTGCAGGACTGTTTTCCCTTCGGCAAATGATAATCCTGAATCCGTGATCAGTGTTGCTTGCTTCATGGTTGACATCTACCCGGTGCTTGTTAAAATCGTGTGCTGACATTATCAAGTAAGCTCAAAGTTTCTTGTTGCACCTTCTCCAAACCTGGCGCTAACGTTACCTCCGTTTTGGTGTATGCTGAGAGACGGTGCAGCGCAGCATGGCACGGAATAGCGGAGTTTAGCGCGGCGCATCACCTGCATCAACCGGTAATGGTATATCTGGATGATATGTATGTAGCGAAGGAGACCGCTTGCAAAGTTTCTTTGACAGGGACAATGATAGTTGCCAAGCAACCAAGATAATGTGACAATAGAACCATGGATACTGGCAGCCAAAATTGTTATAATAAAGTTAATTATTCTAACAGCTGCAAGAAATAGCGTAACAGGCTTCATAGTCTCTATAGGTGGCCCACTGTGGTTCGTGATTTATTTTCATAAATAAAATCGTTTCAAACAGGTGTGTGATTGACCTGGATATGAAGCGTCCATAGCGCAAAATGATATAACGTTAGTTTCTAAAGAGACAAGACTGAGCCCACTCTCCACCTCTCCTCTCCTCGTTCAAAAAAAGCGGTCCGCCACCGCTAGGTGCATATAGGGGAAACACTGGGATTGGGACAAGGAACATGTAAAACTTTGTACCAAGTATACAATTTTGTAATTCAATCGTCGAGTCATCGAGGAGAAGCTTGTTCTAGCTCTGTTGGACTATCCTCAGGTTTATCAGACAAAACCTCTCATAACAGAGACAGAACAGTCCATTTGTGGCAGCAGATTGTACACTAAATGTTGCTGGTGAGAGTTGTGCTTTGATCGCCCTTTGTGTTGGTAGCTTCTTGTTAGCTAACTTTCAGCATTCTTCCTCTCTGTGCACAAGCGCTTCATCCCAGTGTCCCCGAGCGCACTACAAACGTTTTTCGGCCCCATGTTTACTTTTAGCTGTTTCAGAAGTTGTTTCAAGTTACTGCTGGTGGAAAAACGTTTTCTGATTTTGTTATTACATGCTCAAAGCTTTTAAACTAACTACATCATGGGGGACTTTTATTGTAAAGGATAAATAGGAAACGTGTTCATCACCGAATTAGCAGAGCTTTGTTAGCGGCAATTCTTCGACAATTAAACCTTCAAGCAGTTAGCCCTGTTGTAAAATGTGAAATGCAAATCCCTGCGGCACTGGGCTGACACACTAAGTCAAACCATGTCAGGCCGAGCCACTACTCCCTGCCAGCCTGGACCCTCACCAGTACGCTTTCAGAACCAACAGAGGATATATCCATTGCCCTTCACTCAGTCTTCACACACCTGGAGAATAAGAAGAGCTACATTTGAGATGCTGTTTGTTGATTTCAGCTCAGCATTCAACACAATCTCACTCGTGAAGCTGATTGGAAAACTAAACACTCTGGGCTTGAGTACAACATTCTGCAACTGGATTTTGGGTATCCTCACAAGCAGACTCCAGAGAGTTCAGATTGGTTGTCACACCTCCTCTACATTAGTGCTCAACACTGGAGCTCCCTCTTGTTCACAATGTACACCCATGACTGCACTCCCAAACATCAAGAGAACTCTTTCGTGAAGTTATGTGGACTACAGAAGTATCTGCTGCTATACCACCAAACTATGGGGCATCTTCATTCCCCAGGCCGTGAGACTCCTGAACTCATCCTCCACACTCTGTTGTCTAAAATAGATGTAGCAGGACTCAAGGACTAACTCATTATTAGTATTTTTTCAACCCTTGTTTAAAAAATGACAATAAGTGTACCTTTTAGCTTGTACCTTTTTTAAGAAGCAATTTCCCTCTTGCACTAATAGGACAGCCATTGACAAGTACTTTTGTTATGCCATGATGGAGGTCTTTCATCATGTGTGAGAATTACGCATATTCATCAGCCTTTTCTTATTCAAAGTCCCTCTGAGTGGATGCTTCAAAACATATGGAAACATCTAGAATCTCCCTTGGTTCTTTAATCATGATCAAGTTACTTTGCAACTTTTTGCAAAAAAGTCTTCTTTCCCTTTGCACCAACCAGCCTTTCCTTTCATCCTCGCTTTTCAGGAGATTGCGCTACTTGTTATGGTTTTTCATATATTTTTTTCTGAAGAGTCTTGCATTTCCCCACAATATGCCTCATGGTCTCCTATTCTTTACCACACAGTCAACAGTTAAGGGTCCCTTTCTTTTGATTTTTGCCTTTTTTTCAACACTGAAAAGGTGGGAACTGTGCAGCCATTGATGATGAAATACACATGGGGCTTGAGACTTGTTCACCAGGGCCCAGTATTTCAAAACTTGTAATCTGGATCAGAGTAATCCGGATAATGAAATCCTCCTTTTCTCAGTCATGGATCACGGTGATCCTGCTGACTTTATCTGAGTATTTCAAAACACCGGCAGGGTGGATCACCGTGATCCCGACCTGGCCGGATACGGATTTCCAGATCTCAAGTCTCCGCCTCCGGGATCTGAAAACATGGCGGACTACTCCGCAAAAGGAGCAGCTGAGAGCGCGACTTTCACGTCAAAAGTCTGAGTTTACCGTCGTCTAATGTGTAGCGGTTTTAAGACCATACGGACGCCAACCAACATATCATGCAAGCTAACTATTTGAATCGTCACCTCATTCAAACCAGGCCGTAGCGATCTCTAATTGAGCCGCAGCCATGCTAACGGGAGCTAACCCGGCTCCATTGACTTGTGTGTTAAGCAGCTAGCGGGCTGTCGTTAGCGTCACGTCATTGGCAACACAGCAGACTTATAAATAGGCTACATGTGTACAGACCTGCTGCAGTACTTAGAAAACATAACCCTACATAGTATGAGTATTAACTATACGGTTTGCTCAGAAGTGTCAGAGTGCTACAGTAATGCTGGTGATGTTGTCATGTTTTTGTGTACATAAACACAATGTGGGATTGTGGATTAAGATACTCATACACCTTCTACTTTCAGAGTCCACTCACAGCCATGGACCACTCAGCTACAACAGGGCGAGTGCTGGAAATCCCTGGAAATGCTTTAATTGCATTGATACATTTAAGGTTTTCAAGTAATTGGAGTTTGAATAAAGTGCTTGAAACTGCTCAAAATTGTAATAGCATTACTTTCATGGTGTATACCTTGGTCAGTGATTTAAATAAAATTAAAATATTTTACTGTGTTTTAAATTTCTTACAATTACTTTAATTATTTGTTAAAAGTACAACACTGACACTTTAGATTAAGTGTAATGAACATCTTGAGTAACAATATCTGGGAGAAGTGGAGCTGAAACTTTGTCAATCCAAGTCAAATCCACCTCTGAGGTGGGATTCAAATGATCCTGAAATTTTGGTATCAAGTTGATCCAGATATCTGCCTTGTGTTTTGAAATACCCAAATCCAGCCTTTTATCTGGATTCAAGGGAGGATTGGATTACCAGAGCTGGATCCTGATCTTCAGGATCAGGATTCTCTGGATCTGTGTTGAAATACCCAGTTTTCAGATCAGATCTAGATTTAATCCAATCCGACCAGGATAATCCTGTCAGATCACTTTTGAAATACTGGGCCCAGGTGACTACTGAGAGTAATCCTCAATCTTGATCTTGCCATGTGCCAACTAAAGCCCCTTTCACACACACTCTGGATTTATCCAGTGTTTACCTGGAGGAGCTGTATGTGTAAACATGAATATCTAGATTATTCGCCCTGGACCCTGCCAGATCTCTAGTCCTAACTTGGGGGTAGCTGCATGTGTGAATAGAGCAGCCAATTGTCCAGAGTGCATTCACAGTGAGCAAGTGGATTTGAAGATGGTGTAGACTCTTCCATGGTAGTGATGGTTTAATTAGCTGTAACACATACTCAAACATACACTGGGACATGCTCATCATCAGTTCTGTAAAACATCTGCCCAGAATATTTATCCGCTTGGTCTTTGGTGCTTCCATTTGGCCCATTCACACTGCTGCTGGACACAGATCCAAATGCCGCAGCTTTCCTCTGTACGGTCGAATCTTTGTACATGGAGTATAGCTGCTTTATTCCTCTGCTTGCCTATATATTGCTGTTGGGATCCACAGATAAAGTTGTTCATTGTGGTTTCAAAATGGACTCTGAATTGAACTCCCCTAGAATTCTCCAGATTTCACATCTAAGTGCAAAGACTGCACAGAGACCCAGTTTGAGCTACTCTTGGTCAGGGTGACAGACCCCCTGACCAGGTTATAAAAACTCGAGCTCTGTCGTTTGTTCTCTCTCTTTCTCCCACTGAGCCACCTTTCCCCCCAGCTCATCCTCCCGGTCCCCTGCCCTCTGAGCTCCTCTACTCCTGGATCTCCTGAGCTCAACAGCTGCTGAGAGCTGCCAGCTGCAGTTCCAGCAGGCCCACAGGACTTCTTGCCACAGCAGCAACGCACAGTTCTGCTAGTACCCAAGCTCAGTTAGCACCTGTAGCTGGAACACAAAGCTTGATAGCTAACTTCATGAGCAAGAGGGTGAAGTGAACAAAAATTAAACCAGTTATCTCCAATTTTTCCTCGGACTCTGCCCAGCAAGGACAGCAATGTTCAACATTGGGATTACGATGTTCTCCTCCTTGGCTCATTAGCTAAAGATCCACCAGCACCTTTTAATCAAAGACAGGTAATGTTGAATTGGGCCCAGATAGCACACAGCATAGCCTAGCATAGCTAAGCACAGGACCGTTAAACTTTGGTTAATGTAATGCAAATGTGCTTACTCTGTGGTTTGTTCACTGTTTGAGAGTTACTGTGATCTCTGCATAGTCAGGTCATTGGTAGTTGGCTCAGCCACATGGCAAAGATGATGTTAGCTATGTTATGCTTCACACAGACTCATGGTCTTTGCATGCAACTAACCATCTTCTCTAACCTGGCACAACATCACACTCATGTCATACACACACACCTACATGTGATATCAATGAGCACAAGGTGTGAGCGATGACCATTGTTTCTTTGTTTCTCTCTTATCAGAGAAACAAGTGGTGAGCTGCCAATTTGGACCTGAGTCCAACACTCCTTTGCCACTTTGTAGTTCCCTGTGGTCAACAATTTTTGTTTGTTGTTTTTCTTTGGCCATGCCATGTGGCATAGCATCTTAAGCCCTAGCCACCATTTTGAGCTGAGTTCTATACACTGATGAGAGCCTACCTGTCACCACACAAAAGGTAAAACTTTGACCATTAACACTGACTCTGAAAATGCTTTTTGATGTTTACATGCCTCTAGTGTACTGTAGGAAAACATAATTATAATCCCAGGTACACTTGCATTCCAAAATTGTTTTATGAATTGTTAAATGTAGGGCTGCATAATTGATCGATATATTATCAAAACTAGAATATGGCTAAGTGCAATATCCAAATCACAGAAGCAGCATTTTTTAATAAAGATAAAATGTGTGACAAGGTAACAAGGTAAATTTATTGTCATTTTTTAAAACTCAAGGGTTTAAAAAAATGAAACTATGTTTGAGTCCTTTAATCTACATCTATTTTATAAAATGGAGTGTTGATGACAAATTGAATTGTCTCACAGCTGGGGGATTGAAGCTGCTTCATAGTCTGGTGGTATGGCAGCTACTACTTCTGTATCTTTTGACAGATGGAAGCAGGGTGAACAGACTGTGGCTTTGGTCGGTGTTGCCTTTTTAGTATCCTTTGGGCTCTGTGCAGACATCTCATTTCACAGATGTCACTGATGCGCTATAGGTACCAGTGATGCTCTGGGTGGTTTTAATTAGCCGTTGTAGAGCCTTCCTTTCCTGAGCCGTGCACAAATCATGCCAGTTTGTGTTAACAGTTTCATACTTAACAATAGAGTTTCCTTGATGTCTGGGAGTGCAGTCATTGATGTGCAGTGTGAACAGGAGGGGGTAGAGCACACAGACCTGGAGTTGCTCCTGTGTTGAACACTAAAGTAGAGGAGGTGTGTTGGAATTGATGGTAGGGCAGATGTGGTTATTAGAAATTAATAATTATTGAGAATATAAAAATGTAATTAATCAAAATTAATAATCAAATCATTAAAACGGGGCACCACCCTGGAATCAGGGACCAATAACCAGACCAAAAACTGTCTCAAAAGAAGAGTTCACTTTAAATTTAAATATTTGTAAAATATTTAGAATTAAAGGAACGGTGAAGGAAATGAATCCAAGCACTGACCATCACAACCAGTAATTACCACAAAACATATGCACAAAATAATCACAGAAAACTGCTCTGTACAATATAATGGAATTTATTAATGTTAGCAAATTGATCAAATCAATAATACTACATACTAATATAAAATCAATCATTCAACTACAGAAGCTAGTGTGTGTGTGTGTCTGTGTGTTCCTTGTGTGAACAAGGAAAGAGAGCCAAGATGGCGGCTGTAAAGAAAGGGAGCCAAGGTGGCGAAGAGCCAAGATGGCCGACACGATCTCTTGGAAGATGACGTCACGGCGTGTTCAAGCCGGCGCGAGGCTTGAACAAACCATGACGTCATCTTCTCACATGCTCGTTTGAATACACACAAGACACTGTTCCACAAAGGTGGTCATGCTACCACGGGTCAACTGTAACTAATGTTATGGTGGTATACCTTGAGAAACGCGTATCTAAGTGTGGGGTGGAGAGGCTTGAATCAGCGCGTGATGAGCGAAAAGAAAAACAAGCAACAGTGTTTTACAGCGTAAAACTAACAGCAGATAAGGACTGGGCGGTTCACAAACTCACAATGTAAAATGTAAAACAATGTAGCTAAAAGCATACAATACATGCTAATTTCTAGTATCTGCCCAGACACTAATTACGCCTCACTTGTAGTGCGTGTCTTCTTTAATCCAGCTCGCTTCCTCGGCTTGGATTAAAGGCGTTGCAGCATCCTGCGGTGGCTGTTCAAACAGCGGAGTCGACGTGGGCAAAGAAAACGGATCAAAGCAACGTTTTCTGAGGGGAAACCTCATTCTGCAGGAATGAGAGAGCTGGGATTTTGCGCAGCTCTTCTCTGGATCCGGAACGTGTTTGGTAAACACAGGGCAGTTTTCACTTGTTCAGTGAGGTTAAAGACTGCGATTTAGGTGGATGAAATCCAAAACGTTTGTGTACTTCCTTTTAGTAAAAGCTGCACAGACGAAAGCAGATGATTCCAGCAACACGCTACGATGGGACTGCGGTGAACAGGCGTACAGCTGCGGAACTGACGATGTTTTCAGCTGAGCTCTCGGACAATCGGAGATGGGAGTTTTCAAACCTGGGGGAACTGTGACAATCAGGCGCCACCTACTGGACATTAGTGTCGGTGCACCCTCCTATGCTTACCAGGCTTTGTTAATGCAAGGAGGCCGCATTTAAGCTTTGGTCTACCCGCAGGCCGCTCTGTTGTTGGAACCATGTGGCAAGGGTCCGAACAGGTGTCACTGCCAATCAGTACTCTTTGGGGTCTGCTTGTGATGAAGTCCAATATCCAATTGCAGAGTGTTGTGCTCAAGCACAACACTGTTAAGTGTTAAGTGTTTACTGTTAAGTGTTAAGTTTTCCAATCAACTTCATGGACTGTGTTGAATGCTGAGCTGAAGTCAACACAGCATTCTAATGGAGCTGTCCTGAATGGACAATGCTGTTGCCTCGAGCCCTGGCACCAATGGTTTGTTGGCCTGGTTTAAAGAAAAAAATGTGGCCTCACTACATTTATTTTTGAATGTCTTGCTTTTGTTTTATTTAACTTGCCATGTTTGGTTTTGAATCCTAACTCTGTCTTGTTTTGTTTTTTGTTTTTGGTTGTTTTTGTTTTTGTTTTTTTTCTTCTGTAATAGTCAGGCTTTTTGAATCCTGATGATTATTAGTCTCCTGAACACCTGTCTCAAGTCCTGTTACAAATTATATTTTGATAAAACTGCAACTCTATCTGGTCCACCCTATTCAGATTTTTAGAAATTGTAATTGAATATGACTGAGTAGGCTATGGGTGTATACACACAAGCACACACACACACACACACACACACACACTCACACACATACACAGACCAAGTATGTATTGATGAAGAAATACACATTGACCTGTTAATCAAGTCTGAGATTAATCTTCAACCTCTTTGATCTTGCCATTTGCCCACTATGTGTCCTGTCTGCCTCCTGCCCCCTCCTAAGCTGACCCTTTGATCATATCAACTGTGTGGCCCCATGTAGGTCTGAATATAAATGCCGTAAGTGTGCTCCAATTGATTGCACCGATCGTTATCGGCCAATATGCATTGTAAAAATTTTGATCAGTGGTCTCTATAAAGCCCAATCAGGAGAGCAGATCAGATAGGCACTCAAGACAGTTTCTCTATGCGCTGTAAAAATGCCGCACACAACGCAGAATTCTGCTGCTTGTCTGCTGCTAACAGCCTACTAGCTGTCCTTCTGCCAATATCAATATGGACTTTCAGTGCCCTCTTGTTTTAACCAGCACAAAATATTTGCAAGGTCTTGCCAGCCAGCCGTTTCCGACTGAGGGGATAGATGGACTGGTACCCCAGAACAATTGTAACGTTATGGCTTGTGGTGAGAACGAGCCAGTGTTTGTAACTAGTGCTGACACAGTGCGGTGGAAAGGGAGGTGACTATGGTAACAGTATGAGAAGACGTACTCAGTGGCAGTCAGTGTAGCCAGTTCAATTTATCATTTGGGATTGTCTGTTAATAAGTAAATTTTCTGTCGCCCTGAGTGGGAGGACGACCGGCATCGTTTGTTTACGAGCCCTGCGGCATCAGAGCTAATCAGCTGACTGAACTAACAGCTGACTGAGCTTACAGCTTAGTTACAGCGGAACTAAACACACTTGACTGTTTCTGTTCAGAGCAACATAAATGCAGTTAAAGGTATAGTTGGCAATCCTGTTCAGAAACACTTTTTGTTATACTGGGTGAAATGGTCCTTCCACCCTGAGAGTAGTCCATACATAATGTGTTCAGAAAAAGGACTGAAATAAATCAGACCTCTGTGGCAGCTGCAGGCCTGTAAAAACTCTGACCAATCCCTCCCTCTCGGTCCGAGTTGAAGGAACCAATCCGATGCCTTCATGTCTCGTCCTGCCTCCTTTGTTTTGCTTCGGGGGGATTTGTTATTTTCATGAAATACAGTGGGTACTAGTTTCATTTGGAGGATTTCACGCGAGATTCACGCGTGAGTCACGGGAGAGTCACGCGGATTTTTTGTGGAGGAGTAATTGTGTTTTCACCAGAAGCTGCAATGTGCCCAAACAACCGCCAGGTGGCATCTGTGAGCAGCAGGACACCTCCAAAAAGCTTGATTTATGCTTCTGCGTCGCGGCGACGGCGTAGCTACGTCGTCGACGCAGACCCCTACGCGGACCCTGCGCCGTAGCCTGACGTGCGCCTCCAAAAAATCCTGACTACGCGTCACGTCGACGCGTCGAGACGTGAATGGCAAGGACTGGGATTGGTCCGCTCAGACCGTCATTCCGGCAGTTGCTTTTCCGGTCAACAGTATAACAACACCGCCAGTTACTTCTGCTGCTTGCATGCTTGTCTCCTATTGCTTGTGAACTCCATGCTTTGTGAGATCCCAGCAGGGCAGGAGGAGTATTGGTGTTGTGCAGCATGTAGCTTGTAAGCCCCACACTGTGACCAGAATGCTACACAGCATATTCGCTCTGACCGCAACTGCAGTGCAAGAGAGCAAGAACCCCCCGAAACCAATCCCCCCCCACCCCCCCTCGCGGCTTGGCGGCGAATTGCAGACCAACGCGTTCCCTCGACGCAGAACTTCGAATGCTCAATGACGGCGTCGGGTCGACGACGTAACTGAGCTGACAGCTTGTTTCGCGCATGCGCACTGTGACACCGAGTAGTGCAGTTACTGCTAGAGGCTGTGTTTACTGTACAGTAGATGAGCATTTTGAATGGCAAAAAAGCTGTCAGTGGTTCATTTCATCGTGTAGCCTGGTCAAAATGAGTGAAAATATTAATTCTATTCAGTCTTTGCGTTCAGTGCTGTTTTCGCGGAGAACTTTTGAGGAAAAGAAAACTATAATTTCAAGTGGACGGCGCGGTAGAAGTGAAACGATCCGGTCTGACAGTGACATATTGCCTGTTCATTCATGAAAACCATCTCGAAACACTCTCAGTCAAACAAGGTGGGGAATGAGAAATCTGCGGCGCTACCAGCCTAGTTCGATTTGATTGAGAGTGTTGCTGGATGATTTCTCATGAATGAACGGGCAATAGCCTGTGTCACTTTCGGGCTGGGCGATAAAACATAGGATATCCTGAAATAACTTTTCCTCGATAGAAATAGGCAACAAGACGCGGCCAATACAAAGTTGATAGGTTTCATTCATCCATGTTTTGACAGACAACACAAACAGCCAGTGATAATGAGACCGGTGACACCGTCAGCCAGCCGGCCTGTACTGCGAAGGAGTCCAGCTCAAAACCTCAAGCCCCCGTCCGAGTTAACACGGTACTACGAAGCTGGTTATCAACTCAGCCTCATGCTCTGTGCGAGTTCACATCAAAGGAGGCATGTGTGTGTTTTATTGAATGTATGAAAATCGCCATGGACTGCGGAACGCATCTGGACAAGGGGGGTCATAATTTCAAGTCAAGCGGGGAGGGGGGGATCCTTGTACCTGGGTTACTGTTACCAAGGATACGGAAATAAAAGTAGCGAAGCATGCGCAAAACAAGCTGTCAGCTTTCCAGCTTTTCGCAAGCAAAACGGGACAGATTAGAAAACAGTAGAACTAAGGTATTGTATAATTGAACACACTGCCAGATTAATATTTTCAATTATTTTTATTGAAGGGCTTGGGCATGCACTGCATTTATAGCTTATTATGACCGCTCGCCCATGGATTAAAGTAGTATCAACAAAGTCACTGTTAACAAAATCAACATCTAATCTGTCCCTTCAAATTGTGTGTTTGGAGCAGCTGCAGACAGATGTGCATTAATGCTCCGCTCGTGAGTCCAGCCGCATCGGGTCCAGGCTGCTGGCACGAACGAAGCAGCTTAGAAACTGTTTAAACGAGCGATCGTGGGCTATAAGTGGATTGTTACATTCACGAGAACTTGCAGAAAATAGATATGAGACAATTTGCTCGAACTTGGAGCCAGACCCGGCCAGGCTACAGGAGAGATCAAAAATATGGAGGGGGCCAGGACCCCCATGAGAACCACTGATCCTGTTGAACGTAACCACTGTGAAACAATAAAAAACAACAACATTGATTTGATTCACCGGTGTAGCGGTCCCTCTCCCCATTCACTCTCTAGCTCTCTCGACCACAGCTGCGAATGAAGTAGCCTATGGCCTATGAACAGCGCCACTCTCCATTGCAGCTACGTTGTGGTCAAACGTGGAATTATCCTAAAACCTTTTGAGCTGCATTTCAGTACGATGCTTCCACCTAGTGGCTACAATGTGACCTACAATTTCACGCAACGCGTGAATCACGCTTTCCGTGAGGGAAACCACCATTTGAAACTAGTACCCACTGTATGTAACGTTAGCCAACTTAGCTACTTTTGTAGCTTCTATTAGCCCAATGCTAACGGCTCTCCTCTGCCCTGCTGACGGACTGTCTGATGCGCGTTCAAGTTTGTGGGGGCGGGGCTTTGGTCGGAGTACTGACGGGAGGGGGAGAAGGGGATGGAGCTTACACGAGGTGCCACTTTCAAATCTTGCTAGCTCTCCAACATTACCAACTATACCTTTAAATGTGACAACACAACATGTGTACACTAAATAAATGTACCGTAGTACTTCATCGGAGTACAGTTTGGATGTAAAAGTACTTTGAGTTTGGAGTAGACACTACATCTGTGTACATTTTGTCCCCCTCCTTAGTTTGATCTTTTCAGTACCATTCTTTTGAGGGCCTCCATAATGGGTTTATAATTACACCCAGTGACTTCCTTTCTTACTTATTTTGTCAACAGATTCTCTGAACATCCAGGTATAATCAAACCTCTCTGCCTTAGGTGCACAGGACATGCCTAGGGGAATCTCTTTGCCAAGTCACTTGATAAGACTCTTACAATTACCAAGCCTGATGACAGTCATGTAATTCCATTTAACAAACAGCACAAGGTTTGTACAAACTATAGCTACCAGGAAATAAACACACATACTTTGTAGGGTCAGGAGCCCCCCTGCCCAGATTGGTGTACTAAGCATATTTCTTTATTGGCAGACAATAAGCATATTTATTAGAGAAAAAATGCAATTTTCGCAAGGACATATACGCAAATGATATAACGCAGCAATATGAGGCGAAAACTGTGAAAATGCAATAATGAAATCAATGACCTCTCAAGGTTTACCAGAGGTCAGAGAAAAATTGCTTCTGTGTCTGAAATAAAACCTTGGTATGTAGATTATATGCTGAAACTTTAATGCTTCAGCAATAAATTAGTGCACATGCGCCACCGTGCATGCAGCCTGTTGCGGTCGCTCCTGTTTGTTTTTATACTTTACTACTTTTTAACTTCTTATTTAATATATTGTTTTGACTTACTTAAGCCATGCCCTCTCCAAACATGCTGGTGGAGAGAGTTTTGGCCTTTCTTTTTGCTGTGAAAGTACTCCTTTAACTCAGCTGAGCCATTGTTGCACAGCAACTACAGGAAAAACATTCCGAGCAGCCTGCACATCGATCCAAGTCATGTATATGTATATTAATTTTGACAGCTGTATTGACCATCGATCATCGTTCATAGCAAAGTCCAGGCATGTATCTCACACTGCTCAAGGTGTAAAGATGAATATCAGAAGGGAGATGATGACTTCTTAACAGCAACCTTTACTATCAAAAGAGCCATTTTTGCCCCTGTCCCTCACCACAAAAATCTGGTTGGAGCCGCAAAACATATTTGTGTCTTATAATGACGGTAACACAGCCTAGAAAGTCTAACTTAGCCTATCAAAATTATTAAAAGGTCTTGATGAACATTCATTTATATTTTCACATGATGTGGCAACTCTGCAGGGGGCTACTTATGCTTACAGTATAAGGTACTTGAACTTTTCCATTTTTCCATTTCAATGATGCCATGTTTTGGTGCATTTATGAAATAAAAGAACTAACCTACCATTAATAGAAATACAGTAGCAATACAGAACTTTTTATTAGAGGCCGACCGATATATCGGCTGGCTGATATTATCGGCCGATATTAGGCATTTTCCAAACTATCGGTATCTGCATTTATAATGGCCGATAAATAAATATTTAAAAAATAAAATAAAAACGGACGAAACACCCTTCAACCATGTTATGAGTGTTGGCGTTGCATAGTTTGTCCACCAGAGGACACTCTACAATGTCCCTGTTGGCAACACTCGTGTTTAGAATGCCACAAACCCTACAACCAGCTGATCCAGCCAGAGTCGGGCAGTGCAAACCAGTTATCCACGACTGAGATCATCGTTGAAGTGTGTTCATTGTAAGTTGGCAATTGTCATGAGAAATACATTGCTTGATTAACAATTAAAAGAACATCTCCATCAGTTCTCTTAACTCAAATAAGCATGACAAGATTTGCGACTACCATGTCCAGTTTTGCTGCTGTTAGGTGTAAGCCGAGAGTGAAACTGACTTAGCTAGTAATTTTGATGTTCCTCTGTTCTGCTGTGACAATAAAACAAACAAGTTTATTTTTAAACTGCATTATCCTATTATTTCAGTGATGACTCATAAATAACTACAAATAACTAGTGTTACGGAAATCTGTTTGTTTTGTTAGGCGTTTCTGGATTTATTTATATATATATATATATATATACGTATATATATATATACATATATATATATACAGTATATATCGGCCGATATCTCGGAATATCGGATTTTTAAATCACCAAATATTTCTATTGTTATCGGCCTTAAAAATCCTTTATCGGTCAGGCTGTACTTTTTATGCAGACCTGCTTAAGTCCTCCCTGTATTTGTGAAAATGTACAAAACTAAAAAGTAGCCTCATTTGATAATAAATAAAACACATAGTGGCAGGCTAGATTTAAAA
This sequence comes from Pagrus pagrus, assembly GCF_965226575.1. Lineage (NCBI taxonomy): Eukaryota > Metazoa > Chordata > Actinopteri > Spariformes > Sparidae > Pagrus > Pagrus pagrus. Next base: position 35,566,496 of record NC_140188.1, read on the forward strand.
ACAGTAAAAGTAAAAAAAACAAAAAAAAACAGGACAGCCTAAAGCTTTAGCTCAGGATCATTCAATTAATCACAACTTGATAGAACAGATACAATTTTGTGTGTAGGCTGCACATTTTACTGTCGGAGAATGTAAGAATCACTGTAGGCCCAAAACAGTGATGATGATATAAAAAAAATATTCATTTTCATGTGAAATGTCACACAGGGAGCCGCTGCAGAGGGGCAAAAGAGCTTACCTGTTTGCCAAGATCTGACATCTGCTTCCCTTTCAGATTGATTGCATCGCATGCAGCATATGGTATCACACCACATGTGTTAGTCGTCCATCTACTGAAGGGGACTACTTTTGTAAAGGCTGTGACAGCTAAAATAAAGTCCTACATTACTGACATTACTGTTGTCTTTCCTAATGTAACAATTGTTGGTCACTCTTGCTACTATGTGAGAGGACATAGGGCTTGCATTGTATCTTGAATGTAATATTGTCCACCACGTTGACATATGTTGGATTTGTTTTCTGCTGTAACATAGGGCTGGTGTGTTGGCCGTGGTCTGATTTGGTGGGTGTAAATGATGACAAGTGGGGAATACAGTTAGTAATTCAGGAATATTTTGTTAGGCTTTTTATCGTGCAGCTACTAATCAGGACACAATTATCTTACATTTAACATGCAGGAGGCTCTGCTCTTGTAAAGCGTTGACAGGGTGCTTTCACAGGATTTGCACTGTCTAGTCACTGTCCAATTTAGGCCACACAAATTTGGGATTTTACTCTACCTCGGGGCTCTGCAGCCTTTGGCTCTTTTGCCCCTCTGCAGCGGCTCCCTGTGGCTTTGAAATTTTACATGAAAATGAATATATATATATATATCATCATCAATGTTTTAGGCCTACAGTGATTCTTACATTCTCCAACAGTAAAATGTGCAGCCTACACACAGAATTGTATCTGTTCTATCAAGTTGTGATAAATTGAATGATCCTGAGTTAACAGCATTGTGTTTTATGCTCAAGCCTGAGGGTTGATCACTGTATGTGGCTGAGGATAAAAAAAGAAAGATTAACTCACACTGATATGGACTAAAATAAAATTTAAACTGTCCTGTGTTGTTTTTTTTTAATTACTTTTACTGTTTTTAATCTAGCCTGCCGCTATGTGTTTTATTTATTATCAAATGAGGCTACTTTTTTATTTTGTACATTTTCACAAACACAGGGTAAGTAGACTTAAGTAGGTCTGCATATACTGTATAGTTCTGTATTGCTACTGTATTTCAATTAATGGTAGGTTAGTTCTTTGTTCGTAAGTCAGACTTTCTAGGCTGCATTACCGTCATTGTAAGACACAAATATGTTTTGCGGCTCCAGACAGATTTTTGTGGTGAGGGACGGGGGCCAAAATGGCTCTGTTGATGCTAAAGGTTGCTGACACCTGCCCTAACTTCTGGTAAGAAGTCATACCAGGTTACTTAATAATCAGGTTGTATGACAGAGTACACAGTTTTGACATCGACTTGGCGCCAGCTTAATAGTGATGTATACGGCTGGAAAAGATGACTTTAAGTAACCCAGGGGGTCAGTGTGGACACTGTGGAGGATTATAAGTATCTGGGAGTCAACATTGATTATAAACTGGACAGGGTTAAGAACATTAACGCCCTCTACAGGCAGGGACAGAGTCGTCTCTATTTTCTGAGATGACTGAGGTCATTCAACATCTGCCAGACTCAAACTAGTTATCAAACTGTAATCAAACTGTTCAATTCTTCACTCTGAGTGTCAGACACAAAGTTTTAAACTTTGGTATTTTTTATTGCTCTGTATATATGTATATTTATTCTAGTGTAAAGTATTTCTGATTGTGATTCCTATTCTGATAAAAATGTAAAATTTGTTTGCCTATCTGCAGGAGGCTTGTTCATGCATTGTGCAAAATAGAGGATTCAAGAATTAAGTTAAGAATTAATTAACTTCAGACACATACACTGCCCCTACCATCTGCATTCTGTGTGGAGATAGATTAGATGAAGTGGTTAATGTATCATATCGCTCAAACAAATCTGGGATAGTCACCATCATGACTGAAATGTGTACCTTGATTAAAACTTCTGCCAAATTACCCAGTTCTTAGTATGAACTAAAGAATTTCAATTTTCTTCATCTCCCCTTGCAGACCTGATCACCTAAGCTGTCATGTCAAGCATGTCCATTCTTCAGAGAGGCCTTTCAAGTGCCAAGTTACGGTAAGAATCATGACTGAGAGCAAAAATGATAGCAATATGCAGAAAAGAAAGAGTTAAGTTTAGAGTTGATGATCAACATAATTTAGTTCTAAAGGCTAGTTCAGATTAGACAACATAATCTGCCACCCTGAAACTACCACTTGGACAGCCATTGGTACAAGTCTCGCAGTTGCCATGTAAGTTTCAATATCCTTACTAGTTTCACGTTTCATTCAAGCCTTTTCTTATTTTTGCTTTTGTCTTGTTTCAGAAAGTTTTAAAAAAATGTTTGAACACAAAGATCTTCCATTTGTCTTTATGTTGATGTGAGAATCCCTGAATGTGACAATCTGGTTCCTCGGAAAAAAAATAAAATAACCAGTTTTCTGTCCTAGGCCTGTACCTCCGCCTTTGCTACCAAAGACCGTCTGCGCTCCCACATGATTAGGCATGAAGGCAAAGTAACCTGCAACATATGTGGCAAAATGCTAAGTGCTGCCTACATCACAAGTCACCTCAAGACGCACGGCCAAGCCAGTTTCAGCAATGCATGTAACAATAAAGGTAGGCCACATGTCCCATTTTTCTTCTCTTAAACTCCTCACTACTTTGCTCAGTTTTTCAATGTAACACAGGAACAATAGACATGTTTAAACTATGATGAAAACACTTCATCCACACACCTCTAAACTTCCCAAAAGCCACCAACATATTGGACACATAATTTGTCATGATAGAGATCTGGGTTTTTCAATAGTACACCACTCATCCAGCAGTGATTTGATTTACGGTGGAACTGAAATGTAGACAACCACTGCCTCAATGGCTGCTTCACAAGTCAGTTGTTCCTTTGGTTAGTGCCCTAACTGAACTTTCTACAATCATCCCCTTTGAAGTTTGAATGTGGAATTGTGAAAGTCTGAGACTGACATAGAGTCTGGCTAAGGTGTATGTAAACTTCCTACTTCAACAAATAATCACTTAAAAAAAAACAAAAGACAGACATAGAGGGACATAGATATGTCCTGAGGCAGGATATACATATCACAATTGAACAAATGTAACTTTCAAACATGATAGAATGAAATGACAGAAATCTGTACTGAAAATTTCACAAAATTAAGTGTTTTTATATACACTACTCAGAATTAGTTAGGGATATTGGGTTATTTTAGTGTTTCACTTGATTGTTTATTGTTTATTGTTTTCTGGGCAAGTGTCCAGAGTTGAATTAAATATGCAATAAAAGTCAAAGTGTGGGGTATGTACCCCACACTTGATCATTAGCACATAGTCAAAAACGGGTATTCCCATGACAGCCTGACATCTTTGGCTAATACTCCATGCAAGATGTCGAATATTGTTTTGCGGAATGGCGCTCGTTCTGCGACGACAGCAACTTGGAATTCCTGGAGGTCACATGGTGGTGGGTCATGGGCATAGCCAGAGATGCTCTATGGGGTTCAGGTCTGTTGACATGGCTCAGTTGTGGGGGGAAATGGCCAGCCATTTCATGTGAGGGACACCATCCTTCTGGAGATGCGTGGTGACCACACAAGCATGATGTGGGGGCATGTTGTCATCCATGAACATGAAGTTTGGGGCATACTGGTGCCACTCTGGGATGAGGATGGGCTGGATGATGTCCTGCAGGTATGACTGACCCATGACTCTTCCATTGATAAACACCGGATCAGTTTTACGTCCATCAGTATTCCGGCCCACACTGTTAGGCCACCTCCTCCAGCTCTAAGATTTGGGACCATGTTGACGGCTGCATAGCACTCACCTCTGCTCCTGCTCTCGACAGTAAACATTAGTGACAACAACTGCTGGATGGTCCATTCATGGTGCCTTTCACGCGCTAAACTGGTGTTCTGATTTAGAGAGACCAGTCTGCTAATGACACTGAGACAATTGGAGTTCATTAGCAACATCAATTTGCCTACTCCCTGTCTAGATATTCAGCCAAAGCCAAGTGGCGCTCCTACTCAGTCAGTTTACGTTGGTTGACCATGACCATTTATTATTAAATGGCCACAATGGACACTCAACCATTATCCAGTGCCCTTCATAGCCCCAAAACAAACATTTTTGCTCAATAACAGCTTCAACTATATTTGTGTGAGTTTTGAGTTTGACCCCTCATTCGAGTTATAGCCCCACAACTGCGCTGAAGTGGTTACACAGACAAACAAAACATTTTTTCTTAACTCAGGACCTTGCGAATATATTGTGCTGGTTAAACCAAGACTCCATTGAAAATCTGTATTGATATTGGCAGGAGGGGAGCTAGTGATCTGTTGGCAGCAGGCAAGCAACAGAGTCCTGTGCTCCGTGCAAGGAAGCAAATAAATGTAGTTGAACTTCACCAATTCTGTCTAGTAGTGGTTAAAAATTCGGCCAGAGGACTACCAGAAGCTTCTGGATGGCTATCAAAAGCGCCTAATTGAGGTGAAAATGGACGAGGGACATTTAACCAAATATTAGAATAACTATGTCTACTTTTGACCCAGGAGATTTGGTCACATTTTCAGACCTATAATAAATTCATTATTGAACCAAACTTCATGAATGTTTTGTGACAAAGTAGTATTTGTTCCACTCACTTCATCATGTGTGTATGCGTGTGTGTGTATATATATATATATATATGTATATATATATATATACATATATATATATATATATATATATACATATATATATATACAGTACAGACCAAAAGTTTGGACACACCTTCTCATTCAAAGAGTTTTCTTTATTTTCATGACTATGAAAATTGTAGATTCACACTGAAGGCATCAAAACTATGAATTAACACATGTGGAATTATATACTTAACAAAAAAGTGTGAAACAACTGAAAATATGTCTTATATTCTAGGTTCTTCAAAGTAGCCACCTTTTGCTTTAATTATTGCTTCGCGCACTCTTGGCATTCTCTTGATGAGCTTCAAGAGGTAGTCACCTGAAATGGTCTTCCAACAGTCTTGAAGGAGTTCCCAGAGATGCTTAGCACTTGTTGGCCCTTTTGCCTTCACTCTGCGGTCCAGCTCACCCCAAACCATCTCGATTCGGTTCAGGTCCGGTGACTGTGGAGGCCAGGTCATCTGGCGCAGCACCCCATCACTCTCCCTCTTGGTCAAATAGCCCTTACACAGCCTGGAGGTGTGTTTGGGGTCATTGTCCTGTTGAAAAATAAATGATGGTCCAACTAAACGCAAACCGGATGGAAAAGCATGCCGCTGCAAGATGCTGTGGTAGCCATGCTGGTTCAGTATGCCTTCAATTTTGAATAAATCCCCAACAGTGTCACCAGCAAAGCACCCCCACACCATCACACCTCCTCCTCCATGCTTCACGGTGGGAACCAGGCATGTAGAGTCCATCCGTTCACCTTTTCTGCGTCGCACAAAGACACGGTGGTTGGAACCAAAGATCTCAAATTTGGACTCATCAGACCAAAGCACAGATTTCCACTGGTCTAATGTCCATTCCTTGTGTTCTTTAGCCCAAACAAGTCTCTTCTGCTTGTTGCCTGTCCTTAGCAGTGGTTTCCTAGCAGCTATTCTACCATGAAGGCCTGATTCACACAGTCTCCTCTTAACAGTTGTTCTAGAGATGTGTCTGCTGCTAGAACTCTGTGTGGCATTGACCTGGTCTCTAATCGAGCTGCTGTTAACCTGCGATTTCTGAGGCTGGTGACTCGGATGAACTTATCCTCCGCAGCAGAGGTGACTCTTGGTCTTCCTTTCCTGGGGCGGTCCTCATGTGAGCCAGTTTCTTTGTAGCGCTTGATGGTTTTTGCGACTGCACTTGGGGACACTTTCAAAGTTTTCCCAATTTTTCGGACTGACTGACCTTCATTTCTTAAAGTAATGATGGCCACTCGTTTTTCTTTACTTAGCTGCTTTTTTCTTGCCATAATACAAATTCCAACAGTCTATTCAGTAGGACTATCAGCTGTGTATCCACCTGACTTCTGCACAACACAACTGATGGTCCCAACCCCATTTATTAGGCAAGAAATCCCACTTATTAAACCTGACAGGGCATCCTTGAAAGGGAAAACCATTTCAGGTGACTACCTCTTGAAGCTCATCAAGAGAATGCAGAGTGTGTGCAAAGCAGTAATCAGAGCAAAAGGTGGCTACTTTGAAGAAACTAGAATATAAGGCGTATTTTCAGTTGTTTTACACTTTTTTGTTAAGTACATATTTCCACATGTGTTAATTCATAGTTTTGATGCCTTCAGTGTGAATCTACAATGTCAATAGTCATGAAAAGAAAGGAAACTCATTGAATGAGAAGGTGTGTCCAAACTTTTGGTCTGTACTGTATATATATAAAATTATTACTGCTCTTGTCCCTAACAACTCTTCTAAGTCCTAGATGTAAAAGAACACATGATCCCCTCATGGTCACTGAAATAAGTTGGCACCACTAAGGATTCAACAATATAATGTGTTGTTTTCACATACACATGATCAATTAGTGTGCCGTTTTCTGTTGTTTGTTGTTTCACAAATTGAACAAACCCTTTGTTTGTCATGAATTTGGCAATTGACGATGATTTCAAAATGTCGTTATTGAAATCTCCCATGACGGCGACTGTGTCGCTTTGTGGATTCAGCCAATCAAGTAATTTGCTTAAATTTTGTTTAAACAAAGTCGTGGGATAAGATGGTGGTCTCTAAATTACTGCTATCAATATGCTGTATGTAGTGCAGTGGTAAACCAAACATTCTAAATTTACATTTGGTACCTGGAGAACATTACATGCCAAATTGTCTGCACTATAAAGGCCAACTCCACCATGTTGTTGACCTTGAATTTCTGTCAATATTGGGTTGCTGCTACTGTAGGATAAATTCCTTGGCTGATTATGAAAAACATAACCGTCCATCTTTACAGTTTCAAATGAGGAAACTGCAGGCAGCCATGTTTCTGTAACAGCAATGCAGTTAAGCTGCAAATGCTGTGTACACAATGCCAAATCGGATACATGTTGGGTCAAATTCTGCACATTCATCAAAAACACAGTAAAGGTCTGCGTATTGAATTTGTGCCTTGTAATATTCTCGACCATGAAGGGAGGCATCTGTTCAATTGCATCTTTAATTGCGTCCTTACAATAGATGGCTTTCTCCTTAAAATCCCTGATCACCAACCCTGACAAATCTCTAACCCGACTCAAACCTACATACGCCTGTCCAGCTGCAAAAATCTTTTCAAGGGACACTATCGCTTTATCTACTGTAATGCCTTGTACTTTATGTACTGTACAAGCCCAGGCAAGCTTCAGTGGAAATTGCCTACGCATTCCACCCTTTTTAGTTACCCTATCCTCTTCAGGTCCAATGCCCGTGGAACCCATTTCTACCTCAGAGGCAAATGCACAGCGTTTCCTCTTCTGTACGCCTACCCTATCGTCATCAAATTTGACATACACCGTCTGAGGAAACCTCGTTTCGTCATTCTCTGGATAAACTATGTGTGTGACAGTGCCACAGCCCCATTGACCAGACCGTCCGCTACATCTAAGTTTTTAAACAGCATTACGCGGGCATCTTTCCCTAAAAGCAGCGTCTCATCCAGACATGTGTCGTATGCTCTGGAATGATGTCCGCTTATCAACTCCAGCTTGCCTGTTTTCTTACTGTTCACGTAATCCTGAGCCTGTATCGCAACATAATCCGGACAAGTTATAAACAACCGCTGTAGGTTAAGTACATTTACTTGTCGATTTGTGGGAAATACGTGCAAAGCTGAGCTGACTTCGCCGGTTTCACAACGTTGTAATATTTCAATGTCGCTATCCAACATCGGGGTACCTTTTGAACGAGTTCTAACTCTATTCAACAACTCTGCGAATACCTGATCTTTCTGACAAACAATTGTTTTCAATTCCGCGATCTTAAACAACTGAGACCACAAATCAACACCTACGTCGTCTAAATACAAAGGTTTCCCTTTCACCGGAGGCAACTGATAAAAATCTCCAACTGCAATTACACTAACGTTTCCAAACGAGGAATAGTCACCAGATTGCTTAATTTGTCTTAATCTTCCATGGATATAAGCCAATAGTTTGTGATCAACCATGGAGATTTCATCTATTATCAAAAGCTGCAAGCTACTATATTTAGCACGTAAAGAATTCAGCTTCTCCTCACCCAACGGAGTGTAAGGTAAGCGTACATCTTTACCAATGCTAAACGCATTGTGAATAGTAGCCGCATTTAAATTGTGCGCAGCTATCCCCGTAGGAGCCGTTAGTAGAACGCAAATGATCGCGACACACTCTCGACAACAACCTCATTGCCTCGTACTGTATAGCCCTGATCAAATGGCGCTTACCTGTCCCCGCACCGCCTGTAATAAATACATGTATCGGATCTGGCTTTGATCCACTTACCCTTTGTAAGCACCACTGCCTAATCTGATAAAAAATACACATCTGTGTCTCATTCAGAGACCTAACTAAAGCCAAACCGTCACATCTGCAGAGGACATTGTTCCTCTTTTCTAAATGTGCAACGTCTTTACCGTTTACCGCTAAATCTGGAATGGCATCTACTGGTTTGTCAACTATCTGCTCCGTCTCTCTACGTTCCTCTATACACTCTAAATGCTCCAACTCCTGCTCTGGGCACAGCTCGCACCAGGCATCTTCTAAAACACCGTCACTATCGATTGAATTTTGGATATCGTCTAACTCGTCTGCGTCCCTTTCAAATTTGCATCTGTTCTGAACGACAACCGCTTTAACCGAATGTAGCGATTTATCACCCAATCTCACACGACCGTGACCATAAAACTGCTCAAACGTCTCAAACCCCGCCGGTTTGAGCTGCCCGTCGTTATGATACGGCAGGAACAACTGCAAAATGCTCTGATGGAACAATTCCGGATTCTTAGTCTCCGAAAAGCGCACGTAACGAACAACGGCGGGCTGCGTACGTGTTCTTTTCACAACAAAACCACAATCGTTGTTTAATTTCACCCTATTGACACACATTTCATTTTTACTCAAGACGCGATACTCTGATGCAAATGCTGCCAAACACGTCATTAAACGTACCATCCTTCGGCCTATTCTTGTACCTGTCGACAATATTCCTCATCCACATATCTTCATCGGTAAGATCATGTGATGATGCCTTTTGTTTTAACACGCTTAAAGGCAAACTCATTCTAACTGTATTCTCCCCTACCGGCACAAAAACAACTTTCCTAGAGCACACCTTAAGATGCATGTTTGTCAACCTATACACTGCTTCCTGAGCACAAACATCCCTATTGTGTAAATACACACTTCCTAATTTTTTCAATGCATCTTTAGCACTACTATTACCCTCTTTTTTTTTTTTTTTTTTTTTTCCCCCAGTGTTTTTTAATTTAGATTTTCCAATTCAAAACGCAAGACATACAGACCATACAGACAAAAGACAATACGGTAATACAAACATAAAACAAAAACAACAGAAAACCTACCCACCCAGCCTCCTTCCCTTCCGCCCACCCACCCACCCTGAGGGGAGAATAAGAAGCATAAACATAATTCATTGCATCAGATAATGGTAATGATATTAAAAGCAAGAAAAGAAAAAGAGAGAAAAAAAAAAAGAAAAAAAAAGAAATGTTAGTCCAGCGTAGTAAGAGAACTGATATATGTAAGACATGGGTTCCATATTTTATAAAAACCATTCAATGAGCTTCTAGCTGTGAATTTTATTTTTTCTAGGTGAAGGAATGATGACAGGTCTTTTAACCAGGATGATGAGGAGGGGGGGATAGGGCTCTTCCAGTGGAGCAATATGCGACGTCTGGCTATAAGAGAAGCGAATGCGACCAGATCTTTCTGGTCCCTGTTAAAGTTCAAATTGCCCCCTGCAGGAGACACACCAAAAATAGCGATCAGTGGACAGGGAGAAACTGGGAGACCGAGAACCTTGGATAGGGTGTCAAAAAAGGCTGTCCAATAGGTGGCAAGTTTCGGGCAGAGAAAAAAAGTGGCGTGGTAGAATGTTCATTTTGACTGACTCAATCCTACCCACAAGCGAAAGGGGTAGTTTGTTCCATCTTTTAAGGTCAATTTTAATCCTTTCAAGCAATTTCCCATAGTTCTCCTTATACAATGAGCTGGAAATGTGGGAGATGGAAACACCAAGGTATTTGAAACCGTTTTGAGAAACGTGGAATGGAAACACATCAGAGGGGATGGATTTAGCCAGGCCATTGGCGGGGTAGCACACACTCTTCGGAATATTCAGTTTATATCCCGAGAATTCTCCAAACACCTTAAGCAGATGTTAGATGTTATTAAGGCAGCCTGCTGGATCCTGAACAAATAAAAGTAAGTCGTCTGCGTATAGTGCCACCTTATGCTCAATCCCTCCTCTGGGGATGCCAGCGAACAGTGTGGAACTTCTCAGAGCAATGGACAGGGGTTCTATAACTAGTGCAAACAGTAAAGGTGAAAGAGGGCAGCCCTGGCGTGTGCCGCGTGTGAGGGCGAATGGTGGAGAAATGTCATTATTGGTTTTTACACTAGCTAGTGGGGCAGAATATAAAAGCCGTACCCAGGAAATAAATTTAGAACCGAAGCCAAAACGCTGTAAAACTAAGAATAATTAAAGCTGCAAGCAGCGATGAACGGGCCCTCGCAGTCCATGCGCGTCGGGGCGTGCTGCTGTCGCAGCGTGCTGCTGTCGCTACATGCTGCTGTCGGGGCCATGCTGCTGTCGGGGCATGCTGCTGTCGGGGCTTGCTCATGCAACAACTTCCGTTGAGGAATCAAAAGTGAAGGCAGTCAAGCTGTTCTTTCGTCATTTAGCAATAAAAGCGCCCCCTATTGGCTGATTTGCACCAAATTTTTCACAAACCATCATTGGGCTGTGGAACATAATTAGAAAAACTTTAGTGTTAATTGGACTGTATTTCATGAAGATATGGAAGACTGTCTGTTTGACCACAATGTGCAGGAAATTGTTGTTTTATATTTTGGGCGTTCTTTGGACTATCAGAATTCTTTTAATAAGTTTTTGTCAGGAGGGTCCATAGATTGTCTGTGCAAAGTTTGGTGGAAATGGGATAAATTGGCTAGTAGGAGTTCGAAAAAGTAGGTTTGCGACATTTGGCAAATTTGTGAATGGAAATTTAATGCGAAAGTGGGCGTGGCCTACATGACACAATTCAGCTGAATGCAGGGAACACATAGATATAAGATTTAACATGGTGCGCCATATTACGTGGGAGTTATTAGCAAAAAAGGCATTTGGCTTGATAACAGCGCCACCTGCTGGTGATTTTTGGTGTGTGAGTTACATGGGCCAGTGTATACCACCCCTATGAATTTCATATCCATTACTGTTATGGTGTGGGCACAGTGGCAAATATAAAATAAAACTGCCACCAGAGCGCCACCTAGTGTCGGATTGGTAAGACTTTCGTCAGCTATCCTCAGGAGGGCATTGGCAATGAGTGTACCAAGTTTCATGTTAATCCGAGAAACGGATGTGGAGATATAAATTACTCCAATTTAAAGAGCGCCACCTAGTGGTCATTCGCCAAAACTTTGCACAGAGCCTAAGGGGCTCATGTCGAAGTAGTATCCTGAGTTTCATGTCATTCGGACACACTAATGTGGAGATATGCAACACTTCCTGTTTTGAGGTAAATCTGCAGGAAGTTGTCATTTAATAACTTGGTTATTATTTGGAGTATCAAAATTCTTTTAATAACTTTTTGTCAGAAGTGTCCACAGATGCTGTGTGCAAAGTTTGGTGCAAATCGGTCAAACTGCCTGGGAGGAGTTCGAAAAAGTAGGTTTGCGACATTTTGCGAGCTAGCGGAAAAAAACGGTAGGCGGATATGGGCGTGGCCTATATCAGGAGATTCAGGAGGATTCACTGAACGCGTGGATATAAGGTTTTTGAATGTGCGACAAAGTATGTGGGAGTTATTAGGCAAAACGCACTGTCCTTGATAATAGCGCCACCTAGTTGCGAAAATTCACAATGACAACAGATTATAAAATTTTTCGCCAGGTGTGACGTATATTCTAAGTTTGGTGAGTTTTGAGGTATGTTCAGGCAGTGAAAAATGCGATCATTTTGGCCTAAAAATTATTAAAATTAAAACTGCAAGCAGTGATGAACGGGCCCTCGCAGTCCACGCGTGTCGGGGTGTGCTGCGGTCGGGGCCTGCCAGTTACCCGGCCGCATTGCCCGATTATTGTGTATGTATGTCTTAACTGTCCGTGTGTTAATGGGACTGCATTTGGTCAAGATATGGAAGACTGTCTGTTTGAACAGAATTTGCAGGAAATTGTAATTCTATATTTTGGGTGTTTATTGGAGTATCAAAATTGTTTTAATAAGTTTTTGTCGTGAGCATGTACAGATGCTGTGTGCAAAGTTTGGTGCAAATCGGTGAAATTGCCTGGGAGGAGTTCGAAAAAGTAGGTTTTTCAGTTCGCGCGATTTTGCGAATGGAAATTTGGGGTGAACGTGGGCGTGGCCTACATCAATCACTTCATCTGGATTCAGGGAACACGTAGATATAAGGCTTTGAACTGTGCAACATATTATGTGGGAGTTATTCACGGAAAACGCTTTTCTCTTGATAACAGCGCCACCTGCTGGTCATTTTTGGTGTGTGAGTTACAGGGGCCAGTCTATACCACCCCAATGAGTTTCATATCCATAAGTGTTATGGTGTTGGCACAGTGCCAAATCTAAGATGAAACTGCCACCAGAGCGCCACCTAGTGTCGGATCGGTAACACATTCGTCAGGTATCCTCTGGAGGGCACTGGCAATGAGTGTACCAAGTTTCATGTTAATCCAACAAACGGATGTGGAGATATAAATTACTTAAATTTAAAGAGCGCCACCTAGTGGTGATGTCCCGAAATTTTGCACAGAGCCTTAGGGGCTCATGGGGAAGTAATATCCTGAGTTTCATGTCATTCGGACACACCAATGTGGAGATATGCAACACTTCCTGTTTGGAACGAAATCTGCAGGAAGTTGTAATTTAATAACTTGAGTATTCTTTGGAATATTAAAATTCTTTTAATAACTTTTTGTCAGGAGGGTCCACAGATGCTGTGTGCAAAGTTTGGTGCAAATTGGTGAAATTGCCTGGGAGGAGTTCGAAAAAGTAGGTTTGCGACATTTTGCGAGCTAGCAAAAAAAAACGGTAGGCGGATATGGGCGTGGCCTATACCCAGAGATTCAGGAGGATTCACTGAACGCGTGGATATAAGGATTTAGAATGTGCGACAAAGTATGTGTGAGTTATTAGCCAAAACGCACTTTCCTTCATAATAGCGCCACCTAGTGGCGAAATTTGACAATGACAACAGATTATAAAATTTTTCACCAGGTGTGATCTATATTCCAAGTTTGGCGAGTTTTGGGGTATGTTCAGGCAGTGAAAAATGCGATCATTTGGGATAAATAAAAATAATAATAATAATTAAAGCTGCAAGCAGCGATGAACGGGCCCTCGCAGTCCACGTACGTTGGGCTGTGGCACCGTTGGAGGCCTGTGCGCCCAGTTGTGTGCTTGCCTATTGCCTGTGGAAAAGTCCTACCTAATGTAAATGGGATCCGTGTCACACAAAAGACAACAGTGACATCTTCAGTGACTTCCTGTGTCCAGAGGGTGGCGCTATAGATCTGACACAGTATTGATGCAGAGACGTGTTCAGGGCGAGCCCCTCCACATGTGTGAGCAATTTGATGCTGATGGGAAATTGTATGTTGAAGTTATCAGGACTTCCTGCTTGATGGCGAAGGATTGAATTTGAAGGAAAATGGCGGACTTCCTGTTGGACTGAGGGTATGTGTCCAAGAGGGTTTTTTGTGCGTCTGGTGATGATACATAAGCCTACCCAATTTAGTTCATGTACGTGCATGTAGGAGGCAGGGTTTCAATTTTGAAATATTCCAGGGGGCGCTATGGAGCCATTTAGCGCCACCTGCTCGTCATTTTTGGTGTGTGAGTTACAGGGGCCAGTCTCTAACACCCCAATGAATTTCATATCCATAAGTGTTATGGTGTGGGCACAGTGCCAACTGTAAAATGAAACTGCCACCAGAGCGCCACCTGGTGTCGGATCGGTATGACCTTCGTCAGCTATCCTCAGGAGGGCACTGGCAATGAGTGTACCAAGTTTCATGTCAATCCGACAAACGGATGTGGAGATATAAATTACTTCAATTTAAAGAGCGCCACCTAGTGGTCATTGGCCAAAACTTTGCACAGAGCCTTAGGGGCTCATGTCGAAGTAGTATCCTGAGTTTCATGTCATTCGGACACACCAATGTGGAGATATGCAACACTTCCTGTTTGGAACGAAATCTGCAGGAAGTTGTCATTTAATAACTTGAGTATTCTTTGGAATATTAAAATTCTTTTAATAACTTTTTGTCAGGAGGGTCCACAGATGCTGTGTGCAAAGTTTCGTGCAAATTGGTGAAATTCCCTGGGAGGAGTTCGAAAAAGTAGGTTTGCGACATTTTGCGAGCTAGCGAAAAAAAACGGTAGGCGGATATGGGCGTGGCCTATACCAGGCGATTCAGCAGAATTCACTGAACGCGTGGATATGAGATTTTTGAATGTGCGACAAAGTATATGGGAGTTATTAGGCAAAACGCACTTTCCTTGATAACAGCGCCACCTAATGGTGAAAATTCACAACGACGACAGATTATAAAATTTTTCGCCAGGTGTGACGTATATTCCAAGTTTGGCGAGTTTTGGGGTATGTTCAGGCAGTGAAAAATGCGATCATTTGGGAAAAAGAAAAATAATAATAATCATTACAAAAACAATAGGGACCTCGCAGGTTTCCTGCTCGGGCCCTAATTAAAACTGCAAGCAGTGATGAACGGGCCCTCGCAGTCCACGTACGTTGGGCTGTGGCGCCGTCGGAGGCCTGTGCGCCCAGTTGTGTGCTTGCCCGTTGGCTGTGGAAATGTGGTACCTAATGTAAATGGGATCCGTGTCACACAAAACACAACAGTGACATCTTCAGTGACTTCCTGTGTCCAGTGGGTGGCGCTATAGATATGACACAGTATTGATGCAGAGACGTGTTGAGGGCGAGCCCCTCTACATGTGTGAGCAATTTGATGGCGATAGGAAATTGTATGTTGAAATTATCGGGACTTCCTGCTTGATGGCGAAGGATTGAATTTGAAGGAAAATGGCGGACTTCCTGCTGGACTGAGGGTATGTGTCCTAGAGGGTTTTTTGTGCGGCTGGTGATGATAGATAAGCCTACCGAATTTTGTTCATGTACGTGCATGTAGGGGACAGGGCTTAAATTTTGAAATATTCCAGGGGGCGCTATGGAGCCATTTAGCGCCACCTGCTCGTCATTTTTGGTGTGTGAGTTACAGGGGCCAGTCTCTAACACCCCAATGAATTTCATATCCATAAGTGTTATGGTGTGGGCACAGTGCCAAATATAAAAGTAAACTGCCACCAGAGCGCCACCCAGTGTCGGATCAGTAAGATCTTTGTCAGCCATCCTCAGGAGGGCATTGGCAATGAGTGTAGCAAGTTTCATGTTAATTCGACAAACGGATGTGGAGATATAAATTACTTCAATTTAAAGAGCGCCACCTAGTGGTCATTGGCCAAAACTTTGCACTGAGCCTTAGGGGCTCATGTCGAAGTAGTATCCTGAGTTTCATGTCATTCGGACACAGCATTGTGGAGATATGCAACACTTCCTGTTTGGAGCGAAATGTGCAGGAAGTTGTCATTTAATAAGTTGAGCATTCTTTGGAATATCAAAATTCTTTTAATAACTTTTAGTCAGGAGGGTCCACAGATGCTCTGTGCAAAGTTTCGTGCAAATTGGTGAAATTGCCTGGGAGGAGTTCGAAAAAGTACGTTTATGAGTTTTCGCGATTTTGCGAATGGAAATGTACGTCGAAAGTGGGCGTGGCCTACATCACACAATTCAGCTGAATGCAGGGAACACATAGATATAAGGTTTAACAATGTGCTCCATATTATGTGGGAGTTATTAGCCAAAAACGGTTTTGTGTTGAAAATAGCGCCACCTGCTGGTCATTTTTGGTGTGTGAGTTACAGGGGCCAGTCTATAGCACCCCTATGAATTTCATATCCATAAGTGTTATGGTGTGGGCACAGTGCGAAATATAAAATGAGACGGCCACCAGAGCGCCACCTAGTGTCGGATCTGGAACACATTTGTCAGCTATCCTCAGGAGGGCATTGGGAATAAGTGTACCAAGTTTTGTGATAATCCGACCAACCGATGTTGAGATATAAAACAGTTCAATTTAAAGAGCGCCATCTGGTGGTCATCATCTCAAATTTTGCACAGAGCCTTAGGGGCTCATGGGGAAGTACTATCCTGAGTTTGAAGTCATTCGGACACACCAATGTGGAGAAATGCAACACTTCCTGTTTGGAGCGAAATCTGCAGGAAGTTGTAATTTAATAACTTGAGTATTATTTGGAATATCAAAATTCTTTTAATAACTTTTTGTCAGGAGGGTCCACAGATGCTGTGTGCAAAGTTTCGTGCAAATTGGTGAAATTGCCTGGGAGGAGTTCGAAAAAGTAGGTTTGCGACATTTTGCGAGCTAGCGAAAAAAAACGGTAGGCGGATATGGGCGTGGCCTATACCCAGAGATTCAGGAGGATTCACTGAACGCGTGGATATAAGGATTTTGAATGTGCGACAAAGTATGTGGGAGTTATTAGGCAAAACGCACTTTCCTTGATAACAGCGCCACCTAGTGGTGCAAATTCACAACGACGACAGATTATAAAATTTTTCACCAGGTGTGACGTATATTCCAAGTTTGGCGAGTTTTGGGGTATGTTAAGGCAGTGAAAAATGCGATCATTTGGGATAAATAAAAATAATAATAAACATTACAATTACAATAGGGTCCTTGCAGGTTCCCTGCTCGGGCCCTAATTAAAACTGCGAGCAGTGATGTACGGGCCCTCGCAGTCCACGTACGTTGGGCTGTGGCGCCGTCGGAGGCCTGTGCGCCCAGTTGTGTGCTTGCCCGTTGCCTGTGGAAATGTCCTACCTAAATGGGATTCGTGTCACACAAAACACAACAGTGACATCTTCATTGACTTCCTGTGTCCAGTGGGTGGCGCTATAGATATGACATAGTATTGATGCAGAGACGTGTTCAGGGCGAGCCCCTCTACATGTGTGAGCAATTTGATGCCGATGGGAAATTGTATGTTGAAGTTATCAGGACTTCCTGATTGATGGCAAAAGATTGAATTTGAAGGAAAATGGCGGACTTCCTGTTGGACTGAGGGTATGTGTCCAAGAGGGTTTTTTGTGCGTCTGGTCATGATACATAATCCTACCGAATTTGGTTCATGTACGTGCATGTAGGAGGCAGGGCTTCAATTTTGAAATATTCCAGGGGGCGCTATGGAGCCATTTAGCGCCACCTGCTCGTCATTTTTGGTGTGTGAGTTGCAGGGGCCAGTGTCTAACACCCCTATGAGTTTCATATCCATAAGTGTTATGGTGTGGGCACAGTGGCAAATAAAAAATGAAACTGCCACCAGAGCGCCACCTAGTGTTGGATCGGTAAGACCTTCGTCAGCTATCCTCAGGAGGGCATTGGCAATGAGTGTACCAAGTTTCATGTTAATCCGACAAACCAATGTGGAGATATAAATTACTCCAATTTAAAGAGCGCCACCTAGTGGTCATCGGGCAAAATTTTGAACAGAGCCTTAGGGCCTCATAGGGAAGTAGGATCCTGAGTTTGAAGTCATTCGGACACACCAATGTGGAGATATGCAAAACTTCCTGTTATGAGCGAAATCTGCAGGAATTTGTAATTTAATAAGTTGAGTATTTTTTGGTATATCAAAATTCTTTTAATAACTTTTTGTCAGGAGGGTCCACAGATGCTGTGTGCAAAGTTTCGTGCAAATCGGTGAAATTGCCTGGGAGGAGTTCGAAAAAGTAGGTTTGCGACATTTTGCGAGCTAGCGAAAAAAAACGGTAGGCGGATATGGGCGTGGCCTATACCCAGAGATTCAGGAGGATTCACTGAACGCGTGGATATAAGGATTTAGAATGTGCGACAAAGTATGTGGGAGTTATTAGGCAAAACGCACTTTCCTTGATAACAGCGCCACCTAGTGGTGAAAATTCACAACGACGACAGATTATAAAATTTTTCGCCAGGTGTGACGTATATTCCAAGTTTGGCGAGTTTTGGGGTATGTTAAGGCAGTGAAAAATGCGATCATTTGGGATAAATAAAAATAATAATAAACATTACAATTACAATAGGGACCTCGCAGGTTTCCTGCTCGGGCCCTAATTAAAACTGCGAGCAGTGATGTACGGGCCCTCGCAGTCCACGCGTGTCGGGGCATGCTGCCGTCGGGGCTTGTTCATGCAACAACTTCCGTTGAGTAATGAAAAGTGAAGGCAGTCAAGGGAAAAACGGTTTTGTCTTGATAACAGCGCCACCTAGTGGTAATTTTTGGTGTGTGAGTTACAGGGGCCAGTGTGTACCACCCCAATGAATTTCATATCCATAAGTATTATGGTGTGGGCACAGTGCCAAAAACAAAATGAAACTGCCGCCAGAGCGCCACCTAGTGTCGGAGCGGTAAGACCTTCGTCAGCCATCCTCAGGAGGGCATTTGCAATAAGTGTACCAAGTTTCATGTCAATCAGACAAACGGATGTGGAGATATAAATTACTTCAATTTAAAGAGCGCCACCTAGTGGTGGTCGTCCAAAATTTGGCACAGAGCCTTAGGGGCTCATGGGGAAGTATTATCCTGAGTTTCATGTCATTCGGACACACCAATGTGGAGATATGCAACACTTCCTGTTTTGACCGAAATCTGCAGGAAATTGTTATTTAATAACTTGAGTATTCTTTGGAATATCAAAATTCTTTTAATAACTTTTTGTCAGGAGGGTCCACAGATGCTGTGTGCAAAGTTTCGTGCAAATCGGTCGAACTGCCTGGGAGGAGTTCGAAAAAGTAGGTTTGCGACATTTTGCGAGCTAGCGAAAAAAAACGGTAGGCGGATATGGGCGTGGCCTATACCCAGAGATTCAGGAGGATTCACTGAACGTGTGGATATAAGGTTTTTGAATGTGCGACAAAGTATGTGGGAGTTATAAGGCGAAACGCACTTTCCTTGATAATAGCGCCACCTAGTGGTGAAAATTCACAACGACAACAGATTATAAAATTTTTCGCCAGGTGTGACGTATATTCCAAGTTTGGTGAGTTTTGGGGTATGTTCAGGCAGTGAAAAATGCGATCATTTTGGCCTAAAAATAATAAAAAAAAAAATAATAATAATCACTACAAAAACAATAGGGTCCTTGCAGGTTCCCTGCTCGGGCCCTAATTAAAACTGCGAGCAGTGATGTACGGGCCCTCGCAGTCCACGCGTGTCGGGGCATGCTGCCGTCGGGGCTTGTTCATGCAACAACTTCCGTTGAGTAATGAAAAGTGAAGGCAGTCAAGGGAAAAACGGTTTTGTCTTGATAACAGCGCCACCTAGTGGTAATTTTTGGTGTGTGAGTTACAGGGGCCAGTGTGTACCACCCCAATGAATTTCATATCCATAAGTGTTATGGTGTGGGCACAGTGCCAAAAACAAAATGAAACTGCCGGCAGAGCGCCACCTAGTGTCGGAGCGGTAAGACCTTCGTCAGCCATCCTCAGGAGGGCATTTGCAATAAGTGTACCAAGTTTCATGTCAATCAGACAAACGGATGTGGAGATATAAATTACTTCAATTTAAAGAGCGCCACCTAGTGGTGGTCGGCCACAATTTGGCACAGAGCCTTAGGGGCTCATGGGGAAGTATTATCCTGAGTTTCATGTAATTCGGACACACCAATGTGGAGATATGCAACACTTCCTGTTTTGACCGAAATCTGCAGGAAGTTGTTATTTAATAACTTGAGTATCCTTTGGAATATCAAAATTCTTTTAATAACTTTGAGTCAGGAGGGTCCACAGATGCTGTGTGCAAAGTTTCGTGCAAATCGGTTGAATTCCCTGGGAGGAGTTAGAAAAAGTAGGTTTGCGACATTTTGCGAGCTAGCGAAAAAAAACGGTAGGCGGATGTGGGCGTGGCCTATATCAGGAGATTCAGCAGAATTCACTGAACGCGTGGATATAAGTTTTTTGAATATGCGACAAAGTACGTGGGAGTTATTAGCCAAAACGCACTTTCCTTGATAATAGCGCCACCTAGTGGCGAAAATTCACAATGACAACAGATTATAAAATTTTTCGCGAGGCCTGATGTATTTACCAAATAAAATTGCGTTTTCGTCCATGTTCAGGCAGTGAAAAATGCGATCATTTGGGACAAAGGAAAATAATAATAATAATCATTACAATTACAATAGGGACCTCGCAGGTTTCCTGCTCGGGCCCTAATTAAAACTGCAAGCAGTGATGAACGGGCCCTCGCAGTCCACGCGTGTCGGGGTGTGCTGCGGTCGGGGCCTGCCAGTTACCCGGCCGCATTGCCCGATTATTGTATATGTATGTCTTAACTGTCCGTGTGTTACTGGGACTGCATTTGGTCAAGATATGGAAGACTGTCTGTTTGAACAGAATTTGCAGGAAATTGTAATTCTATATTTTGGGTGTTTATTGGAGTCTCAAAATTGTTTTAATAAGTTTTTGTCGTGAGCATGTACAGATGCTGTGTGCAAAGTTTGGTGCAAATCGGTGAAATTGCCTGGGAGGAGTTCGAAAAAGTAGGTTTTTCAGTTCGCGCGATTTTGCGAATGGAAATTTGGGGTGAACGTGGGCGTGGCCTACATCAATCACTTCATCTGGATTCAGGGAACACGTAGATATAAGGCTTTGAACTGTGCGACATATTATGTGGGAGTTATTCACGGAAAACGCTTTTCTCTTGATAACAGCGCCACCTGCTTGTCATTTTTGGTGTGTGAGTTACAGGGGCCAGTCTTTACCACCCCAATGAGTTTCATATCCATAAGTGTTATGGTGTTGGCACAGTGCCAAATCTAAGATGAAACTGCCACCAGAGCGCCACCTAGTGTCGGATCGGTAACACATTCGTCAGGTATCCTCTGGAGGGCACTGGCAATGAGTGTACCAAGTTTCATGTTAATCCAACAAACGGATGTGGAGATATAAATTACTTCAATTTAAAGAGCGCCACCTAGTGGTGATGTCCCGAAATTTTGCACAGAGCCTTAGGGGCTCATGGGGAAGTAATATCCTGAGTTTGATGTCGTTCGGACACACCAATGTGGAGATATGCAACACTTCCTGTTTGGAACGAAATCTGCAGGAAGTTGTAATTTAATAACTTGAGTATTCTTTGGAATATTAAAATTCTTTTAATAACTTTTTGTCAGGAGGGTCCACAGATGCTGTGTGCAAAGTTTGGTGCAAATTGGTGAAATTGCCTGGGAGGAGTTTGAAAAAGTAGGTTTGCGACATTTTGCGAGCTAGCGAAAAAAAACGGTAGGCGGATATGGGCGTGGCCTATACCCAGAGATTCAGGAGGATTCACTGAACGCGTGCATATAAGGATTTAGAATGTGTGACAAAGTATGTGTGAGTTATTAGCCAAAACGCACTTTCCTTCATAATAGCGCCACCTAGTGGCGAAATTTGACAATGACAACAGATTATAAAATTTTTCGCCAGGTGTGATCTATATTCCAAGTTTGGCGAGTTTTGGGGTATGTTCAGGCAGTGAAAAATGCGATCATTTTGGCAGAAGAAAAATAACAAAAAATAATAATCATTACAATTACAATAGGGTCCTCGCAGGTTCCCTGCTCGGGCCCTAATTAAAACTGCGAGCAGTGATGTACGGGCCCTCGCAGTCCACGTACGTTGGGCTGTGGCGCCGTCGGAGGCCTGTGCGCCCAGTTGTGTGCTTGCCCGTTGCCTGTGGAAATGTCCTACCTAAATGGGATTCGTGTCACACAAAACACAACAGTGACATCTTCATTGACTTCCTGTGTCCAGTGGGTGGCGCTATAGATATGACATAGTATTGATGCAGAGACGTGTTCAGGGCGAGCCCCTCTACATGTGTGAGCAATTTGATGCCGATGGGAAATTGTATGTTGAAGTTATCAGGACTTCCTGATTGATGGCAAAAGATTGAATTTGAAGGAAAATGGCGGACTTCCTGTTGGACTGAGGGTATGTGTCCAAGAGGGTTTTTTGTGCGTCTGGTCATGATACATAATCCTACCGAATTTGGTTCATGTACGTGCATGTAGGAGGCAGGGCTTCAATTTTGAAATATTCCAGGGGGCGCTATGGAGCCATTTAGCGCCACCTGCTCGTCATTTTTGGTGTGTGAGTTGCAGGGGCCAGTGTCTAACACCCCTATGAGTTTCATATCCATAAGTGTTATGGTGTGGGCACAGTGGCAAATAAAAAATGAAACTGCCACCAGAGCGCCACCTAGTGTTGGATCGGTAAGACCTTCGTCAGCTATCCTCAGGAGGGCATTGGCAATGAGTGTACCAAGTTTCATGTTAATCCGACAAACCAATGTGGAGATATAAATTACTCCAATTTAAAGAGCGCCACCTAGTGGTCATCGGGCAAAATTTTGAACAGAGCCTTAGGGCCTCATAGGGAAGTAGGATCCTGAGTTTGAAGTCAGTCGGACACACCAATGTGGAGATATGCAAAACTTCCTGTTATGAGCGAAATCTGCAGGAATTTGTAATTTAATAAGTTGAGTATTTTTTGGTATATCAAAATTCTTTTAATAACTTTTTGTCAGGAGGGTCCACAGATGCTGTGTGCAAAGTTTTGTGCAAATCGGTGAAATTGCCTGGGAGGAGTTCGAAAAAGTAGGTTTGCGACATTTTGCGAGCTAGCGAAAAAAAACGGTAGGCGGATATGGGCGTGGCCTATACCCAGAGATTCAGGAGGATTCACTGAACGCGTGGATATAAGGATTTAGAATGTGCGACAAAGTATGTGGGAGTTATTAGGCAAAACGCACTTTCCTTGATAACAGCGCCACCTAGTGGTGAAAATTCACAACGACGACAGATTATAAAATTTTTCGCCAGGTGTGACGTATATTCCAAGTTTGGCGAGTTTTGGGGTATGTTAAGGCAGTGAAAAATGCGATCATTTGGGATAAATAAAAATAATAATAAACATTACAATTACAATAGGGACCTCGCAGGTTTCCTGCTCGGGCCCTAATTAAAACTGCAAGCAGTGATGAACGGGCCCTCGCAGTCCACGTACGTTGGGCTGTGGCGCCGTCGGAGGCCTGTGCGCCCAGTTGTGTGCTTGCCCGTTGGCTGTGGAAATGTGGTACCTAATGTAAATGGGATCCGTGTCACACAAAACACAACAGTGACATCTTCAGTGACTTCCTGTGTCCAGTGGGTGGCGCTATAGATATGACACAGTATTGATGCAGAGACGTGTTGAGGGCGAGCCCCTCTACATGTGTGAGCAATTTGATGGCGATGGGAAATTGTATGTTGAAGTTATCAGGACTTCCTGCTTGATGGCGAAGGATTGAATTTGAAGGAAAATGGCGGACTTCCTGCTGGACTGAGGGTATGTGTCCTAGAGGGTTTTTTGTGCGGCTGGTGATGATAGACAAGCCTACCGAATTTTGTTCATGTACGTGCATGTAGGGGGCAGGGCTTAAATTTTGAAATATTCCAGGGGGCGCTATGGAGCCATTTAGCGCCACCTGCTCGTCATTTTTGGTGTGTGAGTTACAGGGGCCAGTCTCTAACACCCCAATGAATTTCATATCCATAAGTGTTATGGTGTGGGCACAGTGCCAAATCTAAGATGAAACTGCCACCAGAGCGCCACCTAGTGGCAGATCGGTAACCCCTTTTTCAGCTATCCTCACGAGGGCATTGGCAATGAATGTACCAAGTTTCATGTTAATCCGACAAACCAATGTGGAGATATAAATTACTCCAATTTAAAGAGCGCCACCTAGTGGTCGTCGGCCAAAATTTTGAACAGAGCCTTAGGGCCTCATAGGGAAGTAGGATCCTGAGTTTGAAGTCATTCGGACACACCAATGTGGAGATATGCAACACTTCCTGTTTTGAGGTAAATCTGCAGGAAGTTGTCATTTAATAACTTGGTTATTGTTTGGAGTATCAAAATTCTTTTAATAACTTTTTGTCAGAAGGGTCCACAGATGCTGTGTGCAAAGTTTGGTGCAAATCGGTCAAACTGCCTGGGAGGAGTTCGAAAAAGTAGGTTTGCGACATTTTGCGAGCTAGCGAAAAAAAACGGTAGGCGGATATGGGCGTGGCCTATACCCAGAGATTCAGGAGGATTCACTGAACGCGTGGATATAAGGTTTTTGATTGTGCGACAAAGTATGTGGGAGTTATTAGGCAAAACGCACTTTCCTTGATAATAGCGCCACCTAGTGGCGAAATTTGACAATGACAACAGATTATAAAATTTTTCGCCAGGTGTGATCTATATTCCAAGTTTGGCGAGTTTTGGGGTATGTTCAGGCAGTGAAAAATGCGATCATTTGGGAAGAAAAAAAACTAAAATAATAATAATAATCATTACAATTACAATAGGGTCCTTGCAGGTTCCCTGCTCGGGCCCTAATAATAATCATTACAATTACAATAGGGACCTCGCAGGTTCCCTGCTCGGGCCCTAATTAAAACTGCGAGCAGTGATGTACGGGCCCTCGCAGTCCACGTACGTTGGGCTGTGGCGCCGTCGGAGGCCTGTGCGCCCAGTTGTGTGCTTGCCCGTTGCCTGTGGAAATGTCCTACCTAAATGGGATTCGTGTCACACAAAACACAACAGTGACATCTTCAGTGACTTGCTGCGTCCAGAGGGTGGCGCTATAGATATGACACAGTATTGATGTAGAGACGTGTTCAGGGCGAGCCCCTCTACATGTGTGAGCAATTTGATGCCGATGGGAAATTGTATGTTGAAGTTATGAGGATTCCTGCTTGATGGCAAAAGATTGAATTTGAAGGAAAATGGCGGACTTCCTGTTGGACTGAGGGTATGTGTCCAAGAGGGTTTTTTGTGCGTCTGGTGATGATATATAAGCCTACCGAATTTGGTTCATGTACGTGCATGTAGGAGGCAGGGCTTCAATTTTGAAATATTCCAGGGGGCGTTATGGAGCCATTTAGCGCCACCTGCTCGTCATTTTTGGTGTGTGAGTTACAGGGGCCAGTCTCTAACACCCCAATGAATTTCATATCCATAAGTGTTATGGTGTGGGCACAGTGCCAAATGTAAAATGAAACTGCCACCAGAGCGCCACCTAGTGTCGGATCGGTAAGACCTTCGTCAGCTATCCTCAGGAGGGCACTGGCAATGAGTGGACCAAGTTTCATGTTAATCCGAAAAACAAATGTGGAGATATAAATTACTCCAATTTAAAGAGCGCCACGTAGGGGCCATGAGATAAAATTTAGTACAGAACCTAAGGAGCTCATGTGGAAGTAGTATCCTGAGTTTCATGTCTTTCGGACAAACCAATGTGGAGATATGCAACACTTCGTGTTTGGTGCGAAATCAGCAGGAAGTTGTTATTTAATAACTTGAGTATTCTTTGGTGTATCAAAATTCTTTTAATAACTTTGAGTCAGGAGGGTCCACAGATGCTGTGTGCAAAGTTTGGTGCAAATCGGTGAAACTGCCTGGGAGGAGTTCGAAAAAGTAGGTTTGCGACATTTTGCGAGCTAGCGAAAAAAAAACGGTAGGCGGATATGGGCGTGGCCTATACCCAGAGATTCAGGAGGATTCACTGAACGCGTGGATATAAGGATTTAGAATGTGCGACAAAGTCTGTGGGAGTTATTAGGCAAAACGCACTTTCCTTGATAACAGCGCCACCTAGTGGCGAAAATTAACACTGACAACAGATTATAAAATTTTTCGCCAGGTGTGACATATATTCCAAGTTTGGCGAGTTTTGGGGTATGTTCAGGCAGTGAAAAATGCGATCATTTGGGAAAAATAAAAATAAAAATAATAATAATAATCATTACAATTACAATAGGGTCCTTGCAGGTTCCCTGCTCGGGCCCTAATAATCATTACAATTACAATAGGGTCCTCGCAGGTTCCCTGCTCGGGCCCTAATTAAAACTGCGAGCAGTGATGTACGGGCCCTCGCAGTCCACGCGTGTCGGGGCATGCTGCCGTCGGGGCTTGTTCATGCAACAACTTCCGTTGAGTAATGAAAAGTGAAGGCAGTCAAGGGAAAAACGGTTTTGTCTTGATAACAGCGCCACCTAGTGGTAATTTTTGGTGTGTGAGTTACAGGGGCCAGTGTGTACCACCCCAATGAATTTCATATCCATAAGTATTATGGTGTGGGCACAGTGCCAAAAACAAAATGAAACTGCCGCCAGAGCGCCACCTAGTGTCGAAGCGGTAAGACCTTCGTCAGCCATCCTCAGGAGGGCATTTGCAATAAGTGTACCAAGTTTCATGTCAATCAGACAAACGGATGTGGAGATATAAATTACTTCAATTTAAAGAGTGCCACCTAGTGGTGGTCGGCCACAATTTGGCACAGAGCCTTAGGGGCTCATGGGGAAGTATTATCCTGAGTTTCATGTAATTCGGACACACCAATGTGGAGATATGCAACACTTCCTGTTTTGACCGAAATCTGCAGGAAGTTGTTATTTAATAACTTGAGTATCCTTTGGAATATCAAAATTCTTTTAATAACTTTGAGTCAGGAGGGTCCACAGATGCTGTGTGCAAAGTTTGGTGCAAATCGGTGAAACTGCCTGGGAGGAGTTTGAAAAAGTAGGTTTACGACATTTTGCGAGCTAGCGGAAAAAAATGGTAGGCGGATATGGGCGTGGCCTATACCCAGAGATTCAGGAGGATTCACTGAACGCGTGGATATAAGGATTTTGAATGTGTGACAAAGTATGTGGGAGTTATTAGCCAAAACGCACTTTCCTTGATAATAGCGCCACCTAGTGGCGAAAATTCACAATGACAACAGATTATAAAATTTTTCGCGAGGCCTGATCTATTTACCAAATAAAATCGCGTTTTCATCCATGTTCAGGCAGTGAAAAATGCGATCATTTGGGACAAAGGAAAATAATGATAATTAAAACTGCAAGCAGTGATGATCGGGCCCTCGCAGGGTATGCTCCCGTCGGGGCATGCTGCTGTCGAGGCATGCTGCTGTCGGGGCATGCAGCTGTCGGGGCTTCTTCATGCAACAACTTCCGTTGAGGAATGAAAAGTGAAGGCAGTCAAGCTGTTCTTTCATCATTTAGCAATAAAAGCGCCATCTATTGGCCGATTTGCACCAAATTTAGCACAAACCGTCAGTTGGCCATGGAACACAATAAGTTAAAGTCTTGTGTTAATCGGACTGTATTTCGTCAATATACGCAAGATTGACTGTTTGACCACAATGTGCAGGAAATTGTAATTCTATATTTTGGGTGTTTATTGGACTATCAAAATTCTTTTAATAAATTTTTGTGGTCAGCATCCACAGATGGTGTGTGCAAAATTTGGTGCACATCGGTGAAATTGCCTGGGAGGAGTTCGAAAAAGTAGGTTTGAGACATTGGGGAATGTGCAAATGGAAATGTACCTCGAAAGTGGGCGTGGCCTACATCAATCAATTCATCTGGATTCAGGGAACACGAAGATATAAGGCTTTGAACTGTGCGACATATTATGTGGGAGTTATTCACCGAAAACGCTTTTCTCTTGATAACAGCGCCACCTGCTGGTCATTTTTTGTGTGTGAGTTACAGGGGCCAGTCTATACCACCCCAATGAGTTTCATATCCATAAGTGTTATGGTGTGGGCACAGTGCCAAATCTAAAATGAAACTGCCACCAGAGCGCCACCTAGTGTCGGATCGGTAACACATTCGTCAGCTGTCCTCAGGAGGGCACCGGCAATGAGTGTACCAAGTTTCATGTCAATCAGAGAAACGGATGTGGAGATATAAATTACTTCAATTTAAAGAGCGCCACCTAGTGGTCATGAGATAAAATTTAGTACAGAGCCTTAGGGGCTCATGGGGAAGTATTATCCTGAGTTTCATGTCATTCGGACAAACCAGTGTGGAGATATGCAAAACTTCCTGTTTTGAGCGAAATCTGCAGGAATTTGTAATTTAATAACTTGAGTATTTTTTGGTGTATCAAAATTCTTTTAATAACTTTTTGTCAGGAGGGTCCACAGATGCTGTGTGCAAAGTTTTGTGCAAATTGGTGAAATTGCCTGGGAGGAGTTCGAAAAAGTAGGTTTGCGACATTTTGCGAGCTAGCGAAAAAAAACGGTAGGCGGATATGGGCGTGGCCTATACCCAGAGATTCAGGAGGATTCACTGAACGCGTGGATATAAGGTTTTTGAATGTGCGACAAAGTATGTGGGAGTTATTAGGCAAAACGCACTTTCCTTGATAAGAGCGCCAACTAGTGGCGAAAATGAACACTGACAACAGATTATAAAATTTTTCGCCAGGTGTGACATATATTCCAAGTTTGGCGAGTTTTGGGGTATGTTCAGGCAGTGAAAAATGCGATCATTTGGGAAAAATAAAAATAAAAATAATAATAATAATTAAAACTGCAAGCAGTGATGAACGGGCCCTCGCAGGGTATGCTCCCGTCGGGGCATGCTGCTGTCGAGGCATGCTGCTGTTGGGGCATGTTGCTGTCGGTGCATGCTGCTGTTCAGGCTTGTTCATGCAACAACTTCCATTGAGTAATCAAAAGTGAAGGCAGTCAAGCAGTTCTTTCATCATTTAGCAATAAAAGCGCCATCTATTAGCCGATTTTCACCAAATTTTGCAAAAACCGTCAGTGGGCCATGGAACACAATAAGTTAAAGTCTTGTGTTAATCGGACTGTATTTCGTCAAGATACGCAAGATTGTCTGTTTGACCACAATGTGCAGGAAATAGTAATTCTATATTTTGGGTGTTTATTGGACTATCAAAATTCTTTTAATAAGTTTTTGTCGTGAGCATCCACAGATGCTGTGTGCAAAGTTTGCTGCAAATTGGTGAAATTGCCTGGGAGGAGTTCGAAAAAGTACGTTTATCAGTTTTCGTGATTTTGCGAATGGAAATTTGGGGCAAAAGTGGGCGTGGCCTACATCAATCAATTCATCTGGATTCAGGTAACACGTAGATATAAGGTTTTAAACTGTGCGACATATAATGTGGGAGTTTTTAACCAAAAACGTCTTTGGCTTGATAACAGCGCCACCTGCTGGTCATTTTTGGTGTGTGAGTTACAGGGGCCAGTCTATAGCACCCCAATGAATTTCATATCCATAAGTGTTATGGTGTGGGCACAGTGCCAAATATAAAATGAGACGGCCACCAGAACGCCACCTAGTGTCGGATCTGGAACACATTTGTCAGCTATCCTCAGGAGGGCATTGGGAATGAGTGTACCAAGTTTTGTGTTAATCCGACAAACTGATGTTGAGATATAAAATAGTTGAAATTAAACAGCGCCACCTGGTGGTCATCATCCCAAATTTTGCACAGAGCCTTAGAGGCTCATGGGGAAGTAGTATCCTGAGTTTGATGTCATTCGGACACACCAATGTGGAGATATGCAAAACTTCCTGTTTTGAGCGAAATCTGCAGGAATTTGTAATTTAATAACTTGAGAATTTTTTGGTGTATCAAAATTCTTGTAATAACTTTTTGTCAGGAGGGTCCATAGATGCTGTGTGCAAAGTTTTGTGCAAATTGGTGAAATTGCCTGGGAGGAGTTCGAAAAAGTAGGTTTGCGACATTTTGCGAGCTAGCGGAAAAAAACGGTAGGCGGATATGGGCGTGGCCTATACCGAGAGATTCAGGAGGATTCACTGAACGCGTGGATATAAGGATTTAGAATGTGCGACAAAGTATGTGGGAGTTTTTAGGCAAAACGCACTTTCCTTGATAACAGCGCCACCTAGTGGTGAAAATTCACAACTACGACAGATTATAAAATTTTTCGCCAGGTGTGACGTATATTCCAAGTTTGGTGAGTTTTGGGGTATGTTCAGGCAGTGAAAAATGCGATCATTTGGGATAAATAAAAATAATAATAATAAGAAACATTACAATTACAATAGGGACCTCGCAGGTTTCCTGCTCGGGCCCTAATTAAAACTGCAAGCAGTGATGAACGGGCCCTCGCAGTCCACGCGTGTCGGGGTGTGCTGCGGTCGGGGCCTGCCAGTTACCCGGCCGCATTGCCCGATTATTGTGTATGTATGTCTTAACTGTCCGTGTGTTAATGGGACTGCATTTGGTGAAGATATGGAAGACTGTCTGTTTGAACAGAATTTGCAGGAAATTGTTGTTTCATATTATGGCCGTTGTTTGGACTATCACAATTCTTTTAATAACTTTTTGTCAGGAGGGTCCACAGATGATGTGTGCAAAGTTTGGTGGAAATGGGATTAATTGCATAGGTGGAGTTCGGAGAAGAAGGTTTGTGACATTCCGGAATTTTCAAATGGAAGTGTGACGCGAAAGTGGGCGTGGCCTACATCACACAATTCAGCTGAATGCAGGGAACACATAGATATAAGGTTTAAGAATTCACACCATGTTATGTGGGAGTTATTAGGCAAAAACGGTTTTGTGTTGATAATAGCGCCACCTGCTGGTCATTTTTGGTGTGTGAGTTACAGGGGCCAGTTTATAGCACCCCTATGAGTTTCATATCCATAAGTGTTATGGTGTGGGCACAGTGGCAAATAAAAAATGAAACTGCCACCAGAGCGCCACCTAGTGTTGGATCGGTAAGACCTTCGTCAGCTATCCTCAGGAGGGCATTGGCAATGAGTGTACCAAGTTTCATGTTAATCCGACAAACCAATGTGGAGATATAAATTACTCCAATTTAAAGAGCGCCACCTAGTGGTCATCGGGCAAAATTTTGAACAGAGCCTTAGGGCCTCATAGGGAAGTAGGATCCTGAGTTTGAAGTCATTCGGACACACCAATGTGGAGATATGCAAAACTTCCTGTTATGAGCGAAATCTGCAGGAATTTGTAATTTAATAAGTTGAGTATTTTTTGGTATATCAAAATTCTTTTAATAACTTTTTGTCAGGAGGGTCCACAGATGCTGTGTGCAAAGTTTCGTGCAAATCGGTGAAATTGCCTGGGAGGAGTTCGAAAAAGTAGGTTTGCGACATTTTGCGAGCTAGCGAAAAAAAACGGTAGGCGGATATGGGCGTGGCCTATACCCAGAGATTCAGGAGGATTCACTGAACGCGTGGATATAAGGATTTAGAATGTGCGACAAAGTATGTGGGAGTTATTAGGCAAAACGCACTTTCCTTGATAACAGCGCCACCTAGTGGTGAAAATTCACAACGACGACAGATTATAAAATTTTTCGCCAGGTGTGACGTATATTCCAAGTTTGGCGAGTTTTGGGGTATGTTAAGGCAGTGAAAAATGCGATCATTTGGGATAAATAAAAATAATAATAATAAACATTACAATTACAATAGGGACCTCGCAGGTTTCCTGCTCGGGCCCTAATTAAAACTGCAAGCAGTGATGATCGGGCCCTCGCAGGGTATGCTCCCGTCGGGGCATGCTGCTGTCGAGGCATGCTGCTGTCGGGGCATGCAGCTGTCGGGGCTTCTTCATGCAACAACTTCCGTTGAGGAATGAAAAGTGAAGGCAGTCAAGCTCTTCTTTCATCATTTAGCAATAAAAGCGCCATCTATTGGCCGATTTGCACCAAATTTAGCACAAGCCGTCAGTTGGCCATGGAACACAATAAGTTAAAGTCTTGTGTTAATCGGACTGTATTTCGTCAATATACGCAAGATTGACTGTTTGACCACAATGTGCAGGAAATTGTAATTCTATATTTTGGGTGTTTATTGGACTATCAAAATTGTTTTAATAACTTTTTGTGGTCAGCATCCACAGATGGTGTGTGCAAAATTTGGTGCACATCGGTGAAATTGCCTGGGAGGAGTTCGAAAAAGTAGGTTTGAGACATTCCGGAATGTGCAAATGGAAATGTACGTCGAAAGTGGGCGTGGCCGACATCACACAATTCAGCTGAATGCAGGGAACACATAGATATAAGGTTTAACAATGTGCTCCATATTATGTGGGAGTTATTAGCCAAAAACGGTTTTGTGTTGAAAATAGCGCCACCTGCTGGTCATTTTTGGTGTGTGAGTTACAGGGGCCAGTCTATAGCACCCCTATGAATTTCATATCCATAAGTGTTATGGTGTGGGCACAGTGCGAAATATAAAATGAGACGGCCACCAGAGCGCCACCTAGTGTCGGATCTGGAACACATTTGTCAGCTATCCTCAGGAGGGCATTGGGAATAACTGTACCAAGTTTTGTGATAATCCGACCAACCGATGTTGAGATATAAAATAGTTCAATTTAAACAGCGCCACCTGGTGGTCATCGTCCCAAATTTTGCACAGAGCCTTAGGGGCTCATGGGGAAGTACTATCCTGAGTTTGAAGTCATTCGGACACACCAATGTGGAGAAATGCAACACTTCCTGTTTTGAGCGAAATCTGCAGGAAGTTGTAATTTAATAACTTGAGTATTATTTGGAATATCAAAATTATTTTAATAAGTTTTTGTCAGGAGGGTCCACAGATGCTGTGTGCAAAGTTTGGTGCAAATTGGTGAAATTGCCTGGGAGGAGTTCGAAAAAGTAGGTTTGAGACATTTTGCGAGCTAGCGAAAAAAAACGTTAGGCGGATATGGGCGTGGCCTATACCCAGAGATTCAGGAGGATTCACTGAACGCGTGGATATAAGGTTTTTGAATGTGCGACAAAGTATGTGGGAGTTATTAGGCAAAACGCACTTTCCTTGATAATAGCGCCACCTAGTGGTGAAAATTCACAATGACAACAGATTATAAAATTTTTCGCGAGGCCTGATGTATTTACCAAATAAAATCGCGATTTCATCCATGTTCAGGCAGTGAAAAATGCGATCATTTGGGACAAAGGAAAATAATAATAATAATAATAATAATCATTACAATTACAATAGGGTCCTTGCAGGTTCCCTGCTCGGGCCCTAATTAAAACTGCGAGCAGTGATGTACGGGCCCTCGCAGTCCACGCGTGTCGGGGCATGCTGCCGTCGGGGCTTGTTCATGCAACAACTTCCGTTGAGTAATGAAAAGTGAAGGCAGTCAAGGGAAAAACGGTTTTGTCTTGATAACAGCGCCACCTAGTGGTAATTTTTGGTGTGTGAGTTACAGGGGTCAGTGTGTACCACCCCAATGAATTTCATATCCATAAGTATTATGGTGTGGGCACAGTGCCAAATACAAAATGAAACTGCCGCCAGAGCGCCACCTAGTGTCGGAGCGGTAAGACCTTCGTCAGCCATCCTCAGGAGGGCATTTGCAATAAGTGTACCAAGTTTCATGTCAATCAGACAAACGGATGTGGAGATATAAATTACTTCAATTTAAAGAGCGCCACCTAGTGGTCATTGGGCAAAACTTTGCACAGAGCCTAGGGGGCGCATAGGGAAGTAGGATCCTGAGTTTGAAGTCATTCGGACATACCAATGTGGAGATATGCAAAACTTCCTGTTTTGAGCGAAATCTGCAGGAATTTGTAATTTAATAACTTGAGTATTTTTTGGTATATCAAAATTCTTTTAATAACTTTTTGTCAGGAGGGTCCACAGATGCTGTGTGCAAAGTTTTGTGCAAATTGGTGAAATTCCCTGGGAGGAGTTCGAAAAAGTAGGTTTGCGACATTTTGCGAGCTAGCGAAAAAAAACGGTAGGCGGATATGGGCGTGGCCTATACACAGAGATTCAGGAGGATTCACTGAACGCGTGGATATAAGGTTTTTGAATGTGCGACAAAGTATGTGGGAGTTATTAGGCAAAACGCACTTTCCTTGATAATAGCGCCACCTAGTGGCGAAAATTCACAATGACAACAGATTATAAAATTTTTCGCCAGGTCTGATCTATATTCCAAGTTTGGCGAGTTTTGGGGTATGTTCAGGCAGTGAAAAATGCGATCATTTTGGCAGAAGAAAAATAACAAAAAATAATTAAAGCTGCAAGCAGCGATGAACGGGCCCTCGCAGTCCACGCGCGTCGGAGCATGCTGATGTTGCGGCGTGCTGCTGTCGCTACATGCTGCTGTCGGGGCATGCTGCTGTCGCGGCTTGTTCATGCAACAACTTCCGCTGAGGAATGAAAAGTGAAGGCAGGCAAGCTGTTCTTTCGTCATTTAGCAATAAAAGCGCCCCCTATTGGGCGATTTGCACCAAATTTTTCACAAACCGTCATCGGGCCATGGAACACAATAAAAAAAACTTTAGTGTTAATGGGAGTGTATTTCATCAAGATATGGAAGACTGTCGGTTTGACCACAATGTGCAGGAAATTGTTGTTGCATATTTTGGCCGTTGTTTGGACTATCACTATTATTTTAATAACTTTTTGTCAGGAGGGTCCACAGATGCTGTGTGCAAAGTTTGGTGCAAATCGGAGAAATTGGGTGGGAGGAGTTGAAAAAAGTAGGTTTGAGACATTCCGGAATTTGCAAATGGAATTCTGTCGCGAAAGTGGGGTTGGCCTACATCACAAAATTCAGATGAATGCAGGGAACACGTAGACATAAGGTTTAACAATGTGCACCATGCTATGTGGGAGTTATTAGCCAAAAACGGTTTTGTGTTGAAAATAGCGCCACCTGCCGGTCATTTTTGGTGTGTGAGTTACAGGCACCAGTCTATACCACCCCTATGAATTTCATATCCATAAGTATTATGGTGTGGGCACAGTGCCAAAAAAAAAATGAAACTGCCACCAGAGCGCCACCTAGTGTCGGATCGGTATGACCTTCGTCAGATATCCTCAGGAGGGCATTGGCAATGAGCGTAGCAAGTTTCATGTTAATCCGACAAACGGATGTGGAGATATAAATTACTTCAATTTAAAGAGCGCCACCTAGTGGTCATGAGACAAAATTTAGTACAGAGCCGTAGGGGCTCATGGGGAAGTAGTATCTTGAGTTTCATGTCCTTCGGAAAAACCAATGTGGAGATATGCAACACTTCCTGTTTGGAGCGAAATCTGCAGGAAGTTGTAATTTAATAACTTGAGTATTCTTTGGAATATCAAAATTCTTTTAATAACTTTTTGTCAGAAGGGTCCACAGATGCTGTGTGCAAAGTTTGGTGCAAATTGGTGAAATTGCCTGGGAGGAGTTCGAAAAAGTAGGTTTGCGACATTTTGCGAGCTAGCGAAAAAAAACGGTAGGCGGATATGGGCGTGGCCTATATCAGGAGATTCAGCACAATTCACTGAAGGCGTGGATATAAGGATTTTGAATGTGCGACAAAGTATGTGGGAGTTATTAGCCAAAACGCACTTTCCTTGATAATAGCGCCACCTAGTGGTGAAATTTCACAACAACAATAGATTATAAAATTTTTCGCCAGGTCTGATCTATATTCCAAGTTTGGTGAGTTT
The DNA here is from genome assembly GCF_965226575.1 of Pagrus pagrus. Taxonomy (NCBI): domain Eukaryota; kingdom Metazoa; phylum Chordata; class Actinopteri; order Spariformes; family Sparidae; genus Pagrus; species Pagrus pagrus. Next base: position 35,602,271 of record NC_140188.1, read on the forward strand.
TGGGGTATGTTCAGGCAGTGAAAAATGCGATCATTTTGGCCTAAAAATAATAAAAAAAAAAATAATAATAATCACTACAAAAACAATAGGGTCCTTGCAGGTTCCCTGCTCGGGCCCTAATTAAAACTGCGAGCAGTGATGTACGGGCCCTCGCAGTCCACGCGTGTCGGGGCATGCTGCCGTCAGGGCTTGTTCATGCAACAACTTCCGTTGAGTAATGAAAAGTGAAGGCAGTCAAGGGAAAAACGGTTTTGTCTTGATAACAGCGCCACCTAGTGGCAATTTTTGGTGTGTGAGTTACAGGGGCCAGTGTGTACCACCCCAATGAATTTCATATCCATAAGTATTATGGTGTGGGCACAGTGCCAAAAACAAAATGAAACTGCCGCCAGAGCGCCACCTAGTGTCGGAGCGGTAAGACCTTCGTCAGCCATCCTCAGGAGGGCATTTGCAATAAGTGTACCAAGTTTCATGTCAATCAGACAAACGGATGTGGAGATATAAATTACTTCAATTTAAAGAGCGCCACCTAGTGGTGGTCGGCCAAAATTTTGCACAGAGCCTTAGGGGCTCATGGGGAAGTATTATCCTGAGTTTCATGTCATTCAGACACACCAATGTGGAGATATGCAACACTTCCTGTTTTGACCGAAATCTGCAGGAAATTGTTATTTAATAACTTGAGTATTCTTTGGAATATCAAAATTCTTTTAATAACTTTTTGTCAGGACGGTCCACAGATGCTGTGTGCAAAGTTTCGTGCAAATCGGTCGAACTGCCTGGGAGGAGTTCGAAAAAGTAGGTTTGCGACATTTTGCGAGCTAGCGAAAAAAAACGGTAGGCGGATATGGGCGTGGCCTATACCCAGAGATTCAGGAGGATTCACTGAACGCGTGGATATAAGGATTTAGAATGTGCGACAAAGTATGTGGGAGTTATTAGGCAAAACGCACTTTCCTTGATAACAGCGCCACCTAATGGTGAAAAATCACAACGACGACAGATTATAAAATTTTTCGCCAGGTGTGACGTATATTCCAAGTTTGGCGAGTTTTGGGGTATGTTCAGGCAGTGAAAAATGCGATCATTTTGGCAGAAGAAAAAATAAAATAAAAATAACAATAATAATCATTACAATTACAATAGGGTCCTTGCAGGTTCCCTGCTCGGGCCCTAATAATAATCATTACAATTACAATAGGGTCCTCGCAGGTTCCCTGCTCGGGCCCTAATAATAATTAAAACTGCGAGCAGTGATGTACGGGCCCTCGCAGTCCACGCGTGTCGGGGCATGCTGCCGTCGGGGCTTGTTCATGCAACAACTTCCGTTGAGTAATGAAAAGTGAAGGCAGTCAAGGGAAAAACGGTTTTGTCTTGATAACAGCGCCACCTAGTGGTAATTTTTGGTGTGTGAGGTACAGGGGCCAGTGTGTACCACCCCAATGAATTTCATATCCATAAGTATTGTGGTGTGGGCACAGTGCCAAAAACAAAATGAATCTGCCGCCAGAGCGCCACCTAGTGTCGGAGCGGTAAGACCTTGGTCAGCCATCCTCAGGAGGGCATTTGCAATAAGTGTACCAAGTTTCATGTCAATCAGACAAACGGATGTGGAGATATAAATTACTTCAATTTAAAGAGCGCCACCTAGTGGTGGTCGTCCAAAATTTGGCACAGAGCCTTAGGGGCTCATGGGGAAGTATTATCCTGAGTTTCATGTCATTCGGACACACCAATGTGGAGATATGCAACACTTCCTGTTTTGAGCGAAATCTGCAGGAAATTGTTATTTAATAACTTGAGTATTCTTTGGAATATCAAAATTCTTTTAATAACTTTTTGTCAGGAGGGTCCACAGATGCTGTGTGCAAAGTTTCGTGCAAATCGGTCGAACTGCCTGGGAGGAGTTCGAAAAAGTAGGTTTGCGACATTTTGCTAGCTAGCGAAAAAAAACGGTAGGCGGATATGGGCGTGGCCTATACCCAGAGATTCAGGAGGATTCACTGAACGTGTGAATATAAGGTTTTTGAATGTGCGACAAAGTATGTGGGAGTTATAAGGCGAAACGCACTTTCCTTGATAATAGCGCCACCTAGTGGTGAAAATTCACAACGACAACAGATTATAAAAATTTTCGCCAGGTGTGACGTATATTCCAAGTTTGGTGAGTTTTGGGGTATGTTCAGGCAGTGAAAAATGCGATCATTTTGGCCTAAAAATAATAAAAAAAAAAATAATAATAATCACTACAAAAACAATAGGGTCCTTGCAGGTTCCCTGCTCGGGCCCTAATTAAAACTGCGAGCAGTGATGTACGGGCCCTCGCAGTCCACGTACGTTGGGCTGTGGCGCCGTCGGAGGCCTGTGCGCCCAGTTGTGTGCTTGCCCGTTGCCTGTGGAAATGTCCTACCTAAATGGGATTCGTGTCACACAAAACACAACAGTGACATCTTCAGTGACTTGCTGTGTCCAGAGGGTGGCGCTATAGATATGACACAGTATTGATGTAGAGACGTGTTCAGGGCGAGCCCCTCTACATGTGTGAGCAATTTGATGCCGATGTGAAATTGTATGTTGAAGTTATGAGGATTCCTGCTTGATGGCAAAAGATTGAATTTGAAGGAAAATGGCGGACTTCCTGTTGGACTGAGGGTATGTGTCCAAGAGGGTTTTTTGTGCGTCTGGTGATGATAAATAAGCCTACCGAATTTGGTTCATGTACGTGCATGTAGGAGGCAGGGCTTCAATTTTGAAATATTCCAGGGGGCGCTATGGAGCCATTTAGCGCCACCTGCTCGTCATTTTTGGTGTGAGAGTTACAGGGGCCAGTCTCTAACACCCCTATGAGTTTCATATCCATAAGTGTTATGGTGTGGGCACAGTGGCAAATAAAAAATGAAACTGCCACCAGGGCGCCACCTAGTGTCGGATCAGTATGACCTTCGTCAGCTATCCTCAGGAGGGCATTGGCAATGAGTGTAGCAAGTTTCATGTTAATCCGACAAACGGATGTGGAGATCTAAATTACTTCAATTTAAAGAGCGCCACCTAGTGGTCATTGGCCAAAACTTTGCACAGACCCTGAGGGGCTCATGGGGAAGTACTATCCTGAGTTTGAAGTCATTCGGACACACCACTGTGGAGAAATGCAACACTTCCTGTTTGGAGCGAATACTGCAGGAAGTTGTTTTTTAATAACTTGAGCATTCTTTGGAATATTAAAATTCTTTTAATAACTTTTTGTCAGGAGGGTCCACAGATGCTGTGTGCAAAGTTTCGTGCGAATCGGTGAAATTCCCTGGGAGGAGTTCGAAAAAGTAGGTTTGCGACATTTCGCGAGCTAGCGAAAAAAAACGGTAGGCGGATATGGGCGTGGCCTATACCCAGAGATTCAGGAGGATTCACTGAACGCGTGGATATAAGGTTTTTGAATGTGCGACAAAGTATGTGGGAGTTATTAGGGAAAACGTAATTTTCTTATAATAGCGCCACCTAGTGGTGAAAATTGACAATGACAACAGATTATAAAATTTTTCGCCAGGTGTGACATATATTCCAAGTTTGGTGAGTTTTGGGGTATGTTCAGGCAGTGAAAAATGCGATCATTTGGGAAGAAAAACTAAAATAATAATAATAATCATTACAATTACAATAGGGTCCTTGCAGGTTCCCTGCTCGGGCCCTAATAATAATCATTACAATTACAATAGGGTCCTTGCAGGTTCCCTGCTCGGGCCCTAATAATCATTACAATTACAATAGGGTCCTTGCAGGTTCCCTGCTCGGGCCCTAATTAAAACTGCAAGCAGTGATGAACGGGCCCTCGCAGGGTATGCTCCCGTCGGGGCATGCTGCTGTCGAGGCATGCTGCTGTTGGGGCATGTTGCTGTCGGTGCATGCTGCTGTTCAGGCTTGTTCATGCAACAACTTCCATTGAGTAATCAAAAGTGAAGGCAGTCAAGCAGTTCTTTCATCATTTAGCAATAAAAGCGCCATCTATTAGCCGATTTTCACCAAATTTTGCAAAAACCGTCAGTGGGCCATGGAACACAATAAGTTAAAGTCTTGTGTTAATCGGACTGTATTTCGTCAAGATACGCAAGATTGTCTGTTTGACCACAATGTGCAGGAAATAGTAATTCTATATTTTGGGTGTTTATTGGACTATCAAAATTCTTTTAATAAGTTTTTGTCGTGAGCATCCACAGATGCTGTGTGCAAAGTTTGCTGCAAATTGGTGAAATTGCCTGGGAGGAGTTCGAAAAAGTACGTTTATCAGTTTTCGTGATTTTGCGAATGGAAATTTGGGGCAAAAGTGGGCGTGGCCTACATCAATCAATTCATCTGGATTCAGGTAACACGTAGATATAAGGTTTTAAACTGTGCGACATATAATGTGGGAGTTTTTAACCAAAAACGTCTTTGGCTTGATAACAGCGCCACCTGCTGGTCATTTTTGGTGTGTGAGTTACAGGGGCCAGTCTATAGCACCCCAATGAATTTCATATCCATAAGTGTTATGGTGTGGGCACAGTGCCAAATATAAAATGAGACGGCCACCAGAACGCCACCTAGTGTCGGATCTGGAACACATTTGTCAGCTATCCTCAGGAGGGCATTGGGAATGAGTGTACCAAGTTTTGTGTTAATCCGACAAACTGATGTTGAGATATAAAATAGTTGAAATTAAACAGCGCCACCTGGTGGTCATCATCCCAAATTTTGCACAGAGCCTTAGAGGCTCATGGGGAAGTAGTATCCTGAGTTTGATGTCATTCGGACACACCAATGTGGAGATATGCAAAACTTCCTGTTTTGAGCGAAATCTGCAGGAATTTGTAATTTAATAACTTGAGAATTTTTTGGTGTATCAAAATTCTTGTAATAACTTTTTGTCAGGAGGGTCCATAGATGCTGTGTGCAAAGTTTTGTGCAAATTGGTGAAATTGCCTGGGAGGAGTTCGAAAAAGTAGGTTTGCGACATTTTGCGAGCTAGCGGAAAAAAACGGTAGGCGGATATGGGCGTGGCCTATACCGAGAGATTCAGGAGGATTCACTGAACGCGTGGATATAAGGATTTAGAATGTGCGACAAAGTATGTGGGAGTTTTTAGGCAAAACGCACTTTCCTTGATAACAGCGCCACCTAGTGGTGAAAATTCACAACTACGACAGATTATAAAATTTTTCGCCAGGTGTGACGTATATTCCAAGTTTGGTGAGTTTTGGGGTATGTTCAGGCAGTGAAAAATGCGATCATTTGGGATAAATAAAAATAATAATAATAAGAAACATTACAATTACAATAGGGACCTCGCAGGTTTCCTGCTCGGGCCCTAATTAAAACTGCAAGCAGTGATGAACGGGCCCTCGCAGTCCACGCGTGTCGGGGTGTGCTGCGGTCGGGGCCTGCCAGTTACCCGGCCGCATTGCCCGATTATTGTGTATGTATGTCTTAACTGTCCGTGTGTTAATGGGACTGCATTTGGTGAAGATATGGAAGACTGTCTGTTTGAACAGAATTTGCAGGAAATTGTTGTTTCATATTATGGCCGTTGTTTGGACTATCACAATTCTTTTAATAACTTTTTGTCAGGAGGGTCCACAGATGATGTGTGCAAAGTTTGGTGGAAATGGGATTAATTGCATAGGTGGAGTTCGGAGAAGAAGGTTTGTGACATTCCGGAATTTTCAAATGGAAGTGTGACGCGAAAGTGGGCGTGGCCTACATCACACAATTCAGCTGAATGCAGGGAACACATAGATATAAGGTTTAAGAATTCACACCATGTTATGTGGGAGTTATTAGGCAAAAACGGTTTTGTGTTGATAATAGCGCCACCTGCTGGTCATTTTTGGTGTGTGAGTTACAGGGGCCAGTTTATAGCACCCCTATGAGTTTCATATCCATAAGTGTTATGGTGTGGGCACAGTGGCAAATAAAAAATGAAACTGCCACCAGAGCGCCACCTAGTGTTGGATCGGTAAGACCTTCGTCAGCTATCCTCAGGAGGGCATTGGCAATGAGTGTACCAAGTTTCATGTTAATCCGACAAACCAATGTGGAGATATAAATTACTCCAATTTAAAGAGCGCCACCTAGTGGTCATCGGGCAAAATTTTGAACAGAGCCTTAGGGCCTCATAGGGAAGTAGGATCCTGAGTTTGAAGTCATTCGGACACACCAATGTGGAGATATGCAAAACTTCCTGTTATGAGCGAAATCTGCAGGAATTTGTAATTTAATAAGTTGAGTATTTTTTGGTATATCAAAATTCTTTTAATAACTTTTTGTCAGGAGGGTCCACAGATGCTGTGTGCAAAGTTTCGTGCAAATCGGTGAAATTGCCTGGGAGGAGTTCGAAAAAGTAGGTTTGCGACATTTTGCGAGCTAGCGAAAAAAAACGGTAGGCGGATATGGGCGTGGCCTATACCCAGAGATTCAGGAGGATTCACTGAACGCGTGGATATAAGGATTTAGAATGTGCGACAAAGTATGTGGGAGTTATTAGGCAAAACGCACTTTCCTTGATAACAGCGCCACCTAGTGGTGAAAATTCACAACGACGACAGATTATAAAATTTTTCGCCAGGTGTGACGTATATTCCAAGTTTGGCGAGTTTTGGGGTATGTTAAGGCAGTGAAAAATGCGATCATTTGGGATAAATAAAAATAATAATAATAAACATTACAATTACAATAGGGACCTCGCAGGTTTCCTGCTCGGGCCCTAATTAAAACTGCGAGCAGTGATGTACGGGCCCTCGCAGTCCACGCGTGTCGGGGCATGCTGCCGTCGGGGCTTGTTCATGCAACAACTTCCGTTGAGTAAAGAAAAGTGAAGGCAGTCAAGGGAAAAACGGTTTTGTCTTGATAACAGCGGCACCTAGTGGTAATTTTTGGTGTGTGAGTTACAGGGGCCAGTGTGTACCACCCCAATGAATTTCATATCCATAAGTATTATGGTTTGGGCACAGTGCCAAAAACAAAATGAAACTGCCGCCAGAGCGCCACCTAGTGTCGGAGCGGTAAGACCTTCGTCAGCCATCCTCAGGAGGGCATTTGCAATAAGTGTACCAAGTTTCATGTCAATCAGACAAACGGATGTGGAGATATAAATTACTTCAATTTAAAGAGCGCCACCTAGTGGTGGTCAGCCAAAATTTGGCACAGAGCCTTAGGGGCTCATGGCGAAGTATTATCCTGAGTTTCATGTCATTCGGACACACCAATGTGGAGATATGCAACACTTCCTGTTTTGACCGAAATCTGCAGGAAATTGTTATTTAATAACTTGAGTATTCTTTGGAATATCAAAATTGTTTTAATAACTTTTTGTCAGGAGGGTCCACAGATGCTGTGTGCAAAGTTTGGTGCAAATCGGTCGAACTGCCTGGGAGGAGTTCGAAAAAGTAGGTTTGCGACATTTTGCGAGCTAGCGAAAAAAAACGGTAGGCGGATATGGGCGTGGCCTATACCCAGAGATTCAGGAGGATTCACTGAACGCGTGGATATAAGGATTTAGAATGTGCGACAAAGTATGTGGGAGTTATTAGGCAAAACGCACTTTCCTTGATAACAGCGCCACCTAGTGGTGAAAATTCACAACGACGACAGATTATAAAATTTTTCGGCAGGTGTGACGTATATTCCAAGTTTGGCGAGTTTTGGGGTATGTTCAGGCAGTGAAAAATGCGATCATTTGGGATAAATAAAAATAATAATAATAATAATAATAATTAAAACTGCGAGCAGTGATGTACGGGCCCTCGCAGTCCACGCGTGTCGGGGCATGCTGCCGTCGGGGCTTGTTCATGCAACAACTTCCGTTGAGTAATGAAAAGTGAAGGCAGTCAAGGGAAAAACGGTTTTGTCTTGATAACAGCGCCACCTAGTGGTAATTTTTGGTGTGTGAGTTACAGGGGCCAGTGTGTACCACCCCAATGAATTTCATATCCATAAGTATTATGGTGTGGGCACAGTGCCAAAAACAAAATGAAACTGCCGCCAGAGCGCCACCTAGTGTCGGAGCGGTAAGACCTTCGTCAGCCATCCTCAGGAGGGCATTTGCAATAAGTGTACCAAGTTTCATGTCAATCAGACAAACGGATGTGGAGATATAAATTACTTCAATTTAAAGAGCGCCACCTAGTGGTGGTCGTCCAAAATTTGGCACAGAGCCTTAGGGGCTCATGGGGAAGTATTATCCTGAGTTTCATGTCATTCGGACACACCAATGTGGAGATATGCAACACTTCCTGTTTTGACCGAAATCTGCAGGAAATTGTTATTTAATAACTTGAGTATTCTTTGGAATATCAAAATTCTTTTAATAACTTTTTGTCAGGAGGGTCCACAGATGCTGTGTGCAAAGTTTCGTGCAAATCGGTCGAACTGCCTGGGAGGAGTTCGAAAAAGTAGGTTTGCGACATTTTGCGAGGTTGCGAAAAAAAACGGTAGGCGGATATGGGCGTGGCCTATACCCAGAGATTCAGGAGGATTCACTGAACGTGTGGATATAAGGTTTTTGAATGTGCGACAAAGTATGTGGGAGTTATAAGGCGAAACGCACTTTCCTTGATAATAGCGCCACCTAGTGGTGAAAATTCACAACGACAACAGATTATAAAATTTTTCGCCAGGTGTGACGTATATTCCAAGTTTGGTGAGTTTTGGGGTATGTTCAGGCAGTGAAAAATGCGATCATTTTGGCCTAAAAATAATAAAAAAAAAAATAATAATAATCACTACAAAAACAATAGGGTCCTTGCAGGTTCCCTGCTCGGGCCCTAATAATTAAAACTGCGAGCAGTGATGTACGGGCCCTCGCAGTCCACGCGTGTCGGGGCATGCTGCCGTCGGGGCTTGTTCATGCAACAACTTCCGTTGAGTAATGAAAAGTGAAGGCAGTCAAGGGAAAAACGGTTTTGTCTTGATAACAGCGCCACCTAGTGGTAATTTTTGGTGTGTGAGTTACAGGGGTCAGTGTGTACCACCCCAATGAATTTCATATCCATAAGTATTATGGTGTGGGCACAGTGCCAAATACAAAATGAAACTGCCGCCAGAGCGCCACCTAGTGTCGGAGCGGTAAGACCTTCGTCAGCCATCCTCAGGAGGGCATTTGCAATAAGTGTACCAAGTTTCATGTCAATCAGACAAACGGATGTGGAGATATAAATTAGTTCAATTTAAAGAGCGCCACCTAGTGGTCATTGGGCAAAACTTTGCACAGAGCCTAGGGGGCGCATAGGGAAGTAGGATCCTGAGTTTGAAGTCATTCGGACATACCAATGTGGAGATATGCAAAACTTCCTGTTTTGAGCGAAATCTGCAGGAATTTGTAATTTAATAACTTGAGTATTTTTTGGTATATCAAAATTCTTTTAATAACTTTTTGTCAGGAGGGTCCACAGATGCTGTGTGCAAAGTTTTGTGCAAATTGGTGAAATTCCCTGGGAGGAGTTCGAAAAAGTAGGTTTGCGACATTTTGCGAGCTAGCGAAAAAAAACGGTAGGCGGATATGGGCGTGGCCTATACACAGAGATTCAGGAGGATTCACTGAACGCGTGGATATAAGGTTTTTGAATGTGCGACAAAGTATGTGGGAGTTATTAGGCAAAACGCACTTTCCTTGATAATAGCGCCACCTAGTGGCGAAAATTCACAATGACAAGAGATTATAAAATTTTTCGCCAGGTCTGATCTATATTCCAAGTTTGGCGAGTTTTGGGGTATGTTCAGGCAGTGAAAAATGCGATCATTTTGGCAGAAGAAAAATAACAAAAAATAATTAAAACTGCGAGCAGTGATGTACGGGCCCTCGCAGTCCACGTACGTTGGGCTGTGGCGCCGTCGGAGGCCTGTGCGCCCAGTTGTGTGCTTGCCCGTTGCCTGTGGAAATGTCCTACCTAAATGGGATTCGTGTCACACAAAACACAACAGTGACATCTTCAGTGACTTGCTGTGTCCAGAGGGTGGCGCTATAGATATGACACAGTATTGATGTAGAGACGTGTTCAGGGCGAGCCCCTCTACATGTGTGAGCAATTTGATGCCGATGTGAAATTGTATGTTGAAGTTATGAGGATTCCTGCTTGATGGCAAAAGATTGAATTTGAAGGAAAATGGCGGACTTCCTGTTGGACTGAGGGTATGTGTCCAAGAGGGTTTTTTGTGCGTCTGGTGATGATAAATAAGCCTACCGAATTTGGTTCATGTACGTGCATGTAGGAGGCAGGGCTTCAATTTTGAAATATTCCAGGGGGCGCTATGGAGCCATTTAGCGCCACCTGCTCGTCATTTTTGGTGTGAGAGTTACAGGGGCCAGTCTCTAACACCCCTATGAGTTTCATATCCATAAGTGTTATGGTGTGGGCACAGTGGCAAATAAAAAATGAAACTGCCACCAGGGCGCCACCTAGTGTCGGATCAGTATGACCTTCGTCAGCTATCCTCAGGAGGGCATTGGCAATGAGTGTAGCAAGTTTCATGTTAATCCGACAAACGGATGTGGAGATCTAAATTACTTCAATTTAAAGAGCGCCACCTAGTGGTCATTGGCCAAAACTTTGCACAGACCCTTAGGGGCTCATGGGGAAGTACTATCCTGAGTTTGAAGTCATTCGGACACACCACTGTGGAGAAATGCAACACTTCCTGTTTGGAGCGAATACTGCAGGAAGTTGTTTTTTAATAACTTGAGCATTCTTTGGAATATTAAAATTCTTTTAATAACTTTTTGTCAGGAGGGTCCACAGATGCTGTGTGCAAAGTTTCGTGCGAATCGGTGAAATTCCCTGGGAGGAGTTCGAAAAAGTAGGTTTGCGACATTTCGCGAGCTAGCGAAAAAAAACGGTAGGCGGATATGGGCGTGGCCTATACCCAGAGATTCAGGAGGATTCACTGAACGCGTGGATATAAGGTTTTTGAATGTGCGACAAAGTATGTGGGAGTTATTAGGGAAAACGTAATTTTCTTATAATAGCGCCACCTAGTGGTGAAAATTGACAATGACAACAGATTATAAAATTTTTCGCCAGGTGTGACATATATTCCAAGTTTGGTGAGTTTTGGGGTATGTTCAGGCAGTGAAAAATGCGATCATTTGGGAAGAAAAACTAAAATAATAATAATAATCATTACAATTACAATAGGGTCCTTGCAGGTTCCCTGCTCGGGCCCTAATTAAAACTGCGAGCAGTGATGTACGGGCCCTCGCAGTCCACGCGTGTCGGGGCATGCTGCCGTCGGGGCTTGTTCATGCAACAACTTCCGTTGAGTAATGAAAAGTGAAGGCAGTCAAGGGAAAAACGGTTTTGTCTTGATAACAGCGCCACCTAGTGGTAATTTTTGGTGTGTGAGTTACAGGGGCCAGTGTGTACCACCCCAATGAATTTCATATCCATAAGTGTTATGGTGTGGGCACAGTGCCAAAAACAAAATGAAACTGCCGCCAGAGCGCCACCTAGTGTCGGAGCGGTAAGACCTTCGTCAGCCATCCTCAGGAGGGCATTTGCAATAAGTTTACCAAGTTTCATGTCAATCAGACAAACGGATGTGGAGATATAAATTACTTCAATTTAAAGAGCGCCACCTAGTGGTGGTCGTCCAAAATTTGGCACAGAGCCTTAGGGGCTCATGGGGAAGTATTATCCTGAGTTTCATGTCATTCGGACACACCAATGTGGAGATATGCAACACTTCCTGTTTTGACCGAAATCTGCAGGAAATTGTTATTTAATAACTTGAGTATTCTTTGGAATATCAAAATTCTTTTAATAAGTTTTTGTCAGGAGGGTCCACAGATGCTGTGTGCAAAGTTTCGTGCAAATCGGTCGAACTGCCTGGGAGGAGTTCGAAAAAGTAGGTTTGCGACATTTTGCGAGCTAGCGAAAAAAAACGGTAGGCGGATATGGGCGTGGCCTATACCCAGAGATTCAGGAGGATTCACTGAACGCGTGGATATAAGGATTTAGAATGTGCGACAAAGTATGTGGGAGTTATTAGCCAAAACGCACTTTCCTTGATAACAGCGCCACCTAGTGGTGAAAATTCACAACGACGACAGATTATAAAATTTTTCGCCAGGTGTGACGTATATTCCAAGTTTGGCGAGTTTTGGGGTATGTTCAGGCAGTGAAAAATGCGATCATTTCGGAAGAAAAAAAACTAAAATAAGAATAATAATAATAATCATTACAATTACAATAGGGTCCTTGCAGGTTCCCTGCTCGGGCCCTAATTAAAACTGCGAGCAGTGATGTACGGGCCCTCGCAGTCCACGTACGTTGGGCTGTGGCGCCGTCGGAGGCCTGTGCGCCCAGTTGTGTGCTTGCCCGTTGCCTGTGGAAATGTCCTACCTAAATGGGATTCGTGTCACACAAAACACAACAGTGACATCTTCAGTGACTTGCTGTGTCCAGAGGGTGGCGCTATAGATATGACACAGTATTGATGTAGAGACGTGTTCAGGGCGAGCCCCTCTACATGTGTGAGCAATTTGATGCCGATGTGAAATTGTATGTTGAAGTTATGAGGATTCCTGCTTGATGGCAAAAGATTGAATTTGAAGGAAAATGGCGGACTTCCTGTTGGACTGAGGGTATGTGTCCAAGAGGGTTTTTTGTGCGTCTGGTGATGATAAATAAGCCTACCGAATTTGGTTCATGTACGTGCATGTAGGAGGCAGGGCTTCAATTTTGAAATATTCCAGGGGGCGCTATGGAGCCATTTAGCGCCACCTGCTCGTCATTTTTGGTGTGAGAGTTACAGGGGCCAGTCTCTAACACCCCTATGAGTTTCATATCCATAAGTGTTATGGTGTGGGCACAGTGGCAAATAAAAAATGAAACTGCCACCAGGGCGCCACCTAGTGTCGGATCAGTATGACCTTCGTCAGCTATCCTCAGGAGGGCATTGGCAATGAGTGTAGCAAGTTTCATGTTAATCCGACAAACGGATGTGGAGATCTAAATTACTTCAATTTAAAGAGCGCCACCTAGTGGTCATTGGCCAAAACTTTGCACAGACCCTTAGGGGCTCATGGGGAAGTACTATCCTGAGTTTGAAGTCATTCGGACACACCACTGTGGAGAAATGCAACACTTCCTGTTTGGAGCGAATACTGCAGGAAGTTGTTTTTTAATAACTTGAGCATTCTTTGGAATATTAAAATTCTTTTAATAACTTTTTGTCAGGAGGGTCCACAGATGCTGTGTGCAAAGTTTCGTGCGAATCGGTGAAATTCCCTGGGAGGAGTTCGAAAAAGTAGGTTTGCGACATTTCGCGAGCTAGCGAAAAAAAACGGTAGGCGGATATGGGCGTGGCCTATACCCAGAGATTCAGGAGGATTCACTGAACGCGTGGATATAAGGTTTTTGAATGTGCGACAAAGTATGTGGGAGTTATTAGGGAAAACGTAATTTTCTTATAATAGCGCCACCTAGTGGTGAAAATTGACAATGACAACAGATTATAAAATTTTTCGCCAGGTGTGACATATATTCCAAGTTTGGTGAGTTTTGGGGTATGTTCAGGCAGTGAAAAATGCGATCATTTGGGAAGAAAAACTAAAATAATAATAATAATAATTAAAACTGCGAGCAGTGATGTACGGGCCCTCGCAGTCCACGCGTGTCGGGGCGTGCTGCTGTCGGGGCATGCTGCCGTTGTGGCTTGTTCACGCACCAACTTCCGTTGAGGAATCAAAAGTGAAGGCAGTCAAGGCAAAAACGCCTTTGTCTTCATAACAGCGCCACCTGCTGGTCATTTTTGGTGTGTGAGTTACAGGGGCCAGTCTATACCACCCCAATGAGTTTCATATCCATAAGTGTTATGGTTTTGGCACAGTGCCAAATCTAAGATGTAACTGCCACCAGAGCGCCACCTAGTGTCGGATCGGTAACACATTCGTGAGGTATCCTCAGGAGGGCATTGGCAATGAGTCTACCAAGTTTTGTGTTAATCCGAATAACAGATGTTGAGATATAAAATAGTTGAATTTAAACAGCGCCACCTGGTGGTCATCATCCCAAATTTTGAACAGAGCCTTAGGGCCTCACGTGGAAGTAGGATCCTGAGTTTGAAGTCATTCGGACACACCGACGTGGAGATATGCAACACTTCCTGTCTGGAGCGAAATCTGCAGGAAGTTATAATTTAATAACTTGAGTATTTTTTGGCATATCAAAATTCTTTTAATAACTTTCTGTCAGGAGGGTCCACAGATGCTGTGTGCAAAGTTTGGTGCAAATTGGTGAAATTGCCTGGGAGGAGTTCGAAAAAGTAGGTTTGCGACATTTTGCGAGCTAGCGAAAAAAAACGGTAGGCGGATATGGGCGTGGCCTATACCCAGAGATTCAGGAGGATTCACTGAACGCGTGGATATAAGGATTTAGAATGTGCGACAAAGTATGTGTGAGTTATTAGCCAAAACGCACTGTCCTTCATAATAGCGCCACCTAGTGGCGAAATTTGACAATGACAACAGATTATAAAATTTTTCGCCAGGTGTGATCTATATTCCAAGTTTGGCGAGTTTTGGGGTATGTTCAGGCAGTGAAAAATGCGATCATTTTGGAAGAAGGAATAAAATAAGAATAATAATAATAATCATTACAATTACAATAGGGTCCTTGCAGGTTCCCTGCTCGGGCCCTAATAATCATTACAATTACAATAGGGTCCTTGCAGGTTCCCTGCTCGGGCCCTAATCATTACAATTACAATAGGGACCTTGCAGGTTTCCTGCTCGGGCCCTAATAATAAACATTACAATTACAATAGGGACCTCGCAGGTTTCCTGCTCGGGCCCTAATTAAAACTGCGAGCAGTGATGTACGGGCCCTCGCAGTCCACGCGTGTCGGGGTGGCTGCTGTCGGGGCATGCTGCCGTTGTGGCTTGTTCACGCAACAACTTCCGTTGAGGAATCAAAAGTGAAGGCAGTCAAGGCAAAAACGCTTTTGTCTTCATAACAGCGCCACCTGCTGGTCATTTTTGGTGTGTGAGTTACAGGGGCCAGTCTATACCACCCCAATGAGTTTCATATCCATAAGTGTTATGGTGTGGGCACAGTGCCAAATACAAAATGAGACGGCCACCAGAGCGCCACCTAGTGTCGGATCTGGAACACATTTGTCAGCTATCCTCAGGAGGGCAGTGGCAATGAGTGTACCAGATTTTGTGTTAATCCGACAAACTGATGTTGAGATATAAATTACTTTAATTTAAAGAGCGCCACCTGGTGGTCATCATCCCAAATTTTGAACAGAGCCTTTGGGCCTCATAGGGAAGGAGGATCCTGAGTTTGAAGTCATTCGGACACACCAATGTGGAGATATGCAAAACTTCCTGTTTTGAGCGAAATCTGCAGGAATTAGTAATTTAATAACTTGAGTATTTTTTGGTATATCAAAATTCTTTTAATAACTTTTTGTCAGGAGGGTCCACAGATGCTGTGTGCAAAGTTTTGTGCAAATTGGTGAAATTCCCTGGGAGGAGTTCGAAAAAGTAGGTTTGCGACATTTTGCGAGCTAGCGAAAAAAAACGGTAGGCGGATATGGGCGTGGCCTATACCCAGAGATTCAGGAGGATTCACTGAACGCGTGGATATAAGGATTTAGAATGTGCGACAAAGTATGTGGGAGTTATTAGGCAAAACGCACTTTCCTTGATAACAGCGCCACCTAGTGGTGAAAATTCACAACGACGACAGATTATAAAATTTTTCGCCAGGTGTGACGTATATTCCAAGTTTGGCGAGTTTTGGGGTATGTTAAGGCAGTGAAAAATGCGATCATTTGGGATAAATAAAAATAATAATAATTAAAACTGCGAGCAGTGATGTACGGGCCCTCGCAGTCCATGCGTGTCGGGGCATGCTGCCGTCGGGGCTTGTTCATGCAACAACTTCCGTTGAGTAATGAAAAGTGAAGGCAGTCAAGGGAAAAACGGTTTTGTCTTGATAACAGCGCCACCTAGTGGTAATTTTTGGTGTGTGAGTTACAGGGGCCAGTGTGTACCACCCCAATGAATTTCATATCCATAAGTATTATGGTGTGGGCACAGTGCCAAAAACAAAATGAAACTGCCGCCAGAGCGCCACCTAGTGTCGGAGCGGTAAGACCTTCGTCAGCCATCCTCAGGAGGGCATTTGCAATAAGTGTACCAAGTTTCATGTCAATCAGACAAACGGATGTGGAGATATAAATTACTTCAATTTAAAGAGCGCCACCTAGTGGTGGTCGGCCAAAATTTGGCACAGAGCCTTAGGGGCTCATGGGGAAGTATTATCCTGAGTTTCATGTCATTCGGACACACCAATGTGGAGATATGCAAAACTTCCTGTGTTGAGCGAAATCTGCAGGAATTTGTAATTTAATAACTTGAGTATTTTTTGGTATATCAAAATTCTTTTAATAACTTTTTGTCAGGAGGGTCCACAGATGCTGTGTGCAAAGTTTGGTGCAAATCGGTGAAATTACCTGGGAGGAGTTCGAAAAAGTAGGTTAGCGACATTTTGCGAGCTAGCGAAAAAAAACGGTAGGCGGATATGGGCGTGGCCTATACCCAGAGATTCAGGAGGATTCACTGAACGCGTGGATATAAGGTTTTTGAATGTGCGACAAAGTATGTGGGAGTTATAAGGCAAAACGCACTTTCCTTGATAACAGCGCCACCTAGTGGCGAAAATTCACAACGACGACAGATTATAAAATTTTTCGCCAGGTGTGACGTATATTCCAAGTTTGGCGAGTTTTGGGGTATGTTCAGGCAGTGAAAAATGCGATCATTTGGGGATAAGAAAAATAATAATAATAATTAAAACTGCGAGCAGTGATGTACGGGCCCTCGCAGTCCACGCGTGTCGGGGCATGCTGCCGTCGGGGCTTGTTCATGCAACAACTTCCGTTGAGTAATGAAAAGTGAAGGCAGTCAAGGGAAAAACGGTTTTGTCTTGATAACAGCGCCACCTAGTGGTAATTTTTGGTGTGTGAGTTACAGGGGCCAGTGTGTACCACCCCAATGAATTTCATATCCATAAGTATTATGGTGTGGGCACAGTGCCAAAAACAAAATGAAACTGCCGCCAGAGCGCCACCTAGTGTCGGAGCGGTAAGACCTTCGTCAGCCATCCTCAGGAGGGCATTTGCAATAAGTGTACCAAGTTTCATGTCAATCAGACAAACGGATGTGGAGATATAAATTACTTCAATTTAAAGAGCGCCACCTAGTGGTGGTCGTCCAAAATTTGGCACAGAGCCTTAGGGGCTCATGGGGAAGTATTATCCTGAGTTTCATGTCATTCGGACACACCAATGTGGAGATATGCAACACTTCCTGTTTTGACCGAAATCTGCAGGAAATTGTTATTTAATAACTTGAGTATTCTTTGGAATATCAAAATTCTTTTAATAACTTTTTGTCAGGAGGGTCCACAGATGCTGTGTGCAAAGTTTCGTGCAAATCGGTCGAACTGCCTGGGAGGAGTTCGAAAAAGTAGGTTTGCGACATTTTGCGAGCTAGCGAAAAAAAACGGTAGGCGGATATGGGCGTGGCCTATACCCAGAGATTCAGGAGGATTCACTGAACGTGTGGATATAAGGTTTTTGAATGTGCGACAAAGTATGTGGGAGTTATAAGGCGAAACGCACTTTCCTTGATAATAGCGCCACCTAGTGGTGAAAATTCACAACGACAACAGATTATAAAATTTTTCGCCAGGTGTGACGTATATTCCAAGTTTGGTGAGTTTTGGGGTATGTTCAGGCAGTGAAAAATGCGATCATTTTGGCCTAAAAATAATAAAAAAAAAAATAATAATAATCACTACAAAAACAATAGGGTCCTTGCAGGTTCCCTGCTCGGGCCCTAATAATAATTAAAGCTGCAAGCAGCGATGAACGGGCCCTCGCAGTCCCACGTACGTTGGGCTGTGGCGCCGTCGGAGGCCTGTGCGCCCAGTTGTGTGCTTGCCTGTTGCCTGTGGAAATGTCCTACCTAATGTAAATGGGATCCGTGTCACACAAAACACAACAGTGACATCTTCAGTGACTTGCTGTGTCCAGAGGGTGGCGCTATAGATATGACACAGTAATGATGCAGAGACGTGTTCAGGGCGAGCCCGTCTACATGTGTGAGCAATTTGATGCCGATGGGAAATTGTATGTTGAAGTTATCAGGAGTTGTTGCTTGATGGCGAAGGATTGAATTAGAAGGAAAATGGCGGACTTCCTGTTGGACTGAGGGTATGAGTCCAAGAGGGTTTTTTGTGCGTCTGGTGATGATACATAATCCTACCGAATTTTGTTCATGTACGTGCATGTAGTAGGCAGGGCTTCAATTTTGAAATATTCCGGGGGGCGCTATGGAGCCATTTAGCGCCACCTGCTCGTCATTTTTGGTGTGTGAGTTACAGGGGCCAGTCTATACCACCCCAATGAGTTTCATATCCATAAGTGTTATGGTGTTGGCACAGTGCCAAATCTAAGATGAAACTGCCACCAGAGCGCCACCTAGTGTCGGATTGGTATGACCTTCGTCAGGTATCCTCAAGAGGGCATTGGCAATGAGTGTACCAAGTTTTGTGTTAATCCGACCAACTGATGTTGAGATATAAAATAGTTGAATTTAAACAGCGCCACCTGGTGGTCATCATCCCAAATTTTGAACAGAGCCTTAGGGCCTCATGTGGAAGTAGGATCCTGAGTTTGAAGTCATTCGGACACACTGATGTGGAGATATGCAACACTTCCTGTCTGGAGCGAAATCTGCAGGAAGTTATAATTTAATAACTTGAGTATTGTTTGGAATATCAAAATTATTTTAATAACTTTTTGTCAGAGGAGTCCACAGATGCTGTGTGCAAAGTTTGGTGCAAATCGGTGAAATTGCCTGGGAGGAGTTCGAAAAAGTAGGTTTGCGACATTTTGCGAGCTAGCGAAAAAAAACGGTAGGCGGATATGGGCGTGGCCTATACCCAGAGATTCAGGAGGATTCACTGAACGTGTGGATATAAGGTTTTTGAATGTGCGACAAAGTATGTGGGAGTTATTAGGCAAAACGCACTTTCCTTGATAATAGCGCCACCTAGTGGTGAAAATTCACAACGACAACAGATTATAAAATTTTTCGCCAGGTGTGACGTATATTCCAAGTTTGGTGAGTTTTGGGGTATGTTCAGGCAGTGAAAAATGCGATCATTTCGGAAGAAAAAAAACTAAAATAATAAAAATAATAATAAACATTACAATTACAATAGGGACCTCGCAGGTTTCCTGCTCGGGCCCTAAATAATCATTACAATTACAATAGGGACCTCGCAGGTTCCCTGCTCGGGCCCTAATAATAATTAAAACTGCAAGCAGTGATGAACGGGCCCTCGCAGCCCCACGTACGTCGGGCTGTGGCACCGTTGAAGGCCTGTGTGCCCAGATGTGTGCTTGCCTGTTGCCTGTGGAAATGTCCAACCTAAATGGGATTCATGTCACACAAAACACAACAGTGACATCTTCAGTGACTTCCTGTGTCCAGTGGGTGGCGCTATGGATATGACGCAGTATTGATGCAGAGACGTATTCAGGGTGAGCCCCTCTACATGTGTGATCAATTTGATGCCGATGGGAAATTGTATGTTGAAGTTATCAGGCCTTCCTGCTTGATGGCGAAGGATTGAATTTGAAGGAAAATGGCGGACTTCCTGTTGGACTGAGGGTATGTGTCCAAGAGGGTTTTTTGTGCGTCTGGTGATGATACATAAGCCTACTGAATTTTGTTCATGTACGTGCATGTAGGGGGCAGGGCTTCAATTTTGAAATATTCCAAGGGGGCGCTATGGAGCCATTTAGCGCCACCTGCTCGTCATTTTTGGTGTGTGAGTTACAGGGGCCAGTCTCTAACACCCCTATGAGTTTCATATCCATAAGTGTTATGGTGTGGGCACAGTGGCAAATAAAAAATGAAACTGCCACCAGAGCGCCACCTAGTGTCGGATCGGTATGACCTTCATCAGCTATCCTCAGGAGGGCATTGGCAATGAGTGTAGCAAGTTTCATGTTAATCCGACAAACGGATGTGGAGATATAAATTACTTCAATTTAAAGAGAGCCACCTAGTGGCCATTGGCCAAAACTTTGCACAGAGCCTTAGGGGCTCATGGGGAAGTAATATCCTGAGTTTGATGTCATTGGGACACACCAATGTGGAGATATGCAACACTTCCTGTTTGGAACGAAATCTGCAGGAAGTTGTAATTGAATAACTTGAGTATTCTTTGGAATATCAAAATTCTTTTAATAACTTTTTGTCAGAAGGGTCCACAGATGCTGTGTGCAAAGTTTGGTGCAAATCGGTCAAAGTGCCTGGGAGGAGTTCGAAAAAGTAGGTTTGCGACGTTTTGCGAGCTAGCGAAAAAAAATGGTAGGCGGATATGGGCGTGGCCTATATCAGCAGATTCAGCACAATTCACTGAACGCGTGGATGTAAGGTTTTTGAATGTGCGACAAAGTATGTGGGAGTTATTAGGCAAAACGCACTTTCCTTGATAATAGCGCCACCTAGTGGTGAAAATTCACAATGACAACAGATTATAAAATTTTTCGCGAGGCCTGATGTATTTACCAAATAAAATCGCGATTTCATCCATGTTCAGGCAGTGAAAAATGCGATCATTTGGGACAAAGGAAAATAATAATAATTAAAACTGCAAGCAGTGATGAACGGGCCCTCGCAGGGTATGCTCCCGTCGGGGCATGCTGCTGTCGAGGCATGCTGCTGTTGGGGCATGTTGCTGTCGGTGCATGCTGCTGTTCAGGCTTGTTCATGCAACAACTTCCATTGAGTAATCAAAAGTGAAGGCAGTCAAGCAGTTCTTTCATCATTTAGCAATAAAAGCGCCATCTATTAGCCGATTTTCACCAAATTTTGCAAAAACCGTCAGTGGGCCATGGAACACAATAAGTTAAAGTCTTGTGTTAATCGGACTGTATTTCGTCAAGATACGCAAGATTGTCTGTTTGACCACAATGTGCAGGAAATAGTAATTCTATATTTTGGGTGTTTATTGGACTATCAAAATTCTTTTAATAAGTTTTTGTCGTGAGCATCCACAGATGCTGTGTGCAAAGTTTGCTGCAAATTGGTGAAATTGCCTGGGAGGAGTTCGAAAAAGTACGTTTATCAGTTTTCGTGATTTTGCGAATGGAAATTTGGGGCAAAAGTGGGCGTGGCCTACATCAATCAATTCATCTGGATTCAGGTAACACGTAGATATAAGGTTTTAAACTGTGCGACATATAATGTGGGAGTTTTTAACCAAAAACGTCTTTGGCTTGATAACAGCGCCACCTGCTGGTCATTTTTGGTGTGTGAGTTACAGGGGCCAGTCTATAGCACCCCAATGAATTTCATATCCATAAGTGTTATGGTGTGGGCACAGTGCCAAATATAAAATGAGACGGCCACCAGAACGCCACCTAGTGTCGGATCTGGAACACATTTGTCAGCTATCCTCAGGAGGGCATTGGGAATGAGTGTACCAAGTTTTGTGTTAATCCGACAAACTGATGTTGAGATATAAAATAGTTGAAATTAAACAGCGCCACCTGGTGGTCATCATCCCAAATTTTGCACAGAGCCTTAGAGGCTCATGGGGAAGTAGTATCCTGAGTTTGATGTCATTCGGACACACCAATGTGGAGATATGCAAAACTTCCTGTTTTGAGCGAAATCTGCAGGAATTTGTAATTTAATAACTTGAGAATTTTTTGGTGTATCAAAATTCTTGTAATAACTTTTTGTCAGGAGGGTCCATAGATGCTGTGTGCAAAGTTTTGTGCAAATTGGTGAAATTGCCTGGGAGGAGTTCGAAAAAGTAGGTTTGCGACATTTTGCGAGCTAGCGGAAAAAAACGGTAGGCGGATATGGGCGTGGCCTATACCGAGAGATTCAGGAGGATTCACTGAACGCGTGGATATAAGGATTTAGAATGTGCGACAAAGTATGTGGGAGTTTTTAGGCAAAACGCACTTTCCTTGATAACAGCGCCACCTAGTGGTGAAAATTCACAACTACGACAGATTATAAAATTTTTCGCCAGGTGTGACGTATATTCCAAGTTTGGTGAGTTTTGGGGTATGTTCAGGCAGTGAAAAATGCGATCATTTGGGATAAATAAAAATAATAATAATAAGAAACATTACAATTACAATAGGGACCTCGCAGGTTTCCTGCTCGGGCCCTAATTAAAACTGCAAGCAGTGATGAACGGGCCCTCGCAGTCCACGCGTGTCGGGGTGTGCTGCGGTCGGGGCCTGCCAGTTACCCGGCCGCATTGCCCGATTATTGTGTATGTATGTCTTAACTGTCCGTGTGTTAATGGGACTGCATTTGGTGAAGATATGGAAGACTGTCTGTTTGAACAGAATTTGCAGGAAATTGTTGTTTCATATTATGGCCGTTGTTTGGACTATCACAATTCTTTTAATAACTTTTTGTCAGGAGGGTCCACAGATGATGTGTGCAAAGTTTGGTGGAAATGGGATTAATTGCATAGGTGGAGTTCGGAGAAGAAGGTTTGTGACATTCCGGAATTTTCAAATGGAAGTGTGACGCGAAAGTGGGCGTGGCCTACATCACACAATTCAGCTGAATGCAGGGAACACATAGATATAAGGTTTAAGAATTCACACCATGTTATGTGGGAGTTATTAGGCAAAAACGGTTTTGTGTTGATAATAGCGCCACCTGCTGGTCATTTTTGGTGTGTGAGTTACAGGGGCCAGTTTATAGCACCCCTATGAGTTTCATATCCATAAGTGTTATGGTGTGGGCACAGTGGCAAATAAAAAATGAAACTGCCACCAGAGCGCCACCTAGTGTTGGATCGGTAAGACCTTCGTCAGCTATCCTCAGGAGGGCATTGGCAATGAGTGTACCAAGTTTCATGTTAATCCGACAAACCAATGTGGAGATATAAATTACTCCAATTTAAAGAGCGCCACCTAGTGGTCATCGGGCAAAATTTTGAACAGAGCCTTAGGGCCTCATAGGGAAGTAGGATCCTGAGTTTGAAGTCATTCGGACACACCAATGTGGAGATATGCAAAACTTCCTGTTATGAGCGAAATCTGCAGGAATTTGTAATTTAATAAGTTGAGTATTTTTTGGTATATCAAAATTCTTTTAATAACTTTTTGTCAGGAGGGTCCACAGATGCTGTGTGCAAAGTTTCGTGCAAATCGGTGAAATTGCCTGGGAGGAGTTCGAAAAAGTAGGTTTGCGACATTTTGCGAGCTAGCGAAAAAAAACGGTAGGCGGATATGGGCGTGGCCTATACCCAGAGATTCAGGAGGATTCACTGAACGCGTGGATATAAGGATTTAGAATGTGCGACAAAGTATGTGGGAGTTATTAGGCAAAACGCACTTTCCTTGATAACAGCGCCACCTAGTGGTGAAAATTCACAACGACGACAGATTATAAAATTTTTCGCCAGGTGTGACGTATATTCCAAGTTTGGCGAGTTTTGGGGTATGTTAAGGCAGTGAAAAATGCGATCATTTGGGATAAATAAAAATAATAATAATAAACATTACAATTACAATAGGGACCTCGCAGGTTTCCTGCTCGGGCCCTAATTAAAACTGCGAGCAGTGATGTACGGGCCCTCGCAGTCCACGCGTGTCGGGGCATGCTGCCGTCGGGGCTTGTTCATGCAACAACTTCCGTTGAGTAAAGAAAAGTGAAGGCAGTCAAGGGAAAAACGGTTTTGTCTTGATAACAGCGGCACCTAGTGGTAATTTTTGGTGTGTGAGTTACAGGGGCCAGTGTGTACCACCCCAATGAATTTCATATCCATAAGTATTATGGTTTGGGCACAGTGCCAAAAACAAAATGAAACTGCCGCCAGAGCGCCACCTAGTGTCGGAGCGGTAAGACCTTCGTCAGCCATCCTCAGGAGGGCATTTGCAATAAGTGTACCAAGTTTCATGTCAATCAGACAAACGGATGTGGAGATATAAATTACTTCAATTTAAAGAGCGCCACCTAGTGGTGGTCAGCCAAAATTTGGCACAGAGCCTTAGGGGCTCATGGCGAAGTATTATCCTGAGTTTCATGTCATTCGGACACACCAATGTGGAGATATGCAACACTTCCTGTTTTGACCGAAATCTGCAGGAAATTGTTATTTAATAACTTGAGTATTCTTTGGAATATCAAAATTGTTTTAATAACTTTTTGTCAGGAGGGTCCACAGATGCTGTGTGCAAAGTTTGGTGCAAATCGGTCGAACTGCCTGGGAGGAGTTCGAAAAAGTAGGTTTGCGACATTTTGCGAGCTAGCGAAAAAAAACGGTAGGCGGATATGGGCGTGGCCTATACCCAGAGATTCAGGAGGATTCACTGAACGCGTGGATATAAGGATTTAGAATGTGCGACAAAGTATGTGGGAGTTATTAGGCAAAACGCACTTTCCTTGATAACAGCGCCACCTAGTGGTGAAAATTCACAACGACGACAGATTATAAAATTTTTCGGCAGGTGTGACGTATATTCCAAGTTTGGCGAGTTTTGGGGTATGTTCAGGCAGTGAAAAATGCGATCATTTGGGATAAATAAAAATAATAATAATAATAATAATAATAATTAAAACTGCGAGCAGTGATGTACGGGCCCTCGCAGTCCACGCGTGTCGGGGCATGCTGCCGTCGGGGCTTGTTCATGCAACAACTTCCGTTGAGTAATGAAAAGTGAAGGCAGTCAAGGGAAAAACGGTTTTGTCTTGATAACAGCGCCACCTAGTGGTAATTTTTGGTGTGTGAGTTACAGGGGTCAGTGTGTACCACCCCAATGAATTTCATATCCATAAGTATTATGGTGTGGGCACAGTGCCAAATACAAAATGAAACTGCCGCCAGAGCGCCACCTAGTGTCGGAGCGGTAAGACCTTCGTCAGCCATCCTCAGGAGGGCATTTGCAATAAGTGTACCAAGTTTCATGTCAATCAGACAAACGGATGTGGAGATATAAATTAGTTCAATTTAAAGAGCGCCACCTAGTGGTCATTGGGCAAAACTTTGCACAGAGCCTAGGGGGCGCATAGGGAAGTAGGATCCTGAGTTTGAAGTCATTCGGACATACCAATGTGGAGATATGCAAAACTTCCTGTTTTGAGCGAAATCTGCAGGAATTTGTAATTTAATAACTTGAGTATTTTTTGGTATATCAAAATTCTTTTAATAACTTTTTGTCAGGAGGGTCCACAGATGCTGTGTGCAAAGTTTTGTGCAAATTGGTGAAATTCCCTGGGAGGAGTTCGAAAAAGTAGGTTTGCGACATTTTGCGAGCTAGCGAAAAAAAACGGTAGGCGGATATGGGCGTGGCCTATACACAGAGATTCAGGAGGATTCACTGAACGCGTGGATATAAGGTTTTTGAATGTGCGACAAAGTATGTGGGAGTTATTAGGCAAAACGCACTTTCCTTGATAATAGCGCCACCTAGTGGCGAAAATTCACAATGACAAGAGATTATAAAATTTTTCGCCAGGTCTGATCTATATTCCAAGTTTGGCGAGTTTTGGGGTATGTTCAGGCAGTGAAAAATGCGATCATTTTGGCAGAAGAAAAATAACAAAAAATAATTAAAACTGCAAGCAGTGATGATCGGGCCCTCGCAGGGTATGCTCCCGTCGGGGCATGCTGCTGTCGAGGCATGTTGCTGTCGGGGCATGCAGCTGTCGGGGCTTCTTCATGCAACAACTTCCGTTGAGGAATGAAAAGTGAAGGCAGTCAAGCTGTTCTTTCATCATTTAGCAATAAAAGCGCCATCTATTGGCCGATTTGCACCAAATTTAGCACAAACCGTCAGTTGGCCATGGAACACAATAAGTTAAAGTGTTGTGTTAATCGGACTGTATTTCGTCAATATACGCAAGATTGACTGTTTGACCACAATGTGCAGGAAATTGTAATTCTATATTTTGGGTGTTTATTGGACTATCAAAATTCTTTTAATAACTTTTTGTGGTCAGCATCCACAGATGGTGTGTGCAAAATTTGGTGCATATCGGAGAAATTGCCTGGGAGGAGTTCGAAAAAGTAGGTTTGAGACATTCGGGAATGTGCAAATGGAAATGTACCTCGAAAGTGGGCGTCGCCTACATCAATCAATTCATTTGGATTCAGGGAACACGAAGATATAAGGCTTTGAACTGTGCGACATATTATGTGGGAGTTATTCACCGAAAACGCTTTTCTCTTGATAACAGCGCCACCTGCTGGTCATTTTTTGTGTGTGAGTTACAGGGGCCAGTCTATACCACCCCAATGAGTTTCATATCCATAAGTGTTATGGTGTGGGCACAGTGCCAAATCTAAAATGAAACTGCCACCAGAGCGCCACCTAGTGTCGGATCGATAAGTCCTTCATGAGCTGTCCTCAAGAGGGCACTGGCAATGAGTGTACCAAGTTTCATGTCAATCCGACAAACGGATGTGGAGATATAAATTACTTCAATTTAAAGAGCGCCACCTAGTGGTCATCAGCCAAAATTTTGCACAGAGCCTTAGGGGCTCATGGGGAAGTACTATCCTGAGTTTGAAGTCATTTGGACACACCAATGTGGAGATATGCAACACTTCCTGTTTTGACTGAAATCTGCAGGAAGTAGTCATTTAATAACTTGGTTATTGTTTGGAGTATCAAAATTCTTTTAATAACTTTTTGTCAGGACGGTCCACAGATGCTGTGTGCAAAGTTTGGTGCAAATCGGTCAAACTGCCTGGGAGGAGTTCGAAAAAGTAGGTTTGCGACGTTTCGCGAGCTAGCGAAAAAAAACGGTAGGCGGATATGGGCGTGGCCTATATCAGGAGATTCAGCACAATTCACTGAACGCGTGGATGTAAGGTTTTTGAATGTGCGACAAAGTATGTGGGAGTTATTAGGCAAAACGCACTTTCCTTGATAATAGCGCCACCTAGTGGCGAAAATTCACAATGACAACAGATTATAAAATTTTTCGCCAGGTCTGAACTATATTCCAAGTTTGGCGAGTTTTGGGGTATGTTCAGGCAGTGAAAAATGCGATCATTTGGGAAGAAAAAAAACTAAAATAAGAATAATAATAATCATTACAATTACAATAGGGTCCTTGCAGGTTCCCTGCTCGGGCCCTAATTAAAACTGCGAGCAGTGATGTACGGGCCCTCGCAGTCCACGTACGTTGGGCTGTGGCGCCGTCGGAGGCCTGTGCGCCCAGTTGTGTGCTTGCCCGTTGCCTGTGGAAATGTCCTACCTAAATGGGATTCGTGTCACACAAAACACAACAGTGACATCTTCAGTGACTTGCTGTGTCCAGAGGGTGGCGCTATAGATATGACACAGTATTGATGTAGAGACGTGTTCAGGGCGAGCCCCTCTACATGTGTGAGCAATTTGATGCCGATGTGAAATTGTATGTTGAAGTTATGAGGATTCCTGCTTGATGGCAAAAGATTGAATTTGAAGGAAAATGGCGGACTTCCTGTTGGACTGAGGGTATGTGTCCAAGAGGGTTTTTTGTGCGTCTGGTGATGATAAATAAGCCTACCGAATTTGGTTCATGTACGTGCATGTAGGAGGCAGGGCTTCAATTTTGAAATATTCCAGGGGGCGCTATGGAGCCATTTAGCGCCACCTGCTCGTCATTTTTGGTGTGAGAGTTACAGGGGCCAGTCTCTAACACCCCTATGAGTTTCATATCCATAAGTGTTATGGTGTGGGCACAGTGGCAAATAAAAAATGAAACTGCCACCAGGGCGCCACCTAGTGTCGGATCAGTATGACCTTCGTCAGCTATCCTCAGGAGGGCATTGGCAATGAGTGTAGCAAGTTTCATGTTAATCCGACAAACGGATGTGGAGATCTAAATTACTTCAATTTAAAGAGCGCCACCTAGTGGTCATTGGCCAAAACTTTGCACAGACCCTTAGGGGCTCATGGGGAAGTACTATCCTGAGTTTGAAGTCATTCGGACACACCACTGTGGAGAAATGCAACACTTCCTGTTTGGAGCGAATACTGCAGGAAGTTGTTTTTTAATAACTTGAGCATTCTTTGGAATATTAAAATTCTTTTAATAACTTTTTGTCAGGAGGGTCCACAGATGCTGTGTGCAAAGTTTCGTGCGAATCGGTGAAATTCCCTGGGAGGAGTTCGAAAAAGTAGGTTTGCGACATTTCGCGAGCTAGCGAAAAAAAACGGTAGGCGGATATGGGCGTGGCCTATACCCAGAGATTCAGGAGGATTCACTGAACGCGTGGATATAAGGTTTTTGAATGTGCGACAAAGTATGTGGGAGTTATTAGGGAAAACGTAATTTTCTTATAATAGCGCCACCTAGTGGTGAAAATTGACAATGACAACAGATTATAAAATTTTTCGCCAGGTGTGACATATATTCCAAGTTTGGTGAGTTTTGGGGTATGTTCAGGCAGTGAAAAATGCGATCATTTGGGAAGAAAAACTAAAATAATAATAATAATCATTACAATTACAATAGGGTCCTTGCAGGTTCCCTGCTCGGGCCCTAATAATTAAAACTGCAAGCAGTGATGATCGGGCCCTCGCAGGGTATGCTCCCGTCGGGGCATGCTGCTGTCGAGGCATGCTGCTGTCGGGGCATGCAGCTGTCGGGGCTTCTTCATGCAACAACTTCCGTTGAGGAATGAAAAGTGAAGGCAGTCAAGCTGTTCTTTCATCATTTAGCAATAAAAGCGCCATCTATTGGCCGATTTGCACCAAATTTAGCACAAGCCGTCAGTTGGCCATGGAACACAATAAGTGAAAGTCTTGTGTGAATCGGACTGTATTTCGTCAATATACGCAAGATTGACTGTTTGACCACAATGTGCAGGAAATTGTAATTCTATATTTTGGGTGTTTATTGGACTATCAAAATTGTTTTAATAACTTTTTGTGGTCAGCATCCACAGATGGTGTGTGCAAAATTTGGTGCACATCGGTGAAATTGCCTGGGAGGAGTTCGAAAAAGTAGGTTTGAGACATTCCGGAATGTGCAAATGGAAATGTACGTCGAAAGTGGGCGTGGCCGACATCACACAATTCAGCTGAATGCAGGGAACACATAGATATAAGGTTTAACAATGTGCTCCATATTATGTGGGAGTTATTAGCCAAAAACGGTTTTGTGTTGAAAATAGCGCCACCTGCTGGTCATTTTTGGTGTGTGAGTTACAGGGGCCAGTCTATAGCACCCCTATGAATTTCATATCCATAAGTGTTATGGTGTGGGCACAGTGCGAAATATAAAATGAGACGGCCACCAGAGCGCCACCTAGTGTCGGATCTGGAACACATTTGTCAGCTATCCTCAGGAGGGCATTGGGAATAACTGTACCAAGTTTTGTGATAATCCGACCAACCGATGTTGAGATATAAAATAGTTCAATTTAAACAGCGCCACCTGGTGGTCATCGTCCCAAATTTTGCACAGAGCCTTAGGGGCTCATGGGGAAGTACTATCCTGAGTTTGAAGTCATTCGGACACACCAATGTGGAGAAATGCAACACTTCCTGTTTTGAGCGAAATCTGCAGGAAGTTGTAATTTAATAACTTGAGTATTATTTGGAATATCAAAATTATTTTAATAAGTTTTTGTCAGGAGGGTCCACAGATGCTGTGTGCAAAGTTTGGTGCAAATTGGTGAAATTGCCTGGGAGGAGTTTGAAAAAGTAGGTTTGCGACATTTTGCGAGCTAGCGAAAAAAAACGGTAGGCGGATATGGGCGTGGCCTATACCCAGAGATTCAGGAGGATTCACTGAACGCGTGGATATAAGGTTTTTGAATGTGCGACAAAGTATGTGGGAGTTATTAGGCAAAACGCACTTTCCTTGATAATAGCGCCACCTAGTGGTGAAAATTCACAATGACAAGAGATTATAAAATTTTTCGCGAGGCCTGATGTATTTACCAAATAAAATCGCGATTTCATCCATGTTCAGGCAGTGAAAAATGCGATCATTTGGGACAAAGGAAAATAATAATAATAATAATAATCATTACAATTACAATAGGGTCCTTGCAGGTTCCCTGCTCGGGCCCTAATTAAAACTGCAAGCAGTGATGAACGGGCCCTCGCAGGGTATGCTCCCGTCGGGGCATGCTGCTGTCGAGGCATGCTGCTGTTGGGGCATGTTGCTGTCGGTGCATGCTGCTGTTCAGGCTTGTTCATGCAACAACTTCCATTGAGTAATCAAAAGTGAAGGCAGTCAAGCAGTTCTTTCATCATTTAGCAATAAAAGCGCCATCTATTAGCCGATTTTCACCAAATTTTGCAAAAACCGTCAGTGGGCCATGGAACACAATAAGTTAAAGTCTTGTGTTAATCGGACTGTATTTCGTCAAGATACGCAAGATTGTCTGTTTGACCACAATGTGCAGGAAATAGTAATTCTATATTTTGGGTGTTTATTGGACTATCAAAATTCTTTTAATAAGTTTTTGTCGTGAGCATCCACAGATGCTGTGTGCAAAGTTTGGTGCAAATTGGTGAAATTGCCTGGGAGGAGTTCGAAAAAGTACGTTTATCAGTTTTCGTGATTTTGCGAATGGAAATTTGGGGCAAAAGTGGGCGTGGCCTACATCAATCAATTCATCTGGATTCAGGTAACACGTAGATATAAGGTTTTAAACTGTGCGACATATAATGTGGGAGTTTTTAACCAAAAACGTCTTTGGCTTGATAACAGCGCCACCTGCTGGTCATTTTTGGTGTGTGAGTTACAGGGGCCAGTCTATAGCACCCCAATGAATTTCATATCCATAAGTGTTATGGTGTGGGCACAGTGCCAAATATAAAATGAGACGGCCACCAGAACGCCACCTAGTGTCGGATGTGGAACACATTTGTCAGCTATCCTCAGGAGGGCATTGGGAATGAGTGTACCAAGTTTTGTGTTAATCCGACAAACTGATGTTGAGATATAAAATAGTTGAAATTAAACAGCGCCACCTGGTGGTCATCATCCCAAATTTTGCACAGAGCCTTAGAGGCTCATGGGGAAGTAGTATCCTGAGTTTGATGTCATTCGGACACACCAATGTGGAGATATGCAAAACTTCCTGTTTTGAGCGAAATCTGCAGGAATTTGTAATTTAATAACTTGAGAATTTTTTGGTGTATCAAAATTCTTTTAATAACTTTTTGTCAGGAGGGTCCACAGATGCTGTGTGCAAAGTTTTGTGCAAATTGGTGAAATTGCCTGGGAGGAGTTCGAAAAAGTAGGTTTGCGACATTTTGCGAGCTAGCGGAAAAAAACGGTAGGCGGATATGGGCGTGGCCTATACCGAGAGATTCAGGAGGATTCACTGAACGCGTGGATATAAGGATTTAGAATGTGCGACAAAGTATGTGGGAGTTATTAGGCAAAACGCACTTTCCTTGATAACAGCGCCACCTAGTGGTGAAAATTCACAACTACGACAGATTATAAAATTTTTCGCCAGGTGTGACGTATATTCCAAGTTTGGTGAGTTTTGGGGTATGTTCAGGCAGTGAAAAATGCGATCATTTGGGATAAATAAAAATAATAATAATAAGAAACATTACAATTACAATAGGGACCTCGCAGGTTTCCTGCTCGGGCCCTAATTAAAGCTGCAAGCAGCGATGAACGGGCCCTCGCAGTCCACGCGTGTCGGGGCATGCTGCCGTCGCGGCATGCTGCTGTCGCTACATGCTGCTGTCGGGGCATGCTGCTGTCGGGGCTTGCTCATGCAACAACTTCCGTTGAGGAGTCAAAAGTGGAGGCAGTCAAGCTGTTGTTTGGTAATTTAGCAATAAAAGCGCCCCCTATTGGCCGCTTTGCACCAAATTTTTGACAAACGGTCATCGGGCCATGGAACACAATTAAAAAAACTTTAGTGTTAATGGGAGTGTATTTCATCAAGATATGGAAGATTGTCTGTGTTACCACAATGTGCAGGAAGTTGTTGTTTCATATTTTGGCCGTTCTTTGGACTATCATAAATGTTTTAATAACTTTTTGTCAGGAGGGTCCACAGATGCTGTGTGCAAAGTTTTGTGCAAATTGGAGAAATTGCCTGGGAGGAGTTCGAAAAAGTAGGTTTGAGACATTCCGGAATCTGCAAATGGAATTCTGTCGCAAAAGTGGGGTTGGCCTACATCACACAATTCAGATGAATGCAGGGAACACGTAGATATAAGGTTTAACAATGTGCGCCATATTATGTGGGAGTTATTAGGCAAAAATGCTTTTATGTTGATAATAGCGCCACCTGCTGGTCAAATTTGGTGTGTGAGTTACAGGGGCCAGTCTATACCACCCCTATCAATTTCATATCCATAAGTGTTATGGTGTGGGCACAGTGCCAAATATAAAATTAGACGGCCACCAGAGCACCACCTAGTGTCGGATCTGGAACACATTTGTCAGCTATCCTCAGGAGGGCATTGGGAATAAGTGCACCAAGTTTTGTGATAATCTGACCAACCAATGTTGAGATATAAAATAGTTCAATTTAAACAGCGCCACCTGGTGGTCATCATCCCAAATTTTGAAGAGAGCCTTAGGGCCTCATAGGGAAGTAGGATCCTGAGTTTGAAGTCATTCGGACACACCAATGTGGAGATATGCAAAACTTCCTCTTTTGAGCGAAATCTGCAGGAAGTTGTAATTTAATAACTTGAGTATTCTTTGGAATATCAAAATTCTTTTAATAACTTTTTGTCAGGAGGGTCCACAGATGCTGTGTGCAAAGTTTGGTGCAAATCGGTTAAATTCCCTGGGAGGAGTTCGAAAAAGTAGGTTTGCGACATTTTGCGAGTAACCGAAAAAAAACGGTAGGCGGATATGGGCGTGGCCTATATCAGGAGATTCAGCAGAATTCACTGAACGCGTGGATATGAGGTTTTTGAATGTGCGACAAAGTATGTGGGAGTTATAAGGCAAAACGCACTTTCCTTGATAATAGCGCCACCTAGTGGCGAAAATTAACAATGACAACAGATTATAAAATTTTTCGCCAAGCCGAATTACTTTGCCAAATAAAATCGCGTTTTCATTCATGTTCAGGCATTGAAAACTGCGATCATTTGCGACAAAGAAAAAAAATAATAATTAAAACTGCAAGCAGTGATGAACGGGCCCTCGCAGTCCACGCGTGTCGGGGTGTGCTGCAGTCGGGGCCTGCCAGTTACCCGGCCGCATTGCCCGATTATTGTGTATGTATGTCTTAACTGTCCGTGTGTTAATGGGACTGCATTTGGTCAAGATATGGAAGACTGTCTGTTTGAACAGAATTTGCAGGAAATTGTAATTCTATATTTTGGGTGTTTATTGGACTATCAAAATTGTTTTAATAACTTTTTGTCGTGAGCATGTACAGATGCTGTGTGCAAAGTTTGGTGCAAATCGGTGAAATTGCCTGGGAGGAGTTCGAAAAAGTAGGTTTTTCAGTTTGCGCGATTTTGCGAATGGAAATTTGGGGTGAACGTGGGCGTGGCCTACATCAATCACTTCATCTGGATTCAGGGAACACGTAGATATAAGGCTTTGAACTGTGCGACATATTATGTGGGAGTTATTCACCGAAAACGCTTTTCTCTTGATAACAGCGCCACCTGCTGGTCATTTTTGGTGTGTGAGTTACAGGGGCCAGTCTCTAACACCCCAATGAGTTTCATATCCATAAGTGTTATGGTGTGGGCACAGTGCCAAATGTAAAATGAAACTGCCACCAGAGCGCCACCTAGTGTCGGATCGGTAAGACCTTCATCAGCTATCCTCAGGAGGGCACTGGCAATGAGTGTACCAAGTTTGGCATTAATCGGACCAACCGAAGTGGAGATATAAAATAGTTTAATTTAAAGAGCGCCACCTAGTGGTGGTCGGCCAAAATTTGGCACAGAGCCTTAGGGGCTCATGGGGAAGTAGGATCCTGAGTTTGAAGTCATTCGGACACACCAATGTGGAGATATGCAAAACTTCCTGTTTTGAGCGAAATCTGCAGAAATTTGTAATTTAATAACTTGAGTATTTTTTGGTATATCAAAATTCTTTTAATAACTTTTTGTCAGGAGGGTCCACAGATGCTGTGTGCAAAGTTTTGTGCAAATTGGTGAAATTGCCTGGGAGGAGTTCGAAAAAGTAGGTTTGCGACATTTTGCGAGCTAGCGAAAAAAAACGGTAGGCGGATATGGGCGTGGCCTATACCCAGAGATTCAGGAGGATTCACTGAACGCGTGGATATGAGGTTTTTGAATGTGCGACAAAGTATGTGGGAGTTATTAGGCAAAACGCACTTTCCTTGATAATAGCGCCACCTAGTGGCGAAAATTCACAACGACAACAGATTATAAAATTTTTCGCCAGGTGTGACATATATTCCAAGTTTGGTGAGTTTTGGGGTATGTTCAGGCAGTGAAAAATGCGATCATTTTGGCAGAAGAAAAAATAAAATAATAATAATAATCATTACAATTACAATAGGGTCCTTGCAGGTTCCCTGCTCGGGCCCTAATTAAAACTGCGAGCAGTGATGAACGGGCCCTCGCAGTCCACGCGTGTCGGGGTGTGCTGCGGTCGGGGCCTGCCAGTTACCCGGCCGCATTGCCCGATTATTGTGTATGTATGTCTTAACTGTCCGTGTGTTAATGGGACTGCATTTGGTGAAGACATGGAAGACTGTCTGTTTGAACAGAATTTGCAGGAAATTGTTGTTTCATATTATGGCCGTTGTTTGGACTATCACAATTCTTTTAATAACTTTTTGTCAGGAGGGTCCGCAGATGATGTGTGCAAAGTTTGGTGGAAATGGGATTAATTGCATAGGTGGAGTTCGGAGAAGAAGGTTTGTGACATTCCGGAATTTTCAAATGGAAGTGTGACGCGAAAGTGGGCGTGGCCTACATCACACAATTCAGCTGAATGCAGGGAACACATAGATATAAGGTTTAAGAATTCACACCATGTTATGTGGGAGTTATTAGGCAAAAACGGTTTTGTGTTGATAATAGCGCCACCTGCTGGTCATTTTTGGTGTGTGAGTTACAGGGGCCAGTTTATAGCACCCCTATGAGTTTCATATCCATAAGTGTTATGGTGTGGGCACAGTGGCAAATAAAAAATGAAACTGCCACCAGAGCGCCACCTAGTGTTGGATCGGTAAGACCTTCGTCAGCTATCCTCAGGAGGGCATTGGCAATGAGTGTACCAAGTTTCATGTTAATCCGACAAACCAATGTGGA
The DNA here is from genome assembly GCF_965226575.1 of Pagrus pagrus. Lineage (NCBI taxonomy): Eukaryota > Metazoa > Chordata > Actinopteri > Spariformes > Sparidae > Pagrus > Pagrus pagrus. The sequence continues at coordinate 35,637,542 of NC_140188.1, forward strand.
GATATAAATTACTCCAATTTAAAGAGCGCCACCTAGTGGTCATCGGGCAAAATTTTGAACAGAGCCTTAGGGCCTCATAGGGAAGTAGGATCCTGAGTTTGAAGTCATTCGGACACACCAATGTGGAGATATGCAAAACTTCCTGTTATGAGCGAAATCTGCAGGAATTTGTAATTTAATAAGTTGAGTATTTTTTGGTATATCAAAATTCTTTTAATAACTTTTTGTCAGGAGGGTCCACAGATGCTGTGTGCAAAGTTTCGTGCAAATCGGTGAAATTGCCTGGGAGGAGTTCGAAAAAGTAGGTTTGCGACATTTTGCGAGCTAGCGAAAAAAAACGGTAGGCGGATATGGGCGTGGCCTATACCCAGAGATTCAGGAGGATTCACTGAACGCGTGGATATAAGGATTTAGAATGTGCGACAAAGTATGTGGGAGTTATTAGGCAAAACGCACTTTCCTTGATAACAGCGCCACCTAGTGGTGAAAATTCACAACGACGACAGATTATAAAATTTTTCGCCAGGTGTGACGTATATTCCAAGTTTGGCGAGTTTTGGGGTATGTTAAGGCAGTGAAAAATGCGATCATTTGGGATAAATAAAAATAATAATAAACATTACAATTACAATAGGGACCTCGCAGGTTTCCTGCTCGGGCCCTAATAAACATTACAATTACAATAGGGACCTCGCAGGTTTCCTGCTCGGGCCCTAATAATCCGAGCGAATCCAATAGGTCCTCGCACGAGATTCGTGCTCGGGCCCTAATAATAATCATTACAATTACAATAGGGTCCTTGCAGGTTCCCTGCTCGGGCCCTAATTAAAACTGCGAGCAGTGATGTACGGGCCCTCGCAGTCCACGCGTGTCGGGGCATGCTGCCGTCGGGGCTTGTTCATGCAACAACTTCCGTTGAGTAATGAAAAGTGAAGGCAGTCAAGGGAAAAACGGTTTTGTCTTGATAACAGCGCCACCTAGTGGTAATTTTTGGTGTGTGAGTTACAGGGGCCAGTGTGTACCACCCCAATGAATTTCATATCCATAAGTGTTATGGTGTGGGCACAGTGCCAAAAACAAAATGAAACTGCCGCCAGAGCGCCACCTAGTGTCGGAGCGGTAAGACCTTCGTCAGCCATCCTCAGGAGGGCATTTGCAATAAGTTTACCAAGTTTCATGTCAATCAGACAAACGGATGTGGAGATATAAATTACTTCAATTTAAAGAGCGCCACCTAGTGGTGGTCGTCCAAAATTTGGCACAGAGCCTTAGGGGCTCATGGGGAAGTATTATCCTGAGTTTCATGTCATTCGGACACACCAATGTGGAGATATGCAACACTTCCTGTTTTGACCGAAATCTGCAGGAAATTGTTATTTAATAACTTGAGTATTCTTTGGAATATCAAAATTCTTTTAATAACTTTTTGTCAGGAGGGTCCACAGATGCTGTGTGCAAAGTTTCGTGCAAATCGGTCGAACTGCCTGGGAGGAGTTCGAAAAAGTAGGTTTGCGACATTTTGCGAGCTAGCGGAAAAAAACGGTAGGCGGATATGGGCGTGGCCTATACCCAGAGATTCAGGAGGATTCACTGAACGCGTGGATATAAGGTTTTTGAATGTGCGACAAAGTATGTGGGAGTTATAAGGCAAAACGCACTTTCCTTGATAACAGCGCCACCTAGTGGCGAAAATTCACAACGACGACAGATTATAAAATTTTTCGCCAGGTGTGACGTATATTCCAAGTTTGGCGAGTTTTGGGGTATGTTCAGGCAGTGAAAAATGCGATCATTTGGGATAAATAAAAATAATAATAATAATTAAAGCTGCAAGCAGCGATGAACGGGCCCTCGCAGTCCACGCGTGTCGGGGCATGCTGATGTCGGGGCAGCTGATGTCGCGGCGTGCTGCTGTCGCTACATGCTGCTGTCGGGGCATGCTGCTGTCGTGGCTTGTTCATGCAAGAACTTCCGCTGAGGAATCAAAAGTGAAGGCAGGCAAGCTGTTCTTTCGTCATTTCGCAATAAAAGCGCCCCCTATTGGGCGATTTTCACCAAATTTTTCACAAACCGTCATCGTGCCATGGAACACAATTAAAAAAACTTTAGTGTTAATGGGAGTGTATTTCATCAAGATATGGAAGATTGTCTGCCTGACCACAATGTGCAGGAAATTGTTGTTTCATATTTTGGCCATTGTTTGGACTATCATAAATCTTTTAATAACTTTTTGTCAGGAGGGTCCACAGATGCTGTGTGCAAAGTTTTGTGCAAATTGGAGAAATTGGCTGGGAGGAGTTCGAAAAAGTAGGTTTGTGACATTCCGGAATGTGCAAATGGAAATGTACGTCGAAAGTGGGCGTGGCCTACATCACACAATTCAGCTGAATGCAGGGAACACATAGATATAAGGTTTAACAATGTGCTCCATATTATGTGGGAGTTATTAGCCAAAAACGGTTTTGTGTTGAAAATAGCGCCACCTGCTGGTCATTTTTGGTGTGTGAGTTACAGGGGCCAGTCTATACCACCCCAATGAGTTTCATATGCATAAGTGTTATGGTGTGGGCACAGTGCCATATTTAAAATGAAAATGCCACCAGAGTGCCACCTAGTGGCAGATCGGTAACCCCTTTTTCAGCTATCCTCAGGAGGGCATTGGGAATAAGTGTAGCAAGTTTTGTGATAATCCGACCAACCGATGTTGAGATATAAAATAGTTCAATTTAAACAGCGCCACCTGGTGGTCATCATCCCAAATTTTGCACAGAGCCTTAGGGGCTCATGGGGAAGTACTATCCTGATTTTGAAGTCATTCGGACACACCAATGTGGAGAAATGCAACACTTCCTGTTTGGAGCGAAATCTGCAGGAAGTTGTAATTTAATAACTTGAGTATTATTTGGAATATCAAAATTGTTTTAATAACTTTTTGTCAGTAGGGTCCACAGATGCTGTGTGCAAAGTTTGGTGCAAATCGGTCAAAGTGCCTGGGAGGAGTTCGAAAAAGTAGGTTTGCGACATTTTGCGAGCTAGCGAAAAAAAACGGTAGGCGGATATGGGCGTGGCCTATACCCAGAGATTCAGGAGGATTCACTGAACGCGTGGATATAAGGTTTTTGAATGTGCGACAAAGTATGTGGGAGTTATTAGGCAAAACGCACTTTCCTTGATAATAGCGCCACCTAGTGGCGAAAATTGACAACGACAACAGATTATAAAATTTTTCGCCAGGTGTGACGTATGTTCCAAGTTTGGTGAGTTTTGGGGTATGTTCAGGCAGTGAAAAATGCGATTTTGGGGATGGAACAATAATAATAATAATAATCCTAGCGAATCCAATAGGTCCTCGCACGAGATTCGTGCTCGGGCCCTAATAATAATAATTAAAACTGCAAGCAGTGATGAACGGGCCCTCGCAGTCCACGTACGTTGGGCTGTGGCGCCGTCGGAGGCCTGTGCGCCCAGTTGTGTGCTTGCCCGTTGGCTGTGGAAATGTGGTACCTAATGTAAATGGGATCCGTGTCACACAAAACACAACAGTGACATCTCCAGTGACTTCCTGTGTCCAGTGGGTGGCGCTATAGATATGACACAGTATTGATGCAGAGACGTGTTGAGGGCGAGCCCCTCTACATGTGTGAGCAATTTGATGGCGATGGGAAATTGTATGTTGAAGTTATCAGGACTTCCTGCTTGATGGCGAAGGATTGAATTTGAAGGAAAATGGCGGACTTCCTGCTGGACTGAGGGTATGTGTCCTAGAGGGTTTTTTGTGCGGCTGGTGATGATAGATAAGCCTACCGAATTTTGTTCATGTACGTGCATGTAGGGGGCAGGGCTTAAATTTTGAAATATTCCAGGGGGCGCTATGGAGCCATTTAGCGCCACCTGCTCGTCATTTTTGGTGTGTGAGTTACAGGGGCCAGTCTCTAACACCCCAATGAATTTCATATCCATAAGTGTTATGGTGTGGGCACAGTGCCAAATCTAAGATGAAACTGCCACCAGAGCGCCACCTAGTGGCAGATCGGTAACCCCTTTTTCAGCTATCCTCACGAGGGCATTGGCAATGAATGTACCAAGTTTCATGTTAATCCGACAAACCAATGTGGAGATATAAATTACTCCAATTTAAAGAGCGCCACCTAGTGGTCGTCGGCCAAAATTTTGAACAGAGCCTTAGGGCCTCATAGGGAAGTAGGATCCTGAGTTTGAAGTCATTCGGACACACCAATGTGGAGATATGCAACACTTCCTGTTTTGAGGTAAATCTGCAGGAAGTTGTCATTTAATAACTTGGTTATTGTTTGGAGTATCAAAATTCTTTTAATAACTTTTTGTCAGAAGGGTCCACAGATGCTGTGTGCAAAGTTTGGTGCAAATCGGTCAAACTGCCTGGGAGGAGTTCGAAAAAGTAGGTTTGCGACATTTTGCGAGCTAGCGAAAAAAAACGGTAGGCGGATATGGGCGTGGCCTATACCCAGAGATTCAGGAGGATTCACTGAACGCGTGGATATAAGGATTTAGAATGTGCGACAAAGTATGTGGGAGTTATTAGGCAAAACGCACTTTCCTTGATAACAGCGCCACCTAGTGGTGAAAATTCACAACGACGACAGATTATAAAAATTTTCGCCAGGTGTGACGTATATTCCAAGTTTGGCGAGTTTTGGGGTATGTTAAGGCAGTGAAAAATGCGATCATTTGGGATAAATAAAAATAATAATAATAAACATTACAATTACAATAGGGACCTCGCAGGTTTCCTGCTCGGGCCCTAATAAACATTACAATTACAATAGGGTCCTCGCAGGTTCCCTGCTCGGGCCCTAAAAAACATTACAATTACAATAGGGACCTCGCAGGTTTCCTGCTCGGGCCCTAATAAACATTACAATTACAATAGGGACCTCGCAGGTTTCCTGCTCGGGCCCTAATTACAATTACAATAGGGTCCTTGCAGGTTCCCTGCTCGGGCCCTAATCATTACAATTACAATAGGGTCCTTGCAGGTTCCCTGCTCGGGCCCTAATAAACATTACAATTACAATAGGGACCTCGCAGGTTTCCTGCTCGGGCCCTAATAATAATCATTACAATTACAATAGGGTCCTTGCAGGTTCCCTGCTCGGGCCCTAATAATCATTACAATTACAATAGGGTCCTTGCAGGTTCCCTGCTCGGGCCCTAATAATCCTTACAGATACAATAGGTCCTCGCACGAGATTCGTGCTCGGGCCCTAATAATCATTACAATTACAATAGGGACCTCGCAGGTTCCCTGCTCGGGCCCTAATAATAATCCTAGCGAATCCAATAGGTCCTCGCACGAGATTCGTGCTCGGGCCCTAATAATTACTACAAAAACAATAGGGTCCTTGCAGGTTCCCTGCTCGGGCCCTAATAATAATAATAATAATCATTACAATTACAATAGGGTCCTTGCAGGTTCCCTGCTCGGGCCCTAACTAAATATGGCCACTCGACACGGTCGAATGCCTTTTCGGCATCCAACGATATTATTATCTCAGGCAACTGAGAGGTAGAGGGCGCTAGAACCACGTTCAGGAGCCTACGTACACTAGATGACAGCTGACGACCTGATACAAATCCGGTTTGGTCTTCTGAAATGACACTGGGAAGACACGGATCGAGCCGACCTGCCAACACTTTTGCCAGAATTTTAACATCATTATTCAATAAACTGACAGGCCTATAGCTGCTACACAAATTAGGATCTTTGTCCTTCTTTGGGATTACAGAGATTAGGGCCTGGTTTAAAGTGGGTGGCAAAACTCCTTGTTCTAATGAATGATTAAAAACATCTAAAAGTAAAGGAGCCAGTTGAGTAATAAACTTCTTGTAAAAACAAACAGGGAAGCCATCTGGGCCTGGAGCTTTGTTGCTCTGCATCTTATGGATGCAGGAGGCAATTTCATCCACGGACAATGGCATCTCTAAACGTTGTGATGTAGATTCTGTTATGGTAGGGATGTTCAAATGGTTAAAGAAAGAATCCATGACAGAAGGGTCAGAAGGGGGTTGTGATTTATATAGGTCAGAGTAATAGGAGGAAAACGCCGAATTAATTACACTAGGATCAGTAGTCAAATTATGCGATGAATCATATGTTTGTGTTATCAGGTGTGAAGATGTTTGGTGTTTTAGCTGTGAGGCTAGAAGGCGGCTTGATCTGTTCGTAATATGTGGCTCTCGTCCGCTGAAGTTGATATTCTACCTTACCTGTTGTTAATAAGTCAAATTCAACTTTTAACTGTAAGCGCTTAATAGCCAGGTCTGGACTAGATAAGATTGCCTGTTGCCTATCTACAGCTATAAGGGCATCTAGAAGCTGTTGTTGCTTTATTCTCCTGCTTTTAATTAAGTGAACATTAAATGAAATAATACGTCCACGGATAAAGGCTTTAAATGTTTCCCATAGAAGAGAAGGAGAGACCCGATCGCATCGATTGGTTTCTAAAAAAAAGTTAATGTTATTTGAAACATAATCGCAAAACTCTGTGTTGGCCAACAGACTCGGGTTAAGTTTCCATCCCCCCTGATGTCTAAGTGGACGTGGGAGAAGATTGAGATCAAGTATATGTGGGGCATGGTCTGAAATTACGATGGCTGTGTATTCTGATGATTTAAGGAAGGGTAAAAGAGCCTGGTCAATGAAAAAGAAATCTATACGGGAATATACTTGATGGACAGCGGAAAAGTAGGAGAAATCTTTTGCCGTAGGGTGAAGAAAGTGCCACGGGTCGACACAACCTAAGTATGACATACGGTCTAAAAGAGTTTTCGCCATAGCAGTTGGGGTGAGTGATCTAGATTGGGAGCGGTTGTGATCGCCACCCAGAATTAAATGATGGGTGTCCAAATTTGGGAGACGAGAGATCAATGACGCGACAAAACTAGGGCTATCAGAGTTAGGAGCATAGATGTTACACAGAACAACAGGTGTTTCATGAAGCCTACCTGAGACTATTATATGCCGACCTCCGGGATCCGACAGAATTTGGTCTGGAGTAAATCTAAGCCGTTTATGCATTAAAATAGCAACACCTCTGGACTTACTATTGAAATTGGAATGGAATATTTGCCCCACCCAAGGTTTACGGAGCCTAATGTGGTCGGCTGTGCGGAGGTGTGTCTCCTGTAAAAAGGCAATGTCAGCAGAAAGATTTTTAAGATGTGAAAGCACCTTTGCACGCTTAACCTGTCCCCCCAGGCCTCGAACATTCCAGGTCACAATCCTAACAGGTAGATCAGAGACCACCACAGTAGGTGTTGATAGAATATACAAACATTAAAAATATATATATAATGAATAAAGTGGAGCCTGGCATAGAAACGGAATACCTTAGTTGTAAAATTTCTAAATCAAATAAAGTATAGATATTTGGGCTAAGAGAAAAATTTAATGAATAAATACAAAAATAATAATCTCTCCCCAGGACATTCCCACCCCCCCAAAATAAGACCCACAAACGACAGACCAACTAGACTGACTTGACATAACACAACCTGACAAAATACAAGACAGAACAATACAAATACTCCTTAACCACCCCATCCATCCCACCCCCAGTGAGCCCCAGGTACCTATGCTCATCCTCCCGCCCTGATGAACTGCAGGTAAAAGCCTCTTACTGGCTTCAAGGGTGAAAGTGAAGAACCTACCTCTCTTCTTATTGAGAGGCTCCCAAGTAATATTACATTTTATAAATAAAGACTAACAGGCTTAAACCGAAATTAGAATTGACTTATCTAAAGTAAGATAAGTGTGTGTGTATCAATGCTCCGGATTGGTGTAGGAAATCATATAAAACTATTGATCCTTAGAATGTTTTTTTTTTTTTTTTTTTCTTTTCCCTTCCTCTCCTTTCCCTCCTCTCCCTCTTTTCCCCCATCATCTGAAAGAGCCGTCTTAATTTTTGTCATAATGTTCACTGCAATCTCTTTTTTCATGATCTCTGGTTTTTTCTGACCCTCATTTTTGCATGCACAGCTGTCCAATTTCTGTGCTTTATCTACCTTACATTTACAAGATTCTTTGCCATCCTCTTCACTGACTGGACGTGAAATAAAAGTTTTTGCAGAGGCCGGCTTAGGAAAATTGAAACGACAAACAGTTTTATTCTTTTTACAAGATTTTGAATGTCGTTTTGAATGTTGTTGCACAGATGTTACAACTTCCAATAATGTTTCATCATGTGCTGGTAATTCGCATGTTACATACTGATCAATAAATTGAACTACCTCTTCATCTGTGTTTTTATCAATTATTGGGGCATTCTCTATCCAAAAGAGGCAGTGAACATGTGGTGATCCACGTTGATGGAATTCTACCCTATAAAAATAATCCTTTATTTTGCCAATAGGATTAGATGGAGACATGAGCACCTCTCTCAAAAAACAATGCCAGCGAAAATCAAACATTGTTGCCGCAGTGACCGGATTGCCACGCAAAAGTTGACACCTATCTGCCCATTCTAATTGTTCGGCTGTCTCTGTTCTGCCTGCCTGCTTCAAAATACTATTGAGGAGATTTTTCCACCGCATATCAGCTGAAGAAAACGAACAAAACCACGTGGGAACACCCAGCTGACGAACACAAGCCAACAAATCACGCTGGGCTCCCTGCCAAAAAGATGGGGTACCTCTAATGGGTTTAAGAAAACGAAACCCATCATCAACATGCAACAAGTTTTTCAAGGATTCTTCATCATTCAATAAATGTTTGGTAACTTTTTCAGATCTAGCACCTCCTTTACCCTTTTGCAATGCTATTGATACATTTGACACAACCTGTTCTACCTCAGATAAGTACTGAGCATAAAAGATGTATTCAACATTTTGTGCAAATCTACCATCAGCATGTAAAATCCTGTTATTGAAATAACGCGACAAAGTCAAACGATGCTGTCTATTATCACGATATGTACCAAGTCCCGTAGGAAACAACACTGGGAAGCATTTTGCCTCATTTGTATGATCAGACAACAACCTGACAGGAGAGTTGCCTTCTGCTGGAGCCAAATTCAAGATATCATCAAAAGATTGATCAAGTGTTTCCTGACCAATATCTACAGGCATAAGACAAGTGTCCTGAAACATGCAGTGTTGTTGTCTATCATGCAGAAGCTCATCTTCCCCAACATCCGCAGATGCTTCACCACCACCATTACAATCGGTATCCGGTTCCCTACAAAAATGGTTTATCCACGCTTCATTAAACTCTACATCTTTATAATGGACATTTGTCCCTTTTAAATACTGCAAAGCCTGCCTTACGCGCGTACTATCAACATACTCATAATGTCCTTTATAAGTTAGCTTCCGCTTCAACTTTACCGGCAACAAAGATCCTTCCATTTCTGTACGTGGCAGCAAATTGCTCGTCTGCACAATATTTGCAGGAACGCACGTTACAGGTCCATGTACTCCATTTTGCCCACCTTTAGGCAACGCCAACATCTTCATAAACGGAATATGCATCGCGATCAAATGTCGCTCTAAACTATTCAAACACGCCAATTCTGGTGAAATGGGACAAACCGCCAAATTGTTCAATGCACATTCAGGTGACATGTGCTACAAATCCACAGCTCTCCTCTAGCTGTATCCAACCATTGACACGGCAATACGCAGTCTTCATTACATTTATGTAAATACTCTTCACTAATACATTTATCTGCAATTACACTTATTTCTTTACTTTTTGTATAATTATCTCTTTTACACTTTAAAACCTGATTCTTAAACAACCCTCTGTGACATACACAGCACACAAAATCTGGCCCATCTTTAACTTTATCCCCAAACTGTTCTCTAACATAATCAAACTGCTCTGCCTTTTCTTTATTTTGTTCCCTTTTCAATTTGTTTCCAGCTATAACCTGCTTCTTATGCTCAAGACTTCCATGATATTTACTTGTACTGATAGCTTTTACATGCTGCCTGTGCACTTCACTTTCCCTATATTTCCTCTGACTCATCTCCTTAACTTGCTGTTTATGTACTAAATTTTCCCTATATTTCCTCCGACTCATCTCCTTAACCTTCTGTTTATGTACTAAATGTTCCCTATATTTTCTCTGACTCATCTCCTTAACTTTATGGTTATATACTGCATTTTCCCTATATATCCTTTTAACCGTTTCAATAACTTGATGCTTATGCACTACATTTTCCCTATATTTCCTTTTTTCATTTCAAGAAATTTATACTTATGTATTACATTTTCCCTTTATCGCCTATTATTGATTTCAATGACTTTCATCCTATGCAAATAATTTTCCTGGTATTTTTTCATTATTTTTTACTTCTTTTTACTTTTCATATACTTAGGACTAACATTAGTTGGGTTAAATGTAAATGAAGTCTGCTCCTGCATAGACACAGTACTATCCTGCTGTTCTATAACATTATCTTCAACATCAATAACTTCTTCAGCTACACAACCAGGAGCTACAACTGCACTTGAACTCTCAGCACAAACACTACTCTCTCTACTTTGCCGTCTAAAATTGTACCCTCCGGCACAAGACACGCTCACTTTGCAGTAACCATAACAAGTCTGCATCTGAGGCTGCTTTACACAAACAACAGTCTCATAATGGTTACCGTTGCAATTTTCTAAATACACTGCCTGATTGCACAACTGCTTATTCTTGCAACTGTATTCAAGCCAGCGATCACCACAAAACGTGAAAATATTTACTCCTAAACAATCTGCTGCTGCTTGAATCTCTACTTCAGTGGCCCAACTACCAACATAGCGCATTCTCGATCTACTCAGATAATCCGCCATTGAGGAATACTCGGGACGCAACACATATGCTAGAGGATTGGCCTGTAATTGCTTAAACACAGCAAATCTAATTTTTCTATGATTCTTCTGTGTGCCACACACAGCTTGACTAACGGATCTAAAGAAACAATTACCATCGCCAACTATTGGCTCGTTCCTACAAGGAGCCCCTAATGCACCAACCTCTGTAGACGCTAGATCGACTTTCTCCGACTCCACGTTCAAGTGTTTGTACAAAGCTTGTGCAACGTCACTACGCAGCGGATTAAACTCAAATCTTTTACTCGTCACATCGCTGACAAATACAACATCTGAATTAACCACATTAACATCCCTGCTTTTCAACTTTTTCGATCCACGACTACCCACTGAAATCTTGTGTTTCACGCCTGCCTGACTGCTGCTACTGCCAAGGCTTACCTGTTCAGCCGACACTTTAAGCGGTGGTTGAAGGGGTAAGCTACGACCAAAGTCGACCTCTCTGCTTTCCACAGTTGCACTTTGACTTTTGTGAGTGACACAAACACCGGCAATCTCAAACAGCTTTGGAGTGTTCATTGCGGTGGCAAATTTGCATATGTGATCAAACACACGGTCAAGGCAACTAAGATACACAACAACGCTAAACCCAGTCACATCTACCATGCCATCTGCACCGCGTGCGTGGGAGTCAACTACTGCATACTGCTCATCTCGACCAATGATAGCACACGTGCTTCCACTCACAGTCAGAAAGCATGTGTCATATTTTCTACACATCTTTCCCAAACCATCCCTGAGAGTGGTGTACACACCTGCATCAACAAGCTGTCCCTCAACCACATCAACGTCACCAGAAACGTAGTCACCGTACTCAAACTCAAATTTCTCTCTATCGATAATGGACTCTTTGGGCAAATCTGGAACGCACAGCAGTTCAGACCGCCCACTGATAGACTTACTTTCCCGCAACGACGTGTAGAGCTCGTCCCCTAACTCTACAACCTTATCCAGATCGCCAGACTGCCACGAAAACACAGTATCAATGCTGTGTTTGGCTATAGCTATCAAACTTACAGCCATACACTGAAGCCCTCCGTGCTGGAACCGGTGAAAAGTTCCCCTGATGGAACTTACGTCGGTCTCTGGCCTGACTGAACCACCATCCTCAAGCTTTGCTGCAATGCCGACGTCAACGGTCTCGCCTGCAAACAATGTAGCGCTCTCCCCGTCGTTATCTACTGAACACTCAATGACAGAAATGCCATGCACGGCATACCACTTCGCGCCTAAAGACTCCTGCAAATGACCAATGTGAAGCATCAAGTCATTAAGGCATGTGTTGAACACAGCCACAGATGTGCCAATACCAGATGCCATCCCAGATGCATCATGCGTGCCACAATCAACAACCACGAAATAGCCGTTATGGAGAATAACGGCACTGACCACACCCCCAAGGTTCAACAGACACGCGCCGTGGATAAACAACTGCTCTTGCAGCTTCTCTTACATCGCGGTGTCTCCCTCCAGCCAATTAAAATCGCTACGTGCTGGAGGAGGAATAGCTTCCTGCCACTGCCTGCCAAACACATTGTGCTGTTCGATCAACTTGCACAAGTCCTGTTTATCCTCGCTCTTCTGCCTAGCTTCGATGTAACTGGCCAGTTTGCCACCTTCTACGCCTATGCTATCAACATCTGTCCCTTTCCACGTACACACTGGAGACATGACGTGTTTCATGACCGCTGCAACGCCACATGCCATGGGTGTATTTATGTCGTAAGTGACTGGTGCACTTTTCACACGAACACCAGGAACAACAGACTGAAGGGCCTCTTCACACCTGCAAGGAACGGGGTTAGCGTCACACTTACCTTTGTTGGATCTCAGTGTTGGCGAGACACCGAGATCGACGACAGGCTGAAGGTCCCCGCCCGGCGCAGCGACGACAGGGGTGTCGGCAGCGGCGGTGGCGACCTAGAAGACAAGAAAAACATTAAATGATCTATAAATAAACTATACTACTATTTTTATAAAAAGGTACTAGACGCACAAACTGTACTAACCTCCCTCCTGGCGTCCGCTTTCAGGTGAGCAGTTGCAGGCGGTGGCAGGGGTTTCACCACGGGCAAAGCTCTCGCCGGGACCTAGAGAACATTTTTTTCCAATGATTATCCAATTATTGCCGTAATACTGCAGACGTGAACACAAAAAAAATCCCAATAAGTCAAATATCGAATAAAATCGAGACAAACCTTCTGGCTTGCAGAAGTCCGACGACGATGTTCCACTTTTGGACGCTAATGGAAGAAAAACAAAATACACTTTCTGAAGCCATATTTGGGCAAAAGCCCTTGTGGACAATATTGTGCAGTTTTGCATGTTGTTGTGAGTGTATCAGGAAAAAGGAGATGCTACACAGCCTTCAACAAACCAAGAGATACAACTTGCACGCAGTTTACCTTTGAGCTTCGTGGAACAGCGGTAGAATCAGGGGTAGGAAGATGGGATGGCACAGCAGCATCCATCGCAGCCAACACCGAACTGCTGAACCAAACAGGGTTGGGCTGGATGAGATGGAGTGCGCTTGCACTTGCGTCAACTTGTGAAATGCATATAGAGAACGACTCCTCTGTCAAAACGCCATCATCAAATCGACAATCGTATCCAAAACAGCCTAGGTTAAATCAAGCGTAACATACCTGCTGCTGAACCACCCTCTCTGCACCAGAGGACTGCTCACGTTCCTCAGGTGCTCTCCTCTGTAATGACAAAATAAGATACTTTGTATTAAACCACCAGTCGAACATTGCAGAGGTCAGCTGATCAAAAATACATCAACCGCACCATTACATGTGTAAATAATTACCTTCCCGCCCTTGCCGACGACTGTCCACTCAAAGGGGTTTGATGGACGAGGTACGGCGACCTGTCCCCTAACAACCACCTTTGGGACGACGTGCCTACGAGGAGGCGACGCTCTGGGAGCAGGCTGTAGTTTTGGTGTCGGAGGCTGCAGTTGTTCGAACGCAGCGTTCCACAGCAGCCCGGCTAGAACGGGCATGCCGTCACTATCGCTGAGGTGAACCTGCGAAAATAACGAAAATGAAACAGATTACGCGGTGCAATAAACTTGTCATTCAACTACAAACAAAGTGTAGATGACGCTATGTATTCTACTTACACCATCTCTGCACCACAGCTCACGGCGGTTCATGGGGAAATGCTCAGCTGTAGAGAAGTACCTGACACCTAAAAAAGAAAAATAACATACATTATTTTAACATCTCTATGGGTTATATTTAAAGTTTTACCATAAAGATTATAGAAATTGTAATATTTGTTCAAACGGTCTGCCAAACAACATATGATGCGTTATACGTGGAAATGTACTTCAACTATAGTCTTTTTAAAGCTTACCCATACGTGCTGCCACGCGGCGGAACTCTTGACGCATGAAGTCTTGCTGAAGGACTTGAACGGTCAAACGAGGTACGAAGTCTGCGACACACACCTGGAGAGTAAAGTGGTTGTTAATGACAAAGTAATTTCTTCCTGAAAATGCAGTAACTAATGTCTTATAACTATACATTATTTTGCAACAGTTCATACAACTAAATTAACTGTGGTAATATATCAATGAAAACAATAGAAAATAAACCTACGTTAGACCATCGACTGCAAGCGGCTTGCAGGAACTTGGCGAAGTCCGCCCCTGCCTCGTCGATGGTCTTGCTGGTTGTCAGGTTGTTGCTAGGCGCCATGACCAGGACTGCGTCAGGAGTCCGAGGAACAGCAGCGTGCAGCAACTCAGTCCTCAGCTCCCTCGCGCAGGCCCCGGGCGTGGACATGATGCCAAAGGAGAGTGAGCCCTCTGGCATCGGAACAATGCCATCTGCGAAAGCGCGCAGATGGGAAGCGCCTATGAGAAGAACAAACTGGAAAAAAAGATTACATTGTTATAGAATGAAAATCACTAATTATTATAAGTCTTGTTATTAATATTATTAATTATATTAATATTATCCTTATTGTATTATTTTACCTTCTTGTCAGGTACTTCCGGCGGAATGACCAACTTGTGTTGTTTTCCCGTCAGCGACGAGATTGGCCATTGTCGAACAGCGTGGCGCTGACCGGTGCCAACTAATACACAGAACAAAAAGACACCGAGATACACGCAGTTCATAAAATATTACAAATCATCATCACAAATCATGTAAACGCAACACACCTTGCCACTACCAAAATATACATACACATACAAGGAAAAGATTTACGTACGTGCGACAGAGACATTGGCGGGCTGCTGCGGTTCCACGTCAACCGTTCGCCGTTCTGCCATACGCCGTTTGGCTGCCTCCGAACGGCGATAAGACTTGCCCCGTGGCATCTAGTAACAAGTACACAATTGATTAATATTGACATACAACTCACCTCTAGCCTGCAATAATTGGAAAAAAAAATCTTATACACACGTTTAACAAGCAACCAGTGATGGAAGCAGAAGAATTAAAGTTGTTACTTAAATCAAAGTATTCATACAACACTGACAAATACTAGACTAAAATGCTGATAGTTTACTTTAACCCTTGTGTTATGTTTCTTTGTCCCCCTTTACTTTGGTGTTCCCAGTCAAATTTGACCAGTCTGGTGTAACTGCTCTTACATTAACACAAAAAACAAACATAATCGGCACCAAATTCTATTTAAAACCTTTTAATACTGTACATAATGTATCCAACTACCAGTGAACATCAATAACTGCAGTGAATATCCAAACAATAGACACTGAAAATTATAATAATAATAATAATAATAATAATAATAAAAACACAGACCAAATTCACAGAACATCAGAAAATCAACATAAATAATCACAACAACCACATTTTTATGATATTATGATGTTATAAATCAGTCAGATTTTATGCGAACACCACAGGAGGGTTAAAAACACATTTCATTTCCATGTAGCCATGTAACAATGACCTTCTCCCCAATACATAGCTATATTAATGAAAACAATAATTACTGAAAAGCTGTGTACAGCTAGTGGATTGCCGTTTTACAGTTTGATGATATTGCTAAATTAGGAGTATAGTAGAGGGTACAATCAGTAAGTTGCGTGTTTCTTTTTCTCTATACATTTCTCTTTTACTCTGTCTGTCTGCAGTGAAGCGCTACAACGCCCGCGAAGTTCAAAAATGTACTCCAGCCAATCATGGCGCAAAACGCCTCTAAGTGAAAATTTACTCCCGACACCCACCGCGCGACAACCCCAGAGACATTTCAAATATACTCGCGCCAATCGCAGCGCAATAACGGAGTCGTTTACCAGTGAGCCGATGTGACAGTTGAAATGACTTTTGATATTAAATTAAATGAATATTGTCTAAAGACTGGCATTGCTAGTAGCTTGTAGCTGCTTTAGCAAACACACCAAAGGCACTCATATGCTACCAAACATGTGGTTATAACCTGTGCTAACAGCCAACCAACTCTCCTATGACTACAGGGAAGCTAGTTACAGTAGCTACTGCAGGAGAAGACTCGGTAACTTTTAGCTCGTTTAGAAAAAAACACCCAAAGGTTTCTGCTGCCGAGCGATGCTAATAATGCTTGCTAACTAGCTGTCTCGTGACAGCAGAGTAGCCAACAGTGTTAATAACAGCATTGATAATACTCATTTAGAAACCATACACACGCAATGTACCTTACTGAAGTTAGCAGTATTTTACATACATTCAGAATTATACATTCAAAATTACGGTTCGATGAGGCAGCTAGCATGGATGTTAGCTCGTTGTCCGCTAGCTCGTTGTCCGCTGCACTGACAGAGCAGCCTTCTCTGTGCCGCGATGGGAAACAGCGGCTTTAATCAAGATGAACTTACCGTGTTGAGCAAGGTGAAGGTCCTTGAAGAGAATGCTGCTGTCGTAATCCGAGATATGTGGAAATATCTGCGAGTATCTGTATATATTTGTGTGTATTTGTTGAAAAGTCCGAAGAGCCAAGGTGAAGCAGTCTGCACAGGACGAGAGTCAAGTAACAGACAACCGTTCAAACGTTGCAGCGCTGACGTCAAGTTTTTTTCTCACGACGTGATTGGTTGATGCGTTCAAATCCATGACAAAAGCTAAGTAAAATCAATCTCCGCTGCTTTTTCGCAGCGTTTTCCGTAATCAACAGATATGATATATTGTTGGCTGCCCGGTGGGTATATTAAATCAAATCAAATTTTATTTGTATAGCCCAAATTCACAAATCACAGTTTGCCTCAGAGGGCTTTACAATCTGTACAGAGACGACACCCTCTGTCCTTCGACCCTCGATTCGAGTGAGGATAAACTTGCCCCAAAAAAAAAGGCCCTTTTAACAGGGAAAAAAATGCGGAAGAAACCTCAGGGAGAGCCACAGAGGAGGGATCCCTCTCCCAGGACGGACAGACGTGCAATAGATGTCGCATGTACAGAGCAGATCAACGAGATCACAATGTATTCAATTATAAGCGATGGTTGACAGGAGTGAAAGTACATAAAGATGTATTACAGCAATAATAATGAAATGCACATGGAAATGTGATTACTAGTGATAACAGTAGTAGTGATTAATGGTAAGGATAGTATGTAGTAATGCATTACAATAATAGTAGTGGAACGTATGTAACAGATGTGACTAATATTAGCGACAGTAGTGGTGGGTGTCAGGCAGGGTCATGGCAGTAGGCGCATCCACAATCCGGCAGGGCCATAGCAGTAGGCGCATCCACGATCAGGCAGGGCCATAGCAGTGGGCGCATCCACGATCCACGACCCGGGCGCGGCCAGGATCCATGGGAGCCTGTAGGACTAGAAAGCACAAGGACTCCGGGGAAGAAGTAAGTCAGTGACATGCAGAGATGGGGCATGTATACAGGCATAATGTATACAGATGGAGAGGAGAGGAGGAGAGAGAAGCTCAGTGTGTCATTTGTCCCCCGGACTGGGCCTATAGCAGCACAACTAAGAGCTGGTCCAAGACAGGCCTGGGCCAGCTCTAACTATAGGCTCTATCGAAAAGGAAGGTCTTAAGTCTACTCTTAAAGGTAGGGAGAGGGTGTCCGCCTCCCGGACCAAAACAGGAAGATGGTTCCACAGAAGAGGAGCTTGATAGCTGAAGGCTCTGGCTCCCATTCTACTTTCGGAGATTTTAGGAACTACAAGTAATCCTGCGTTCTGGGAGCGTAATGCTCTAGTTGGGTGATAGGGTAGTATGAGCTCCTGGAGATATGATGGTGCCTGACCATTAACAGCTTTGTAAGTTAGGAGAAGGATTTTAAACTCTATTCTTGATTTTACAGGGAGCCAGTGCAGAGAGGCCAATACAGGAGTAATATGATCTCTTTTCTTAGTTCCTGTCAGTACACGTGCTGCAGCATTCTGGACCAGCTGTAGACTCTTTAGAGACTTGTTAGGGCAGCCTGATAATAGAGAATTACAATAGTCCAGCCTGGAAGTAACAAATGCATGGACTAGCTTTTCTGCGTCTTTTTGAGACAGGATGGGCCTGATTTTTGCAATGTTACGTAGATGAAAAAATGTGATTTTATGTGGGAGTTGAAGGACATATCTTGATCAAAGATAACTCCCAGATTCCTGACGGTGGTGCTGGAGGCCAAGTTAATGCCATCCAATCTCGCTATATCATAGCGAGATTGGATGGCATTATTAGCGCGAGAAAGACACAGATGACCATAAATGCCACCTAATTCTTCAGTCTGAAATATTAAACATTTCACACTGTGCCAATCCCAGAATACTTATGTCAACAAAATTCATCAGTCATATAAACTGGTGACTGTAACTCACACACCAAAAATGACGGGCAGTTGGCTGATGACAGATTTGACATGACATAATATTGACACACAGCCTCACTGCATGCAGACAAGATAACATGCCAACCCCGTTTTATTACTGGTAGCAAAACACAATGTGTTGACAGTAATAAATCACACTTTTTCCTACTGACATTGTATTATTTTGTATGATGTTAGGTTAGATATATTAATACAATGTCAAAATTAAATTATTACTGGAAAACTAATGTAACACCATAAGCACCTTTCTTATCTTGCACTACTTACCATTTCTACCTCTGCCATCCTGTGCAACTACCCAGTACAATACCATTTTCTTTTTCTACATATTTATATTTTCTGTATCTTATTTAAATCTTTTTCCTATATTTGTCAAGTCTACTTCTGTTATCACCTGTACATATTGGATGTCTGTATACCTACTCTTGTATGTATTGTATGTATGTCTACCTGCAAAGTACATTTCCCCAATGTGAGATAAACAAAACTCTCAAATCTAAAATCTAAAGTGAAATTGTGTTTAAAACAATGACACCAAACAAGTCAACATAAACAGCTTTTAAGGAAAAATATAAACTTAGCTTTATACTTCAAATAATGCTTACTTGCCTCCATCAATAATCTTAACTTTTTGATTACAAAACAAACCGACTCTCACAGTCAAACATCACAAAAATTGACTTCCATCTTTTACACACAGAAAGATAACTAATAACTAACAGTAACACATCTGGAATACTTCAAATACTGTGAAAATATGATTATTTCCTGTGTCAAAAGTGAAGACAATTTCAAAGACCCTCAACAGCATACAAAATGTGTACAAAAGAAAACAAACACAAATTTAATTCTGAACAATAACTTTACTAATACACACAAACACAACCATAACCAAAACAACAAGAACAAAATTTAAATGTCGCCAGGACTCCCCCATTCTGCTCCTACACATCACCTACACCTTCTGCTCCTACAGCAAACAACATAAACAACACAGTTCAATAAGTTATTACACTTCAATTACACACTGATATAAAGACAGGGACAAAATGTAACTGACTAACACATTTAAAACTTACCATCTTGGCAGGCCTCGACTAAATCAGCATCGCTGATCTCTGCAGTGTAATAATAACCACAATCACCATTCTGTTACATTCCATATACATATACTGCTGGCTTACATAATGACTGTACTTACCAGTTGGAAGAGGCTGTGCTGCGTTCCGAAGCTGCTCCAGGTCTGCCTGCAGCTGAAGCATATTATTGTCCCTTTTGGTGACTTCATTCCGGAGAGCAGCAACTTGTTTAGACACAGCCTGAGCCTTGCGCTTGTGCCGCAGGGCAAGCTGAATACTCTCCTCGGCCAGAGCAATCGCCTCACGGTACCGATCATCCGGCGGAATGGCGACATCTCGACAACGATACTAAAACCTACAGAAGATACACAAATTTATCTAACATTACTCACAAGTAAAACAACTTGCACGCTAACACACATTACATGCAGTGTTGACCAAGTTACTTTAAAAACATAATGCATTATTTATTTATTACTTGTTACTGTCATTTCGAAGTAATTCATTACATTATAATATTACTGTGTTTGAATTGTAACGCATTACACTACTATTGCATTACTTTTAAGTTACTTTCACCAAAAAAACTGGAAATATGGATTTGGCGTTCTAAATATAATATATATAAAACGCCAAATCCATATTATCTTATTGCACTCAATAGAGTAGCGTTCAAATACAGGTCTTTGCTCAATACCAAATATTCATATCAATAAAAGTGTGTAACCGTGCAATTTTACAACGGTTGACGCGACCGACGAAGGACTGTCCGAAGGACTGTCCGAAGGACCCGGTCTTCGAAGTCCACAAAGGTATGGCACTTCGAAGGATGCAACCCCTGAATTTGAACACAGATATATTCAAAATCACTAGTTCTCTAGCAGTAACAGGAAGTAAACATTTACGAAGATTTTTTCTCCTCTGCTAATCTCGCGGTGTTGGCGAATTTGTATAATAACAACTCAGAACTTAATGACGGCTTTAAAATGCATTGTAACGCGCGTTACTGAAATTTGTACCGAGTAAAATATTAACTTCGGTTTTTGTAATGCCTAACATTACCGCGTTACAGCAAAAAATAATGCATTACAGTAATTGCATCACGTTTGTAACGCGTTACTCCCATCACTGATCACATGACACCTCTTTCACCAAATGCAACACTAAATACGTCTACTTACACAAAAGAGAGTAAACTTCGCTCTCAACGCCTCTATCTCCGGATCCTTACTCTCAGGGAGTTTACTTGGCGAAGGAAGAGCAGCCATTTTCTGTAGAAACATACAACCCATCCACAATTATTACATATCACTCAATCACAGCACTAACGACAACAATATTAATATTACTTCTAAAATGCACGTTTTCATTTGTGTATTCACCCAACGCTAACGTTGCCACTTTGTAGCTGACGTTAGTCAGATAGCTAGCTAACCCACAATAACTTGCAACATCAGTACACACTTTCAACACAATGTCTGAATGGTAAAACAACCTAGCTTGACTATTATCAGTGTTGCTAATATCTATGTTCCGTTATTAACGTTTAATATCGTCATATTAGCTGTCGTCTTACAGGTGAATGAGACGTGAGGTAATTACCTTTCATTCCGCGGAGAAAAGGACCGGCAAAACTCAACTACCGCTGACTTTATAGCCTGCTGATTTATGGGAGGAGAAGTGTTTGAAACAACCTATTAGAAATCTCTAGAAACCATGGAGACAACGTTGACTGACAGTCACGTCACACTTGACGTAACGGCAACATGCAGCCTCACGCAGCCGAATTGTTTTCTTTCAAAACGTGTGTCGAAACTGACTACTTCTGACTATGTAGTCTAGCACTTTTCCGATTTGCTGATAGGCAAACTAAAACCACACTTATGAAAAATGACGTGTACCGTGAAGCATCATTCGGAGGAGAAACGCCAGCTTGATTGCTTAGTTATGCCGGAAATGCTTGAGTATTTGTGTAGAAACAACGGTGGAGAGTCGCCTAACATGCAACTACGGCGAAAATGCAAAGTCTCTAAAAGGGCAACTGTGTGTCTAGTGTAGTGTCTTTAGCGTATTGTGAAGTGTAGTTATTTTTTTGTTTGAAGTGTCATAACAATGTGGCAAAAGCCACAGCCACGCACACACAAGCACACAAGCACACACACAAACACACACACACACACTCATAGACTTTCTGTCACACATAACACAGACATGAATTTGAGTAGCCCTCTTACACATTTCACATGAAAACTACCACTGCTGTGTTCTGGCCGACATGCCACCACCCACTCAAAATAAAAACTCAGCCTCACATCCATCAATCAGACTTTACTTAGATAGCACATTTTATACAAACAACATGTAGACTTAGCTACAAAACTATATGTTCACATTCAAACAGAAGCATCACCATTAAAGAGGAGGCAACACAGATTACAACCTACTGATAAACATGGCCACAGCTTTTTCTGATAGCTAAAATTATCATTTGGACTATTTAAAACAAAGACAAATTATGTGTATTCTTTAATCTGCCATTATATAAAAACTAAAATGTTTATATTTCTATGATGTCACAATAAATGTACTCTTAATAACGACTACATTTTAAAATTACAATCACTAAATACAAAACTGGTGACAATCCCAGCCAAGATTAACACTTAGTAAACTGAATTGCTGTCAGTTTTACATCCAAACCCATTATATCCTATTTCAAGCAGAGAGACAAATGTCAAAGCCTTTTCAGAGGACATTTAAATGCAACAGAAATGCAGAGGAAGCAGAAGTGTTTCCAATACAAACTGCTCTCCTCTGCTAAATATTTTCCACCTTTATTGACATGCATAAGCAAAAAAACAGCATTACATCACATGAAATCGCTGTACAGTAGTTACAGTATAGTAACATAATCAGCCAGTAGGCTACAGTTATTTCATGTATTTGTGATACGTTAATAAAAGCTTGAACTGTATCCGATGGCTGTCTTTTCTGTCAGATGACAGAGCAAGTTTGTGTATCACAAACGCTCTGATCTTGGTTATACTGTGGAAATAAAGCAGAAAAAAAATTCAATAACTGTTGGAAATTACAGAAGTTGTTGTGGATTACAGGATTCTGACAATACTACTTTTAAGACTCTTTAAGCTTTGCTCAAACATTTTGCCAAACATCTATTCACAGCTCAAATAATATTTCTCTTAAATTTTCTAAAGGAAGGATGTGCGCGCCCGACAGCAGCAGGCTGCAACACCGGCATGTCCTGACAGCAGCATGCCCCGACGCGCGTGGACTGCGAGAGCCCGTACATCACTGCTCGCAGTTTTAATTTTTTTGTTATTTTTTTTCTTTGTCCGAAATGATCGCATTTTTCACTGCCTGAACATACCCCAAAACTCACCAAACTTGGAATATATGATAAAATTTTTTATCATCTGTTGTCATTCTCAATTTTCAACACTAGGTGGCGCTATTATCAAGGAAACTGCGTTTTGCCTAATAACTCCCACACTTTGTCGCACATTCAAAAACATCATATCCACGCGTTCAGTGAATTCTGCTGAATCTCCTGATATAGGCCACGCCCATATCCGCCTGCCGTTTTTTTTCGCTAGCTCGCCAAATGTCGCAAACCTACTTTTTCCAACTCCTCCCAGGCAATTTCACCGATTTGCACCAAACTTTGCACACAGCATCTGTGGACCCTCCTGACAAAAAGTTACTAAAAGAATTTTGATATTCCAAAGAATACTCAAGTTATCAAATAACAACTTCCTGCACATTTCGTTCAAAACAGGAAGTGTTGCATATCTCCACATTGGTTTGTCCCAATGACATCAAACTCAGGATACTACTTCCCCATGAGCCCCTTAGGCTCTGTGCTAAATTTTCGCCGACGACCACTAGGTGGCGCTGTTTAAATTGAAGTAATTTATATCTCCATAACCGTTTGTCGGATTAACACAAAACTTGGTACACTCATTGCCCTCCTGAGGACAGCTGACAAACCTGTTCCAGATCCGACACTAGGTGGCGTTCTGGTGGCCGTCTAATTTTACATTTCGCACTGTGCCCACACCATAACACTTATGGATATGAAATTCATAGGGGTGCTATAGACTGGCCCCTGTAACTCACACACCAGAAATGACCAGCAGGTGGCGCTGTTATCAAGACAAAAGCGTTTTTGGTGAATAACTCCCACATAATATGTTGCACAGTTTAAAACCCTATATCTACGTATTCCCTGAATCCAGATGAATTGATTGATGTAGGCCATGCCAACTTTCGCCCAAAATCTCCATTCGCAAAATTGCCAAAACTAAAAAATGTACTTTTTCGAACTCCTCCCAGGCAATTTCACCGATTTGCACCAAACTTTGCACACAGCATCTGTGAATGCTCACGACAAAAACGTATTAAAATAATTTTGATAGTCCAATAAACACCCAAAATACAGAATTACAATTTCCTGCACATTGTGGTCAAACAGACAATCTTGCGTATCTTGACGAAATACAGTCCGATTAGCACAAGAATTTCACTTATTGTGTTCCATGGCCCACTGACGGTTTGTGCAAAATTTGGTGCAAATCGGCCAATAGATGGCGCTTTTTTTGCTTAATGATGAAAGAACAGCTTGACTGCCTTCACTTTTGATTCCTCAGCAGAAGTTGTTGCATGAACAAGCCCTGCTGTCGACAGCAGCATGCCCTGACAGCAGCATGTAGCAACAGCAACACGCCCCAATGCGCGTGGACTGCGAGGGACCGTTCATCGCTGCTTGCAGCTTTAATTATTTATTTTTTTCTGCCAAAATGATTGCATTTTTCAATGCTTTAACATACCCCAAAACTCACCAAACTTGGAATATATGTCACACCTGGCGAATTTTTTTTTAATCTGTTGTCATTGTCAATTTTCACCACTAGGTGGCGCTATTGTATGTATATTGTATGTAACAGAGATATGACTAATATTAGCAACAGTAGTGGTGGGTGTCAGGCAGAGCCATGGCAGTAGGCGCATCCACGATCCACGACCCGGGTGTGGCCAGGATCCATGAGAGCCTGTAGGACTAGAAAGCACAAGGACTCCGGGGAAGAAGTGAAGTCAGTTACATGCAGAGATGGGGCATGTATACAGGCATAATGTATACAGATGGAGAGGAGAGGAGGAGAGAGAAGCTCAGTGTGTCATTTGTCCCCCGGACTGGGCCTATAGCAGCACAACTAAGAGCTGGTCCAAGACAGGCCTGGGCCAGCCCTAACTATAAGCTATATCAAAAAGGAAGGTCTTAAGTCTACTCTTAAAGGTAGAGAGGGTGTCCGCCTCCCGGACCAAAACAGGAAGATGGTTCCACAGAAGAGGAGCTATATAACTGAAGGCTCTGGCTCCCACTCTGCTTTTGGAGACTTTAGGAACTACAAGTAATCCTGCGTTCTGGGAGCGTAATGCTCTAGTTGGGTAATAGGGTAGTATGAGCTCCTGGAGATATGATGGTGCCTGACCATTAACAGCTTTGTAGGTGAGGAGAAGGATTTTAAACTCTACTCTTGATTTTACAGGGAGCCAGTGCAGAGAGGCCAATACAGGAGTAATATGATCTCTTTTCTTAGTTCCTGTCAGTACATGTGCTGCAGCATTCTGGACCAGCTGGAGACTCTTTAGAGACTTGTTAGGGCAGCCTGATAATAGAGAATTACAATAGTCCAGCCTGGAAGTAACAAATGCATGGACTAGCTTTCCTGCGTCTTTTTGGGACAGGATGGGCCTGATTTTTGCAATGTTACGTATGTGTTACGCAATGTTACGTTACGTACAAACTGTCCACTAGGTGGCTATGTTGTGCTGTGGATCACATGCACCTATTTAGGTAGGAACCTTTCCATTGCAGCACACACTGGACACAGGAAGTCAGCCTCATATCAATCAATCAGACGTCATTTATATTGCACATTTCATACAAATACCAGGGTTTCCCCAAGAAAACTTGTTAAGCCCAGTGGTAGGGTGGCCCACTAGCGGCCCACCGGTGCCCAAGCGTGTTTTTTTGTGTCAGGGGCCTGACCCTGCCCAATGACTGATGGCAGGGCCCTATAGGTAACAGATTCATTAATGGAGTAGTATAAGTAGTAGTCTAACTGAGAACTGCACCCCCCCCCCCCCCCCCCCCCCCCCCTTTTTTTAAAATTAATTTATTTATTTTTATTTATTTATTTATTAATTTATTTTATTTTCCCCTCTCCCTTTTAAATACTTACTTATGTGTTTACCTTACTTCAATTGTTAACCTGCTTATTTACTCTTTGCTGTTATTGTTTGCGTGTCCCTCGGTGTGCCTGGGTGTGAGTGTGTTGTCCTTTTATGGGTTCTTTTTCTGTTTTGGGTGGGTGAATTTAGGGTGTTCTGGTGGGTGGGAATTAAGCTGGAACCTTCCTTCAGTACTTTGTTACTGTTGCTGTACCTCAACTATGCACCTGAATGTATTATGGGACCACTCCAGTGTTAAAATCAATAAAGAAATTTTTGGAGAAAAATGTTATATATTTCAATTGGAATTGCATCTGACCCGGGTGCTTTACCTCCAAGCAAGCCAGATATAGCCTCAGATATATTTCCTCAGTTTTAAGATTACGGTCTAGTGGGTCTAGGAATTCTTTATTTACGAGGTCAAAATCTAATGTGTCCAGGAAACCTTTTTGCACATTTGAGGCTGAATCTAAGTATTCAGAGCCATATAATATCTTGTAGAAACATTGAAAAGTATCATTTATTTCTTTTGGGTCTGAGGTAAGCTCCCCTTTATCTGTCAAAATGGAGTTAATTGCCCTCTCTGCCTCAATCTGCTTAATGCGTCAGGCCAACAGTTTACCAGCCCTCTCCCCCTGTTCATAATACGATTGTCTCAATCTCATCAGGCTTTTCGCTGCTTTATTTGTGGACAAAACATTAGTTACCTAATTAATTGTGGACAGGGATTTCGAAAAACTTTCGCCTCAGTTTCTTTATTTGATTTTTCAAGTTTATCCATTTCTAATCTATGAGATTTATTTTTAAAGCTTGTGAAACTTATCATTTGGCCTCTCAAAAAGGCTTTGAAGGCTTCCCACCTCACAGATGCACGTCTGGTCAGTGTTGTTTTCAAAATACAAATCTATTTGTCTTCCAATATACTCTATAAAGCTTGGGTCCTTAAGCCATATTGATTGCAAGCGCCATCTAGGGGGATACAGTGCCAAATTTGAAAATTTAATAAGAAGCCAGGTTGAAGCGTGATCTGAGATTAGGATGCTATCATACCAGCATTTTGAAATTTTTGGCATCAAACTGGCTGAGACCAAGTAATAATCAATTCTAGAAAAACACTGATAGGTGCCAGAGTACCAGGAAAATGTGTGCTTAGAGTGTTTACTTCTCCATACATCCACCAAATTAAAATCTTGTATGCACTGGAGTGGTTCTTCTCTAGTTGGAGTGAGAGGTGTCAACCCCGGTGGATCTATCCAATTCTGGCTGAAGTGTACAATTGAAGTCTCCACCTATGATAAATTGGCCAGGCAAAGCAGCTAGCCTTAAGAAAAGTTGTCTGAAGAAGGTTGGATTATCAGTATTTGTCCCATATATATTACTCAGATTTATTTTGACTGAAAGGTGTTCACCTTCAATAATTAGGTATCTGCTGAGACGGTCATCAGGGACACTTATAAACTGAAAGGGCACAGATTTGTGTATGAGGGTTATTACCCCTCTTGAGTTTGAGCTAAAAGAAGCGGAAAACACCCGACCAGGCCATCTTCTCCTCACCCTAATCACATCTTCTGAGGTCAAATGAGTTTCCTGGAGAAAAATTATTTTGGCTTTTAACTGCCGGAGACTATTCATAACCTGCCTTAAGCTTGACAATCTTATTGAGCCCTCTCACATTCCAGGATGTGAACTAAAATCAGTAGCCATAGATGAGAATTTTCACCTCACTTATGCCCTGATGGATACATACAAAGTAGCTGTAAACAGAAACAATTACACAAGAGAAAATCAAATAAGTAAACAAATCTCCCCACAATGCCAAAGGGGCATCAGAAACAGAACAGAGTGTACTTCCCTTACTGAAATACACCCACCCACCCCAGAGTACACACATCCAAAGGGGCTCAAAACCGAGCCCAACCATGGAGCCGCACTGGTCCACCCGAACAGCGATCATAGGAGGAACAGCATGCATGGTAAAGCCGCGTGGGGCCCTCCGTAGGGCGGTATTGTAGGCAGTAACAGCCAAGCAGTGTTGAGATTTAACCTGAACCATAGTTACATAATGCCACAGGAAAAAATAGAAAATACATAAATAAAATAAATTCAGAAACTAAGACTGGGGACGAAGGCTTTTCTTCGTTTGAGAAGATCCGCAGAAACGTCTGGGAAAAACATGACTGGTTGTCTAGAAGTATGGGTCCCTTCAGTCTAGCAGCTCTCATGATCTGTGTCTTGTCCGTGAAGTTCAGGAGCTTTATTATAACCACCCTGGGCTGGCCGCTTGCTGTGTTTCAGCCCTGCTAGCCTCGTTAGCTTTACTGAGCTGGTGGGCTCACTCAATCAGCACCGGTCCAGGGAAAGTATCTGCACAAAGCACCTCGGGCAGCCACCCCTCGAGAAACATGCACAAGTCAGTCCCATCCTGCTCTTTGGGGATGCCCGCAAGGCGAAGGTTAGACCGGCAACTGCAGTTTTCGAAGTTGTCAACCTTAAACACCAGCTCCTTGATAGTAGCTGCCATGGCCGTGTTCTTCGCTAGCAGGGACACAATGTCATCTTGGTTGGTGCTAATTCTGTCCTCAGCCTCCGTCTGCTTTTGTGGTTTTGGTGCCATTGGAGCAGTCGTTCTGTTAATGGTAAAGTGGGGTATATGCATGAGTTATATAAAACTAAAATTTAAACAAATTCCTTGTATATATTTACATTTAGTGCATTTAGCAGACGCTTTTGTCCAAAGTGACTTACAGTAATTCATACATACAGTCATACACTGATGGCGGTGGCTGCCATGCAAGGTGCTGACCAGCACATCAGGAGCAGTTTGGGGTCCAGAATCTTGCCCAAGGACACTTCGACATGCAGACCAGGGGAATTGAACCAGCGACCTTCCGATAACAAGACGCTGGCTGTTGTTTCTATTATGGACATTAAGTATACAATATGTGTAGTCATGGTCAAAATGTATAAACAATTGTAAAGAAAATGTATATCATTTCAGTCTTGAGTTTCAATGATTTCTACAACTCTCATTTTTCTGTGATGGAATGAGTGGAACAAATACTACCGGTCACAAAAAAACATTCTTGAAGTTCTGAAAATGTGACCCATCACTCTGGAGGAGGGTAAATCTGGACTCATCAGACCACATGACCTTTTTCCATTGCTCCAGTGTCCAATCTTGTCCCTAGCAAATTGAAAAATATACATCAAGTAATTCTAATACTTGGTTAGATTCCCTTGGCTATTTTCACCTCAATTAGGTACTTTTGATAGCCATCCACAAGCTTCTGGTAGTCCTCTACCGTATCTGTGAAGTTAGGTGTTTCTTCAACAGTTTCCACATGTACCCTATGGGGTTGAAGTCAGGACTTTGTGATGGACATTCCAAAACCTCAACTCTAGCCTGATTTAGCCATTCCTTTACCACTTTTGATGTGTGTTTGGGATCATTGTCCTGTTGGAGCACCCAAGTGCACCCAAGACCCAATCTTCTAGCTGATGATTTAAGGTTTTCCTTAAGAATTTGGAGATAATCCTCCTCCTTCATTATTCCATTTACTTTTTTTCCCAAGGTCGCTGGAGGGAAGGCTCTGACTGTTGTTTGTGCGTATGCACTGAACAGTATGTCTTGGACACTCGGGTGAAGAGAGGAGCGGAGTTGTCAACTGATCACCACCTGGTGGTAAGTTGGATCAGGTGGCGGGGGAGGCTACCGGACAGACCTGGGAAACCCAAACGAGTAGTGAGGGTGAACTGGGAACGTCTGGCGGAGGCCCTGGTCCGTCAGGTCTTCAACTCCCACCTCTGGAAGAACTTTTCGCTCATCCCCGGGGGAGACTGGGGACATAGAATCTGAATGGACCATGTTCAGAGCCTCCATTGTAGAGGCAGCCGCTAAGAGCTGTGGTCAGACGGTCATCGGTGCCAGTTGGGGCGGCAACCGAAGGACCCGCTAGTGGACACCAGCGCTGAAGGAAGCCGTCAAGAAGGAGGTCTTTCGGCTTGGCTGGCCCGGGGGTCTCCTGAAACAGCAGACTGGTACCGGGAGGCCAGGAGGGCTGCAGCTTCGGCAGTCACCGAAGCAAAAACCTGGGTGTGGGAGGAGTTTGGTGAGGCTATGGAGAAGGACTTTCGGTCGGCCTCAAGGAAGTTCTGGCAAACCATCCGGCGACTCAGAAAAGGGAAGCGGGCCTCAGCCCAGGCTGTTTTCAGTCGGGGAGGGGACCTGCTGAACCGGACTGGGGATATTGTCGGGCGGTGGAAGGAACACTTTAAAGACCTCCTGGACCCGGCTAACGCGTCCTTTGAAACTGAGGCAGAGCCTGAAGACTCGGAAGAAGACTCGTCCATATCCCTGGCAGAGGTCACTGAGGTAGTCAAGAAGCTCCCCAGTGGCAAGGCACCAGGGGTGGATGAGATTTGCCCCGAGATGCTGAAGGCTCTGGACATTGTTGGGCTGTCATGGCTGACACGTCTTTTCAGTGTCACGTGGAGGTCACGGACGGTACCTCTGGAGTGGCAGACGGGGGTGGTGGTCCCCATTTTCAAAAAGGGGGACCGGAGGGTGTGTTCCAATTATCGGGGTATCACACTGCTCAGCCTCCCTGGGAAAGTTTGTTCCAGGGTGCTAGAAAGGAGGGTCCATCCGATCGTCGAACCTCTGATTCAGGAGGAACAATGCGGATTCTGCCCTGGCTGCGGAACAGTGGATCAGCTTTTTACCCTTGCAGGCTTGCTGGGGGGTCATGGGAGTTTGCCCATCCAGTCTTCATGTGTTTTGTAGACTTGGAGAAGGCCTACGACCGGGTCCCCCGGGGAGTACTGTGGGGGGTACTGAGGGAGTATAGGGTACAGGGGCAGTTGGTACGAGCTATCCGGTCCTTGTACGACCAAAGTGAGAGTTGTGTCCGTATACTCGGCACAAAGTCGAATACGTTTCCAGTGGGTGTTAGACTCCTCCAGGGCTGCCCCTTGTCTCCGATCCTGTTTGTGATATTCATGGACAGGATCTCAAGGCGCAGCCGTGGTGAGGAGAGTGTGCGGTATGGGGACCTCAGAATTGCGTCTTTGCTTTTTGCGGATGAGGTGGTTCTGTTGGCTTCCTCAGCCAGTGACCTCCAGCAGGCATTGGGGCGGTTCGCAGCCGAGGTGTTGACCCTCAGGTCAACACCTCTAAGTCTGAGGTTCTCTGCTGGAAAACGGTGGATTGCCCCCTCCGGTTGGGGAGTGAGCTCCTGGCCCAAACGAAGGACTTTAAGTATCTTGGGGTCTTGTTCACGGGTGACGGGAGAATGGAGCATGAGGTGGACAGATGGCTTGGTGCAGCGTCTGCAGTATTGTGGGCCTTGTACCGGGCTGTCGTGGTAAAGAGGGATTTACCGGTCCATCTATGTTCCAACCGTCACCTATGGCCACGAGCTGTGGGTAGTGACCGAAAGAACAAGATCGCGGATACAAGCAGCTGAAATGAGTTTCCTCCGTAGAGTGGCTGGGCTCAGCCTTAGGGTTAGGGTGAGGAGCTCAGACATCCAAAGGGAGCTCGGAGTAGAGCTGCTGCTCCTTTGCGTCGAGAGGAGCCAGTTGAGGTGGTTCGAGCATCTGATCAGGATGCCTCCTGGGTGCCTCCCCATGGAGGTTTTCCGGGCATGTCCAACTGGGAGTAGACCCCGGGGCAGACCCAGAACCTGCTGGAGAGATTACATATCTCATCTGGCCTGGGAACGCCTTGGGATCCTCCCAGAGGAGCTGGAAAGTGTCGCTGGGGAGAAGGAGGTCTGGAGCTCCCTACTGAGCCTGCTGCCACCGCAACCCGACCCCAGACAAAGCAGAAGATGATGAAGATGAAGATGAAGACTTTCTTTCAAGCACCAGATCCACTGGCAGTAAAACAGCCCCACAGCATAATACTACCACCAGTTGGTTGACAGTTGGTATGGTGTTACTGGGGCTAAAGGCCTCACCTTTTCATATTGCTGCTCATTGTGGCCAAACAACCACAGTTTTGTTTCAACTGACCACAGAGTTTTCCTCCAGAAGGTCTTTGTCTGTGTGATCAGCAGCAGACTTCCGTCAAGATTTAAGTTGTGGGTTGCCCCAGTAGCTCAGTCGGTAGAGCGCGCGACCCACATACAGAGGCTTTATCCTAGCTGTGGCAGGGCAGGGTTCAGGTCCAACCTGCAGCCCTTGGCTGCGTGTCATCATTCCTCTCTCTCATTCCATTTCCTGTCATCACCAAATGACTTATCAAATAAAGCCATAAAACGGCCACAAAGTTGCCACATCTGGAGCAAAATGTTGATGAAGGTTCTCAGTCATCCCGATCATGGTAATTCTAAGGACTGTATCGTAGGCAACTGGACGTGTTTCAGTTTCTTGAAGACGTTTCACCTCTCCTCCAAGGGTCTGTTCAGTTCTAACTAACTGGACCAGCCTTCATGTGGGTTGCTAGGGCTAGGTGAGCCCAGGTGTGAATGGTTGTTAAGTTCTCTGGCCGTTCCATTTCCAACCCTGGCTGGGTTAAGGTTCAACCCTGTTCAATGCAGCCAGGAATGCACAGATTTGTACATTGGGGAGACAAAACAACCTCTCCATAAATGAATGGCACAACACAGGAGGGCCAACTCCTCAGGTCAAGACTCTGCTGTCCACTTACATCTGAAGGAGAAAAATCATGCCTTTGAGGGCAACAATGTAAACATCTTGGCCAGAGAAGACAGATGGTTTCCCTCCCCAGACAGCTTCACAACCATTCACACCTGGGCTCACCTGGCCCTAGCAACCCACACGAAGGCCGGTTGGATCAACGACCCACAAGTGGCCCTAACGACTCTGAGAGTCAGAGCTCACATGTGTCCTTAACGACTCTGTAAGGACACTCCCACACAGAGTTTAAAAGCCTGCAAACTCCCCTCCAGTTAGTTAGAACTGAAGAAGCCTCTTGGATGAGAGGTGAAACGCTTTCAAGAAACTGAAACAAGTCCATTTCCCGATGATACTGCACTTAGAATCTGGAGCAATCTGTCTGTACAACAGCCTCTCAGGCTGTGGCAATGCAAAACACGGTTGACTGTGGACAGTGACACCTGACTTGCTTTTTGGTTGACTCATGACCATCCTGACCAATTTTCCCGAGAACAGCAAAATCATTGGAAAACTAGACTGCCATGATATACATTGCACTTACAAGTGTATAAAAACTTTTGACCACTACTGTATATATTGAGTAATACTGAGTATTATGCGCGAGGATTAAGCATTTCAAGGGGAGGCCGCACCATGAGAATTAATGTAAATGAAATACTGATTGTCAGATAAGGCTTACTTCAGAATAACTATAACTCCTAATTGGCGTGTAGAAGTGTTTTGGGTGGGATCAAACCTGTGATTTTTTTTTTGAAAGATTGGACCATTTACGCAGAAGTTCTAACAATTTTCTATTTCATGGTGAATAATCCCTTGCTACTGTATCAGTGTCCAATGAGAACTCGGAATCTTCAACATATACCATCATGAACGCCTTAAGGATTTTCTGACCAAATTTGTGGTGGATTTGGTCAAGTAGGAGTACATAGAAGTAAAAAAAAAAAAAACATGTTATTTCCTGTTGCCATTAGGTGGTGCTACGAGTGTAAGTGAATACCGAGGTGTTAATTTTTCCATGTAAAGTGGAGTTACAACAACTTCCAGTTTAATGGCAAATCATCAACCTTTGCCATGCTGCCATGGTCATGCCATTCAACTAAAACTCAAGCTCTAAATAACTTTTCATCTAAACGGTTTTAAGATTGGCCTGTGAAAATGTGAAGTTGATTGGGTTAAAGCTGTGGCAGGAGTTCAAATCGCCTAAAATGAGCAGAAAAATTCCAAATGGCTGACTTCCTGTTGGGTTGAGATGGTGGCACCAATCTTCTTTTTATGTAGGTGTGATAGATATGTGCACCAAATTTCATGTGTGCTTGTCAAACTAGCTGTAGGGGCTGTTGTAAGAAGTATAGAAAATAGGTGGTACTATGCCTGTAACGGAATACTGGCATGTCAATGTCTCCAGGCCAGGAGTGAGGTTCGGAGCAGATTCTACTATGTAAGGTGGAGCAATTTTGCGTTAATGGCACCACATCGGCTTTCGCCATACCACCAAGGCCATGCCCTTTCATGAATACTCAGTTTGTTCTCAATACAGCATCATCAAGGTCTTAACTGTGTCTCACTATGTTTGAGGCAGATTTGGTCAACAGGTTAGGAGGGATACATCGCTCCTTAAAAAATGTCATTTCCTGCTGCCACTTTGACTGTTACAAAATATTGGCATGGCAGTACTGGCAATCGTGTTCAGGCCGGTACGCTTACAAAATGTGTGAACTTTGGGGCAGATTTGACCCTGTACACTGGAGTTACAACAACTTCCTGTTTTATAGTGAGTCATAAACTTCGCCGTGCTGCCAACTTTTCATCACTTTTCATCATGTGATCATGGGCAAAACTTATTAAACACATACATTTTCACCACGTATGAGGTGTGTACAACGTTTCAAAGCCAGTGATTTTAATGTTACAAATGCTTTTGAAAGGGATTTAAATATTTGTTTGACGTTTTTGTTCTGACTTTGATTTCAGTGATAACTATCAAAGAAAAGACACATACTTTTTTGTCCTCACCTCACTGGAAACTATAAAGCCCATCAAAAGATGTTCAATATTTAACACCCTATTCCCATGCCATTTACTCACAACTGTTGAAGCTGACTCCCAGTTAATAGCGCTGCTATTCTGTGCTCTTGTAACCCGATCTGTGTCTGTATTTCTGAATAGGCATAAATGACTGGCAGTGGAACCACTCAGTGCCACGAAAAGGTAATCCAGTAGCTGGTAGCCGAAACCCCAAAACACTTGAGTCTGCAAATCTGCAAAACATAAGTGGCCTGTTGTTCATGTACCATGTCATTTAAGCACAGAGGCATTTCTTGTCTCTAAGGACTGTCGTTATCGAGGTTCTTTTGTTTTGAAGATATAGAGTTTTGCTAATGTAAGGTTAAATTTCATGAAGCAGGATCAGTAGATCATTTAAGTTAACCACAAACTGGACAATAAAACAGCTTGATGCACACTACTTGGCCAGAGGTAATCTTATATTGCCGGTAACTTTCATTTCTTTCTGATTTTGACCAGATTGACAGAATCAACCACCTACTCTTAGTGCTACCAATTGTAGTAGCAAACATGTTTGATTAAAATTGGGATGTTCCAGTTTAGTGTGCTAGCATGGGTGGGCAGTGTTGCCTATAGGTTGGCCAAGTACCTGCAAATGACATTGCAACAAGCTTGTACAAAACAACAGTGTAAGTAGGCTTACATTAAAGAAGAGTGATCACATCACAATCAGTTCGTTTACAGGAGGGACATAATCTTTCATCTCTCTGCATCTCTCTCTCTCTCTCTCTCTCTTTTTAATTCTCTCGCTCTCCCTCTCCGTCCCTCTCTTTCTTCGCAAAACATGTGCGATTGTCAGTAGATGGGAGGGGTACCCAAGTAAAGTGTATGTGTGGGAAACACTGGGTGAAACAAGTTGATTATGTCCATGATGTGCTGGCCTGGAATACATTTTGGAAGGTTAAATTTCCAGTCCTGCAGTGTAATGTGCGTCCAGCCTTAGGCATACACAAAGTTCAGGATGTCCTACATAATAGGTCCCTGTTCAAAATGAAAGTTTTAAAATTAAAAACAAATGGACAGTTAGCTGGTTAGTCTATTGATCCTGCTTTTTGAATTTACCCCTCAGGTGAGTTGACGGTAGGAGAGATTTTAAATCACTCCTTCCAAGTCCTAATTGACATCTCTCACAAAGGTAGGTTCCTTCAACAATATTACCACAGTTGACATTATGTATTAATGATGTATTGACATTTACAGTGACCCAGCTAAACAGCCAAGAAGCATATAGGGCATTCTATCGCTGTTTTGGAGGGTAGTATATTTCTACAAAGTTAACTAGCCCTAAATGTACTTGTGTGTCTTTATTAACACAGATGCCAACAATGTGCACAACAATTCAGCCCCGACGACACCAGTCACCAACTCGGCAGCCATCACCTCGGCTGTGAACCGCTGTGGCAATACCAGCAACCCTGTCACCATCGCTGCTCAGATGAACATCGCCACCAGCACGGTCAACATCACATCACCGGTCAACCTGCAGCACCCTGTCACCATCACTGGCCCTGTGAACTTGGCCTCTGTTAATATCCCTACAACGGCACATATGAATATTGCCCATCCTGTGGCCATCACCACTCCCATGCCCATGAATATTACTGGCCCACTCAACATTGCCATGAGGCCTATGGAGAGCATGCCTTTTCTATCCCAAGTTCTGCCCTCCTCCCCTCCTTGGTAGAGCTTTTTTTTGCCCCTGTGGTGCTGATGTTGTTTTAACTGCCTAATAATGGATGAGCTTGTCAAATCTTGGCCCTCTTAATGGGTTGATAGTGTTTTAAACTTAAAAATGTGATAACTAATGTAATACAACCACATAGAGAACCACTAATCACTGTGGCTTAATTTATCAATTTTGAATTTTTTATGTTTCAGATACCCCTAGCCATGATAGAAAATGAATTGTTTGGCTTACAGTCAGTTGTTGTAGAGTGTAGGGCTACATAATACGTGAGATACAGTTGGCTGTCCTTCACAGAAATCAGTCGAATTAACTATTGTAAGGATGGGCAACATGGCTAAACTCTTGTATCATAGTCAGTATTGGGTGGTAACATGTTACAAAGTCTCACATTACTGTAATGACATTACATTGGTCTGTATAGCAGTAATCTAAACCATTAAAGCTCCTAAATTCAGTAATCACATTACAGTTACTAATAACAATTGTGTCTTTACTTGCAGCACATAAGCTCTTCAATCGGTTGTTTGCAGTCACGGGATTCTGGTGGCTTGTGAAATTCAGATTGAGGGCTAAAGGGATGGAGGAGATGGAGGAGATTCAATCATGGTTGCTGTGTGTGTCTGTTTAATTACAGGGGTACAGACTCCAGCAAAGGAAAGAAAAAGAACAATTTCAACCTTACAAAGTTAGGAAACAGCTACATAGTAGCTTCAAAGTCATAAAGCTTAATTTGACAAAGTGGACACTACAGAAGCGAGCACTATGCGACTATCTTCTCCTTATGGCAGATGAAGACTTGGGCAATCATAAACAATGCTAAACATAGGCATTTCGAGAGTTTGTGATTTTGCTTCCTATGTGTCACCAAGGAACCTTGTGTATATGAACATGCATCACTTTGTGTCATAAATCACTTCCTGCCCTCCATCTGCAGTTTACACCATAGCAATGAAATGACGTGACATCATATGCAAACAAGCTATTATCTACATAATGAGTGGATAGAACAAAATCATCAACATGTCGTTTCATGCAAATGCATCGATCGCCTGACCTCTTCTCATATCTCGGACATTCAACCCAGCCAGAAAAAAATTTAGGAGACGCCTTTGTTTGAGTATGTTTGGCACTTTAAATCCAATTCATAAGACATTTAAAGAGCAAAAAAAGAAGATCTTGTGTATGGCATCCTTATTAGAATGGGGCTTATATGTGGGCATATTAAAGGTTCAACAGTATATACTTAACTGGCAATTATATGATAATGCATCTCCGGGTACATTGTGGAGAAACACAAATGTAATGTAACGAGCAGTGTATAACAAATTACTTTCACAAGGAGTAAATAAGTAAAATAATGCATTATTTTTTTGACAAAAGTAACAAAAAATGTTTAATATATTACTTCTTAAACTAATGACCGCAACACTGACAACTACCAATCATGACGATATACAGGCCTAAAAGAGCAAGCAAGTGGCCCTCAGGTTTAGATCATTTTGTCATACTACTGACTACTCCAAGGTCAAGATTGAATTTTCACACTCAGATAAACTGTTTCTTACCTCTTGACTGCCAGAATTACCTGAATATGTCACCGACTGCCGGACACTAGTGCGAATGAAAAATAACTTCTTTCACATGCTAATGACAATGAGCCCATGCAGGTGTGGGTAGATGTTTAAAGGTTGATATTTTGTGCAGGTATTGATTAAATAACATTCATGTTATGCCAAAGATTTTCAAAGTATAGCGTTTCCTCCTGAATGTTATATTATCTTAAAAGATATGGCCCTTATAAACATTTATTTAACAACATCATGGGACACAAAATTATCCTGTGGAAACCCAGATTATGGAATTGGCAACTCCAGCCACCCACCTGTCTTCATGCCTTTGTACTACCACTACGGGAAATGGTATAGGTGATTGTGATGGCTTATTTTGCATTAAAAGCAAACAGGTACTGTCGTTCACAGTAACATTGAATGTTGCATCTTTCCAATTCCAATCTTCCCCATTATTTGTTGCAATAACTATTCAAACTTTTCATAATTGTAATATGTGATAATATGTATACTCATGTTAAATTGCTTGAACTGGAAGTTCATCACATCAGCAGGTTTCATGACATTTTCATGACAAACCAAAATAGTATTTTCTTCTGCTTGACATGTTTTAAAATTATTGGGCAGTTACTACAATATCACGTTCACCCATATTGTGTTGGTATTAATCCCTTGCTCACCCTTTTTTCAAAACTTGAGTAGTTTTTTTCCCAATGCTCATTGCAGCAGTATTGGTATTAAACACATTATATGCTGTGGAGAGGTAAAACCTCCAGGAGCCCTTTTTCCGATTTCTTTCACTTCTTTTTGGCCATTGAAGGACTCAATGTAGGTATTGTGAAGTTGACCAGTTCATTTCCTCAACTATATATCAGACTTCAAACATGGATGATGTATGATACCTGACTATATCTTCGGCATTATTTTACAACTCCTTAAATGGACGTTTATTGCTGGAGTCTTTCTTGAATGCTTCCTCTTAAGGCAAATTTTGTTAATTTTTTTTCTATTGGTCTTTTAGTGGACTCAGTATTTGATAGTTTATGTATTTAAAAGTTTAATTGCAAACAACCATAGCTTCCATTTTTGTGCAGGGTGAATGATATTGTGAATTTCACTGATTGTTCAGAGGCTGCTTGGATCAACCATGAGCACCCCTCATTTCTGTATTTTAAAACAGCTGGAAACCAGTCACTTGTTACTGTGGGATGCTTTATACAAGTTAATTTGACATCTGTTTGGGAAGTTTTATATGGATATATATCGGAACTTGCACTTGAAGGTATAGTCTCATACTGAAAATATGTCCCTTATGTTTTCCCCTAAAATGTCAGTATTTTCAAAAGTCAAGTTAATTTAAATTTTGATTTCTGAGGCCTGTTTAATTGTTGAGGTCAAGAATGCTGCCCAGGGGGGTATGAAGCATACACACGTGTCAGGCTTGGCATCGTCAGCCCAGCGTGGCATAAATGTGCATCTCCATTACAAGAGGGCTACATGCTTGCTTTAAATACTGACGTGGAATCTCACAAAGGTTACAGAGAAAAGACTTTGTTCAACAATTTACACACAGATCAAGTCTTTGTAAATATGAAACACTTTTATTATCCTTTAACCTGTAGCAGTGGGAACCTTTCTTTGCTTACCACAGGACCTATGATGTGGCCATCCATCCAGGAGAGGACAGAGCAATGAGCAGAGACTAATTAAAGGACAAGGCTGGTGTCACTTTCTTTTTATTGTCAACAAATCCCATAAAAAGCCTAAAAACCAACAACTTTTCCTACTAACCAGTATGTGTTATAATAGCGCATGCTGCCAATACAATACTATTGTTGTCCAAAACTATTGAAAACATTCACAGAATTGGACAGAATCCTTTCAGAATAAACACTGATTATGTTATTCCCATTTAATGAACATGTCGCCCAGCACAGCAGTACTGCTTTTGTTTAGTTTTGTATTCATTTATGAAAAACAACAGAGTTCTAACAATAGACCAAAACCACTGCGACATTGTGGTAAAAACAACAATTACTTCTGGGTAGAAAACTTGCCATATAATTGCATTGTGGAGATATGTGAAACAGGCAAAGTTGTTGAATTGGGTCATTTTTTAGCCATAACTGTAACACTTAAAGATATTTAGTAAAATATGGTGACCCAACCTATCTGACTGTGCGCATATTGTCTGTGTTGCTTTGTGTCTTTAACATCTACACAATAGAGACTTATCAGAATATATGCTAGTTTGAACTCAAACTGTCATTTCCTTTAGTCTGTGGCCCAACAGGTAAAGATAAGTAAGATAGGCAAAAGTCTTATTGATGAGATATGAAAGCATCAAACAGACATTTTAGATGAATGAGATGTATACACTTTATAAAGATTATCTTTCAAAGAACAATTAAATTGAATGTGAGCTGATGCATGGATTTCTACACAGAAGTTATTGGAAACAAATTAGTGATGTGATTTCTCTATATCATGCTGTAAATACACAGATCATATTTGTCAGCAGGATAAATTTGTAGTTATTTTAAAATATGATAAAGAGACTCGAACTCCAGCCATTTCCTTTTCTATAGATCTCACTTGCATAGCCCAAGGTGTTATTTTTAGTTATTTTGTTGGGGGTTTTTGTGTGATCACACAGGAGGCGTAATTTTCCACGCAAAGCTCAGGTGTACCTGAAAGAGCACAATGTCAGTGGGTGGGACTAGCATTATTCATGTTGCTAGGCAACATTAGGGTTGAAACCTTGGAACCATGTTGACCTTGCCTGCACAAGTTACAACTCCACACTTCAACTTGTGTTGAATTTGTATACATGTTTCTTTGGAACAACTGAACTAACCGAACCAAATGAACACCCCTTGATTAATTTTGCCCTCTCCTACGGTGGAACCAAAAAAGGGGAAAGGCCCTCTCAAGAGTAATGGTTTGGTTGATCCATTCTGGGCCAGAGTCCTGCACGGGTCCAGTTTTGGAAACCCGCACCCACCCCGCCCGTCAATAAAGGGACCCGTTACCGACCCGCTATCCGTGATTATATTATATATAAGCATCATCCACTGTCTCTGGATTAAGCTGGGTTCTCCATTCTTGAATGACAAATCCAGCGGAAGAAAAGTCTCTTTCACTCGCTGCGCTCGATGCTGGGATGGCAAGCACATTCTGTGCGATCAGGGCAAGGTTAGGAAACGATTCGGCATGCTCCTTCCACCAAGACAAAACATCAAAAGTGCCGTCCTTGTCCTTAGTTGTCTTTAGTTCGATGTAGGCTGCAAACTCATCCAGAGCCTGCACACTTTCGTCGCTGGAGTCCTCCACGTCTGCTAAATCATCAGCTCCTGGACGGGGTCTCTTTTCTGGCGGTGCAGCTGCAGCCACGGCCCGAGTCCGCGGGCCGGAGGAGGTTCCATGGTTGTGTTCTTCAAAATAATATAAAACGAAATTGAAGAAAAATAAATAATAGGATTAGTACTATTGTAAGAGACAAATAAAATAGAGTCAAATAGTTGAAGCGTCATATGGAACGCCAAAACACACATTTAGCGAGCCAAGTTATTACTGTAGCTTATTAAAGTCATATTTTATTACAATTATTCTTACCAACAAGACGTCGTGCTTCGGCATGAACACTTATCACGTCACCCTGGGTCTGGTCTGCAAGCAGCTTGAGGCTTTTAAGTTTGGGATGCAAGAACATGGCCATCTTATGCAGGAGATGCACTTGGAATTTTTCATTTAGTATCCTGAGGCTTTTTTTCTTCAGCGAGGACAGTTTCATGCTGTCAGTGGTAGACGGCTGCAGGTGATTTCTCAGGCGCTCCAACCACACAACGGTCAGGTGAAGAGTCTGGGTTTTTGAAGCCTCCAAGGCCTTGGTGGCTTCTTTGAATCGTGCCAGAAAGGCAACCATGTCACCCAGAGTCTCTGCGCTCAAGTTGGTGAGGCGGTGTTCTTCTCCTCGTTCCTCCAGAAGAGCACAGACTTGTTCAAACTGGTTGTAGATTGAGTCCAGCATTGTGTGAAGCGAATTCCAGCGTGTCTCCACGGCCGCTTTCAGCGTTATCTTCAGACGACTCTGGAGATGTGTATGCTTAAAGTAAGTTACAAGAGACTTCGCAGAATCGATGAGAGCAGACACTTCGTCAAAGAAGTCATCTTCAGCTGCTGGGGTACCACTAAGTGTAGTATGTAGCACTGTGTTCAAGATGTGAGCACCGCAATTAAGCCTGGTGACATTGCGCAGTGCGGCAACTATGTTTGCGCCTCTGTCAGTCACGTAGACCAGTTTCGGGAAGAACTCATCCAGGCTGTATTTGCGTAGTGCTTGCATGATTGCTGGTCTCAAGTTTTCTGCAGTTTTCTGTAACGAACTGTCCCACGCTGTGCAAAGCACGCGCTCAATCAACTCCCACTTCGTGTCGATATAATGCATAGTGACACAAAGATAACCAACTTTTCGGTAGTCATCTGTCCAAAGATCCAACGTAGCTGCAGCGTTGCTTTCAGCCAGCTGCTTCCTCAGCTCTGGGATAAGTTTCTCTCTAATTTCCTCGGCACATTTTGTGAGTCTGCGTGACACAGTTGTTGGATCCGGCAGAAGTTTCACAGCGTCGACTCTGCCAGACCGTGCCCCGACGTCAACCAAGACCTGTGCTAGCTCCTTGAATTCTTCCCCACACAGTTTCAAACGACCTGACATCCCGAGACACAAATTTCACCGCCAACTTGGTTATGGCGTCCTTGGCCGCCCGGTCTGGTGTTGAGAGCTCATTTTTGCTTTTGGAAATGAATCTCTCAATTGACCCAGCAGCGGCTTTCCCACAACAGGTCTCTGCGTGTTTTCTCAGCGACGAAGTACCTAGCTTGCGGGGCTCGAAAGCTAAAGCTTTTTTACACATCTTGCAGACGGCGTAGCCACTAACTACGTTATTTTCTTGGTCTTGAAGCAAACCGAACTTTCCCCAGACGTCCGACTTGGCCCTTGATGATGTATTGTCCACAATTTCATATTCTCCACTCGCCAACTTAAATTTTGTGTCCTCCATTACGCTCACAGCTAACTGGCGCATGCAGCTCAGTGACAGTGGCCGT
Source organism: Pagrus pagrus (assembly GCF_965226575.1). Lineage (NCBI taxonomy): Eukaryota > Metazoa > Chordata > Actinopteri > Spariformes > Sparidae > Pagrus > Pagrus pagrus. The sequence continues at coordinate 35,680,605 of NC_140188.1, forward strand.
GACGTTGTTTATGTAGCCGGAATTAGTTAAGTGTCACGCAAGTGTCAAGTCACTGCTTTTTACAATAAAATGATGAAAATAGTTACCCGCCGCCCCGCCCATGTTAGTTCAGTTCCACCCATGCCCGTACCCGTTAATTTATAGAATACATTTTTTAACCATCAGAAACTGTTTTTGCGGGTAACCAGCCGGGTACCCACGGGTACCCGACCCGTTGCAGGACTCTGTTCTGGGCTGCTGTAGAAAAATGGCGGTGCATGGCAGACCCCCATGAAGAGGGTTAGGGGTTAGGGTAGGGAAGGTGATATACACAATTATTAAAACTCATTTTTGTTAACCACTCCACAGATGTCTTGTCAAGAAATTACATATTTTAAAATTATTGTCCTGCTGTTGTCCCACACTCTATCGGCTCGGAACACAGTCTGTTCATCGAGTAAAACAGCTTGATCCGGGAGGTTATAGTGGAGACAGGTCTCTATAAGGATGTAGGCAGTGGTTGTCTCAAAATCTGCTGCTCTTAATCCACAACCAACACTTTCTTCTCCAATGCTGATGAATGTGTTCCTACCATAGGTACTACGTGTTTCTGCAATATAGCAGAAAAAATAACCCTTAATAACAACAATGAAATTTAAAGTATCTGTGTGCGCCACAGTTGCCATAGCATCAATGTGCATGACACAAGAATTTTCATCCAGTCATCCAGGCCATGGTAATTCTTAGTGCTGTATCGTGGGCAACTGGATGTGTTTAAGTTTCAACTAACTGGACAACACCTGGGTCAAAATCAGAACAAGGGAAGTGGAAGCCTTCACAGAAGCCTTATGTTGTGCACAATAACATCAAGTTAACTCGGGGAGAGGTCAGAGGAGACAGCCCTTCTTGGACTGTGCAGTACACATTGAAGAAGACAGACGCTTCAACATTGAGGTGTACAGAAAACCGACACACACAGATCAATACTTGCTGTTTGACTGTCATCACCCACTGGAGCACAAGCTGGGGGTCATCAGAACCCTAAACCATTTGGCTGAGACTGTGCCCACAAAGACAGGGGAAGGAGAAGGAACAGAAGCACATCAGGGGAGCACTTAAAACCTGTGGCTACCCAACTGGACCTTCGTCAAAACCGCTAAAAGATCGAGAGCAGACAGAGAGGAGGAGACAGGAAAATGTAACAACGTCGTCATTCCCTATGTTGCAGGAACATCTGAGAAACTCAGGAGGATCTTCAATAAACATCATATCCCGTTTCACTTTAATCCTACCAACACACTGAGGCAGAAACTTGTCCATCCTAAGGACAAAACACCTAGGCATAAACAGAGTAATGTAGTAAACATGTTCAATGCAGCCAGGAATGCACAGATTTGTACATTGGGGAGACAAAAAAACCTCTCCATAAACAAATGGCACAACACAGGAGGGACTACTCAGGTCAAGACTCTGCTCTCCACTTACATCTGAAGGAAAAACAACATTTATTTGAGGACAACAATGTAAATGTCTTGGCCAGAGAAGACAGATGGTTTGAAAGAGGAGTAAAAGAATCCATCTATGTCAAACTGGAACAACCATCTTTGAACAGAGGAGGTGGCCTACGACATTACTTATCACCCACCTACAACTGGGTTGTTCCCTCGCCACACAGCTTCACAACCATTCACACCTGGGCTCATCTAGCCCTAGCAACCCACATGAAGGCTGGTTGGATCAACGACCCACAAGTGGCTCTAACGACTCTGAAACTCAGAGCTCACACATGTCCTTAACGACTCTGTAAGGACACTCCCACACAGAGTTTAAAAGCCTGCAACTCCCCTTCAGTTAGTTAGAACTGAAAAAGCCTCTTGGATGAGAGGTGAAACGTCTTCAAGAAACTGAAACACATACAGTTGCATATGATACAGCACTTACAACTCTTTCATCATGTTCATCTGTACAAATAATTATATGCAAGTGTAAACACCAAGGTAGCCATCATACCCCTCAGAAAGGATACCAGTCCTGTCTCCTAGAGATGATGTACTTTGGTGGTTAAAGCTTGGTCACAAGTGGGTCCCTCAAAGTTGTGGCAAAATGGTTAAAGGATAACAAAGTCAAGGTATTGAAGTGGCCATCATAAAGCCCTGGACCTAAATCTAACAGAAAATTTCAATCAATCAGTAAATCAATCTTTATTTGTATAGCGCCAGTTCACAACAATAGTCATCTCATGACACCTTCCGAATTGAACAGGACTAAACCATACTCCTTGATTTATTTATTTACAGTGACTCAACATTACCCCCATGAGCAAGCACTTGGTGATGGCGGTTAGAAAAAACTGCCTTTTAACAGGCAGAATACTCAGAGCAGTGCTAGACTCATCTGCCTAGACGAGTTAGGTAGAGCAACCACAATAGTAATAACAGCTTTACTAATTGAGATATGAATATTAATAATACTAAAAGTATAATTATAATAATAATAATAATAATAATAATAATGCTGATGATAGTAGGACTCAAGCAGGACCACAGCAGCAGGACCACCATCCATGGGAACCTGCGAGACGAGAGAGCACAGAGACTCTGGGAAAGAAGCATGTATTAATAAGACATGAATGTGTACAGATAGAGAGAAAGAGAGAGGAGCTCAGTGCATCGTAGGAAATCCCCCGGCAGTCTATACTTATGGCACCATAGCTAAGAGCCTGTGCAGGCCCTAACTATAAGCTTTATCAAAAAGGAAAGTTTTAAGCATCCTCTTAAATGTAGAGAGGGCATCTGCCTCCCAAACAATACTAGAAGATGGTTTGACAGGAGAGGAGCTTGATAGCTAAATGTTCTGCCTCCTATTCTACTTTTGAAGCCTCTCGGAACCACAAGTAACCCTGCATCCTGGGAGTGCAGTGTTCGAGTGGGGTAATAGGGTACTATAAATTCTTTAAGATATGATGGTGCCTGGCTATTAAGGGCTTTGTGTGTGAGGTGGGCAAAATTCTATTCTGGATTTTACAGGAAGCCAGTGCAGAGAGGCTGTTATCGGAGAAATATGTTCTCTAATATGAGTTCTTGTCAGTACACACGCAGCAGCATTCTGGATCAGCTGGAGAGTCTTTAGAGACTTATTGGAGCAGCCTGATAAAAGGGAACTACAATAATCCAGCCCTGAGGTAACAAAAGCATGGATTAATCTCTCTGCATCCTTTTGTGACAGGATGTTCCTGATTTTTGCGATGTTCCATAGGTGGAAGAAGGTAGGCCTTGAAATTTGTTTTATGTGGGAGTTAAAAGACAGATCCTGGTCAAAGATAACTCCCAGATTCATTACAGTGGTGCTGGAGGCCAGAGTAATGCCATCTAGAGGAGCTAGACATTAGATAATGTGTCTCTAAGATGTTTAGGACCCACAATAACTTGTGTTTTGTCTGAGTTCAGTAGCAGAAAATTGGAGGTCATCCAGGTATTTATGTCCATAATAGTGCCTGAAGTTTAGCTAACTGATAAGTGTCATCTGGCTTAATGAAGAAGTATAATTGTATATCATCTGCATAACAATGAAAATTAATGGAGTGTTTTCTAATGATATTCCCTAAAGGAAGTACATATAAAGTGAACAGTACTGGTCCGAGCAAAGAACCTTGTGGCACTCTGTGACTAACTTTGGTATGCAATGAGGATCCATTGTTAACTTGTACAAACTGATATCGATCTGATAAATAGGACTTAAACCAGCTCAATGCAGTTCCTTTAATACCAGTTGTACCAGTCTTTGGGAATGTTAGACATGGGTCTATAGTTGACTAAAACCTCTGGATCAAGTGTCGTCTTTTTAAGTGGTTTAATTACAGCTACTTTAAAGGACTGTAAAAAAAATTGTGGGAGGACATGAAAAAGCATGTGAAAGGGAGGAGGCCTACAAACCTGACTGAGTTACATCAGTTTGTCCGGAGGAACAGGCCAAAATTCCAGAATCTTGTGGAAGGCTTGTTTTGACCATATTAAACACTTAAAAGGCAATGCCTTTAAACACCAAGTGTATGTAAACTTCTGACCCACTAGGAATGCGATAAAAGAAATACAAGTTGAAATAAATCATTTTCTCTACTATTATTCTCACATTTCACACTCTTAAAGTAATGATCTTAAATGACAGGGAATGCCTACTAGAATTTTTATGTCAGGATTTGTGAAAAAACAAGTTTAAACATACTTGGCTGACTCCTGACTTTAACTGTACATGGCATGACATTGTGGAAATTGCCGACATAAATAGGCTTCTGTAGATGGACACCTTGATGCCAGAGATGTCTATAGAGAGGTCTCCCATCATGCATGAACCCACAGAGGACCAGGTATATGTCAATCCTTTAAATAAGTTTGAGATTATGTTGAATACAGTTTCAGTAAAATTCAGTCTCATCACAGAAGGGCTAAAGGTTTGTCACTGTATGTCGTTATAAGAGCCAGAGCTCCACAATCATATTTATTTTTGGGTCACTGACTGCAAACATCTCAGTATACTTCAAAGAAAGAAGGTTGTATGAAATAACATCTGAACATGTGTAATGATAAAAGTGTCTGTGCCCTGGAAGGCCATACCTGTAGGTGGGTTAAAAAGTCTTTCATCAAAACTCCCTCCTGACTTCAATTTACAGCCCTCTCTCTCTCTCTGTCTTTACCAACAAATTATCCTTATGGGGATAAGCCCAGATGTTTGGCCAGTATGCCATTTCATTGTATGAATGCCAACGCTGTCCACCAAAGGTAATGCTCTAACATGGAATTATGGCATTATGATCTAAGAAAATTATTAATTTCCCATCTTTGTTTTTTATTTTCCAATGTTGCTTGTGGATGGCTGAACTTGTCCAGTGTAGGTTTGAGTGCAACAGCATTTATTAGAAGGCTAGTCTCTTTATTAATACAAAACACACAAAAAATTAGGATGAACAGAAGTATGTGTTGTCGTTTGTCCTTCTCCAGTGGCCGAAAACAAGTGTGCCTGAAATACTTTGCAAGACTTTTCCAGAGGATAATTCTTCCCTCTCTAAATGTGCTGTATGATGGAATAGTTTTGTGAAGGAAACTTTCATCAGTTCAGATGGCTGAGGGCCCCCACACAGGTCTGCAGCCAAACTACTTTGTGATTAGATTTTTTTTTTTTTTTCACCAAATGATTGTGAATTTGTCATCTACTACTTCAGGACCAGTATGGAAACATTAAATTATATCTTCAATTAAGTCAACGTCATGTAAATGTATCAGTGACAATTAACCATTTGGTTGCATTTTTTAATTTGACTCCAACCTAATGTGAAAAACAAACCATTTATTTGGCCAAATAATGATTTGCAGAATATTTTTTTTATTTTTTTTATTTTATCTGTGAAGTTTGTATGATGAATTTGGCAGATGTGAAGGCAAATGAATGTATATCTTTGTACAAACTAGTTCAGAGGACATGTTAGTTATGACAGACATGCAAGGGAAAAAAAACCTTTTATAAGTCTTTTTGTATTAGAACATTAACAATGGTATATAATTTTTGTATATAGGAAGGCTACGCTTTCTGATTAGCAGAAAGGTAAAACATTCCTGCATTTTTTAAAATGTATGTCCATTGAGAATAATTATGAAAACGTGTGCAATGTTTTATGTGCCTTTTATTTGGGTTTGTCTAAATAAAAGAAAACAATAAAACATTATTGTGGACTGTCAATGCTGACTCCCACAGAGGAAACTCAACACTGTCTATCTCAGCCAAATCTCCGGAATCACTCCCTTAAATCAGGAGAGATGTATTCCTCTCTTTTATTAGTTAGCTTTAGCAACAGTTTCTGAGAGGCAAAGATGGTTCTGATGTCCTCGGTCTGTGTGAATGCTTCTGATCTTCAGGCTCCTCATTGTCTTCACTGGCTCACAGTTCGCCTGTTCATGACGCTCTGTGACTTTGCTAACTGGAGTGAATTGTGGGGGATTTGTGCCAAATTATGGTCTGTATGTCACAAAACCATTTCAGTGTTTTTTCATTAATTAACTATTAAACATGGAAAATGTGGCAGGCTCTGTGAAGTGTGTCTTTGTTTGACATTCAATGGTTAACTCACTTCTTGAAGGTTTGCTAAACCGTTCCAATAAAGAAATTATTTTCCCAGTTTGTGTGGGCCAGTCAAGTTCTGAACTCATCCCCATCCAATTCATTTAGGATGAACTGGAACGCTGACGGTGAGCCAGACCTTAACACTCAACATCAGTGTTGGATCTCACTCTGGATGCTCTTGAATAGTAAATCCATGTAGCCATGTTCCACCCTCTGATGGAAAGCCAGAAACCCAAGAGTCTGGATGTTATAGCAGCAAATTAGTGCCTATGGTCTCGGTACCACATGTCACACATTGAGGGAATGTTCAGTTTCACATTCAAACATGGTTTCAACATACAGAATACATTTTTACTGAAAAAAAAAGTATACTCATGTTGCTACTGTGCTCTTAAAGTAGTGCCAGAGTTTACAAGTGCAAAGAACAATATTGTATCTAATGATTTACTTTGTATACAGAGGTTGTAAATGTGTGTCTATTATGGACATTGAGTATGCAATATAAACTGTATTTATACCCTGCTTGGACCTACAATTGACAGCAAAGTAGTACTTTATCTTTTGGCAAAGTATATGTTTGTACAGCCTCACAGACTTAATAATAATGCATGCTAAATTATGAGTTGAGATACTGGAAGTGGACCCCCTTCTTTAACTTTTTTTTTTTTTTTTGATCAATTATTTATTGGGTTTTTTTTGCAGACAACTGATAAGGCATGAAAATAACCACAATCGGTGGGGAAACGTATACGGTCTTTGTTGTCTTCGTTTCCACCCCATAAACCCCCTTCCCCCCCACCCTCCTCCCGATAATCAACCAAAAGCAAACAAACAATAATATTTAAAAAAGACACAAACAAAACAACCACAATCAACAACAAAACAAAACCAAACCAATAACATCCCAAAGCACTCACTCATACATCATTCATTCACTCACTCATTCTACCCTAACTCAGAAATCTCATGACCACACACATAGCCAGTATGTCAGTTGCATACACATCTGTACATGTACATTTTATACGTTTTAGTCAGATGGACAAGAACCAGAGTACACAAGAAATACATACAAAATAATCAGTTCACTGCAGAGTCAGAAATAAACAAAATAAAAATAAAATACAGTTCTTACATTAAACTTTCAATTTTTTTTACCAAGTTTGACCAACAGCTGATATTTTGTGTTTTAGCTGAATGTAATCGTGCAGTGGTAAGCTCTAGCTGTGCAATGTCCTTGTATGAAGAAAGCAATTCCTTGATTGACATAACATGTGGGGGTTTCCAGCGGCAAGCAATCATCCTCTTGGCTGCTGTAAGCCCAGCCAACAGAAGACGGCTATTATTTGTTAGTTTCAGAGAGGAAATATCATTAAGTAATAGTAGAGAAGGAGAGCAAGGAACAGTTCTCTCCACTACAACAGACAATATACTTGAAATATTTGTCCACAATCTGTTAACTTCCGGGCACTGCCAAGCTAAATGAAAAAATGTACCAACAGTATTGTCTGAACAAAAATCACAAAATGGGTTGTTTTTGAGTTTCATTTGATGAAGTCTTTGAGGTGTAAAATAAGATCGATGAACAAACTTATAGTTAATCATCTGGGCCCAGTATTTCAAAACTTGTGATCTGGATCAGAGTAATCCGGATAATGAAATCCTCCTTTTCTCAGTCATGGATCACGGTGATCCTGCTGACTTTATCTGAGTATTTCAAAACACTGGCAGGGTGGATCACCGTGATCCCGACCTGGCCGGATACGGATTTCCAGATCTCAAGTCTCCGCCTCCGCGATCTGAAAACATGGCGGACTACTCCGCAAAAGGAGCAGCTGAGAGCGCGACTTTCACGTCTAAAGTCTGAGTTTACCGTCGTCTAATGTGCAGCGGTTAAAAGACCATACGGACGCCAACCAACATATCATGCAAGCCAACTATTTGAATCGTCACCTTATTAAAACCAGGCCGTAGCGATCTCTAATTGAGCCGCGGCCGTGCTAACGGGAGCTAGCCCGGCTCCATTGACTTGTGTGTTGAGCAGCTAGCGGGCTGTCGTTAGCGTGACGTCATTGGCAACACAGCAGACTTATAAATAGGCTCCATGTGCACAGACCTGCTGCAGTACTTAGAAAACATGACGCTACACAGTATGAGTATTAACTACACAGTTTGCTCAGAAGTGTCAGAGTGCTACAGTAATGCTGGTGATGTTGTCATGTTGTTGTGTACATAAACACAATGTGGGATTGTGGATTAAGATACTCACACACCTTCTACTTTCAGAGTCCACTCACAGCCATGGACACTCAGCTACAACAGGGCGAGTGCTGGAAATCCTTGGAAATGCTTTAATTGCATTGATACATTTAAGGTTTTCAAGTAATTGGAGTTTGAATAAAGTGCTTGAAACTGCTCAAAATTGTAATAGCATTGCTTTCATAGTATATACCTTGGTCAGTGATTTAAATAAAATTAAAATATTTTACTATGTTTTAAATTTCTTACAATTACTTTAATTATTTGTTAAAAGTACAACACTGACACTTTAGGTGTAATGAACATCTTGAGTAACAATATCTGGGAGAAGTGGAGCTGAAACTTTGTCAATCCAAGTCAAATCCACCTCTGAGGTGGGATTCAAATGATCCTGAAATTTTGGTATCAAGTTGATCCAGATATCTGCCTTGTGTTTTGAAATACCCAAATCCAGCCTTTTATCTGGGTTCAAGGGAGGATTGGATTACCAGAGCTGGATCCTGATCTTCAGGATCAGGATTTTCTGGATCTGTGTTGAAATACCCAGTTTTCAGATCAGATCTAGATTTAATCCAATCCGACCAGGATAATCCTGTCAGATCACTTTTGAAATACTGGGCCCTGATGATTTGGATTTCTAGATGAGATAGTAATATTTGACCATATGGATTGCCAGTTGATCTCTGAGGAAACATTTATGTCAGTTTTCCAAAGTCTGTTTAAAGGCAGGTGTTTATATGAAGCCTCCACTATCAGTTTGTACAACTCAGAGGCAATACCGTTGTTTTTACCTTTAGTATTCAGTTTAATATGAAAAGGATGATCTTCTAATTTGGAATCCCACGGAACACGTTGAGCACGCATTGCTGCCCGTAACTATAAATAAAAGAAAAAGGAAGTGCCCGGAAGGTCAAAAGTTCTTTGTAATTCCTGGAGTTCAAGGAGACCTTGTTTCCCTATAATGTCCTGGAGTGTATTTACTCCCCCATCACTCCACTGGGGGAAAGAAATAGGTTTCCCGTCTATTAGAAGACTAAAATTATGAAAGATTGGAGACTGACGTAAAAATTTTGTGTGTATTTTTGCAAACTGTTGGACTTTGAGCCACACAGTGAAGAGGTAAGAAATAATTGGTCCAAAGTCACGTTTCACTAGCTTACATGAAATATTAGAATGTATCAGGTTATGCAGGCTATATGGACATGTTGTAACGGGTTTGGTTTGGACCCAATAGCAGCACAAGGACAGGCAGGTATTGTTGGTAACAAACTTTATGAGCTCAGGTGCAGGAAATATTGGCAGTTGACAAACTAGTCCTTTAACTGTCTCTGGTGGGGATTGTAGCTTTAGGCTCAGCCGAACCAAACCAGGATACTGGTGAGTAACGTCCGTGAACTCAGTCTTGTACTCACTCGGTGAAGGAATAATCAGAGTCCATGAACTGCTGGTAGCCACAGAGGAGACTGGAGTGACACTCACTCTGTAGGGCTGAATCAGGTAATCACCAGATAGCCAAGGGAGCCGACAGGCAGAATCCAGAAAGGGACAGGTGAGGATCGTGGTCAGGGACGGAAGGCTGAGGTGATTTCCAGGAGATCGGTCAGGCAGGATAGTCAAGAGGCAGGCAGGGTCGAAACCGGGAGATCAGGCAGATAATCGCTGGAGAGTCTGGTGCAAGCATCGAGAACAATCTGGCAATGAGTGAGTGTGGAGCTGGGGCTTAAATGCAGCCAGAGCAGAGAGCACAGGTGAGTGGAGTTGGCTTGATGAGAGGGGTGTGTCTGATTGGCAGATTGAAGCAGGCAGGTGCAGAGTGGTGAGGCAGAGATGAACTGTGACACATGTTAGTTTCGCCTCAATAGGACGCCATGAAACCTGACTGTTTGGATTTAACCAAACAGCAAGTGGACGTAGGACAAAGCACCACGAGTACCACTCAAAATTGGGCAAGTTCACACCACCTGATGATTTGTGCCTTTGCAATGTAGAGGTTTTAATTCTCGTTTTTTTCTTATTCCAGAGAAATTGATTTATTGTAGAGTGCAATTTTTTCCAATAATTGTTTGGAGGGGCGAGGGGGATCATTGAACTTACAAAATTTACACGTGGCAAAACATTCATCTTGATCACAGATAATCTTGAATTAAAGAAAGTAGGGTTTACCCCATTTCGTTAAATCTTCCTCTATATCCTTCAAAGCCTTGTTATAATTGTTTATGGTTATCAAATCCAAAGAAGGAAAAATAGAAACACCTAAATATTTAAAATGAGTGACAACAGGTATAGGAAGGTTTAAAGTAGGAGTCTGTTCACTTTGCTCACCCAGTAACATTAATGCTGATTTGCTCCAGTTGATTTTATATCCAGAGATATTACTAAAGGCCTCAAATATTTTCATCAGATATGGAAGTGATTCTGCCAGATTCTTTATGAAAATTAAAATATCATCTGCGAATAAAGAAATAGAATGTGGTGTCTCACGTACTGTGATCAGCTCTATAACCTCTGACTGCCTTATTGCCTGAGCTATAGGCTCTAATGACAGTGAGAATAGAAGAAGGGACAATGGGCATCCCTGGCGTGAAGACCTAGAAATTGAGAACCTAGAAGAACAAATATTACCAGTTATCACTACAGCAGAAGGATTAACATACAACAGTCTGATCATGAGAATAAAGTTATCACTAAAGCCCATATGTCGGAGCACAGACCACAAGTAGCACCATTCCAGCCGGTCAAAAGCTTTCTCAGCATCCAAAGAAAGAATAGAACTATTATTTTCTGAACTGGAGGCTGAGTGTATGATGTGAAGTAGTCGGCGGACATTGTCCGAGGCTAGTTTTGATTTAATAAACCTGGTCTGATAATGGTGAACAAGATGGGGCATATAGCGCTCTAACCTGGATGCCAAAACCTTTGCATACAATTTAATTTCACAGTTAAGGAGACTTAGAGGCCTGTAAGATGAACAATCGACAGGAGGCTTATCTTTCTTTAACAGAAGAGATATTATAGCAATATTGGAGCTTGTAGAAAAAGATCCTCTGCAGATAGAAGTATTTATCATATTCAACAAATGAGGTCCGAGCTGAGGCCAAAGAGCCAAATATAACTCCGGAGGTAAACCATCAATGCCTGGTGATCGGCCTTTATTCATTGATTTGATAGCTTGGCCTAGCTCCTCTATAGTGATTGGTGCCTCTAATGAGTGTACAGCATCCAAGGGCAATTTAGATAAAGATAACGAACTCAAAAAATAATTCGAGGTTTTTCGTCATAATCCATCCCCTTCTTTAACTTTGCATGTTTATGTCTCTTTTGTACTGTTTGTAGGCCTGGAATTCCATGTCTGTCCACCTGGTGTCCTTGGGGCACCTTCCTCTGCCTTTGTAACTGATGGCCTTCTTTTGGTCAGCTGCTTTATCTGACAAATTATTAAGACAGACATATCAATACATCATATACCCTTTTAATGAAGAAATAAAATACTGTAAATGTAATTCTTATTTGCAATCAAATAAAAAGAACAGTTATATCTCATTACTGATCAATGAAATAGTGACAAATGAGGTGTCACTGAAACATTTTGGTAATAATCACACAACTTACAACATCCACATGTACCTAATTTCCTGTAGGCCTACATTTCCTGTCTGCAAAAAAGTTTGATACACGAAGGCTTTGGAGCCACTGCTGGGTGAGACAGTGGGAGGAGACCGGAAGCGGAGGAGACTTGGTGAGCAGGTGAGGATTCTCTTTATTTGCTCGTGCAAGTCAGCATTTCTGCTTTGAGACAGCCTTTCTGGTGCAGTTAGATCATTCTATAACTTCTTCATTATAAGAGACTGGTTGATGAAAAGTAGGACTTAAACCAGCTCTGATTTTGAATTTTCTCATTTATTGTTTAGCACATGTTTGTTGTTTTAGGCACTGCTTGCTTCCAAAGTCAAATAGACTGCTACGTTTGAACCTTGATTCAAATTCTGCTACTGGCCTTCCTTGGGAGTGGAAAGAGTGCAGAGTCATAGCATGCTATGTCCTGGTTCCCCTAGACCAGAGACATAATGAGCAGTTGTTTTTTACGTTGTAAAACAAGTCCCCAGCTGCTTCAGTTGTTTAGGAGAATGCTGCAACGTTGTTGTTACTGTGAAGCTCCAGAAATGTTTTTTCCATCAGCATGGGGTAGAGTAGATAATGACTAAATTTTCATTTTTGGATGTACTTATTGTTTAAAGAACTTGTGGAACAGAGTCTCAATAGTTTTAAATAATACTGTGCATATATCACCAAGTACACACAGTTACATACAGTTATTTGTTATAGTTTTTAATGTTTAAATGGCTGCAGTGAACACAACGACTGTCAGTCTGATTGCTGTAAACATATAAATACTGCACTGACACGTGTGTAATGCTGCATGATTGATGCATGCTATATATGACTACATGTGGGCCTGTAGTGGGCGGTATATGACGCTGATAAATGTCCAGACAATTCCAAGGTTTTATAATTCAGGATTTTTTCTGCCTTGCGAATGTTTCCTCATTTGTACGTACCCAAACATTGGTAAAACTGTACAATACGGGTACATTCATTAACATGATTTAATATAGTAACCATTAAATAACAGTCAATTAATAGTTAACTAATTTGTCAAGTAATCATTTACTAGAGGTGTTCGTGCGTCATTCAAAGCCAGCTCACCCAGGACCTCCCAGTACATGTCATGTATTTTCTTGAAAAAGATCATGTTGAAACTTCTATTAAATTCATGGGAATTTTAATTTGGTTACTGCAACTCTTCTGCAACAACTATTGCAATGAATACTGTCAGAGTCCTGTCATTTTGGTTTCATTGTGCGTGTGTGTGTGTTGTTGGAGTCCAAGCCGGCACTCCCCCGGGTCCTTTGATCTAAGAAAAAGAGTCTTAACAGTCAAATGAAGTTATAGCAGTAATCGATTTATTTGCAAAGCTCTTTGGAGAACACAGCAAGTACAGAAAATCTGCTCTTGAGCTAAGCGCCCTGTGTTCTGAGAGTCTTCCGCATGTCCCTGAGTTTTATACCCCTAACTCCTTCCTTTGGGTGGTCCTGTCCTTTCTAATCTAATTCGTTACTTATCTCAATGTGTCTTTGAATGATTGGCTCTCTTTGTCTCTAGGGTGTTTTCCCAAATTGTTGACGTCTATCACCTTTGTGCATCCATATCGGTTCTTGTTTCTTCCAACTTTCTTCTCCTAATTCTCCCTGCTGTCTGGCCCAAACCAGTTCATTCACCCCTGCCCTTCTCCTACACTTCTCCTTTTCCTATGTGTCCTCTCCTGCCCTCCTTCTGCACTTCTCTTTTCCTGTGTGTTTTGCCCCTACTCGGAGACTCCCAGGTCACAGTGTACTTTCCCCTCTTCCTCTCATCAGTTACATGTCATGCATCTTCACAGTTATTTTGCTTACACAGTTGTTTTATGCCAATAACAGCAAGCATAGTAGAGTTCAAGGCTCTTTTTGCAAATATAAAAGACAGTATTGATTATGGAATGATTATAGTAAAAAGACAATATTGATTATAATAAAATCCACAGTGTGTAGTCCACCAGTCTGCTTTCCCTCCACACCTGCTCTGCTTCTCCCTCATTAGCATTTTCCTCACCTGTGTTTCTCCGCCTCACTCCACCTGCACCTCACCCCCTCGTTAGTTTTGTTTGTATTTAAGCCTGTGTGCTCCATGCTATCTTTGTCAGTTCGTCCTGGTTTATCCCCGTGTTTCACCTAGGCCTGTTCCAGTGTCTTCCAGTCTCCTCCAGTGTCTCCCTGTGATATTTGCTAATATTATAAGGAAAGGTGGGACCTGGTTCAACACGAAGTGAGTGCTGGGGTCGAGGAACAGCGTGCAAGCCAGACAGTGGGATTGAAAGAACAGGGCGCATGGACCAGATGGGAAGAAGCCACGAATAGGAAGATCTCGTGGCCTGAGTTGTGGAAGGCAGAACCCTACCGCATCAAATTCCTCATTCAGTCTGTCTATGATGTCCTGCCCAGCCCGTCGAACCTCTTCTGTTGGGGCAAGGTTGAAACTCCAGCGTTTCCCTTGTGCCAAGGAAGAGGAACTCTGGAGCACATCCTCAGCAGCTGTCCTAAAGCACTTGGAGATGGTCGCTATTGCTGGCGCCATGACCAGGTGCTGAAGGTGGTTGCCGAGTCCATCAACACGGCCATTGACCAGAATAAGCGCTTGCAACCATCAAGGCATGAAATTTCATTTGTGCGAGCTGGAGAACAACTACCCTCCCGACCGAAAGCCCAAACAGGCCTCCTGGGAGCAGCGAAGGACTGGCAGCAAGAGTGGACCTGGGAAAACAGCTTTGTTTCCCTGAAAACATCATGGAAACCAGCCTTAGACCAGACGTCGTCCTGCTCTCAGAGTCATCCAAGCAGGTCATTTTGTTGGAACTAACGGTGCCCTGGGAGGAGAGGATGGAGGAAGCCAATGAGAGGAAGAGAGAGAAATACGCGGTGGAGGAGTGCCTCACTCTGTAAGGCCTACAGGCATGTCCAAACTATACCACAAAGGGCCGTGTGGCTGCAGGTTTTCTTTCCAACCAAGCAGCAGCACACCAGACCTGACTCATGTAATCAGCTGATCTCAGTCTTCAGACAGCTGATTGGTCAAAGTGTGTGCTCTTGGGTGGTTGGAACGAAAACCTGCAGCCACACGGCCCTTTGTGGAATAGTTTGGACATGCCAGGCCAACAGCCTCCTGGGCATCACTGGAGCACGCAAAAGAAAAGCCATCAGTGCAGCATCCGAGGCTGCAGAGAAAGCCTCACGATGGCTGTGGATCAGGAGGGACAAGCAGTGGGCGACAGTTTCTCGGACACAGGCCGGGAACTGATCACTCCCGGTCGGGTCGCCAGGGTGAGGGGGTCTGAAGTTGAAAGACCCGAAACCCCCCATGACCCCAGATACTATCACTGAGGATGTGTCCAAGAAACTGCATCATAAGATGTATGTAGCAACCTGTAACATTTTAGGAGCAATTATATCCAATAATATTCATTCCATTCTTCTTCTCCTTCTTTTAATTTTGCACAAGATCAGCAGATTACATTAGAACAGTACAGTACAGTAGTAATTGTTTGGACAAATATATCATTTTCTGCTCAGAAACCCAAAATCATTAACTCCATCTTCACATTTAGTTGACACTCAATCATTTACAGTAATACGTACTCAGTAACCAACAAACAATTGAGCTGGACTGTGGACACTGTATGTACATACATGGTCTAACTATCAGAGTGGCATTTATGGCTTTGTGGAAGCCTGTGGGAAAGTGGACAGTTGACATGTAGCTCAGTTGAGTTCTGATCAGAGAACCTCTGGCCAACTTCTGCACTGTACAATTGCCATATTTTCCTATGGCATATAAACATTGATCACCCATGTCAATAAAGTGTGAGACTGTAAAAATACTTCCATCCTTCAAAAGCACAACAGAGTTGTTTCTCTGTTTTGTTTTGCTGTAGGTATGACCATGAACAACAACACCATTTACAGCAATTCTCTTGTAGTAACTCGCCACAGAGTTTGTGGGAACTTCTCTTACTGTGTGGAGAGAAGCTAGGTCACCAAGAGATATTAATCTCACATTTGGTGGACCAAGGGCAGTCACCTCAGTAAACTTTTTATACTTCTTGGCATGCTGGTTTCCCTGTCTCATTTCATTGCAGAAATCTTTAACTTCTGCTGGTGCATTTGTCAAGAATTGCTTTGCTAAACGGGGGAAAGCACAGGATAATGCCACTTGTTTGCATATTTGTTGTGGAACAGCTTGACTACTTTTTACTTGTTTCAGGAGGTACCTGCTGAAATCTTCAAACATGAAGGCTGAGTGAGCCCACAGAGGACCCCAGTGTTCAAAGCTTTTACTTAAATGCAGTAGTGAATGAACATTAAATGTCATGTGCTCTTTCCCATACAGTGACTGCACACCTCCAACAAAGTACACCAATGCGTCATGTGCATGATTTATCAGCTCAGCATTTAATTCAGACCCCAACAGAATGCTTATGCCCTCTTATCAGTAATGCTTAATGAGAGTGATACCTCTGTGGAAGTATGCCTTTCAGAACTGGCAAGCTGTAGTACAAAAGCCAGTGCTGCCACTCATGGGCTTTCCAAAATCTGCGTTCTGTTAGAGATCTTGGAACACGAGCAACAAAACATTTCCATGTGCATTTCATCATTATTGCTGTAATACATCTTTGTGTACTTTCACTCCTGTCAACCATCGCTTATAATTGAATACATTGTGATCTCGTTGATCTGCTCTGTACATGCGACATCTATTGCACGTCTGTCCGTCCTGGGAGAGGGATCCCTCCTCTGTGGCTCTCCCTGAGGTTTCTTCCGCATTTTTTTTCCCTGTTAAAAGGGCCTTTTTTTTTGGGGCAAGTTTTTCCTCACTCGAATCAAGGGTCGAAGGACAGAGGGTGTCGTCTCTGTACAGATTGTAAAGCCCTCTGAGGCAAACTGTGATTTGTGAATTTGGGCTATACAAATAAAATTTGATTTGATTTGATTTGATTTGAATACTTGGAGGTTTAAATCGTCTTTACTTTTATTTTTCAAGGTCTGATATAAGGTGCCATCACATATGTCCTTTATTACATGCTTTGTACTGGCATCAGCACAAAAACATAGATCCTGCATATCCTGGTGCTCAAGAATATCTTTCAGTTGATCCTTTAATGGTATGCTAATAAAGAAATGCCCTTCCTGTAAACTGGCTTTCACTGTTGTGAATGAGGAACATGACACACATTTGAGTGTTTCTTCCAGAGATTGTGAAGAACCAATGTACTTGGTACAAACTCCACAGTAATAGTGTCGTTCAAACTGATGTGTAATATCAGCTAATGGTTTCTCCAGAAAATACTTGCTTGTTGGAACTGCACTAGTCCGAGCAGAATGCAATTTGAGCAGTTTCAGCAGGTCTTCCATTAATACACCTGTTGTGTTGTGTCGAAATTCAAAGGAGAGAATCGAGATGATGCTTTGCCCTTCCGTTAGTCCATGGGAGGAGTGGACATCATCTACCTCTTGAGGGACATTGTCTTAAATGATAGAAAAAGAAGCACTGCAATGAAACTGATCAGGTTTCACTTGTTTTACTCATAACCTTGTTATGGCAGACTGCACTTAGCATGGAAAATAAACAGAAGCTACAACACATGAGAAAGAAAAAATAAGCTGATGGATGGAAAGTTAACACGTCAATGAACTGCATAATATGTTACAGTTAGTCAAATGACAAATGAATCTAATGTTAAAAAAAATTTAATCAAACTCACGTGAATGCTTAAGTTTTGTCTCACCTGCACCATTGTGAAATATTCTGCTCTCTGTTCTTGTCTTTGGCTTCCATCTTCGTTGTTTTCCTGAAAAAGACAGTAATGAACAACTCATTAAAGTGAAAGAGAGGGATAGCGATGGAGCAGATTATATGACACTGTAGTTTTGTCACCTGTGGCACAGTGAAAGGTTCTGCTCTCTCCTCTTCTCTCTGGCCATCATCTTCATCACTTTCCTAAGAATGACACAAAGAAACAACAGAGATAACTAGAAAAATTGTATTTCCTGTGAAAATACAGTGTGAATGCAAGTGATTTTGCAAAATCTGCTGAATGTGCTGGAAAACACTTGCCTGATGCATTAAAAATGCATGAAACTATGAGAATGAATGGTCAAGAATTTGCAGAAAAAGCTGATTTTTTCAAAAGCTGAAAAGGCAGAAAGGCTGAAAAGTAATAGGTTGAAAGAGCTTAAAAAGCTGAAGATTTTGATAGTTGAACGGTTTCTATAGCTGAACATAAAGCTGAATATTTTAAAAAGCTGAAAAGGTTGAAAAGCTGAAAAGTACAAGGTTGAAACAGCTTAAAAAGCTGAACATTTTGATAGTTGAAGAGTTTCTCGAGCTGAAGATGAAGCTGAATACTTGAAAAGGCTGAAAAGGTTAAAAAGCTGAACATTTTGATAGTTGAAGAGTTTCTATAGCTGAACATAAAGCTGAATATTTGAAAAAGCTGAAAAGGATGAAAAGCTGAAAAGGTTGAAAAAGCTGAAAAGGTTGAAAAGCTGAAAAGGATGAAAAAGCTGAAAAGGTTGAAAAGCTGAAAGTAATAGGCTGAAAGAGCTTAAAAAGCTGAACAGTTTGATAGTTGAACGGTTTCTATAGCTGAACCTGAAGCTGAAGACTTGAAAAAGCTGAAATACAGAAAGCTGAATATTTAAAAAAGCTGAAAAGGTTGAAAAGCTGAAAAGTACAAGTTTGAAAGAGCTTAAAAAGCTGAATATTTTAATAGCTGAACGGTTTCTATAGCTGAACATGAAGCTGAATACTTGAAAAAGCTGTAGAGGCAGAAAGCTGAATATTTGAGAGCTTAAAAAGTTGAAAAGCTGAAAAGTACAAGGTTGAAAGAGCTTAAAAAGCTTAAGATTTTGATAGTTGAATGGTTTCTATGGCTGAACATAAAGCTGAATATTTGAAAAAGCTGAAAAGGTTGAAAATGCTGAACAGTTTGGCAGCCAAACAGTTTCTGTAGCTGCACATATGCTGGAGCAGTAGCAGAACCAAAGTTGAAAATGTCCCCATAAGAATGAATGGGAAAACACCTCCCAAACAGCTGCAGGTTTAGAAAAAAGTGTAATGGTTATGGCCAAAATATGTATACAGTGAGTAACAGGAGACATTGCTGAACCATGTGATGTATTTTTTATTTCTGTAGAGTGAAAAATGAGGGCACAAGAGCGAGAGACAAAACCGGTACCGTCTGCTCCACCCCAGAAATTTAGGCTCAAAGTTAATATTGCGGCTTATGGGGGAGTTGCTGGAGTGCTTGTCGCTCAAGGGCTTCTACAGCCAAAAGTTTAAGTCCTACATCTGAAATAAGAACATCATCTGAAAGCCAACAAGATTTCCTACATTTCTATGTATATATTGTCTATGTGAAGTAAAAGCTATGGGACCCAAATCAAGCTGAAGAGAGTTTTTTCTAAAGTTTTTGCAGCTGCTCTCCACTCTAGCGATGATGTCACCCACTCTAGCTCACGCAATACACACCCATTATAAACCCAGAAGAGGAGCTAAAAATCCTTCAAACTAAAACTGTGATAATTTCAAAACCGTAAAAGATTTTCAAAAACTAAACACATGCCTAATAGTTCAAGGTCTTGTGAATAGTTTAAAGTTGGAATGGTGTCTCTAGCTCAAAGTATGAGGGAGCAGAAGAGGTTCAAAGTGGATGAGTTTTGAAGAGGATTTGAAGATTTTCCCATTTGCTTCCATATTAATTTTTTTTTTGAAAAAGCTGAATATTTGAAAAAGTTGAAAAGCTAAAAAGCTGAAAAGTACAAGGCTGAAAGAGCATAAATAGCTGAACATTTTGATAGTTGAACGGTTTCTATAGCTGAACGTATGCTGAAGTAGTAGCAGAATGAAATTTGAAAAAATCCCCATAAGGATGAATGGGAAAAAAATTTGGTTTTAGTTTTGAAAAAGCTGAATATTTGAAAAAGTTGAAAAGCTAAAAAGCTGAAAAGTACAAGGCTGAAAGAGCATAAAAAGCTGAACATTTTGATAGTTGAACGGTTTCTATAGCTGAACGTATGCTGAAGTAGTAGCAGAGTGAAATTTGAGAAATTCCCCATAAGGATGAATGGGGAAAATTTTGCAGAAAAGGCTGAATATTTCCAAAAGTATAATAGATAGAAATGCCAAATTGACACGCCATCATGTCCTTAATGAGCTGAACATTTTGATAGTTGAATGGTTTCTGTAGCACAAAATTTGTAGGAGTAGTAGCGAGCCAAAAAACGTACGGAAGAAGAATAATAAGAAGAAAAAGTTTAACTAGAAAAATTGTATTTCCTGCGAAAATACAGTGTGAATGCTGAAAGCTGAAGTGATTTCGCAAAATCTGCTGAATGTGCTGGAAAACACTTGCCTAATGCATAAAAAATGCATGAAACTATGAGAATGAATGGTCAAGAATTTGCAGAAAAAGCTGATTTTTTCAAAAGCTGAAAAGGCAGAAAGGCTGAAAAGTAATAGGTTGAAAGAGCTTAAAAAGCTGAAGATTTTGATAGTTGAATGGTTTCCATAGCTGAACATAAAGCTGAAAAGGTTGAAAAGCTGAACAGTCTGACAGCCAGACAGTTTCTGTAGCTGCACAGATGCTGGAGCAGTAGCAGAACCAAAGTTGAAAAAGTCCCCATAAGAATGAATGGGAAAACACCTCCCAAACACCTGCAGGTTTAGAATAAAGTGTAATGGTTATGGCCAAAATATGTATACAGTGAGTAACAGGAGACATTGCTGAACCATGTGATGTATTTTTTATTTCTGTAGAGTGAAAAATGAGGGCACAAGAGCGAGAAACAAAACCGGTACCGTCTGCTCCACTCCAGAGATTTAGGCTCAAAGTTAACACTGCGGCTTATGGCGGAGTTGCTGGAGTTCTTGTCACTCTAGGGCTTCCACAGCCAAAAGTTTAAGTCGCACATCTGAAATAAGATGATCATATGAAAGCCAACAAGATTTCCTACATTTCTATGTATATATTGTCTATGTGAAGTAAAAGCTGTGGGACCCAAATCAAGCTGAAGAGAGTTTTTTCTAAAGTTTTTGCAGCTGCTCTCCACTCTAGCGATGATGTCACCCACTCTAGCTCACGCAATACACACCCATTATAAACCCAGAAGACGAGCTAAAAATCCTTCAAACTAAAACTGTGATAATTTCAAAACCATAAAAGATTTTCAAAAACTAAACACATGCCTAATAGTTCAAGGTCTTGTGACTATTTTAAAGTTGGAATGGTGTCTCTAGCTCAAAGTATGAGGGAGCAGAAGAGGTTCAAAGTGGATGAGTTTTGAGGAGGATTTGAAGATTTTCCCATTTGCTTCCATATTAAATTTTTTTTTGAAAAAGCTGAATATTTGAAAAGGTTGAAAAGTTAAAAGGCTGAAAAGAACAAGGCTGAAAGAGCTTAAAAAGCTGAACAGTTTGATAGTTGAACAGTTTCTATAGCTGAACGTATGCTGAAGCAGTAGCAGAATGAAATGTGAGAAAATCCCCATAAGGATGAATGGGAAAAAATTTTGGTTTTAGTTTTGAAAAAGCTGAATATTTGAAAAAGTTGAAAAGCTAAAAAGCTGAAAAGTACAAGGCTGAAAGAGCATAAATAGCTGAACATTTTGATAGTTGAACGGTTTCTATAGCTGAACGTATGCTGAAGTAGTAGCAGAATGAAATTTGACAAAATCCCCATAAGGATGAATGGGGAAAATTTTGCAGAAAAAGCTGAATATTTCCAAAAGTATAAAAGATAGAGAAAAGAAAAATACACGCCATCATGTCCTTAACGAGCTGGACATTTTGATAGTTGAATGGTTTGTGTAGCTCAAAATTTGTAGGAGGAGAAGCGAGCCAAAAAACGTACGGAATCAGGAATAATAATAATAAAAACTTTAATAAATTCCGGAAGAACAATAGTGTGAATGCTGTGTCAGCATTCACACTAACTAGAAAAATTGTATTTCCTGCGAAAATACAGTGTGAATGCTGATTGCTGAAGTGATTTTGCAAAATCTGCTGAATGTGCTAGAAAACACTTGCCTAACGCAAGCTATAGCTGAACATGAAGCTGAATATTTTGATAGTTGAATGGTTTCTATAGCTGAACATGAAGCTGAATGTTTTGATAGTTGAACAGTTTCTCTAGCTGAACATAAACCTGAATGTTTTGATAGTTGAACGGTTTCTATAGCTGAACATAAAGCTGAATGTTTTGATAGTTGAACGGTTTCTATAGCTGAACATAAAGCTGAATGTTTTGATAGTTGAATGGTTTCTATAGCTGAACATAAATCTGAATATTTTGATAGTTGAATGGTTTCTATAGCTGAACATAAAGCTGAATATTTTGATAGTTGAATGGTTTCTATAGCTGAACATTAAGCTGAATGTTTTGATAGTTGAATGGTTTCTATAGCTGAACATAAATCTGAATATTTTGATAGTTGAATGGTTTCTATAGCTGAACATAAAGCTGAATATTTGAAAAAGCTGAAAAGGTTGAAAAGGCTGAAAAGGTTGAAAAGCTGAAAAGGTTGAAAAGCTGAAAGTAATAGGCTGAAAGAGCTTAAAAAGCTGAACAGTCTGACAGCCAAACAGTTTCTGTAGCAGCACATATGCTGGAGCAGTAGCAGAACCAAAGTTGAAAATGTCCCCATAAGAATGAATGGGAAAACACCTCCCGAACAGCTACAGGTTTAGGAAAAAGTGTAATGGTTATGGCCAAAATATGTATACAGTGAGTAACAGGAGACATTTCTGAACCATGTGATGTATTTTTTATTTCTGAAGAGTGAAAAATGAGGGCACAAGAGCGAGAGACAAAACCGGTACCGTCTGCTCCACTCCAGAAATTTAGGCTCAAAGTTAACATTGCGGCTTATGGGGGAGTTGCTGGAGTGCTTGTCGCTCGAGGGCTTCTACAGCCAAAAGTTTAAGTCGCACATCTGAAATAAGATGATCATATGAAAGCCAACAAGATTTCCTACATTTCTATGTATATATTGTCTATGTGAAGTAAAAGCTGTGGGACCCAAATCAAGCTGAAGAGAGTTTTTTCTAAAGTTTTTGCAGCTGCTCTCCACTCTAGCGATGATGTTCCGCACTCTAGCTCACGCAATACACACCCATTATAAACCCAGAAGATGAGCTAAAAATCCTTCAAACTAAAACTGTGATAATTTCAAAACCATAAAAGATTTTCAAAAACTAAACACATGCCTAATAGTTCAAGGTCTTGTGACTATTTTAAAGTTGGAATGGTGTCTCTAGCTCAAAGTATGAGGGAGCAGAAGAGGTTCAAAGTGGATGAGTTTTGAGGAGGATTTGAAGATTTTCCCATTTGCTTCCATATTAAATTTTTTTTTGAAAAAGCTGAATATTTGAAAAGGTTGAAAAGTTAAAAGGCTGAAAAGAACAAGGCTGAAAGAGCTTAAAAAGCTGAACAGTTTGATAGTTGAACAGTTTCTATAGCTGAACGTATGCTGAAGCAGTAGCAGAATGAAATGTGAGAAAATCCCCATAAGGATGAATGGGAAAAAATTTTGGTTTTAGTTTTGAAAAAGCTGAATATTTGAAAAAGTTGAAAAGCTAAAAAGCTGAAAAGTACAAGGCTGAAAGAGCATAAATAGCTGAACATTTTGATAGTTGAACGGTTTCTATAGCTGAACGTATGCTGAAGTAGTAGCAGAATGAAATTTGACAAAATCCCCATAAGGATGAATGGGGAAAATTTTGCAGAAAAAGCTGAATATTTCCAAAAGTATAAAAGATAGAGAAAAGAAAAATACACGCCATCATGTCCTTAACGAGCTGGACATTTTGATAGTTGAATGGTTTGTGTAGCTCAAAATTTGTAGGAGGAGAAGCGAGCCAAAAAACGTACGGAATCAGGAATAATAATAATAAAAACTTTAATAAATTCCGGAAGAACAATAGTGTGAATGCTGTGTCAGCATTCACACTAACTAGAAAAATTGTATTTCCTGCGAAAATACAGTGTGAATGCTGATTGCTGAAGTGATTTTGCAAAATCTGCTGAATGTGCTAGAAAACACTTGCCTAACGCAAGCTATAGCTGAACATGAAGCTGAATATTTTGATAGTTGAATGGTTTCTATAGCTGAACATGAAGCTGAATGTTTTGATAGTTGAACAGTTTCTCTAGCTGAACATAAACCTGAATGTTTTGATAGTTGAACGGTTTCTATAGCTGAACATAAAGCTGAATGTTTTGATAGTTGAACGGTTTCTATAGCTGAACATAAAGCTGAATGTTTTGATAGTTGAATGGTTTCTATAGCTGAACATAAATCTGAATATTTTGATAGTTGAATGGTTTCTATAGCTGAACATAAAGCTGAATATTTTGATAGTTGAATGGTTTCTATAGCTGAACATTAAGCTGAATGTTTTGATAGTTGAATGGTTTCTATAGCTGAACATAAATCTGAATATTTTGATAGTTGAATGGTTTCTATAGCTGAACATAAAGCTGAATATTTGAAAAAGCTGAAAAGGTTGAAAAGGCTGAAAAGGTTGAAAAGCTGAAAAGGTTGAAAAGCTGAAAGTAATAGGCTGAAAGAGCTTAAAAAGCTGAACAGTCTGACAGCCAAACAGTTTCTGTAGCAGCACATATGCTGGAGCAGTAGCAGAACCAAAGTTGAAAATGTCCCCATAAGAATGAATGGGAAAACACCTCCCGAACAGCTACAGGTTTAGGAAAAAGTGTAATGGTTATGGCCAAAATATGTATACAGTGAGTAACAGGAGACATTTCTGAACCATGTGATGTATTTTTTATTTCTGAAGAGTGAAAAATGAGGGCACAAGAGCGAGAGACAAAACCGGTACCGTCTGCTCCACTCCAGAAATTTAGGCTCAAAGTTAACATTGCGGCTTATGGGGGAGTTGCTGGAGTGCTTGTCGCTCGAGGGCTTCTACAGCCAAAAGTTTAAGTCGCACATCTGAAATAAGATGATCATATGAAAGCCAACAAGATTTCCTACATTTCTATGTATATATTGTCTATGTGAAGTAAAAGCTGTGGGACCCAAATCAAGCTGAAGAGAGTTTTTTCTAAAGTTTTTGCAGCTGCTCTCCACTCTAGCGATGATGTTCCGCACTCTAGCTCACGCAATACACACCCATTATAAACCCAGAAGATGAGCTAAAAATCCTTAAAACTAAAACTGTGATAATCTCAAAACCGTAAAAGATTTTCAAAAACTGAAAATCAAGTTCAATAGTTCAAGGTCTTGTGAATAGTTTAAAGTTGGAATGGTGTCTCTAGCTCAAAGTATGAGGGAGCAGAAGAGGTTGAAAGTGGATGAGTTTTGAGGAGGATTTGAGGATTTTCCCATTTGTTTCCATGTTAAATTTTTTTTTGAAAAAGCTGAATATTTGAAAAAGTTGAAAAGCTAAAAATCTGAAAAGAACAAGGCTGAAAGAGCTTAAAAAGCTGAACATTTTGATAGTTGAACGGTTTCTATAGCTGAACGTATGCTGAAGTAGTAGCAGAATGAAATTTGAAAAAATCCCCATAAGGATGAATGGGAAAAAATTTTGGTTTTAGTTTTGAAAAAGCTGAATATTTGAAAAAGTTGAAAAGTTAAAAAGCTGAAAATTGATAGGCTGAAAGAGCACAAATAGCTGAACATTTTGATAGTTGAACGGTTTCTATAGCTGAATGTATGCTGAAGTAGTAGCAGAGCGAAATTTGAGAAATTCCCCATAAGGATGAATGGGGAAAATTTTGCAGAAAAAGCTGAATATTTCCAAAAGTATGAAAGATAGAAAAAAGAAAAATGGATGCCATAATGTCCTTAATGAGCTGAACATTTTGATAGTTGAATGGTTTCTTAAGCACAAAATTTGAAGGAGTTGAAAAGAGCCAAAAAACGTACGGAATCATGAATAATAATAATAACTAGAAAAATTGTATTTCCTGCGAAAATACAGTGTGAATGCTGATTGCTGAAGTGATTTTGCAAAATCTGCTGAATGTGCTAGAAAACACTTGCCTAACGCAAGCTATAGCTGAACATGAAGCTGAATATTTTGATAGTTGAATGGTTTCTATAGCTGAACATGAAGCTGAATGTTTTGATAGTTGAACAGTTTCTCTAGCTGAACATAAACCTGAATGTTTTGATAGTTGAACGGTTTCTATAGCTGAACATAAAGCTGAATGTTTTGATAGTTGAACGGTTTCTATAGCTGAACATAAAGCTGAATGTTTTGATAGTTGAATGGTTTCTATAGCTGAACATAAATCTGAATATTTTGATAGTTGAATGGTTTCTATAGCTGAACATAAAGCTGAATATTTTGATAGTTGAATGGTTTCTATAGCTGAACATTAAGCTGAATGTTTTGATAGTTGAATGGTTTCTATAGCTGAACATAAATCTGAATATTTTGATAGTTGAATGGTTTCTATAGCTGAACATAAAGCTGAATATTTGAAAAAGCTGAAAAGGTTGAAAAGGCTGAAAAGGTTGAAAAGCTGAAAAGGTTGAAAAGCTGAAAGTAATAGGCTGAAAGAGCTTAAAAAGCTGAACAGTCTGACAGCCAAACAGTTTCTGTAGCAGCACATATGCTGGAGCAGTAGCAGAACCAAAGTTGAAAATGTCCCCATAAGAATGAATGGGAAAACACCTCCCGAACAGCTACAGGTTTAGGAAAAAGTGTAATGGTTATGGCCAAAATATGTATACAGTGAGTAACAGGAGACATTTCTGAACCATGTGATGTATTTTTTATTTCTGAAGAGTGAAAAATGAGGGCACAAGAGCGAGAGACAAAACCGGTACCGTCTGCTCCACTCCAGAAATTTAGGCTCAAAGTTAACATTGCGGCTTATGGGGGAGTTGCTGGAGTGCTTGTCGCTCGAGGGCTTCTACAGCCAAAAGTTTAAGTCGCACATCTGAAATAAGATGATCATATGAAAGCCAACAAGATTTCCTACATTTCTATGTATATATTGTCTATGTGAAGTAAAAGCTGTGGGACCCAAATCAAGCTGAAGAGAGTTTTTTCTAAAGTTTTTGCAGCTGCTCTCCACTCTAGCGATGATGTTCCGCACTCTAGCTCACGCAATACACACCCATTATAAACCCAGAAGATGAGCTAAAAATCCTTAAAACTAAAACTGTGATAATCTCAAAACCGTAAAAGATTTTCAAAAACTGAAAATCAAGTTCAATAGTTCAAGGTCTTGTGAATAGTTTAAAGTTGGAATGGTGTCTCTAGCTCAAAGTATGAGGGAGCAGAAGAGGTTGAAAGTGGATGAGTTTTGAGGAGGATTTGAGGATTTTCCCATTTGTTTCCATGTTAAATTTTTTTTTGAAAAAGCTGAATATTTGAAAAAGTTGAAAAGCTAAAAATCTGAAAAGAACAAGGCTGAAAGAGCTTAAAAAGCTGAACATTTTGATAGTTGAACGGTTTCTATAGCTGAACGTATGCTGAAGTAGTAGCAGAATGAAATTTGAAAAAATCCCCATAAGGATGAATGGGAAAAAATTTTGGTTTTAGTTTTGAAAAAGCTGAATATTTGAAAAAGTTGAAAAGTTAAAAAGCTGAAAATTGATAGGCTGAAAGAGCACAAATAGCTGAACATTTTGATAGTTGAACGGTTTCTATAGCTGAATGTATGCTGAAGTAGTAGCAGAGCGAAATTTGAGAAATTCCCCATAAGGATGAATGGGGAAAATTTTGCAGAAAAAGCTGAATATTTCCAAAAGTATGAAAGATAGAAAAAAGAAAAATGGATGCCATAATGTCCTTAATGAGCTGAACATTTTGATAGTTGAATGGTTTCTTAAGCACAAAATTTGAAGGAGTTGAAAAGAGCCAAAAAACGTACGGAATCATGAATAATAATAATAACTAGAAAAATTGTATTTCCTGCGAAAATACAGTGTGAATGCTGATTGCTGAAGTGATTTTGCAAAATCTGCTGAATGTGCTAGAAAACACTTGCCTAACGCAAGCTATAGCTGAACATGAAGCTGAATATTTTGATAGTTGAATGGTTTCTATAGCTGAACATGAAGCTGAATGTTTTGATAGTTGAACAGTTTCTCTAGCTGAACATAAAGCTGAATGTTTTGATAGTTGAACGGTTTCTATAGCTGAACATAAAGCTGAATGTTTTGATAGTTGAATGGTTTCTATAGCTGAACATAAAGCTGAATGTTTTGATAGTTGAATGGTTTCTATAGCTGAACATAAATCTGAATATTTTGATAGTTGAATGGTTTCTATAGCTGAACATAAAGCTGAATATTTTGATAGTTGAATGGTTTCTATAGCTGAACATTAAGCTGAATGTTTTGATAGTTGAATGGTTTCTATAGCTGAACATAAATCTGAATATTTTGATAGTTGAATGGTTTCTATAGCTGAACATAAAGCTGAATATTTGAAAAAGCTGAAAAGGTTGAAAAGGCTGAAAAGGTTGAAAAGCTGAAAAGGTTGAAAAGCTGAAAGTAATAGGCTGAAAGAGCTTAAAAAGCTGAACAGTCTGACAGCCAAACAGTTTCTGTAGCAGCACATATGCTGGAGCAGTAGCAGAACCAAAGTTGAAAATGTCCCCATAAGAATGAATGGGAAAACACCTCCCGAACAGCTACAGGTTTAGGAAAAAGTGTAATGGTTATGGCCAAAATATGTATACAGTGAGTAACAGGAGACATTTCTGAACCATGTGATGTATTTTTT
Organism: Pagrus pagrus; assembly: GCF_965226575.1. Taxonomy (NCBI): domain Eukaryota; kingdom Metazoa; phylum Chordata; class Actinopteri; order Spariformes; family Sparidae; genus Pagrus; species Pagrus pagrus. The sequence continues at coordinate 35,709,309 of NC_140188.1, forward strand.
ATTTCTGAAGAGTGAAAAATGAGGGCACAAGAGCGAGAGACAAAACCGGTACCGTCTGCTCCACTCCAGAAATTTAGGCTCAAAGTTAACATTGCGGCTTATGGGGGAGTTGCTGGAGTGCTTGTCGCTCGAGGGCTTCTACAGCCAAAAGTTTAAGTCGCATATCTGAAATAAGATGATCATATGAAAGCCAACAAGATTTCCTACATTTCTATGTATATATTGTCTATGTGAAGTAAAAGCTGTGGGACCCAAATCAAGCTGAAGAGAGTTTTTTCTAAAGTTTTTGCAGCTGCTCTCCACTCTAGCGATGATGTTCCGCACTCTAGCTCACGCAATACACACCCATTATAAACCCAGAAGATGAGCTAAAAATCCTTCAAACTAAAACTGTGATAATTTCAAAAACATAAAAGATTTTCAAAAACTGAAAATCAAGTTCAATAGTTCAAGGTCTTGTGAATAGTTTAAAGTTGGAATGGTGTCTCTAGCTCAAAGTATGAGGGAGCAGAAGAGGTTCAAAGTGGATGAGTTTTGAGGAGGATTTGAGGATTTTCCCATTTGTTTCCATGTTAAATTTTTTTTTGAAAAAGCTGAATATTTGAAAAAGTTGAAAAGCTAAAAATCTGAAAAGAACAAGGCTGAAAGAGCTTAAAAAGCTGAACATTTTGATAGTTGAACGGTTTCTATAGCTGAACGTATGCTGAAGTAGTAGCAGAATGAAATTTGAAAAAATCCCCATAAGGATGAATGGGAAAAAATTTTGGTTTTAGTTTTGAAAAAGCTGAATATTTGAAAAAGTTGAAAAGTTAAAAAGCTGAAAATTGATAGGCTGAAAGAGCACAAATAGCTGAACATTTTGATAGTTGAACGGTTTCTATAGCTGAATGTATGCTGAAGTAGTAGCAGAGCGAAATTTGAGAAATTCCCCATAAGGATGAATGGGGAAAATTTTGCAGAAAAAGCTGAATATTTCCAAAAGTATGAAAGATAGAAAAAAGAAAAATGGATGCCAGAATGTCCTTAATGAGCTGAACATTTTGATAGTTGAATGGTTTCTTAAGCACAAAATTTGAAGGAGTTGAAAAGAGCCAAAAAACGTACGGAATCATGAATAATAATAATAACTAGAAAAATTGTATTTCCTGCGAAAATACAGTGTGAATGCTGATTGCTGAAGTGATTTTGCAAAATCTGCTGAATGTGCTAGAAAACACTTGCCTAACGCAAGCTATAGCTGAACATGAAGCTGAATATTTTGATAGTTGAATGGTTTCTATAGCTGAACATGAAGCTGAATGTTTTGATAGTTGAACAGTTTCTCTAGCTGAACATAAAGCTGAATGTTTTGATAGTTGAACGGTTTCTATAGCTGAACATAAAGCTGAATGTTTTGATAGTTGAATGGTTTCTATAGCTGAACATAAAGCTGAATGTTTTGATAGTTGAATGGTTTCTATAGCTGAACATAAATCTGAATATTTTGATAGTTGAATGGTTTCTATAGCTGAACATAAAGCTGAATATTTTGATAGTTGAATGGTTTCTATAGCTGAACATTAAGCTGAATGTTTTGATAGTTGAATGGTTTCTATAGCTGAACATAAATCTGAATATTTTGATAGTTGAATGGTTTCTATAGCTGAACATAAAGCTGAATATTTGAAAAAGCTGAAAAGGTTGAAAAGGCTGAAAAGGTTGAAAAGCTGAAAAGGTTGAAAAGCTGAAAGTAATAGGCTGAAAGAGCTTAAAAAGCTGAACAGTCTGACAGCCAAACAGTTTCTGTAGCAGCACATATGCTGGAGCAGTAGCAGAACCAAAGTTGAAAATGTCCCCATAAGAATGAATGGGAAAACACCTCCCGAACAGCTACAGGTTTAGGAAAAAGTGTAATGGTTATGGCCAAAATATGTATACAGTGAGTAACAGGAGACATTTCTGAACCATGTGATGTATTTTTTATTTCTGAAGAGTGAAAAATGAGGGCACAAGAGCGAGAGACAAAACCGGTACCGTCTGCTCCACTCCAGAAATTTAGGCTCAAAGTTAACATTGCGGCTTATGGGGGAGTTGCTGGAGTGCTTGTCGCTCGAGGGCTTCTACAGCCAAAAGTTTAAGTCGCACATCTGAAATAAGATGATCATATGAAAGCCAACAAGATTTCCTACATTTCTATGTATATATTGTCTATGTGAAGTAAAAGCTGTGGGACCCAAATCAAGCTGAAGAGAGTTTTTTCTAAAGTTTTTGCAGCTGCTCTCCACTCTAGCGATGATGTTCCGCACTCTAGCTCACGCAATACACACCCATTATAAACCCAGAAGATGAGCTAAAAATCCTTCAAACTAAAACTGTGATAATTTCAAAAACATAAAAGATTTTCAAAAACTGAAAATCAAGTTCAATAGTTCAAGGTCTTGTGAATAGTTTAAAGTTGGAATGGTGTCTCTAGCTCAAAGTATGAGGGAGCAGAAGAGGTTCAAAGTGGATGAGTTTTGAGGAGGATTTGAGGATTTTCCCATTTGTTTCCATGTTAAATTTTTTTTTGAAAAAGCTGAATATTTGAAAAAGTTGAAAAGCTAAAAATCTGAAAAGAACAAGGCTGAAAGAGCTTAAAAAGCTGAACATTTTGATAGTTGAACGGTTTCTATAGCTGAACGTATGCTGAAGTAGTAGCAGAATGAAATTTGAAAAAATCCCCATAAGGATGAATGGGAAAAAATTTTGGTTTTAGTTTTGAAAAAGCTGAATATTTGAAAAAGTTGAAAAGTTAAAAAGCTGAAAATTGATAGGCTGAAAGAGCACAAATAGCTGAACATTTTGATAGTTGAACGGTTTCTATAGCTGAATGTATGCTGAAGTAGTAGCAGAGCGAAATTTGAGAAATTCCCCATAAGGATGAATGGGGAAAATTTTGCAGAAAAAGCTGAATATTTCCAAAAGTATGAAAGATAGAAAAAAGAAAAATGGATGCCAGAATGTCCTTAATGAGCTGAACATTTTGATAGTTGAATGGTTTCTTAAGCACAAAATTTGAAGGAGTTGAAAAGAGCCAAAAAACGTACGGAATCATGAATAATAATAATAATAAATTCCGGAAGAACAATAGTGTGAATGCTTTGAAGCATTCACACTAATAAATTCCGGAAGAACAATAGTGTGAATGCTTTGAAGCATTCACACTAATAAATTCCGGAAGAACAATAGTGTGAATGCTTTGAAGCATTCACACTAATAAATTCCGGAAGAACAATAGTGTGAATGCTTTGAAGCATTCACACTAAAAATAAAAATAAAGAATTCCGTGCGTAGAAGAACATATGTTGTGAATGCCTCCTGCATTCACAACCAATAAAAATAAAGAATTCCGTGCATAGAAGAACATATGTTGTGAATGCCTCCTGCATTCACAACCAACTAGAAAAATTGTATTTCCTACGAAAATACAGTGTGAATGCTGAAAGCTGAAGTGATTTTGGAAATCTGCTGAATGTGCTGGAAAACACTTGCCTAATGCATAAAAAAATGCATAAAACTATGAGAATGAATGGTCAAGAATTTGCAGAAAAAGCTGATTTTTTCAAAAGCTGAAAAGGCAGAAAGGCTGAAAAGTAATAGGTTGAAAGAGCTTAAAAAGCTGAAGATTTTGATAGTTGAACGGTTTCTATAGCTGAACATAAAGCTGAATATTTTAAAAAGCTGAAAAGGTTGAAAAGCTGAAAAGTACAAGGTTGAAACAGCTTAAAAAGCTGAACATTTTGATAGTTGAAGAGTTTCTCGAGCTGAAGATGAAGCTGAATACTTGAAAAGGCTGAAAAGGTTAAAAAGCTGAACATTTTGATAGTTGAAGAGTTTCTATAGCTGAACATAAAGCTGAATATTTGAAAAAGCTGAAAAGGTTGAAAAGCTGAAAAGGTTGAAAAAGCTGAAAAGGTTGAATAGCTGAAAAGGATGAAAAAGCTGAAAAGGTTGAAAAAGCTGAAAAGGTTGAAAAGCTGAAATGGTTGAAAAAGCTGAAAAGGTTGAAAAAGCTGAAAAGGGTGAAAAGCTGAAAGTAATAGGCTGAAAGAGCTTAAAAAGCTGAACATTTTGATAGTTGAACGGTTTCTATAGCTGAACGTATGCTGAAGTAGTAGCAGAATGAAATTTGAAAAAATCCCCATGAGGATGAATGGGAAAAAATTTTGGTTTTAGTTTTGAAAAAGCTGAATATTTGAAAAAGTTGAAAAGTTAAAAAGCTGAAAATTGATAGGCTGAAAGAGCACAAATAGCTGAACATTTTGATAGTTGAACGGTTTCTATAGCTGAATGTATGCTGAAGTAGTAGCAGAGCGAAATTTGAGAAATTCCCCATAAGGATGAATGGGGAAAATTTTGCAGAAAAAGCTGAATATTTCCAAAAGTATGAAAGATAGAAAAAAGAAAAATGGATGCCATAATGTCCTTAATGAGCTGAACATTTTGATAGTTGAATGGTTTCTTAAGCACAAAATTTGAAGGAGTTGAAAAGAGCCAAAAAACGTACGGAATCATGAATAATAATAATAACTAGAAAAATTGTATTTCCTGCGAAAATACAGTGTGAATGCTGATTGCTGAAGTGATTTTGCAAAATCTGCTGAATGTGCTAGAAAACACTTGCCTAACGCAAGCTATAGCTGAACATGAAGCTGAATGTTTTGATAGTTGAACAGTTTCTCTAGCTGAACATAAAGCTGAATGTTTTGATAGTTGAACAGTTTCTCTAGCTGAACATAAAGCTGAATGTTTTGATAGTTGAACGGTTTCTCTAGCTGAACATAAAGCTGAATGTTTTGATAGTTGAACGGTTTCTCTAGCTGAACATAAAGCTGAATGTTTTGATAGTTGAACGGTTTCTCTAGCTGAACATAAAGCTGAATGTTTTGATAGTTGAACGGTTTCTATAGCTGAACATAAAGCTGAATGTTTTGATAGTTGAACGGTTTCTATAGCTGAACATAAAGCTGAATGTTTTGATAGTTGAACGGTTTCTATAGCTGAACATAAAGCTGAATGTTTTGATAGTTGAACGGTTTCTATAGCTGAACATAAAGCTGAATGTTTTGATAGTTGAACGGTTTCTATAGCTGAACATAAAGCTGAATGTTTTGATAGTTGAACGGTTTCTATAGCTGAACATAAAGCTGAATGTTTTGATAGTTGAACGGTTTCTATAGCTGAACATAAAGCTGAATGTTTTGATAGTTGAATGGTTTCTATAGCTGAACATTAAGCTGAATGTTTTGATAGTTGAATGGTTTCTATAGCTGAACATAAATCTGAATATTTTGATAGTTGAATGGTTTCTATAGCTGAACATAAAGCTGAATATTTGAAAAAGCTGAAAAGGTTGAAAAGGCTGAAAAGGTTGAAAAGCTGAAAAGGTTGAAAAGCTGAAAGTAATAGGCTGAAAGAGCTTAAAAAGCTGAACAGTTTGACAGCCAAACAGTTTCTGTAGCTGCACATATGCTGGAGCAGTAGCAGAACCAAAGCTGAAAATGTCCCCATAAGAATGAATGGGAAAACACCTCCCAAACAAGTGCAGGTTTAGAAAAAAGTGCAATGGTTATGGCCAAAATATGTATACAGTGAGTAACAGGAGACATTGCTGAACCATGTGATGTGTTTTTTATTTCTGTAGAGTGAAAAATGAGGGCACAAGAGCGAGAGACAAAACCGGTACCGTCTGCTCCACTCCAGAAATTTAGGCTCAAAGTTAACATTGCGGCTTATGGGGGAGTTGCTGGAGTGCTTGTCGCTCGAGGGCTTCTACAGCCAAAAGTTTAAGTCGCACATCTGAAATAAGATGATCATATGAAAGCCAACAAGATTTCCTACATTTCTATGTATATATTGTCTATGTGAAGTAAAAGCTGTGGGACCCAAATCAAGCTGAAGAGAGTTTTTTCTAAAGTTTTTGCAGCTGCTCTCCACTCTAGCGATGATGTTCCGCACTCTAGCTCACGCAATACACACCCATTATAAACCCAGAAGATGAGCTAAAAATCCTTAAAACTAAAACTGTGATAATTTCAAAACCGTAAAAGATTTTCAAAAACTGAAAATCAAGTTCAATAGTTCAAGGTCTTGTGGATAGTTTAAAGTTGGAATGGTGTCTCTAGCTCAAAGTATGAGGGAGAAGAAGAGGTTGAAAGTGGATGAGTTTTGAGGAGGATTTGAGGATTTTCCCATTTGTTTCCATGTTAAATTTTTTTTTGAAAAAGCTGAATATTTGAAAAAGTTGAAAAGCTAAAAAGCTGAAAAGAACAAGGCTGAAAGAGCTTAAAAAGCTGAACATTTTGATAGTTGAACGGTTTCTATAGCTGAACGTATGCTGAAGTAGTAGCAGAATGAAATTTGAAAAAATCCCCATAAGGATGAATGGGAAAAAATTTTGGTTTTAGTTTTGAAAAAGCTGAATATTTGAAAAAGTTGAAAAGTTAAAAATATGAAAATTGAAAGGCTGAAAGAGCATAAATAGCTGAACATTTTGATAGTTGAACGGTTTCTATAGCTGAACGTATGCTGAAGTAGTAGCAGAGCGAAATTTGAGAAATTCCCCATAAGGATGAATGGGGAAAATTTTGCAGAAAAAGCTGAATATTTCCAAAAGTATGAAAGATAGAAAAAAGAAAAATGGATGCCATAATGTCCTTAATGAGCTGAACATTTTGATAGTTGAATGGTTTCTGTAGCTCAAAATTTGAAGGAGTTGAAAAGAGCCAAAAAACGTACGGAATCATGAATAATAATAATAACTAGAAAAATTGTATTTCCTGCGAAAATACAGTGTGAATGCTGATTGCTGAAGTGATTTTGCAAAATCTGCTGAATGTGCTAGAAAACACTTGCCTAACGCAAGCTATAGCTGAACATGAAGCTGAATATTTTGATAGTTGAATGGTTTCTATAGCTGAACATGAAGCTGAATGTTTTGATAGTTGAACAGTTTCTCTAGCTGAACATAAAGCTGAATGTTTTGATAGTTGAACGGTTTCTATAGCTGAACATAAAGCTGAATGTTTTGATAGTTGAACGGTTTCTATAGCTGAACATAAATCTGAATATTTTGATAGTTGAATGGTTTCTATAGCTGAACATAAATCTGAATATTTTGATAGTTGAATGGTTTCTATAGCTGGACATAAAGCTGAATGTTTTGATAGTTGAATGGTTTCTATAGCTGAACATAAATCTGAATATTTTGATAGTTGAATGGTTTCTATAGCTGAACATAAAGCTGAATATTTGAAAAAGCTGAAAAGGTTGAAAAGGCTGAAAAGGTTGAAAAGCTGAAAAGGTTGAAAAGCTGAAAGTAATAGGCTGAAAGAGCTTAAAAAGCTGAACAGTTTGACAGCCAAACAGTTTCTGTAGCAGCACATATGCTGGAGCAGTAGCAGAACCAAAGTTGAAAATGTCCCCATAAGAATGAATGGGAAAACACCTCCCGAACAGCTACAGGTTTAGGAAAAAGTGTAATGGTTATGGCCAAAATATGTATACAGTGAGTAACAGGAGACATTGCTGAACCATGTGATGTATTTTTTATTTCTGTAGAGTGAAAAATGAGGGCACAAGAGCGAGAGACAAAACCGGTACCGTCTGCTCCACTCCAGAAATTTAGGCTCAAAGTTAACATTGCGGCTTATGGGGGAGTTGCTGGAGTGCTTGTCGCTCGAGGGCTTCTACAGCCAAAAGTTTAAGTCGCACATCTGAAATAAGATGATCATATGAAAGCCAACAAGATTTCCTACATTTCTATGTATATATTGTCTATGTGAAGTAAAAGCTGTGGGACCCAAATCAAGCTGAAGAGAGTTTTTTCTAAACTTTTTCCAGCTGCTCTCCACTCTAGCGATGATGTTCCGCACTCTAGCTCACGCAATACACACCCATTATAAACCCAGAAGAGGAGCTAAAAATCCTTAAAACTAAAACTGTGATCATTTCAAAACCGTAAAAGATTTTCAAAAACTGAAAATCAAGTTCAATAGTTCAAGGTCTTGTGGATAGTTTAAAGTTGGAATGGTGTCTCTAGCTCAAAGTATGAGGGAGAAGAAGAGGTTGAAAGTGGATGAGTTTTGAGGAGAATTTGAGGATTTTCCCATTTGTTTCCATGTTAAATTTCTTTTTTAAAAAGCTGAATATTTGAAAAAGTTGAAAAGTTAAAAAGCTGAAAAGCACAAGGCTGAAAGAGCTTAAAAAGCTGAACATTTTGATAGTTGAACAGTTTCTATAGCTGAACGTATGCTGAAGTAGTAGCAGAATGAAATTTGAAAAAAACCCCATAAGGATGAATGGGAAAAAATTTTGGTTTTAGTTTTGAAAAAGCTGAATATTTGAAAAAGTTGAAAAGTTAAAAAGCTGAAAAGCACACAGCTGAAAGAGCATAAATAGCTGAACATTTTGATAGTTGAACGGTTTCTATAGCTGAAAGTATGCTGAAGTAGTAGCAGAGCGAAATTTGAGAAATTCCCCATAAGGATGAATGGGAAAAATTTGGCAGAAAAAGCTGAATATTTCAAAAAGTATGAAAGATAGAAAAATGAAAAATGACAGCAGTAATGTCCTTAATGAGCTGAACATTTTGATAGTTGAATGGTTTCTGTAGCACAAAATTTGAAGGAGTAGAAGAGAGCCGAAAAACGTACGGAAGAATAATAATAATAATAATAATAATAATAATAATAATAATAATAAATTCCGGAAGAACAATAGTGTGAATGCTTTGAAGCATTCACACTAATAATAAATTCCAGAAGAACAATAGTGTGAATGCTTTGGAGCATTCACACTAATAAATTCCGGAAGAACAATAGTGTGAATGCTTTGAAGCATTCACACTAAAAATAAAAATAAAGAATTCCGTGCGTAGAAGAACATATGTTGTGAATGCCTCCTGCATTCACAACCAATAAAAATAAAGAATTCCGTGCGTAGAAGAACATATGTTGTGAATGCCTCCTGCATTCACAACCAACTAGAAAAATTGTATTTCCTACGAAAATACAGTGTGAATGCTGAAAGCTGAAGTGATTTTGGAAATCTGCTGAATGTGCTGGAAAACACTTGCCTAATGCATAAAAAAATGCATAAAACTATGAGAATGAATGGTCAAGAATTTGCAGAAAAAGCTGATTTTTTCAAAAGCTGAAAAGGCAGAAAGGCTGAAAAGTAATAGGTTGAAAGAGCTTAAAAAGCTGAAGATTTTGATAGTTGAACGGTTTCTATAGCTGAACATAAAGCTGAATATTTTAAAAAGCTGAAAAGGTTGAAAAGCTGAAAAGTACAAGGTTGAAACAGCTTAAAAAGCTGAACATTTTGATAGTTGAAGAGTTTCTCGAGCTGAAGATGAAGCTGAATACTTGAAAAGGCTGAAAAGGTTAAAAAGCTGAACATTTTGATAGTTGAAGAGTTTCTATAGCTGAACATAAAGCTGAATATTTGAAAAAGCTGAAAAGGTTGAAAAGCTGAAAAGGTTGAAAAAGCTGAAAAGGTTGAATAGCTGAAAAGGATGAAAAAGCTGAAAAGGTTGAAAAAGCTGAAAAGGTTGAAAAGCTGAAATGGTTGAAAAAGCTGAAAAGGTTGAAAAAGCTGAAAAGGGTGAAAAGCTGAAAGTAATAGGCTGAAAGAGCTTAAAAAGCTGAACAGTTTGACAGCCAAACAGTTTCTGTAGCTGCACATATGCTGGAGCAGTAGCAGAACCAAAGTTGAAAATGTCCCCATAAGAATGAATGGGAAAACACCTCCCAAACACCTGCAGGTTTAGAAAAAAGTGTAATGGTTATGGCCAAAATATGAGTACAGTGAGTAACAGGAGACATTGCTGAACCATGTGATGTGTTTTTTATTTCTGTAGAGTGAAAAATGAGGGCACAAGAGCGAGAGACAAAACCGGTACCGTCTGCTCCACTCCAGAGATTTAGGCTCAAAGTTAACACTGACGCTTATGGGGGAGTTGCTGGAGTGCTTGTCACTCTAGGGCTTCCACAGCCAAAAGTTTAAGTCGCACATCTGAAATAAGACCATCATATGAAAGCCAACAAGATTTCCTACATTTTTATGTATATATTGTCTATGTGAAGTAAAAGCTGTGGGACCCAAATCAAGCTGAAGAGAGTTTTTTCTAAAGTTTTTGCAGCTGCTCTCCACTCTAGCGATGATGTCACCCACTCTAGCTCACGCAATACACACCCATTATAAACCCAGAAGAGGAGCTAAAAATCCTTCAAACTAAAACTGTGATAATTTCAAAACCGTAAAAGATTTAAAAAAGCTGAATACATGCTAAATAGTTCAAGGTCTTGTAAATACTTTAAAGTTGGAATGGTGTCTCTAGCTCAAAGTATGACGGAGCAGAAGAGGTTGAAAGTGGAGGAGTTTTTGAAAAGGATTTGCAGATTTTCCCATTTGCTTCCATATTAATTTTTTTTCTGAAAAAGCTGAATGTTTGAAAAAGCTGAAAAGCTAAAAAGCTGAAAAGTACAAGGCTGAAAGAGCATAAATAGCTGAACATTTTGATAGTTGAACGGTTTCTATAGCTGAACGTATGCTGAAGTAGTAGCAGAGCGAAATTTGAAAAAATCCCCATAAGGATGAATGGGGAAAATTTGGCAGAAAAAGCTGAATATTTCCAAAAGTATGAAAGATAGAAAAATGAAAAATAGAAGCAGTAATGTCCTTAACGAGCTGAACATTTTGATAGTTGAATGGTTTCTGTAGCACAAAATTTGAAGGAGAAGTAGCGAGCTGAAAAACGTACGGAAGAAGAATAATAACTTTAACTAGAAAAATTGTATTTCCTGCGAAAATACAGTGTGAATGCTGATTGCTGAAGTGATTTTGCAAAATCTGCTGAATGTACTGGAAAACACTTGCCTAATGCATAAAACATGCATAAAACTATGAGAATGAATAGTCAAGAATTTGCAGGAAAACCTGATTTTTTCAAAAGCTGAAAAGGCAGAAAATCTGAACATTTTGATAGCTGAACAGTTTCTCTAGCTGAACATGAAGCTGAATACTTGAAAAAGCTGAAAAGGCAGAAAGCTGAATATTTGAAATGGATGAAAAGGTTGAAAAGCTGAAAAGTACAAGGTTGAAAGAGCTTAAAAAGCTGACGATTTTGATAGTTGAATGGTTTCTATGGCTGAACATAAAGCTGAATATTTGAAAAAGCTGAAAAGGTTGAAAAGCTGAAAGTAATAGGCTGAAAGAGCTTAAAAAGCTGAACAGTTTGACAGCCAAACAGTTTCTGTAGCTGCACATATGCTGGAGCAGTAGCAGAACCAAAGTTGAAAATGTCCCCATAAGAATGAATGGGAAAACACCTCCCAAACACCTGCAGGTTTAGAAAAAAGTGTAATGGTTATGGCCAAAATATGAGTACAGTGAGTAACAGGAGACATTGCTGAACCATGTGATGTGTTTTTTATTTCTGTAGAGTGAAAAATGAGGGCACAAGAGCGAGAGACAAAACCGGTACCGTCTGCTCCACTCCAGAAATTTAGGCTCAAAGTTAACACTGCGGCTTATGGGGGAGTTGCTGGAGTGCTTGTCGCTCGAGGGCTTCTACAGCCAAAAGTTTAAGTCCTACATCTGAAATAAGAACATCATCTGAAAGCCAACAAGATTTCCTACATTTATATGTATATATTGTCTATGTGAAGTAAAAGATGTGGGACCCAAATCAAGCTGAAGAGAGATTTTTCTAAAGTTTTTACAGCTGCTCTCCACTCTAGCGATGATGTCACCCACTCTAGCTCACGCAATACACACCCATTATAAATCCAGAAGAGGAGCTAAAAATCCTTCAAACTAAAACTGTGATAATTTCAAAACCATAAAAGATTTTAAAAATGTAAAAAACAAGTTCAATAGTTCAAGGTCTTGTGAATAGTTTAAAGTTGGAATGGTGTCTCTAGCTCAAAGTATGAGGGAGCAGAAGAGGTTGAAAGTGGATGAGTTTTGAAGAGGATTTGAAGATTTTCCCATTTGTTTCCATGTTAAATTTTTTTTTGAAAAAGCTGAATATTTGAAAAAGTTGAAAAGCTAAAAAGCTGAAAAGCACAAGGCTGAAAGAGCTTAAAAAGCTGAACATTTTGATAGTTGAACGGTTTCTATAGCTGAACGTATGCTGAAGTAGTAGCAGAGCGAAATTTGAGAAATTCCCCATAAGGATGAATGGGAAAAATGTTGCAGAAAAAGCTGAATATTTCCAAAAGTATTAAAGATAGAAAAAAGAAAAATGGATGCCATCATGTCCTTAAAAAGCTGAACATTTTGATAGTTGAATGGTTTCTGTAGCACAAAATTTGAAGGAGTAGAAGCGAGGCAAAAAACGTACGGAAGAAGAAAAATAATAACTAGAAAAATTGCATTTCCTGCGAAAATACAGTGTGAATGCTGACGGCTGAAGTGATTTTGCAAAATCTGCTGAATGTGCTGGAAAACACTTGCCTAATGCATAAAAAAATGCATAAAACTATGAGAATGATCAAGAATTTGCAGAAAAAGCTGATTTTCTCAAAAGCTGAAAAGGAAGAAAGGCTGAAAAGTAACAGGTTGAAAGAGCTTAAAAAGCTGAACAGTTTGATAGTTGAACGGTTTCTATAGCTGAACATGAAGCTGAATACTTGAAAAAGCTGTAGAGGCAGAAAGCTGAATATTTGAGAGCTTAAAAAGTTGAAAAGCTGAAAAGTACAAGGTTGAAAGAGCTTAAAAAGCTTAAGATTTTGATAGTTGAATGGTTTCTATGGCTGAACATAAAGCTGAATATTTGAAAAAGCTGAAAAGGTTGAAAAGCTGAACAGTTTGACAGCCAAACAGTTTCTGTAGCAGCACATATGCTTAAGCAGTAGCAGAATGAAATTTGAAAATGTCCCCATAAGAATGAATGGGAAAACACCTCCCAAACAGCTGCAGGTTTAGAAAAAAGTGTAATGGTTATGGCCAAAATATGTATACAGTGAGTAACAGGAGACATTGCTGAACCATGTGATGTGTTTTTTATTTCTGTAGAATGAAAAATGAGGGCACAACAGCGAGAGACAAAATCGGTACCGTCTGCTCCACTCCAGAGATTTAGGCTCAAAGTTAACACTGCGCCTTATGGGGGAGTTGCTGGAGTGCTTGCCGCTCAAGGGCTACTACAGCCAAAAGTTTAAGTCCTACATCTGAAATAAGACCATCATCTGAAAGCCAGCAAGATTTCCTACATTTCTATGTATATATTGTCTATGTGAAGTAAAAGCTGTGGGACCCAAATCAAGCTGAAGAGAGTTTTTTCTAAACTTTTTCCAGCTGCTCTCCACTCTAGCGATGATGTTCCGCACTCTAGCTCACGCATTACACACCCATTATAAACCCAGAAGATGAGCTAAATATCGTTAAAACTACAACTGTGATAATTTCAAATCCGTAAAAGATTTTCAAATTTTGAAAAACAAGTTCAATAGTTCAAGGTCTTGTGAATAGTTTAAAGTTGGAATGGTGTCTCTAGCTCAAAGTATGAGGGAGCAGAAGAGGTTGAAAGTGGATGAGTTTTGAGGAGGATTTGAGGATTTTCCCATTTGTTTCAATGTTAAATTTTTTTTTGAAAAAGCTGAATATTTGAAAAAGTTGAAAAGCTAAAAAGCTGAAAAGTACAAGGCTGAAAGAGCTTAAAAAGCTGAACATTTTGATAGTTGAACGGTTTCTATAGCTGAACGTATGCTGAAGTAGTTGTAGAATGAAATTTGAAAAAATCCTCATAAGGATGAATGGGGAAAATCTTGCAGAAAAAGCTGAATATTTCCAAAAGTATAAAAGATAGAAACACCAAAAATACAAGCAAGAATGTCCTTAACGAGCTGCACATTTTGATAGTTGAATGGTTTCTGTAGCTCAAAATTTGTAGGAGGAGATAGGTGCTGAAAAACGTACGGAAGCAGGAATAATAATAAATTCCAGAAGAACAATAGTGTGAATGCTTTGAAGCATTCACACTAATAATAACTTTAATAAATTCCGGAAGAACAATAGTGTGAATGCTTTGAAGCATTCACACTAACTAGAAAAATTGTATTTCCTGCGAAAATACAGTGTGAATGCTGACGGCTGAAGTGATTTCGCAAAATCTGCTGAATGTGCTGGAAAACACTTGCCTAATGCATAAAAAATGCATGAAACTATGAGAATGAATGGTCAAGAATTTGCATAAAAAGCTGATTTTTTCAAAAGCTTAAAAGGCAGAAAGGCTGAAAAGTAATAGGTTGAAAGAGCTTAAAAAGCTGAACAGTTTGATAGTTGAACGGTTTCTATAGCTGAACATGCAGCTGAATATTTTGATAGTTGAATGGTTTCTATAGCTGAACATAAAGCTGAAAAGGGTGAAAAGCTGAAAGTAATAGGCTGAAAGAGCTTAAAAAGCTGAACAGTTTGATAGTTGGATGGTTTCTCTAGCTGAACTTAAAGCTGAATATTTGAAAAATCTGAAAAGGTTGAAAAGCTGAAAAGTACAAGGTTGAAAGAGCTTAAAAAGCTGAACATGTTGATAGTTGAACGGTTTCTATAGCTGACTATGAAGCTGAATACTTGAAAAAGCTGAAATACAGAAAGCTGAATATTTTAAAAAGCGGAATACTTGAAAAAGCTGAAAAGGCAGAAAGGCTGAAAAGTAATAGGTTGAAAAAGCTTAAAAAGCTGAACATTTTGATAGCTGAACAGTTTCTCTAGCTGAACATGAAGCTGAATACTTGAAAAATCTGAAAAGGCAGAAAGCTGAATATTTGAGAGCTGAAAAAGTTGAAAAGCTGAAAAGTACAAGGTTGAAAGAGCTTAAAAAGCTTAAGATTTTGATAGTTGAAAGGTTTCTATGGCTGAAAATAAAGCTGAATATTTGAAAAAGCTGAAAGAGCTTAAAAAGCTGAACAGTTTGACAGCCAAACAGTTTCTGTAGCTGCACATATGCTGGAGCAGTAGCAGAACCAAAGTTGAAAATGTCCCCATAAGAATGAATGGGAAAACACCTCCCAAACTCCTGCAGGTTTAGAAAAAAGTGTAATGGTTATGGCCAAAATATGAGTACAGTGAGTAACAGGAGACATTGCTGAACCATGTGATGTGTTTTTTATTTCTGTAGAGTGAAAAATGAGGGCACAAGAGCGAGAGACAAAACCGGTACCGTCTGCTCCACTCCAGAAATTTAGGCTCAAAATTAACATTGCGCCTTATGGGGGAGTTGCTGGAGTGCTTGTCGCTCGAGGGCTTCTACAGCCAAAAGTTTAAGTCCTACATCTGAAATAAGAACATCATCTGAAAGCCAACAAGATTTCCTACATTTCTATGTATATATTGTCTATGTGAAGTAAAAGCTGTGGGACCCAAATCAAGCTGAAGAGAGTTTTTTCTAAACTTTTTCCAGCTGCTCTCCACTCTAGCGATGATGTTCCGCACTCTAGCTCACGCAATACACACCCATTATAAACCCAGAAGAGGAGCTAAAAATCCTTAAAACTAAAGCTGTGATCATTTCAAAACCATAAAAGATTTTCAAAAACTGAAAAACAAGTTCAATAGTTCAAGGTCTTGTGAATAGTTTAAAGTTGGAATGGTGTCTCTAGCTCAAAGTATGAGGGAGCAGAAGAGGTTGAAAGTGGATGAGTTTTGAGGAGGATTTGAGGATTTTCCCATTTGTTTCAATGTTAAATTTTTTTTTTAAAAAGCTGAATATTTGAAAAAGTTGAAAAGCTAAAAAGCTGAAAAGTACAAGGCTGAAAGAGCTGAAAAAGCTGAACATTTTGATAGTTGAACGGTTTCTATAGCTGAACGTATGCTGAAGTAGTAGTAGAATGAAATTTGAAAAAATCCTCATAAGGATGAATGGGGAAAATTTTGCAGAAAAAGCTGAATATTTCCAAAAGTATAAAAGATAGAAACACCAAAAATACAAGCAAGAATGTCCTTAACGAGCTGCACATTTTGATAGTTGAATGGTTTCTGTAGCTCAAAATTTGTAGGAGGAGATAGGTGCTGAAAAACGTACGGAAGCAGGAATAATAATAAATTCCAGAAGAACAATAGTGTGAATGCTTTGAAGCATTCACACTAATAAATTCCAGAAGAACAATAGTGTGAATGCTTTGAAGCATTCACACTAACTAGAAAAATTGTATTTCCTGCGAAAATACAGTGTGAATGCTGACGGCTGAAGTGATTTTGCAAAATCTGCTGAATGTGCTGGAAAACACTTGCCTAATGCATAAAAAAATGCATAAAACTATGAGAATGAATGGACAAGAATTTGCAGAAAAAGCAGATTTTTTCAAAAGCTGAAAAGGAAGAAAGGCTGAAAAGTAAAAGGTTGAAAGAGCTTAAAAAGCTGAACAGTTTGATACTTGAACGGTTTCTATAGCTGAACATAAAGCTGAATGTTTCGATAGTTGAACAGTTTCTCTAGCTGAACATAAAGCTGAATTTTTTCAAAAGCTGAAAAGGCAGAAAAGCTGAAAAGTAATAGGTTGAAAGAGCTTAAAAAGCTGAAGATTTTGATAGTTGAACAGTTTCTATAGCTGAACATATGCTGGAGCAGTAGCAGAACCAAAGTTGAAAATGTCCCCATAAGAATGAATGGGAAAACACCTCCCAAACTCCTGCAGGTTTAGAAAAAAGTGTAATGGTTATGGTCAAAATATGTATACAGTGAGTAACAGGAGACATTTCTGAACCATGTGATGTGTTTTTTATTTCTGTAGAGTGAAAAATGAGGGCACAACAGCGAGAGACAAAACCGGTACCGTCTGCTCCACTCCAGAGATTTAGGCTCAAAGTTAACACTGCGCCTTATGGGGGAGTTGCTGGAGTGCTTGCCGCTCAAGGGCTTCCACAGCCAAAAGTTTAAGTCCTACATCTGAAATAAGACCATCATCTGAAAGCCAACAAGATTTCCTACATTTCTATGTATATATTGTCTATGTGAAGTAAAAGCTGTGGGACCCAAATCAAGCTGAAGAGAGTTTTTTCTAAACTTTTTCCAGCTGCTCTCCACTCTAGCGATGATGTTCCGCACTCTAGCTCACGCAATACACACCCATTATAAACCCAGAAGACGAGCTAAAAATCCTTAAAACTAAAACTGTGATAATTTCAAATCCGTAAAATATTTTCAAAAACTGAAAAACAAGTTCAATAGTTCAAGGTCTTGTGGATAGTTTAAAGTTGGAATGGTGTCTCTAGCTCAAAGTATGAGGGAGAAGAAGAGGTTGAAAGTGGATGAGTTTTGAGGAGGATTTGAGGATTTTCCCATTTGTTTCCATGTTAAATTTTTTTTTGAAAAAGCTGAATATTTGAAAAAGTTGAAAAGCTAAAAAGCTGAAAAGCACAAGGCTGAAAGAGCTTAAAAAGCTGAACATTTTGATAGTTTAACAGTTTCTATAGCTGAACGTATGCTGAAGTAGTAGCAGAATGAAATTTGAAAAAATCCCCATAAGGATGAATGGGAAAAAAATTTGGTTTTAGTTTTGAAAAAGCTGAATATTTGAAAAAGTTGAAAAGTTAAAAAGCTGAAAATTGATAGGCTGAAAGAGCATAAATAGCTGAACATTTTGATAGTTGAACGGTTTCTATAGCTGAACGTATGCTGAAGTAGTAGCAGAGCGAAATTTGAGAAATTCCCCATAAGGATGAATGGGGAAAATTTTGCAGAAAAAGCTGAATATTTCCAAAAGTATGAAAGATAGAAAAAAGAAAAATGGAAGCAAGAATGTGCTTAAAAAGCTGAACATTTTGATAGTTGAATGGTTTCTATAGCTCAAAATTTGAAGGAGTAGATAGGTGCTCAAAAACGTACGGAAGAAGAATAATAACTAGAAAAATTGCATTTCCTGCGAAAATACAGTGTGAATGCTGACGGCTGAAGTGATTTTGCAAAATCTGCTGAATGTGCTAGAAAACACTTGCCTAACGCAAGCTATAGCTGAACATGAAGCTGAATATTTTGATAGTTGAATGGTTTCTATAGCTGACATGAAGCTGAATGTTTTGATAGTTGAACAGTTTCTCTAGCTGAACATAAAGCTGAATGTTTTGATAGTTGAACGGTTTCTATAGCTGAACATAAAGCTGAATGTTTTGATAGTTGAATGGTTTCTATAGCTGAACATAAAGCTGAATGTTTTGATAGTTGAACGGTTTCTATAGCTGAACATAAAGCTGAATGTTTTGATAGTTGAACGGTTTCTATAGCTGAACATAAAGCTGAATGTTTTGATAGTTGAATGGTTTCTATAGCTGAACATAAATCTGAATATTTTGATAGTTGAATGGTTTCTATAGCTGAACATAAAGCTGAATATTTTGATAGTTGAATGGTTTCTATAGCTGAACATTAAGCTGAATGTTTTGATAGTTGAATGGTTTCTATAGCTGAACATAAATCTGAATATTTTGATAGTTGAATGGTTTCTATAGCTGAACATAAATCTGAATATTTTGATAGTTGAATGGTTTCTATAGCTGAACATAAAGCTGAATATTTGAAAAAGCTGAAAAGGTTGAAAAGGCTGAAAAGGTTGAAAAGCTGAAAAGGGTGAAAAGCTGAAAGTAATAGTCTGAAAGAGCTTAAAAAGCTGAACAGTCTGACAGCCAAACAGTTTCTGTAGCTGCACATATGCTGGAGCAGTAGCAGAACCAAAGTTGAAAATGTCCCCATAAGAATGAATGGGAAAACACCTCCCGAACAGCTACAGGTTTAGGAAAAAGTATAATGGTTATGGCCAAAATATGTATACAGTGAGTAACAGGAGACATTTCTGAACCATGTGATGTATTTTTTATTTCTGAAGAGTGAAAAATGAGGGCACAAGAGCGAGAGACAAAACCGGTACCGTCTGCTCCACTCCAGAAATTTAGGCTCAAAGTTAACATTGCGGCTTATGGGGGAGTTGCTGGAGTGCTTGTCGCTCGAGGGCTTCTACAGCCAAAAGTTTAAGTCGCACATCTGAAATAAGATGATCATATGAAAGCCAACAAGATTTCCTACATTTCTATGTATATATTGTCTATGTGAAGTAAAAGCTGTGGGACCCAAATCAAGCTGAAGAGAGTTTTTTCTAAAGTTTTTGCAGCTGCTCTCCACTCTAGCGATGATGTTCCGTACTCTAGCTCACGCAATACACACCCATTATAAACCCAGAAGATGAGCTAAAAATCCTTAAAACTAAAACTGTGATAATTTCAAAACCGTAAAAGATTTTCAAAAACTGAAAATCAAGTTCAATAGTTCAAGGTCTTGTGGATAGTTTAAAGTTGGAATGGTGTCTCTAGCTCAAAGTATGAGGGAGAAGAAGAGGTTGAAAGTGGATGAGTTTTGAGGAGGATTTGAGGATTTTCCCATTTGTTTCCATGTTAAATTTTTTTTTGAAAAAGCTGAATATTTGAAAAAGTTGAAAAGCTAAAAATCTGAAAAGAACAAGGCTGAAAGAGCTTAAAAAGCTGAACATTTTGATAGTTGAACGGTTTCTATAGCTGAACGTATGCTGAAGTAGTAGCAGAATGAAATTTGAAAAAATCCCCATAAGGATGAATGGGAAAAAATTTTGGTTTTAGTTTTGAAAAAGCTGAATATTTGAAAAAGTTGAAAAGCTGAAAAGCTTAAAAGCACAAGGCTGAAAGAGCATAAAGAGCTGAACATTTTGATAGTTGAACGGTTTCTATAGCTGAACGTATGCTGAAGTAGTAGCATAGCGAAATTTGAAAAAATCCCCATAAGGATGAATGGGGAAAATTTTGCAGAAAAAGCTGAATATTTCCAAAAGTATGAAAGATAGAAAAAAGAAAAATGGAAGCAAGAGTGTCCTTAAAAAGCTGAACATTTTGATAGTTGAATGGTTTCTATAGCTCAAAATTTGTAGGAGGAGATAGGTGCTGAAAAACGTACGGAAGAAGAATAATAACTAGAAAAATTGTATTTCCTGCGAAAATACAGTGTGAATGCTGATGGCTGAAGTGATTTTGCAAAATCTGCTGAATGTACTGGAAAACACTTGCCTGATGCATTAAAAATGCATGAAACTATGAGAATGAATGGTCAAGAATTTGCAGAAAAAGCTGATTTTTTCAAAAGCTGAAAAGGCAGAAAGGCTGAAAAGTAATAGGTTGAAAGAGCTTAAAAAGCTGAAGATTTTGATAGTTGAACGGTTTCTATAGCTGAACATGAAGCTGAATATTTTAAAAAGCTGAAAAGGTTGAAAAGCTGAAAAGTACAAGGTTGAAACAGCTTAAAAAGCTGAACAGTTTGATAGTTGAACGGTTTCTATAGCTGAACCTGAAGCTGAATACTTGAAAAAGCTGAAATACAGAAAGCTGAATATTTAAAAAAGCTGAAAAGGTTGAAAAGCTGAAAAGTACAAGTTTGAAAGAGCTTAAAAAGCTGAATATTTTAATAGCTGAACGGTTTCTATAGCTGAACATGAAGCTGAATACTTGAAAAAGCTGTAGAGGCAGAAAGCTGAATATTTGAGAGCTTAAAAAGTTGAAAAGCTGAAAAGTACAAGGTTGAAAGAGCTTAAAAAGCTTAAGATTTTGATAGTTGAATGGTTTCTATGGCTGAACATAAAGCTGAATATTTGAAAAAGCTGAAAAGGGTGAAAAGCTGAAAGTAATAGGCTGAAAGAGCTTAAAAAGCTTAAGATTTTGATAGTTGAATGGTTTCTATGGCTGAACATAAAGCTGAATATTTGAAAAAGCTGAAAAGGTTGAAAAGCTGAACAGTTTGACAGCCAAACAGTTTCTGTAGCTGCACATATGCTGGAGCAGTAGCAGAACCAAAGTTGAAAATGTCCCCATAAGAATGAATGGGAAAACACCTCCCAAACAGCTGCAGGTTTAGAAAAAAGTGTAATGGTTATGGCCAAAATATGTATACAGTGAGTAACAGGAGACATTGCTGAACCATGTGATGTATTTTTTATTTCTGTAGAGTGAAAAATGAGGGCACAAGAGCGAGAGACAAAACCGGTACCGTCTGCTCCACTCCAGAAATTTAGGCTCAAAGTTAACATTGCGGCTTATGGGGGAGTTGCTGGAGTGCTTGTCGCTCAAGGGCTTCTACAGCCAAAAGTTTAAGTCCTACATCTGAGATAAGACCATCATCTGAAAGCCAACAAGATTTCCTACATTTCTATGTATATATTGTCTATGTGAAGTAAAAGCTGTGGGACCCAAATCAAGCTGAAGAGAGTTTTTTCTAAAGTTTTTGCAGCTGCTCTCCACTCTAGCGATGATGTTCCGCACTCTAGCTCACGCAATACACACCCATTATAAACCCAGAAGACGAGCTAAAAATCCTTCAAACTAAAACTGTGATAATTTCAAATCCGTAAAATATTTTCAAAAACTGAAAAACAAGTTCAATAGTTCAAGGTCTTGTGGATAGTTTACAGTTGGAATGGTGTCTCTAGCTCAAAGTATGAGGGAGAAGAAGAGGTTGAAAGTGGATGAGTTTTGAGGAGGATTTGAGGATTTTCCCATTTGTTTCCATGTTAAATTTTTTTTTGAAAAAGCTGAATATTTGAAAAAGTTGAAAAGCTAAAAAGCTGAAAAGCACAAGGCTGAAAGAGCTTAAAAAGCTGAACATTTTGATAGTTGAACAGTTTCTATAGCTGAACGTATGCTGAAGTAGTAGCAGAATGAAATTTGAAAAAATCCCCATAAGGATGAATGGGAAAAAATTTTGGTTTTAGTTTTGAAAAAGCTGAATATTTGAAAAAGTTGAAAAGTTAAAAAGCTGAAAATTGATAGGCTGAAAGAGCATAAATAGCTGAACATTTTGATAGTTGAACGGTTTCTATAGCTGAACGTATGCTGAAGTAGTAGCAGAGCGAAATTTGAGAAATTCCCCATAAGGATGAATGGGGAAAATTTTGCAGAAAAAGCTGAATATTTCCAAAAGTATGAAAGATAGAAAAAAGAAAAATGGAAGCAAGAATGTGCTTAAAAAGCTGAACATTTTGATAGTTGAATGGTTTCTATAGCTCAAAATTTGAAGGAGTAGATAGGTGCTCAAAAACGTACGGAAGAAGAATAATAATAATAATAACTTTAATAAATTCCGGAAGAACAATAGTGTGAATGCTTTGAAGCATTCACACTAATAATAACTTTAATAAATTCCGGAAGAACAATAGTGTGAATGCTTTGGAGCATTCACACTAATAACTTTAATAAATTCCGGAAGAACAATAGTGTGAATGCTTTGGAGCATTCACACTAATAATAACTTTAATAAATTCCGGAAGAACAATAGTGTGAATGCTTTGAAGCATTCACACTAATAAATTCCAGAAGAACAATAGTGTGAATGCTTTGAAGCATTCACACTAATAACTAGAAAAATTGTATTTCCTGCGAAAATACAGTGTGAATGCTGATTGCTGAAGTGATTTTGCAAAATCTGCTGAATGTGCTGGAAAACACTTGCCTAATCCACAAAACATGCATAAAACTATGAGAATGAATAGTCAAGAATTTGCAGGAAAAGCTGATTTTTTTCAGAATCTGAAAAGGCAGAAAGGCTGAAAAGTACAAGGTTGAAAAAGCTGAACATGTTGATAGTTGAACGGTTTCTATAGCTGAACATGAAGCTGAACATTTTGATAGTTGAACGGTTTCTATAGCTGAACATGAAGCTGAATACTTGAAAAAGCTGTAGAGGCACAAAGCTGAATATTTGAGAGCTTAAAAAGTTGAAAAGCTGAAAAGTACAAGGTTGAAAGAGCTTAAAAAGCTTAAGATTTTGATAGTTGAATGGCTTCTATAGCTGAACATAAAGCTGAATATTTGAAAAAGCTGAAAAAGTTGAAAAGCTGAAAGTAATAGGCTGAAAGAGCTTAAAAAGCTGAACAGTTTGACAGACAAACAGTTTCTGTAGCAGCACATGTGCTGGAGCAGTAGCAGAACCAAAGCTGAAAATGTCCCCATAAGAGTGAATGGGAAAACACCTCCCAAACACCTGCAGGTTTAGAAAAAAGTGTAATGGTTATGGCCAAAATATGTATACAGTGAGTAACAGGAGACATTGCTGAACCATGTGATGTATTTTTTATTTCAGTAGAGTGAAAAATGAGGGCACAAGAGCGAGAGACAAAACCGGTACCGTCTGCTCCACTCCAGAAATTTAGGCTCAAAGTTAACACTGCGCCTTATGGGGGAGTTGCTGGAGTGCTTGCCGCTCAAGGGCTACTACAGCCAAAAGTTTAAGTCCTACATCTGAAATAAGACCATCATTTGAAAGCCAACAAGATTTCCTACATTTCTATGTATATATTGTCTATGTGAAGTAAAAGCTGTGGGACCCAAATCAAGCTGAAGAGAGTTTTTTCTAAACTTTTTCCAGCTGCTCTCCACTCTAGCGATGATGTTCCGCACTCTAGCTCACGCAATACACACCCATTATAGACCCAGAAGATGAGCTAAAAATCCTTAAAACTAAAACTGTGATAATTTCAAATCCGTAAAAGATTTTCAAATTTTGAAAAACAAGTTCAATAGTTCAAGGTCTTGTGAATAGTTTAAAGTTGGAATGGTGTCTCTAGCTCAAAGTATGAGGGAGCAGAAGAGGTTGAAAGTGGATGAGTTTTGAGGAGGATTTGAGGATTTTCCCATTTGTTTCAATGTTAAATTTTTTTTTGAAAAAGCTGAATATTTGAAAAAGTTGAAAAGCTAAAAAGCTGAAAAGTACAAGGCTGAAAGAGCTTAAAAAGCTGAACATTTTGATAGTTGAACGGTTTCTATAGCTGAACGTATGCTGAAGTAGTAGTAGAATGAAATTTGAAAAAATCCTCATAAGGATGAATGGGGAAAATTTTGCAGAAAAAGCTGAATATTTCCAAAAGTATAAAAGATAGAAACACCAAAAATACAAGCAAGAATGTCCTTAACGAGCTGCACATTTTGATAGTTGAATGGTTTCTGTAGCTCAAAATTTGTAGGAGGAGATAGGTGCTGAAAAACGTACGGAAGCAGGAATAATAATAAATTCCAGAAGAACAATAGTGTGAATGCTTTGAAGCATTCACACTAATAACTAGAAAAATTGTATTTCCTGCGAAAATACAGTGTGAATGCTGATTGCTGAAGTGATTTCGCAAAATCTGCTGAATGTGCTGGAAAACACTTGCCTAATCCACAAAACATGCATAAAACTATGAGAATGAATAGTCAAGAATTTGCAGGAAAAGCTGATTTTTTCAAAAGCTGAAAAGGCAGAAAAGCTGAATGTTTTGATAGCTGAACAGTTTCTCTAGCTGAACATGAAGCTGAATACTTGAAAAAGCTGAAAAGGCAGAAAGCTGAATATTTGAGAGCTGAAAAAGTTGAAAAGCTGAAAATTACAAGGTTGAAAGAGCTTAAAAAGCTTAAGATTTTGATAGTTGAATGGTTTCTATGGCTGAAAATAAAGCTAAATATTTGAAAAAGCTGAAAAGGTTGAAAAGCTGAACAGTTTGACAGCCAAACAGTTTCTGTAGCTGCACATATGCTGGAGCTGTAGCAGAATGAAATTTGAAAATGTCCCCATAAGAATGAATGGGAAAACACCTCCCGAACAGCTACAGGTTTAGGAAAAAGTGTAATGGTTATGGCCAAAATATGCATACAGTGAGTAACAGGAGACATTTCTGAACCATGTGATGTGTTTTTTATTTCTGTAGAGTGAAAAATGAGGGCACAACAGCGAGAGACAAAACCGGTACCGTCTGCTCCACTCCAGAAATTTAGGCTCAAAGTTAACATTGCGGCTTATGGGGGAGTTACTGGAGTGCTTGTTGCTCAAGGGCTTCTACAGCCAAAAGTTTAAGTCCTACATCTGAAATAAGAACATTATCTGAAAGCCAACAAGATTTCCTACATTTCTATGTATATATTGTCTATGTGAAGTAAAAGCTGTGGGACCCAAATCAAGCTGAAGACAATTTTTTAACAAGTTTTTCCAGCTGCTCTCCACTCTAGCGGTGATGTTCCGCACTCTAGCTCACGCAATACACACCCATTATAAACCCAGAAGAGGAGCTAAAAATCCTTCAAACTAAAACTGTGATAATTTCAAAACCGTAAAAGATTTTCAAAAACTGAAAAACAAGTTCAATAGTTCAAGGTCTTGTGAATAGTTTAAAGTTGGAATGGTGTCTCTAGCTCAAAGTATGAGGGAGCAGAAGAGGTTGAAAGTGGATGAGTTTTGAGGAGGATTTGAGGATTTTCCCATTTGTTTCCATGTTAAATTTTTTTTTGAAAAAGCTGAATATTTGAAAAAGTTGAAAAGCTAAAAAGCTGAAAAGCACAAGGCTGAAAGAGCTTAAAAAGCTGAACATTTTGATAGTTGAATGGTTTCTATAGCTGAACGTATGCTGAAGTAGTAGTAGAATGAAATTTGAAAAAATCCTCATAAGAATGAATGGGAAAAAATTTTGGTTTTAGTTTTGAAAAAGCTGAATATTTGAAAAAGTTGAAAAGCTGAAAAGCTGAAAAGCACAAGGCTGAAAGAGCATAAAGAGCTGAACATTTTGATAGTTGAACGGTTTCTATAGCTGAAAGTATGCTGAAGTAGTAGCAGAGCGAAATTTGAGAAATTCCCCATAAGGATGAATGGGGAAAATTTTGCAGAAAAAGCTGAATATTTCCAAAAGTATAAAAGATAGAAATACCAAAAATACAAGCAAGAATGTTCTTAACAAGCTGCACATTTTGATAGTTGAATGGTTTCTGTAGCTCAAAATTTGTAGGAGGAGATAGGTGCTGAAAAACGTACGGAAGCAGGAATAATAATAAATTCCAGAAGAACAATAGTGTGAATGCTTTGAAGCATTCACACTAACTAGAAAAATTGTATTTCCTGCGAAAATACAGTGTGAATGCTGACGGCTGAAGTGATTTTGCAAAATCTGCTGAATGTGCTGCTGGAAATGCATAAAACTATAAGAATGAATGGTCAAGAATTTGCAGGAAAAGCTGAATATTTTAATAGCTGAACAGTTTCTCTAACTGTACATGAAGCTGAATATTTTGATAGTTGAACAGTTTCTCTAGCTGTACATGAAGCTGAATATTTGAAAAAGCTGAAAAGTACAAGGTTGAAAGAGCTTAAAAAGCTGAACATGTTGATAGTTGAACGGTTTCTATAGCAGAACATGAAGCTGAATATTTGAAAAAGCTGAAAAGTAATAGGCTGAAAGAGCTTAAAAAGCTGAACAGTTTGATAGTTGAACGGTTTCTATAGCTGAATATGAAGCTGAATACTTGAAAAAGCTGAAATACAGAAAGCTGAATATTTTAAAAAGCGGAATACTTGAAAAAGCTGAAAAGCCAGAAAGGCTGAAAAGTAATAGGTTGAAAAAGCTTAAAAAGCTGAACATTTTGATAGCTGAACAGTTTCTCTAGCTGAACATGAAGCTGAATACTTGAAAAATCTGAAAAGGCAGAAAGCTGAATATTTGAGAGCTGAAAAAGTTGAAAAGCTGAAAAGTACAAGGTTGAAAGAGCTTAAAAAGCTTAAGATTTTGATAGTTGAAAGGTTTCTATGGCTGAAAATAAAGCTGAATATTTGAAAAAGCTGAAAGAGCTTAAAAAGCTGAACAGTCTGACAGCCAAACAGTTTCTGTAGCAGCACAGATGCTGGAGCAGTAGCAGAACCAAAGTTGAAAATGTCCCCATAAGAATGAATGGGAAAACACCTCCCAAACTCCTGCAGGTTTAGAAAAAAGTGTAATGGTTATGGCCAAAATATGTATACAGTGAGTAACAGGAGACATTGCTGAACCATGTGATGTGTTTTTTATTTCTGTAGAGTGAAAAATGAGGGCACAAGAGCGAGAGACAAAACCGGTACCGTCTGCTCCACTCCAGAAATTTAGGCTCAAAATTAACATTGCGGCTTATGGGGGAGTTGCTGGAGTGCTTGTCGCTCGAGGGCTTCTACAGCCAAAAGTTTAAGTCCTACATCTGAAATAAGAACATCATCTGAAAGCCAACAAGATTTCCTACATTTCTATGTATATATTGTCTATGTGAAGTAAAAGCTGTGGGACCCAAATCAAGCTGAAGACAATTTTTTAACAAGTTTTTCCAGCTGCTCTCCACTCTAGCGGTGATGTTCCGCACTCTAGCTCACGCAATACACACCCATTATAAACCCAGAAGAGGAGCTAAAAATCCTTCACACTAAAACTGTGATTATTTCAAAACCGTAAAAGATTTTCAAAAACTAAACACATGCCTAATAGTTCAAGGTCTTGTGACTATTTTAAAGTTGGAACGGTGTATCTAGCTCAAAGTATGAGGGAGCAGAAGAGGTTGAAAGTCCATGAGTTTTGAGGAGGATTTGAAGATTTTCCCATTTGTTTCCATGTAAAAAATTTTTTTGAAAAAGCTGAATATTTGAAAAAGTTGAAAAGCTAAAAAGCTGAAAAGTATAAGGCTGAAAGAGCTTAAAAAGCTGAACATTTTGATAGTTGAACGGTTTCTATAGCTGAATGTATGCTGAAGTAGTAGCAGAATGAAATTTGAAAAAATCCCTATAAGGATGAATGGGAAAAAAATTTGGTTTTAGTTTTGAAAAAGCTGAATATTTGAAAAAGTTGAAAAGCTAAAAAGCTGAAAAGTATAAGGCTGAAAGAGCATAAAAAGCTGAACATTTTGATAGTTGAACGGTTTCTATAGCTGAACGTATGCTGAAGTAGTAGCAGGGCGAAATTTGAGAAATTCCCCATAAGGATGAATGGGGAAAATTTTGCAGAAAAAGCTGAATATTTCCAAAAGTATAAAAGATAGAAATACCAAAAATACAAGCAAGAATGTCCTTAATGAGCTGCACATTTTGATAGTTGAATGGTTTCTGTAGCTCAAAATTTGAAGGAGCTGAAGAGAGCTGAAAAACGTACGGAAGCAGGAATAATAATAACTAGACAATTTCCCGTTGGGAAATCGCGAGAGTGGGCTGTGCTCTGTGCAAATTCGCACCCCACGTACGTTGAGAACTTTTAGATCTACCTTTTAAGTAGTTTAGGCTGAAAGAGCTCAAAAAGCCGAACATTTTGATAGTTGAACGGTTTCTGTAGCTGAACTTATGCTGAAGTAGTAGCAGGATGAAATTTGAAAATTTCCCCATAAGGAGTGTGTGTCTGTGTGTCTCTGTGTGTGTCTGTCTGCGTGTGTGTCTGTGTCTGTATGTCTGTCTATCTGTATGTCTGTCTGTGTGTCTGTGTGTGTCTGTCTGTCTCTGTGTGTGTGTGTGTGTGTGTGTGTGTCTGTCTGTCTGTCTCTGTGTGTGTGTGTCTCTGCAGGCCCTGTTCAGCTTGGTTGCCGCGGTTATGGTTGTCGTTAACCCCTAGCAACCACCTGTGACAGCTGATTTGAGAGTGACTTTTGCCTCAAATTTAGGACCTCAAACTAGTGCTATATCTTCAAAACCAAACATGATATCTGAAAATTTTCTTCACCATCAAGCCAGGGAGGCCTTAAAGAACACAGTCATTATTTTTTGTGGCCCTAGCTTCAGAAATGTGGTCATAGGAGCGAGTTAAAAACAGGGGCAATTTGGAAAATCCTGGAAAATCCTCCTCCTGATTAACATTGGGGTAAATGGAGCAGCTGAGAGCTACTCTTGTCGGTTGGAGGCAGATAAATCAAAAACCATAAATCCTACCAATAAAGTGGACACATTGGGAGAAAGAGGACAAGTGTGGCTACAACTTGGTGAAAAAATCACTCTTCTACTGTGTAATTTGTGGCTGTGGTCGTCAGAGAAAGAGAAAAGTTGTGAGAGTTTTTCTGACTCTCCCCCCACTCTGGCAGTTGGCTCTGCACGAACATTCCGCAATACACACCCATTATAAAGTCCTGAATTTTTCCAAAATCACTCGCCATCTTTCAAGGGTCAGAGTTCAAAAACGAGACATCGTGCAAAAAAACTTCAAATACATCTTAAATAGACAAGACCTGTGGCTACATTTTAAAGTTTGAATGGTGTTTCTAGGCCAACGTAGGCCCAAGCAGGAGATGTTTGAAAAACGTTGAAGATTTGCGAAGTTTTTTTTCCTCGTCCCATTCATTCTTATGGGAAATTTTTCGCAGTTTTTCGCGTCTTACGACGCGAAAAATTAATATTCTGGAAAACTGAATAATAGCATACCGAGTCAGAGCGAGCCGCACGTTTTGATATATTTTTTGTTTGCGTGCGCTCAACGGTGCGGGACGAGTTAAGTGCCGAAATATGGCAAAGGGGTGTAGTAATACTAAGATCTGCAGGGCCAGGTCAGCTTGGTTGCCGCGGTGATGGTTGTCGTTAACCCCTAGCAACCACCTGGGACAGCTGATTTGAGAGTGACTTTTGCCCCAAATCTAGACCTCAAACTAGTGCTATATCTTCAAAACCAAACATGATATTGGAAAATTTTCTTCACCATCAAGCCAGGAAGGCCTTAAAGAACACAGCCATTATTTTTGGTGGTCCTAGCTTCTGAAATGTGGTAATAGGAGCGAGTTAAAAACAGGGGCAGTTTGGAAAATCCTCGAAAATCCTCCTCCAGATTAACATTGGGGTAAATGGAGCAGTTGAGAGCTACTCTTGTCGGTTGGAGGCAGATAAATCAAAAACCGTAAATCCTACCAATAAAGTGGACACATTGGGAGAAAGAAGACAAGTGTGGCTACAACTTGATGAAAAAATCACTCTTCTACTGTGTAATTTGTGGCTGTGGTCGTCAGAGAAAGAGAAAAGTTGTGAGAGTTTTTCTGAGTCTCCCCCCACTCTGGCAGTTGGCTCTGCACGAACATTCCGCAATACACACCCATTATAAATCCTGAATTTTTCCAAAATCACTCACCATCGTTAAAGGGTCAGAGTTCAAATACGAAACATCGCACGAAAAAAGTTCAAATACAACTCAGATAGACAAGACCCGTGCCTACGTTTTAAAGTTTGAATGGTGTTTCTAGGTCAATGTAGGCCAGAGCAGGAGATGTTTGAGATTTGCGATTTTTTTTTTCTTCGTCCCATTCATTCTTATGGGAAATTTATCGCAGTTTTTCGCGTCTTACGACGCGAAAAATTAATATTCTGGAAATCTGAATGATAGCAATAATCGTCCGATCGAGCCGCACGTTTTGATATATTTTTTGTTTGTGTGCGCTCAAAGCTGCGGGACAAGTTACGCGCCGAAGCGCAAATGGGAAAACCCATTATATAAGCGAGCGGGAGGAAGAATAATAAAAAGAGGCCCGGGGAATAACAATAGTGGGCTGTGCTCCGCACAGCCCACTATGTACACCTCTGTACAGAGGTGTACATAGTGGGCTTTGCGGGGCACAGCCCACTAATAACTAGAAAAATTGTATTTCCTGCGAAAATACAGTGTGAATGCTGAAAGCTGAAGTGATTTCGCAAAATCTGCTGAATGTGCTGGAAAACACTTGCCTAATGCATAAAAAATGCATGAAACTATGAGAATGAATGGTCAAGAATTTGCAGAAAAAGCTGATTTTTTCAAAAGCTGAAAAGGCAGAAAGGCTGAAAAGTACTAGGTTGAAAGAGCTTAAAAAGCTGAAGATTTTGATAGTTGAATGGTTTCTATAGCTGAACATAAAGCTGAAAAGGTTGAAAAGCTGAACAGTCTGACAGCCAGACAGTTTCTGTAGCTGCACATATGCTGGAGCAGTAGCAGAACCAAAGTTGAAAATGTCCCCATAAGAATGAATGGGAAAACACCTCCCAAACACCTGCAGGTTTAGAAAAAAGTGTAATGGTTATGGCCAAAATATGTATACAGTGAGTAACAGGAGACATTGCTGAACCATGTGATGTGTTTTTTATTTCTGTAGAGTGAAAAATGAGGGCACAAGAGCGAGAGACAAAACCGGTACCGTCTGCTCCACTCCAGAGATTTAGGCTCAAAATTAACATTGCGCCTTATGGGGGAGTTGCTGGAGTGCTTGTCGCTCGAGGGCTTCCACAGCCAAAAGTTTAAGTCGCACATCTGAAATAAGATGACCATATGAAAGCCAACAAGATTTCCTACATTTCTATGTATATATTGTCTATGTGAAGTAAAAGCTGTGGGACCCAAATCAAGCTGAAGAGAGTTTTTTCTAAAGTTTTTGCAGCTGCTCTCCACTCTAGCGATGATGTCACCCACTCTAGCTCACGCAATACACACCCATTATAAACCCAGAAGACGAGCTAAAAATCCTTCACACTAAAACTGTGATTTTTTCAAAACTGTAAAAGATTTTCAAAAACTAAACACATGCCCAATAGTTCAAGGTCTTGTGAATATTTTAAAGTTGGAACGGTGTATCTAGCTCAAAGTATGAGGGAGCAGAAGAGGTTGAAAGTCCATGAGTTTTGAGGAGGATTTGAAGATTTTCCCATTTGTTTCCATGTTAAATTTTTTTTTGAAAAAGCTGAATATTTGAAAAAGTTGAAAAGCTAAAAAGCTGAAAAGTATAAGGCTGAAAGAGCTTAAAAAGCTGAACATTTTGATAGTTGAACGGTTTCTATAGCTGAATGTATGCTGAAGTAGTAGCAGAATGAAATTTGAAAAAATCCCCATAAGGATGAATGGGAAAAAAATTTGGTTTTAGTTTTGAAAAAGCTGAATATTTGAAAAAGTTGAAAAGCTAAAAAGCTGAAAAGTATAAGGCTGAAAGAGCATAAAAAGCTGAACATTTTGATAGTTGAACGGTTTCTATAGCTGAACGTATGCTGAAGTAGTAGCAGGGCGAAATTTGAGAAATTCCCCATAAGGATGAATGGGGAAAATTTTGCAGAAAAAGCTGAATATTTCCAAAAGTATAAAAGATAGAAATACCAAAAATACAAGCAAGAATGTCCTTAATGAGCTGCACATTTTGATAGTTGAATGGTTTCTGTAGCTCAAAATTTGAAGGAGCTGAAGAGAGCTGAAAAACGTACGGAAGCAGGAATAATAATAATAACTAGAAAAATTGTATTTCCTGCGAAAATACAGTGTGAATGCTGACGGCTGAAGTGATTTCGCAAAAGCTGCTGAATGTGCTGGAAAACACTTGCCTAATGCATAAAAAATGCATAAAACTATGAGAATGAATGGTCAAGAATTTGCAGAAAAAGCTGATTTTTCAAAAGCTGAAAAGGCAGAAAGGCTGAAAAGTAATAGGCTGAAAGAGCTTAAAAAGCTGAACAGTTTGATAGTTGAACGGTTTCTATAGCTGAACCTGAAGCTGAATACTTGAAAAAGCTGAAATACAGAAAGCTGAATATTTAAAAAAGCTGAAAAGGTTGAAAAGCTGAAAAGTACAAGTTTGAAAGAGCTTAAAAAGCTGAATATTTTAATAGCTGAACGGTTTCTATAGCTGAACATGAAGCTGAATACTTGAAAAAGCTGTAGAGGCAGAAAGCTGAATATTTGAGAGCTTAAAAAGTTGAAAAGCTGAAAAGTACAAGGTTGAAAGAGCTTAAAAAGCTGAACAGTTTGACAGCCAAACAGTTTCTGTAGCTGCACATATGCTGGAGCAGTAGCAGAACCAAAGTTGAAAATGTCCCCATAAGAATGAATGGGAAAACACCTCCCAAACAGCTGCAGGTTTAGAAAAAAGTGTAATGGTTATGGCCAAAATATGTATACAGTGAGTAACAGGAGACATTGCTGAACCATGTGATGTATTTTTTATTTCTGTAGAGTGAAAAATGAGGGCACAAGAGCGAGAGACAAAACCGGTACCGTCTGCTCCACTCCAGAAATTTAGGCTCAAAGTTAACATTGCGGCTTATGGGGGAGTTGCTGGAGTGCTTGTCGCTCAAGGGCTTCTACAGCCAAAAGTTTAAGTCCTACATCTGAAATAAGAACATCATCTGAAAGCCAACAAGATTTCATACATTTCTATGTATATATTGTCTATGTGAAGTAAAAGCTGTGGGACCCAAATCAAGCTGAAGAGAGTTTTTTCTAAAGTTTTTGCAGCTGCTCTCCACTCTAGCGATGATGTCACCCACTCTAGCTCACGCAATACACACCCATTATAAACCCAGAAGAGGAGCTAAAAATCCTTCAAACTAAAACTGTGATAATTTCAAAACCGTAAAAGATTTTCAAAAACTAAACACATGCCTAATAGTTCAAGGTCTTGTGAATAGTTTAAAGTTGGAATGGTGTCTCTAGCTCAAAGTATGAGGGAGCAGAAGAGGTTCAAAGTGGATGAGTTTTGAAGAGGATTTGAAGATTTTCCCATTTGCTTCCATATTATTTTTTTTTTTGAAAAAGCTGAATATTTGAAAAAGTTGAAAAGCTAAAAAGCTGAAAAGTACAAGGCTGAAAGAGCATAAATAGCTGAACATTTTGATAGTTGAACGGTTTCTATAGCTGAACGTATGCTGAAGTAGTAGCAGAATGAAATTTGAAAAAATCCCCATAAGGATGAATGGGGAAAATTTTGCAGAAAAAGCTGAATATTTCCAAAAGTATAAAAGATAGAGAAAAGAAAAATACACGCCATCATGTCCTTAACGAGCTGCACATTTTGATAGTTGAATGGTTTCTATATCTCAAAATTTGTAGGAGAAGTAGCGAGCCAAAAAACGTACGGAATCAGGAATAATAATAATAACTTTAATAAATTCCGGAAGAACAATAGTGTGAATGCTGTGTCAGCATTCACACTAATAATAATAAATTCCAGAAGAACAATAGTGTGAATGCTTTGAAGCATTCACACTAATAATAATAATAAATTCCGGAAGAACAATAGTGTGAATGCTTTGAAGCATTCACACTAACTAGAAAAATTGTATTTCCTGCGAAAATACAGTGTGAATGCTGACGGCTGAAGTGATTTTGCAAAATCTGCTGAATGTGCTGGAAAACACTTGCCTAATGCATAAAAAAATGCATAAAACTATGAGAATGAATGGACAAGAATTTGCAGAAAAAGCTGATTTTTTCAAAAGCTGAAAAGGAAGAAAGGCTGAAAAGTAAAAGGTTGAAAGAGCTTAAAAAGCTGAACAGTTTGATACTTGAACGGTTTCTATAGCTGAACATAAAGCTGAATGTTTCGATAGTTGAACAGTTTCTCTAGCTGAACATAAAGCTGAATTTTTTCAAAAGCTGAAAAGGCAGAAAAGCTGAAAAGTAATAGGTTGAAAGAGCTTAAAAAGCTGAAGATTTTGATAGTTGAACAGTTTCTATAGCTGAACATATGCTGGAGCAGTAGCAGAACCAAAGTTGAAAATGTCCCCATAAGAATGAATGGGAAAACACCTCCCAAACTCCTGCAGGTTTAGAAAAAAGTGTAATGGTTATGGTCAAAATATGTATACAGTGAGTAACAGGAGACATTTCTGAACCATGTGATGTGTTTTTTATTTCTGTAGAGTGAAAAATGAGGGCACAACAGCGAGAGACAAAACCGGTACCGTCTGCTCCACTCCAGAGATTTAGGCTCAAAGTTAACACTGCGCCTTATGGGGGAGTTGCTGGAGTGCTTGCCGCTCAAGGGCTTCCACAGCCAAAAGTTTAAGTCCTACATCTGAAATAAGACCATCATCTGAAAGCCAACAAGATTTCCTACATTTCTATGTATATATTGTCTATGTGAAGTAAAAGCTGTGGGACCCAAATCAAGCTGAAGAGAGTTTTTTCTAAACTTTTTCCAGCTGCTCTCCACTCTAGCGATGATGTTCCGCACTCTAGCTCACGCAATACACACCCATTATAAACCCAGAAGACGAGCTAAAAATCCTTCAAACTAAAACTGTGATAATTTCAAATCCGTAAAATATTTTCAAAAACTGAAAAACAAGTTCAATAGTTCAAGGTCTTGTGGATAGTTTAAAGTTGGAATGGTGTCTCTAGCTCAAAGTATGAGGGAGAAGAAGAGGTTGAAAGTGGATGAGTTTTGAGGAGGATTTGAGGATTTTCCCATTTGTTTCCATGTTAAATTTTTTTTTGAAAAAGCTGAATATTTGAAAAAGTTGAAAAGCTAAAAAGCTGAAAAGCACAAGGCTGAAAGAGCTTAAAAAGCTGAACATTTTGATAGTTTAACAGTTTCTATAGCTGAACGTATGCTGAAGTAGTAGCAGAATGAAATTTGAAAAAATCCCCATAAGGATGAATGGGAAAAAAATTTGGTTTTAGTTTTGAAAAAGCTGAATATTTGAAAAAGTTGAAAAGTTAAAAAGCTGAAAATTGATAGGCTGAAAGAGCATAAATAGCTGAACATTTTGATAGTTGAACGGTTTCTATAGCTGAACGTATGCTGAAGTAGTAGCAGAGCGAAATTTGAGAAATTCCCCATAAGGATGAATGGGGAAAATTTTGCAGAAAAAGCTGAATATTTCCAAAAGTATGAAAGATAGAAAAAAGAAAAATGGAAGCAAGAATGTGCTTAAAAAGCTGAACATTTTGATAGTTGAATGGTTTCTATAGCTCAAAATTTGAAGGAGTAGATAGGTGCTCAAAAACGTACGGAAGAAGAATAATAACTAGAAAAATTGTATTTCCTGCGAAAATACAGTGTGAATGCTGACGGCTGAAGTGATTTCGCAAAATCTGCTGAATGTGCTGGAAAACGCTTGCCTAATGCATAAAAAATGCATGAAACTATGAGAATGAATGGTCAAGAATTTGCAGAAAAAGCTGATTTTTTTCAAAAGTTGAAAAGGCAGAAAGGCTGAAAAGTAATAGGTTGAAAGAGCTTAAAAAGCTGAACATTTTGATAGTTGAATAGTTTCTCTAGCTGTACATGAAGCTGAATATTTTGATAGTTGAACAGTTTCTCTAGCTGAACATAAAGCTGAATGTTTTGATAGTTGAATGGTTTCTATAGCTGAACATAAAGCTGAATATTTTGATAGTTGAATGGTTTCTATAGCTGAACATAAAGCTGAACATTTTGATAGTTGAATGGTTTCTATAGCTGAACATAAAGCTGAATATTTTGATAGTTGAATGGTTTCTATAGCTGAACATAAAGCTGAACATTTTGATAGTTGAATGGTTTCTATAGCTGAACATAAAGCTGAATGTTTTGATAGTTGAATGGTTTCTATAGCTGAACATAAATCTGAATATTTTGATAGTTGAATGGTTTCTATAGCTGAACATAAAGCTGAATGTTTTGATAGTTGAATGGTTTCTGTAGCTGAACATAAAGCTGAATATTTGAAAAAGCTGAAAAGGTTGAAAAAGCTGAAAAGGTTGAAAAGCTGAAAAGGTTGAAAAGCTGAAAAGGTTGAAAAGCTGAAAGTAATAGGCTGAAAGAGCTTAAAAAGCTGAACAGTCTGACAGCCAAACAGTTTCTGTAGCAGCACATATGCTGGAGCAGTAGCAGAACCAAAGTTGAAAATGTCCCCATAAGAATGAATGGGAAAACACCTCCCAAACTCCTGCAGGTTTAGGAAAAAGTGTAATGGTTATGGTCAAAATATGTATACAGTGAGTGACAGGAGACATTGCTGAACCATGTGATGTATTTTTTATTTCTGTAGAGTGAAAAATGAGAGCACAAGAGCAAGAGCCAAAATCGGTACCGTCTGCTCCACTCCAGAAATTTAGGCTCAAAATTAACATTGCGGCTTATGGGGGAGTTGCTGGAGTTCTTGTCACTCTAGGGCTTCCACAGCCAAAAGTTTAAGTCGCACATCTAAAATAAGACCATCATATGAAAGCCAACAAGATTTCCTACATTTCTATGTATATATTGTCTATGTGAAGTAAAAGCTGTGGGACCCAAATCAAGCTGAAGAGAGTTTTTTCTAAAGTTTTTGCAGCTGCTCTCCACTCTAGCGATGATGTCACCCACTCTAGCTCACGCAATACACACCCATTATAAACCCAGAAGAGGAGCTAAAACTCCTTCAAACTAAAACTGTGATAATTTCAAAACCGTAAAAGATTTTCAAAAACTGAAAATCAAGTTCAATAGTTCAAGGTCTTGTGGATAGTTTAAAGTTGGAATGGTGTCTCTAGCTCAAAGTATGAGGGAGAAGAAGAGGTTGAAAGTGGATGAGTTTTGAGGAGGATTTGAGGATTTTCCCATTTGTTTCCATGTTAAATTTTTTTTTGAAAAAGCTGAATATTTGAAAAAGTTGAAAAGCTAAAAAGCTGAAAAGCACAAGGCTGAAAGAGCTTAAAAAGCTGAACATTTTGATAGTTGAACAGTTTCTATAGCTGAACGTATGCTGAAGTAGTAGCAGAATGAAATTTGAAAAAATCCCCATAAGGATGAATGGGAAAAAATTTTGGTTTTAGTTTTGAAAAAGCTGAATATTTGAAAAAGTTGAAAAGTTAAAAAGCTGAAATTTGATAGGCTGAAAGAGCATAAATAGCTGAACATTTTGATAGTTGAACGGTTTCTATAGCTGAACGTATGCTGAAGTAGTAGCAGAGCGAAATGTGAGAAATTCCCCATAAGGATGAATGGGGAAAATTTTGCAGAAAAAGCTGAATATTTCCAAAAGTATGAAAGATAGAAAAAAGAAAAATGGAAGCAAGAATGTGCTTAAAAAGCTGAACATTTTGATAGTTGAATGGTTTCTATAGCTCAAAATTTGAAGGAGTAGATAGGTGCTCAAAAACGTACGGAAGAAGAATAATAATAATAATAACTTTAATAAATTCCGGAAGAACAATAGTGTGAATGCTTTGAAGCATTCACACTAACTAGAAAAATTGTATTTCCTGCGAAAATACAGTGTGAATGCTGACGGCTGAAGTGATTTTGCAAAATCTGCTGAATGTGCTGGAAAACACTTGCCTAATGCATAAAAAATGCATGAAACTATGAGAATGAATGGTCAAGAATTTGCATAAAAAGCTGATTTTTTCAAAAGCTTAAAAGGCAGAAAGGCTGAAAAGTAATAGGTTGAAAGAGCTTAAAAAGCTGAACAGTTTGATAGTTGAACGGTTTCTATAGCTGAACATGCAGCTGAATATTTTGATAGTTGAATGGTTTCTATAGCTGAACATAAAGCTGAAAAGGGTGAAAAGCTGAAAGTAATAGGCTGAAAGAGCTTAAAAAGCTGAACAGTTTGATAGTTGGATGGTTTCTCTAGCTGAACTTAAAGCTGAATATTTGAAAAATCTGAAAAGGTTGAAAAGCTGAAAAGTACAAGGTTGAAAGAGCTTAAAAAGCTGAACATGTTGATAGTTGAACGGTTTCTATAGCTGACTATGAAGCTGAATACTTGAAAAAGCTGAAATACAGAAAGCTGAATATTTTAAAAAGCGGAATACTTGAAAAAGCTGAAAAGGCAGAAAGGCTGAAAAGTAATAGGTTGAAAAAGCTTAAAAAGCTGAACATTTTGATAGCTGAACAGTTTCTCTAGCTGAACATGAAGCTGAATACTTGAAAAATCTGAAAAGGCAGAAAGCTGAATATTTGAGAGCTGAAAAAGTTGAAAAGCTGAAAAGTACAAGGTTGAAAGAGCTTAAAAAGCTTAAGATTTTGATAGTTGAAAGGTTTCTATGGCTGAAAATAAAGCTGAATATTTGAAAAAGCTGAAAGAGCTTAAAAAGCTGAACAGTTTGACAGCCAAACAGTTTCTGTAGCTGCACATATGCTGGAGCAGTAGCAGAACCAAAGTTGAAAATGTCCCCATAAGAATGAATGGGAAAACACCTCCCAAATTCCTGCAGGTTTAGAAAAAAGTGTAATGGTTATGGCCAAAATATGAGTACAGTGAGTAACAGGAGACATTGCTGAACCATGTGATGTGTTTTTTATTTCTGTAGAGTGAAAAATGAGGGCACAAGAGCGAGAGACAAAACCGGTACCGTCTGCTCCACTCCAGAAATGTAGGCTCAAAATTAACATTGCGCCTTATGGGGGAGTTGCTGGAGTGCTTGTCGCTCGAGGGCTTCTACAGCCAAAAGTTTAAGTCCTACATCTGAAATAAGAACATCATCTGAAAGCCAACAAGATTTCCTACATTTCTATGTATATATTGTCTATGTGAAGTAAAAGCTGTGGGACCCAAATCAAGCTGAAGAGAGTTTTTTCTAAACTTTTTCCAGCTGCTCTCCACTCTAGCGATGATGTTCCGCACTCTAGCTCACGCAATACACACCCATTATAAACCCAGAAGAGGAGCTAAAAATCCTTAAAACTAAAACTGTGATCATTTCAAAACCATAAAAGATTTTCAAAAACTGAAAAACAAGTTCAATAGTTCAAGGTCTTGTGAATAGTTTAAAGTTGGAATGGTGTCTCTAGCTCAAAGTATGAGGGAGCAGAAGAGGTTGAAAGTGGATGAGTTTTGAGGAGGATTTGAGGATTTTCCCATTTGTTTCAATGTTAAATTTTTTTTTTAAAAAGCTGAATATTTGAAAAAGTTGAAAAGCTAAAAAGCTGAAAAGTACAAGGCTGAAAGAGCTTAAAAAGCTGAACATTTTGATAGTTGAACGGTTTCTATAGCTGAACGTATGCTGAAGTAGTAGTAGAATGAAATTTGAAAAAATCCTCATAAGGATGAATGGGGAAAATTTTGCAGAAAAAGCTGAATATTTCCAAAAGTATAAAAGATAGAAACACCAAAAATACAAGCAAGAATGTCCTTAACGAGCTGCACATTTTGATAGTTGAATGGTTTCTGTAGCTCAAAATTTGTAGGAGGAGATAGGTGCTGAAAAACGTACGGAAGCAGGAATAACTAGAAAAATTGTATTTCCTGCGAAAATACAGTGTGAATGCTGATTGCTGAAGTGATTTTGCAAAATCTGCTGAATGTGCTGGAAAACACTTGCCTAATGCATAAAACATGCATAAAACTGTGAGAATGAATAGTCAAGAATTTACAGGAAAAGCTGATTTTTTCAAAAGCTGAAAAGGCAGAAAGGCTGAAAAGTAATAGGTTGAAAGAGCTTAAAAAGCTGAAGATTTTGATAGTTGAACGGTTTCTATAGCTGAACATGAAGCTGAATATTTTAAAAAGCTGAAAAGGTTGAAAAGCTGAACATTTTGATAGCTGAACAGTTTCTCCAGCTGAACATGAAGCTGAATACTTGAAAAAGCTGAAAAGGCAGAAAGTTGAATATTTGAAAAGGTTGAAAAGCTGAAAAGTACAAGGTTGAAAGAGCTTAAAAAGTTGAAGATTTTAATAGTTGAATGGTTTCTATAGCTGAACATATGGCTGAATTTTTGAAAAAGCTGAAAAGGTTGAAAAGCTGAAAGTAATAGGCTGAAAGAGCTTAAAAAGCTGAACATTTTGACAGCCAAACAGTTTCTGTAGCTGCACATATGCTGGAGCAGTAGCAGAACCAAAGTTGAAAATGTCCCCATAAGAATGAATGGGAAAACACCTCCCAAACACCTGCAGGTTGAGAAAAAAGTGTAATGGTTATGGACAAAATATGTATACAGTGAGTAACAGGAGACATTGCTGAACTCTGTGATGTGTTTTTTATTTCTGTAGAGTGAAAAATGAGGGAGCCAGAGCGAGAGACAAAACCGGTACCGTCTGCTCTCCTCCAGAAATTTAGGCTCAAATTTAACATTGCGGCTTATGGGGGAGTTGCTGGAGTTCTTGTCGCTCTAGGGCTTCTACAGCCAAAAGTTTAAGTCGCACATCTGAAATAAGACCATCATATGAAAGCCAACAAGATTTCCTACATTTCTATGTATATATTGTCTATGTGAAGTAAAAGCTGTGGGACCCAAATCAAGCTGAAGAGAGTTTTTTCTAAAGTTTTTGCAGCTGCTCTGCACTCTAGCGATGATGTCACCCACTCTAGCTCACGCAATACACACCCATTATAAACCCAGAAGAGGAGCTAAAAATCCTTCACACTAAAACTGTGATTTTTTCAAAACTGTAAAAGATTTTCAAAAACTAAACACATGCCCAATAGTTCAAGGTCTTGTGAATAGTTTAAAGTTGGAATGGTGTATCTAGCTCAAAGTTTGAGGGAGCAGAAGAGGTTGAAAGTCCATGAGTTTTGAGGAGGAGTTGAAGATTTTCCCATTTGTTTCCATGTTAAATTTTTTTTTGAAAAAGCTGAATATTTGAAAAAGTTGAAAAGCTAAAAAGCTGAAAAGTATAAGGCTGAAAGAGCTTAAAAAGCTGAACATTTTGATAGTTGAACGGTTTCTATAGCTGAATGTATGCTGAAGTAGTAGCAGAATGAAATTTGAAAAAATCCCCATAAGGATGAATGGGAAAAAAATGTGGTTTTAGTTTTGAAAAAGCTGAATATTTGAAAAAGTTGAAAAGCTAAAAAGCTGAAAAGTATAAGGCTGAAAGAGCATAAAAAGCTGAACATTTTGATAGTTGAACGGTTTCTATAGCTGAACGTATGCTGAAGTAGTAGCAGGGCGAAATTTGAGAAATTCCCCATAAGGATGAATGGGGAAAATTTTGCAGAAAAAGCTGAATATTTCCAAAAGTATAAAAGATAGAAATACCAAAAATACAAGCAAGAATGTCCCTAATGAGCTGCACATTTTGATAGTTGGATGGTTTCTGTAGCTCAAAATTTGAAGGAGCTGAAGAGAGCTGAAAAACGTACGGAAGCAGGAATAATAATAATAATAATAATAAATTCCAGAAGAACAATAGTGTGAATGCTTTGAAGCATTCACACTAATAATAAATTCCAGAAGAACAATAGTGTGAATGCTTTGAAGCATTCACACTAATAACTAGAAAAATTGTATTTCCTGCGAAAATACAGTGTGAATGCTGATTGCTGAAGTGATTTCGCAAAATCTGCTGAATGTGCTGGAAAACACTTGCCTAATCCACAAAACATGCATAAAACTATGAGAATGAATAGTCAAGAATTTGCAGGAAAAGCTGATTTTTTTCAGAAGCTGAAAAGGCAGAAAGGCTGAAAAGTACAAGGTTGAAAAAGCTTAAAAAGCTGAACATTTTGATAGTTGAACGGTTTCTATAGCTGAACATGAAGCTGAATATTTGAGAGCTTAAAAAGTTGAAAAGCTGAAAAGTACAAGGTTGAAAGAGCTTAAAAAGCTTAAGATTTTGATAGTTGAATGGCTTCTATAGCTGAACATAAAGCTGAATATTTGAAAAAGCTGAAAAAGTTGAAAAGCTGAAAGTAATAGGCTGAAAGAGCTTAAAAAGCTGAACAGTTTGACAGCCAAACAGTTTCTGTAGCTGCACAGATGCTGGAGCAGTAGCAGAACCAAAGTTGAAAATGTCCCCATAAGAATGAATGGGAAAACACCTCCCAAACACCTGCAGGTTTAGAAAAAAGTGTAATGGTTATGGCCAAAATATGTATACAGTGAGTAACAGGAGACATTGCTGAACCATGTGATGTGTTTTTTATTTCTGTAGAGTGAAAAATGAGGGCACAAGAGCGAGAGACAAAACCGGTACCATCTGCTCCACTCCAGAGATTTAGGCTCAAAGTTAACACTGCGGCTTATGGGGGAGTTGCTGGAGTGCTTGTCACTCTAGGGCTTCCACAGCCAAAAGTTTAAGTCGCACATCTGAAATAAGAACATCATATGAAAGCCAACAAGATGTCCTACATTTCTATGTATATATTGTCTATGTGAAGTAAAAGATGTGGGACCCAAATCAAGCTGAAGAGAGTTTTTTCTAAAGTTTTTGCAGCTGCTCTCCACTCTAGCGATGATGTCACCCACTCTAGCTCACGCAATACACACCCATTATAAACCCAGAAGAGGAGCTAAAAATCCTTCAAACTAAAACTGTGATAATTTCAAAACCGTAAAAGATTTTCAAAAACTAAACACATGCCTAATAGTTCAAGGTCTTGTGACTATTTTAAAGTTGGAACGGTGTATCTAGCTCAAAGTATGAGGGAGCAGAAGAGGTTGAAAGTCCATGAGTTTTGAGGAGGATTTGAAGATTTTCCCATTTGTTTCCATGTTAAATTTTTTTTTGAAAAAGCTGAATATTTGAAAAAGTTGAAAAGCTAAAAAGCTGAAAAGTATAAGGCTGAAAGAGCTTAAAAAGCTGAACATTTTGATAGTTGAACGGTTTCTATAGCTGAATGTATGCTGAAGTAGTAGCAGAATGAAATTTGAAAAAATCCCCATAAGGATGAATGGGAAAAAAAATTGGTTTTAGTTTTGAAAAAGCTGAATATTTGAAAAAGTTGAAAAGCTAAAAAGCTGAAAAGTATAAGGCTGAAAGAGCATAAAAAGCTGAACATTTTGATAGTTGAACGGTTTCTATAGCTGAACGTATGCTGAAGTAGTAGCAGGGCGAAATTTGAGAAATTCCCCATAAGGATGAATGGGGAAAATTTTGCAGAAAAAGCTGAATATTTCCAAAAGTATAAAAGATAGAAATACCAAAAATACAAGCAAGAATGTCCTTAATGAGCTGCACATTTTGATAGTTGGATGGTTTCTGTAGCTCAAAATTTGAAGGAGCTGAAGAGAGCTGAAAAACGTACGGAAGCAGGAATAATAATAATAACTAGAAAAATTGTATTTCCTGCGAAAATACAGTGTGAATGCTGACGGCTAAAGTGATTTTGCAAAATCTGCTAAATGTGCTGGAAAACACTTGCCTAATGCATAAAAAAATGCATAAAACTATGAGAATGAATGGTCAAGAATTTGCAGAAAAAGCAGATTTTTTCAAAAGGTGACACGGAAGAAAGGCTGAAAAGTAATAGGTTGAAAGAGCTTAAAAAGCTGAACATTTTGATAGTTGAACGGTTTCTATAGCTGAACATGAAGCTGAATATTTTGATAGTTGAATGGTTTCTATAGCTGAACATAAAGCTGAATATTTTGATAGTTGAACGGTTCCTATAGCTGACCATAAAGCTGAATGTTTTGATAGTTGAACGGTTTCTATAGCTGAACATAAAGCTGAATATTTTGATAGTTGAACAGTTTCTATAGCTGGTTTCTATAGCTGAACATAAAGCTGAATATTTTGATAGTTGAATGGTTTCTATAGCTGAATATAAAGCTGAATATTTTGATAGTTGAATGGTTTCTATAGCTGAACATAAAGCTGAATATTTGAAAAAGCTGAAAAGGTTGAAAAGCTGAAAGTAATAGTCTGAAAGAGCTTAAAAAGCTGAACAAATTGACAGCTTAACAGTTTTCTAGCTGAACATAAAGCTGAATACTTGAAAAAGCTGAAAAGGCAGAAAGCTGAATATTTGAAACAGCTGAAAAGGTTGAAAAGCTGAAAAGTACAAGGTTGAAAGAGCTTAAATAAAGCTGAAGATTTTAATAGCTGAGCGGTTTCTATAGCTGAACATAAAGCTGAATACTTGAAAAAGCTGAAAAGGCAGAAAGGCTGAAAAGTAATAGGTTGAAAAAGCTTAAGAAGCTGAACAGTTTGATAGTTGAACGGTTTCTATAGCTGAACATGAAGCTGAATACTTGAAGAAGCTGAAATACAAAAAGCTGAATATTTAAAAAAGCTGAAAAGGTTGAAAAACTGAAAAGTACAAGTTTGAAAGAGCTTAAAAAGCTGAAGATTTTAATAGCTGAACGGTTTCTTTAGCTGAACA
This sequence comes from Pagrus pagrus, assembly GCF_965226575.1. Lineage (NCBI taxonomy): Eukaryota > Metazoa > Chordata > Actinopteri > Spariformes > Sparidae > Pagrus > Pagrus pagrus. The sequence goes on from NC_140188.1 coordinate 35,753,798, forward strand.
TGAAGCTGAATACTTGAAAAAGCGGTAGAGGCAGAAAGCTGAATATTTGAGAGCTTAAAAAGTTGAAAAGCTGAAAAGTACAAGGTTGAAAGAGCTTAAAAAGCTTAAGATTTTGATAGTTGAATGGTTTCTATGGCTGAACATAAAGCTGAATATTTGAAAAAGCTGAAAAGGTTGAAAAGCTGAACAGTTTGACAGCCAAACAGTTTCTGTAGCTGCACATATGCTGGAGCAGTAGCAGAACCAAAGTTGAAAATGTCCCCATAAGAATGAATGGGAAAACACCTCCCAAACAGCTGCAGGTTTAGAAAAAAGTGTAATGGTTATGGCCAAAATATGTATACAGTGAGTAACAGGAGACATTGCTGAACCATGTGATGTGTTTTTTATTTCTGTAGAGTGAAAAATGAGGGCACAAGAGCGAGAGACAAAACCGGTACCGTCTGCTCCACTCCAGAAATTTAGGCTCAAAGTTAACATTGCGGCTTATGGGGGAGTTGCTGGAGTGCTTGTCGCTCAAGGGCTTCTACAGCCAAAAGTTTAAGTCCTACATCTGAAATAAGAACATCATCTGAAAGCCAACAAGATTTCCTACATTTCTATGTATATATTGTCTATGTGAAGTAAAAGATGTGGGACCCAAATCAAGCTGAAGAGAGTTTTTTCTAAACTTTTTCCAGCTGCTCTCCACTCTAGCGGTGATGTTCCGCACTCTAGCTCACGCAATACACACCCATTATAAACCCAGAAGAGGAGCTAAAAATCCTTAAAACTAAAACTGTGATAATTTCAAAACCGTAAAAGATTTTCAAAAACTGAAAAACAAGTTCAATAGTTCAAGGTCTTGTGAATAGTTTAAAGTTGGAATGGTGTCTCTAGCTCAAAGTATGAGGGAGCAGAAGAGGTTGAAAGTGGATGAGTTTTGAGGAGGATTTGAGGATTTTCCCATTTGTTTCCATGTTAATTTTTTTTTTGAAAAAGCTGAATATTTGAAAAAGTTGAAAAGCTAAAAAGCTGAAAAGTACAAGGCTGAAAGAGCTTAAAAAGCTGAACATTTTGATAGTTGAACGGTTTCTATAGCTGAACGTATGCTGAAGTAGTTGTAGAATGAAATTTGAAAAAATCCTCATAAGGATGAATGGGGAAAATTTTGCAGAAAAAGCTGAATATTTCCAAAAGTATAAAAGATAGAAACACCAAAAATACAAGCAAGAATGTCCTTAACGAGCTGCACATTTTGATAGTTGAATGGTTTCTGTAGCTCAAAATTTGTAGGAGGAGATAGGTGCTGAAAAACGTACGGAAGCAGGAATAATAATAAATTCCAGAAGAACAATAGTGTGAATGCTTTGAAGCATTCACACTAATAATAATAATAAATTCCAGAAGAACAATAGTGTGAATGCTTTGAAGCATTCACACTAATAATAACTTTAATAAATTCCGGAAGAACAATAGTGTGAATGCTTTGAAGCATTCACACTAATAATAACTAGAAAAATTGTATTTCCTGCGAAAATACAGTGTGAATGCTGATTGCTGAAGTGATTTTGCAAAATCTGCTGAATGTGCTGGAAAACACTTGCCTAATGCATAAAAAATGCATGAAACTATGAGAATGAATGGTCAAGAATTTGCAGAAAAAGCTGATTTTTTCAAAAGTTGAAAAGGCAGAAAGGCTGAAAAGTAATAGGTTGAAAGAGCTTAAAAAGCTGAACATTTTGATAGTTGAACAGTTTCTCTAGCTGTACATGAAGCTGAATATTTTGATAGTTTAACAGTTTCTCTAGCTGAACATGAAGCTGAATATTTTGATAGTTGAATGGTTTCTATAGCTGAACATAAAGCTGAATGTTTTGATAGTTGAACGGTTTCTATAGCTGAACATAAAGCTGAATATTTTGATAGTTGAACGGTTTCTATAGCTGAACATAAAGCTGAATATTTTGATAGTTGAACGGTTTCTATAGCTGAACATAAAGCTGAATGTTTTGATAGTTGAATGGTTTCTATAGCTGAACATAAATCTGAATATTTTGATAGTTGAATGGTTTCTATAGCTGAACATAAAGCTGAATATTTTGATAGTTGAATGGTTTCTATAGCTGCACATGAAGCTGAATACTTGAAAAAGCTGTAGAGGCACGAAGCTGAATATTTGAGAGCTTAAAAAGTTGAAAAGCTGAAAAGTACAAGGTTGAAAGAGCTTAAAAAGCTTAAGATTTTGATAGTTGAATGGTTTCTATGGCTGAACATGAAGCTGAATATTTGAAAAAGCTGAAAAGGTTGAAAAGCTGAAAGTAATAGGCTGAAAGAGGTTAAAAAGCTGAACAGTTTGACAGCCAAACAGTTTCTGTAGCAGCACATATGCTGGAGCAGTAGCAGAATGAAATTTGAAAATGTCCCCATAAGAATGAATGGGAAAACACCTCCCAAACAGCTGCAGGTTTAGAAAAAAGTGTAATGGTTATGGCCAAAATATGTATACAGTGAGTAACAGGAGACATTGCTGAACCATGTGATGTGTTTTTTATTTCTGTAGAATGAAAAATGAGGGCACAACAGCGAGATACAAAATCGGTACCGTCTGCTCCACTCCAGAGATTTAGGCTCAAAATTAACACTGCGCCTTATGGGGGAGTTGCTGGAGTGCTTGCCGCTCGAGGGCTTCTACAGCCAAAAGTTTAAGTCCTACATCTGAAATAAGACCATCATCTGAAAGCCAACAAGATTTCCTACATTTCTATGTATATATTGTCTATGTGAAGTAAAAGCTGTGGGACCCAAATCAAGCTGAAGAGAGTTTTTTCTAAACTTTTTCCAGCTGCTCTCCACTCTAGCGATGATGTTCCGCACTCTAGCTCACGCAATACACACCCATTATAAACCCAGAAGATGAGCTAAAAATCCTTAAAACTAAAACTGTGATAATTTCAAATCCGTAAAAGATTTTCAAATTTTGAAAAACAAGTTCAATAGTTCAAGGTCTTGTGAATAGTTTAAAGTTGGAATGGTGTCTCTAGCTCAAAGTATGAGGGAGCAGAAGAGGTTGAAAGTGGATGAGTTTTGAGGAGGATTTGAGGATTTTCCCATTTGTTTCAATGTTAAATTTTTTTTTGAAAAAGCTGAATATTTGAAAAAGTTGAAAAGCTAAAAAGCTGAAAAGTACAAGGCTGAAAGAGCATAAATAGCTGAACATTTTGATAGTTGAACGGTTTCTATAGCTGAACGTATGCTGAAGTAGTAGTAGAATGAAATTTGAAAAAATCCTCATAAGGATGAATGGGGAAAATTTTGCAGAAAAAGCTGAATATTTCCAAAAGTATAAAAGATAGAAACACCAAAAATACAAGCAAGAATGTCCTTAACGAGCTGCACATTTTGATAGTTGAATGGTTTCTGTAGCTCAAAATTTGTAGGAGGAGATAGGTGCTGAAAAACGTACGGAAGCAGGAATAATAATAAATTCCAGAAGAACAATAGTGTGAATGCTGTGTCAGCATTCACACTAATAATAAATTCCGGAAGAACAATAGTGTGAATGCTTTGAAGCATTCACACTAATAAATTCCAGAAGAACAATAGTGTGAATGCTTTGAAGCATTCACACTAATAATAATAACTTTAATAAATTCCGGAAGAACAATAGTGTGAATGCTTTGGAGCATTCACACTAATAATAACTTTAATAAATTCCGGAAGAACAATAGTGTGAATGCTTTGGAGCATTCACACTAATAATAATAATAATAAATTCCAGAAGAACAATAGTGTGAATGCTGTGTCAGCATTCACACTAATAAATTCCGGAAGAACAATACTGTGAATGCTGTGTCAGCATTCACACTAATAATAATAAATTCCAGAAGAACAATAGTGTGAATGCTTTGAAGCATTCACACTAATAACTTTAATAAATTCCGGAAGAACAATAGTGTGAATGCTGTGTCAGCATTCACACTAAATATAGCCGCAAGCGGCAATCCGCGGGTTCTAACCTTTTTCGTCCCAAATCAGCCACCCTGAAGAGGCTTTATTTGTAGAGTACTATCAGGAGGACATGTACAAGAAATTTCAAGTCAATAGCACTCATAGGTTCGTGGGGAGAGCCTTTTGAAGCTTACACTCTTATGTTATAGCGCCCCCATTAGGCCAATTGTGATCAAATGTTTTATGCAGCATTTCGACATCATTTACACTAGACCTGCCAAGTTTCATGTCTGTAGGTCCTTCTGGCTCACCATAAATGACTAAAACGCAATCAATGACGGTTAATGACGAACAGGCCACGCCCACTTTCACCTATCAACATGGCGGTCAAGATATTAGTTAATAGTCACCCCTAGAGCATGCATACCAAATTTGGTGAAATTCCGTCCAATGGTCTTTGAGATATGCATGTGTGGCATTTATGGCGCCCCCTATAGGTTGAGCTCAAAATGCTTTGGTAGGCAGATTCCCAGTCCCGTTGTGGACCTGCCCACCAAGTTTTGTGATGATAGGTCAAAGGGTGTAAGAGTTATGGCCAATCATTTCTAAGCTCCGCCCATTGCGAACATTAATTGGTCCGTGGCGGCCATGTTTTTTGACCAATCTGGCTCATTTATAATAGAAACTTGTCTTGTCATCCCCCGAGGCTGTATACCAAATTTGGTGTTGATAGGGTCAATTTTGCAAAAGTTTTATTCACTTTACTGTTTTTCACATTATGCAAATTAGCAAAAAATCTAGTTAGGCGGACCTATATGGTTCTAGAGGCTTTTTTGTAGAGCACATTGAGCTGGACATGTGTGTCAAATTTCAAGTCAATCGGACTTACGGTGTGAGGGGCGTGGCCTTCTGAAAAACGCATTTTCAAGCCTTTGTTACAGCGCCACCATCTGGCCGACAGGGCTCATATTTTAATAAAAGTTGATGCACATCATTTCCAATCATTGGGCCAAGTTTCAAGTTTCTGGGCCATTCCAGCTCACGGGAATTTGAGCTCAAGCGGCAGAAAACAAATAATAATAATAAATATAGCCGCAAGCGGCAATCCGCGGGTTCTAACCTTTTTCGTCCCAAACCAGCCACCCTGAAGAGGCTTTTTTTTGTAGAGGACTATCAGGAGGACATGTACGAAAAATTTCAAGTCAATAGCACATATGGCTTGGTGGGGAGAGCCTTTCGAAGCCTACACTCTTATGTTATAGCGCCCCCCATTAGGCCAATTGGGATCAAATGTTTTGAGCAGCATTTGGACATCATTTACACTCGACCTACCAAGTTTCATGTCTGTAGGTCCTTGTTGCTCACCATAAATTATTAAAACGCAAACAATGGCGGTTAATGACGAACAGGCCACGCCCACTTTAACCTATCAACATGGCAGTGAATATATTAGGTAATAGTCACCCCTAGAGCATTCGTGCCAAATTTGGTGAAATTCCGTCCAGTGGTCTTTGAGATACACGTGTGGCATTTATGGCGCCCCCTATAGGTTGAGCTCAAAATGCTTTGGTAGGCAGATTCCCAGTCCCGTTGTGGACCTGCCCACCAAGTTTTGTGATGATAGGGCAAAGGGTGTAAGAGTTATGGCCAATCATTTCTAAGCTCCGCCCATTGCAAACATTCATTGGTCCGTGGCGGCCATGTTTTTTGACCAATCTGGCTCATTTATAATAGAAACTTGTCTTGTCATCCCCCGAGGCCGTATACCAAATTTGGTGTTGATAGGGTCAATTTTGCAAAAGTTTTATTCACTTTACTGTTTTTCACATTATGCAAATTAGCAAAGCATCTGTAATATCAGCTTTCATGGTGCAAAAGGCTTTTTTGTAGAGGACTATCAGCAGGGCGTGTAGAAAAAATTTCAAGTCAATAGCACTTATGGCTTGGTGAGGAGCGCCTTTCCAAGTTTACACTCTATGTTATAGCGCCCCCATTAGGCCGATTGGCATCAAATGTTTTGAGCAGCATTTGGACGTCATTTATATTCGATGTACCAAGTTTCATGTCTCTAAGTCTTTCCAGTTCGCCATAAATGATTAAAAAGCAAACAATGATGGTTAATGAGGAACAGGCCACGCCCACTTTCACCTATCAACATGGCGGTCAAGATATTAGTTAATAGTCACCCCTAGAGCATGCATGCCAAATTTGGTGAAATTCCGTCCAATGGTCTTTGAGATATGCATGTGTGGCATTTATGGCGCCCCCTATAGGTTGAGCTCAAAATGCTTTGGTAGGCAGATTCCCAGTCCCGTTGTGGACCTGCCCACCAAGTTTTGTGATGATAGGTCAAAGGGTGTAAGAGTTATGGCCAATCATTTCTAAGCCCCGCCCATTGCGAACATTAATTGGTCCGTGGCGGCCATGTTTTTTGACCAATCTGGCTCATTTATAATAGAAACTTGTCTTGTCATCCCCCGAGGCTGTATACCAAATTTGGTGTTGATAGGGTCAATTTTGCAAAAGTTTTATTCACTTTACTGTTTTTCACATTATGCAAATTAGCAAAAAATCTAGTTAGGCGGACCTTTATGGTTCTAGAGGCTTTTTTGTAGAGCACATTGAGCTGGACATGTGTGTAAAATTTCAAGTCAATCGGACTTACGGTGTGAGGGGCGTGGCCTTCTGAAAAACGCATTTTCAAGCCTTTATTACAACGCCACCATCTGGCCGACTGGGCTCATATTTTAATAAAAGTTGATGCACATCATTTCCAATCATTGGGCCAAGTTTCAAGTTTCTCTGCCATTCCAGCTCACGGGAATTTGAGCTCAAGCGGCAGAAAACAAATAATAATAATAATAAATATAGCCGCAAGCGGCAATCCGCGGGTTCTAACCTCTTTCGTCCCAAACCAGCCACCCTGAAGAGGCCACCCTAAAGAGGCTTTCTTTTGTAGAGGAATATTAGGAAGATGTGTAGGAAAAATTTCAAGTCAATAGCACTTATGGCTTGGTGAGGAGCGCCTTTCGAAGTTTACACTCTATGTTATAGCGCCCCGATTAGGCCGATCGGCATCAAATGGTTTGAGCAGCATTTGGACGTCATTTATATTCGATGTACCAAGTTTCATGTCTCTAAGTCTTTCCAGTTCGCCATAAATGATTAAAAAGCAAACAATGATGGTTAATGAGGAACAGGCCACGCCCACTTTCACCTATCAACATGGCGGTCAAGATATTAGTTAATAGTCACCCCTAGAGCAATAAAGCTCCACCCCGAAATATCGGCCGCTCTGCACACCCCTACTCTCCACGTACAGCGTGTTAACTACGACCTGCCTTATACAACATACAACAGTGCCCCCTTGTGGTATAAAGTAGCAATAGTATATCTGTTGTATATGATTGCAGAACACTACACCTGTTTTCAGTGAAATACAGCTTAATCTACTTAACAGTGCGAAAAGACGCTTCTCTCATTCCTTGGTTGTTTTTATCCAACTTCAAACATCTCTGGGAAGGAAACTTCCTTGAAAAACCTTTTTCGCTTCTCTTGGATTAATATTATGGCAAACATGGTTTCAATTGTTCTTTAATTAAAGAACAACTGAAACCATGTTTGCCATACTGTTTATCCAACTTCAACCATTCCACGGTAGGAAACTTAAAACATTTTTCAGTGAAATACAGAAATGAGTTATGTATACAGGTTTTATTGCACAGTGCACAGTAAGGTCTACTGAGAGCAGTGCTGATTGTAGAGTCTGACAGCAGCAGGAAGGAAGGACCTGCCATACCTCTCCTTCACACACTTGGACCTGCGATACCTCTCCTTCACGTGAAGAGCTTGAATTTGCTATAAGTGAGTTTTGACCAAAAATGAATTAAAGAACAAATGAAACCGTGTTTGCCGTAATATTTATCCAACTTCTGACTCAGATTCCTTGACCAATTCTTTTCAAGTTATACACATTCTGTATACATTTTAAAAGCACTTTCAGTGAATGCACCATCCAGCTCTTTTTTAGTTTGTTCTTTGACGGAGAACAGAACTGAATGGCAGGTAGAAAAAATTACTTTTTACTAAACTAATATTCACACTATTATTATACAATATCAGTCTGTTGTTGCTAGCACCATCTTCTTCGCTGCAGTGTCCTGGGGCGGTGTCCAACAGACTGAAAAAACTCATGAGGCATGGTCTGTTGTTGGCTCTAAGCTTCACACCCTGGAGGAGGTGGTGGAGGACAGGATGCTGGCAAAACTGCTGGCAATCATGGACAATGTCTCTAAACCCCTCCACAAAACTCTGGACAAGCTTAAGAGCAGCTTCAGCAGCAGACTCATTCAACCCCGCTGCCTAAAGGAACGGTACAGGAAATCACTCTTACCTGGTGCCATCAGACTTTATAACACTCACTCTAAAACACACAAATAATGTGCTTTAACCCATGTATGGTGTTCGGGTCTGTGGGACCCGTTTTCATTTTTTATCAAAAGAAAAATGATACGATTAATTTTTTTTTTTTTCAAGGTGTTTCTGCCCCTGCCGTTCCCGCACAAGGTTGCAACATTGTTGCAAAATTCAAGTACCAACACTGTCTGCGCTCACATTCCCGCACATTTTACCCTCTGTCTTGCGGGAAGCAATATTTATTTAAAACGAGTAGCACTTCATAAATGTGATCTAACAAAGGTAAAGGGCAAAAATTAACCATATATGCTGTTTATATTACTTGTAATTGGGATGAAGTAAACATCTGTTGAGTATTTTAACATAAAATTGTTTGATTGTGTTGAATTAAAAACCCCAAAATGCAGCAGGTCCACCAGACCTACGAACATTGGCTGATAACAAAAATATAAACACCACACAAGGGTTAAATTATCTATCTATCTATCTATCTATCTATCTATCTATCTATCTATCTATCTTATTATGACTGAAATGTGCTTTATTTGAAAGCAATTTGTGATGTGATTGACTTTAGCCTACTAATTGCATTAGTTGTGCACTATTAGATGAGTCCCCTGCTTAACCGCTCCCCCGCACCAGTAGGGAGAGCTGAGGTCCAGAGGTGAACCTATCCTAGCAATTTTGTTAGTGTGAAAACTGTTGTGCAATAACATTGGCCTGGAAAAAAACACAGTTTCTTTATGATCTTGTAAAACAGTCATGGTTAAAGTAACTTCAGCACTTACCCGCTGTTTTTTTTCAGATCCTTGTTTTGTGACACGAAATCTGTGATGAAAATTCTGTAGAGCGGGTGGGCTTGTTGTTATGAAGACCCGATGTCTTAAGAAGCAGCTTTATTGACAGTCTTGATCAAGGAGAATAAGAGCGACCGGTACAGTCTGCCAACCACTACCATTCTGACGAGCATTCCGATCAGTAGTGTATTTAACCCATCGCTGCATGCTCAGGTTTAAGAGTGACCTGGGTCAAACTACATGCTATATACGCTATCTTTGCATTCTGCACTCAGACAGAATTATCAGTCTAGCCTGAGATGTGCTTCTTAGTGAGGGACAAATGTATCCAAGGACTGATAGAGGGGTTTGTTTACTTCAGTCTTATCAAAGGCAGCTGCACTCAGCTGACAGACACAGAATAGAAGGTCACTTACTTCTTTCAGAGGCATATGCCAACAAATGTAACCCTGCTTGTATCTATGCTCAGTTGGGATGTAGCTTGGAACGCTCCTGTCACAGTAAATCACTGCTACACAGCATGTTATCTCCACCAGCTGGCAGTGAATGCAGGATAAGTAGACTAGTGCAGTTATCCTTTTAAGGGCTGGAAATAAAAACACTCGCCCAGATCTTTGCCCTCTTGAGCTCCAAAGTGGCCCAAAATTTAAGTCTGATTCACAGTTACTTCATGTAGCCTACCCCTGTGGCCCTGGGTCTGTTGCCCAGGCTCTTTGCTCAACATTGCCAAGTCTTTAGGCACACTCTACTGTAAACCGGACAGATTTTTCTGTCATGTTTGTGTGTATATGAGATCACATGTCTGACTGTGCCTTACAATCAAACTAATAAAATAATGCCTGAATAGCATGCCCAATGTTGGAGATGTTCAAATCAGACCACTGTTTCAAAGAGTGGACACAGTTCAATATCAAACTACAAAATAATTATTGTTCACTGACACTGACAAGCAGAAGAGAGGAAGTTCTCTTTCTTACAGCTAAGTTGGCTTTTGTGTGCAGGGAGAAATGAACAGTTGTTACAACTGGAATTTGTTTTGTGTTTTTTTAGTATTTGCAAGTTTGGTTCAGCTGAATTCTGTTGCTTTCCCCTAACTGTAATAAAACAGGGAATACTCCCTATATGTTGACACTCTCCATGTCACATAATGAAGCCATGTCTCCTTCAGTTGTTGACCCACACTCCCATAACTCTTGTTTTAGTGCAGTCCCCCAGAATGTGAATGTAAGTATTGCAGTTGGTGATGACAATAAACCTTTGTGTGAAGCTTCCTGCTAGCATGTGTGACAGAGGCTGCATGTATCTTTGCTCTATCTCAAACACTGGAGTTAAGAGGGAAAAGAACAGCTTTGGTTATGAATTATGTGAGAGAAAATGATTAAAATAATTAAATAGTTAAATAATCAGCAAGTCGGGCACATTTGATATTTGCTTTTAATGAGCAATAATTTACATCTTTCAAAATGAAATGACAGTTGCTGAGAAATGAATGGTTTAAACATTGAATGTCTGCATTACTATACATCGTATTTAAAGATACACAGGCTTTACAATCAGGCTTACTCACAGTTGTTCATAGTGTTGATACATTATGACACTGCTATTTGGCATTAAATTGCTATTACATGATTTATCCCTTGTGTATGTGTGTTTATGCATGTGTACTCCTTAAATTGACAATTTTTAAGTGTCATTTCAAACCAAATATATATTTTGAGCATTAAACATTGTATGCTTAAAAGACAGTTGTTAATGAGTAGTTTGTTCTTTGACAGAGAACAGAACCTGTAGGCTTGAGTTCATGGCAGGTAGAGGTGCTCTTTGTTTGGACTGTTTGACTGTGACAATTGTGGTTGTCCAGTATTTCCAAGAGTAGGCCTTTTGTCTGCCACTCAGTAAATGTAGATCTCATCATTCACAAGGAAAAAAAGGAGAAATCATCCTGAGGATCCTGATTTGAAGAAGTTTTAAAATGTGAAGACTTGATCCGAAATTATCTACTGACTTTTTATTTTTCTTCTTTTTTTTTTTGTGAGGTAAGGACTGTTAAATGACTTATTGTTTTTCTGTATCAGAAATACAGTCTGGTCATTTTGAGTGTGATAAAAAACTATTTTAGCTGGAATGACAGATTTTCAATGGAATATCTGCATAGGTGTATGGAGGACCATTTTCAGATTTTATCATATTAAAAGGCTAACTGGTCATTAGAAAACCCTTTAGCAATTTTGTTAGTGCAGCTGAAAACTGTTGTGCTGGTTAAAGAAGCAATAACATTGGCCTTCCTTGGGCTAGTTGAGTATCTGGAGCATCAACATAGCCTCACAATGGGCAAAAAATAATAACTTTCTTCTTAAAACTCCTTAGTCCATTCTTGTTCTGAGAAATGAATGCTTATCCATTAGAGAAGTCTCCAAAAACCTGAAGATTTCAAACGATAGTGTGTACTACTACCTTCAAAGAACACTGCAAACTGACTCTCACCAGATTAGAAAGAAAAGTGGCAGGCCTTGGTGCACAACTGAGCAAGAGAACAAGTACATCAGCTATTGAGAAAGGGATGCCTCACAGTTCCTTAACCGGCAGCTTCAGTAATTGATACCTGTGAAACACCAGTCTGAACATCAACAGTGAAGAGCCAACTCCAGGATGCTGGCCTTCTAGGCAGAGTTGAAAAGATAAAGCCATACCTAAGACTGGCTAATGAAAGGAAAAGATTAAGATGGGCAAAAGAACACAGACAGAGGAAGACTGGGAAAAAAGTGTTAAAGTTGTTCGATCTTTGGATGTAAGGATCCCATAGAAGAACATTAGTGAGATGTAGAACAAATGAAAAGATGCTGGAGGAGTACCTGACTCTGTCTGTCAAAATGGTTGAAGAAATATGATGGTCTGGAGGGCTTTAGTGCTGGAAAATTGGGAGTTTTCTACAGGGTTAAATGGATCATGAATTAGGAAGGCTATTACTCCATTTTGCAACACTCTGCCATACCCTGTGGATGAAGCCTTCCACAGTTGGAGCCAACTTTATCCTACAACAGGATAGCACGGCTCCAAACCATGCAAGATCTCTTTAAGGAATAAGCAGTCAGCTGGTATTCTGTTTAGAATAGAGTGGCCAATGGTTTCATCATTGAGCTGTTTTTTGAGATGCTTGACTGTATGGTATGTACGAAGTACCCATTGAGCCGATCCAACGAGTTGCCTCAGGAAGCATGGAGTAAAAATGTCTAAATTTTACCTCAACAAATTGATAGCTAGAATGTTAAAGGTCTGCAGGCTGTGCAAGTTTGCCTGACTGAGTCTGTATTTTGATGTGAATAAGGTCCATTTATCACTTGCTGATTTCTGTGCGACCACATCCCTAAACTTTTGTAGCCATTGTGAAAGCATGTCACTGCTGGACTCCATGGTTGTAACTGTAGCCAACCTGACTACTGCTGCTGCTTTCCATAATAGAACTACCTTTTACAACCAGTATGAAAGTCTGGCTATAGTCAGAATTTAACACTCATAGGATACATTTTGGGAGGAATATGACTTGGGGTTATTTAAACATCCATACACATTTTTTCAATAATCATTGTTGACTTTCATAAAATAATATTTTGTGTATTTCACAGATCACCAATCACAGGTACTTGACTTGCTTGTGTTGTAGGTTTGAGGAATAGTAAGTGTTAAAAGTATTTTCAACATTTGACAATAAAACAAACACATTAAAAGTTTGACTTGCCCATACAGCTGAGGGAAGTTTACAGTACCTTTACAATAGCTTTTTTGGTTCTTGCCATGCACACAGCTCCTAACCAAACCAGAGATTTGCTGCATGCATTACACACAACAGTATGTGGGCCTACAAAACACCTTGAGCACACATTTATATTAGACATGCAGCATTGGTTGTACAATGCTATGAACTTATTTTAATAATTTGTCCCAGATTACAGAGACCAAAACTGGGAATTTATAAAAACCACCACATATCCATTCTGAGGTGAAAATCAAAGCGACAAGATGTCATAGTATGGGAATTGAGTCATTCTACTATTATTCTGATTATTTTGCTGCTTAAGTGCCTATGGCTCTGAATGGTTACATTCATCTTGTTTTTGACTCACTGCTTTACTTCACTGCTCTCTCCCATTTGATTAATCCAATGACTGGAAAAGTTGGAGACCTTTGGGGTTCGTCTCCCCACCCTTAAACCAACCCTGGCCCCAGTTGGTGGGCCTCCTCCACCTTCCTGTGTCTGCTGAATCCTGAAAGCCTCTCTCAGGTTCTGAACTCGGACCTCCTTGCTTTGAATGTCCTCTACTACTCGACTAGGGAACCAGCCCCTTTCGCCATCATGGAGTCTTTCGCCCATCATCCAGCCTGAAATACAGAAGCCGACAGTAAGACCAAAGGTGAAATGAAGATGAAGGGGGAAAAAAATACATAGCAATATACAAACTAAATATGTCAGCTAGAAAAGAGTTTTGTTTTTTCCCAAGGGGATATAGAAGCAGATTCACCATCATCTGTTCTCTCTAGTAGGTTCAAAACATCGGCCATCTCAATTGAGAGTTCATCTGGCTCCTGAGATGAGTATGACTGTATACACTGCACTTGTGGAGAGTCTGAAATAAATCACAGATAGTTTATATTTATATCTCCATGTCTGCATATTGAGGAAAGGACTATGTGTGGATTGATGGTTTGATATTCTGTCTCACCTGGTTGGTGGGCACTAGTTGACATAAAACGTGTGCGCCGGTTAGGAGTGAGAGCACACATCCATCGCAGTTTATCACTCCTGTCCATAGGGATGCCATTGATTAGTAATCAGCTAAACATAAATTAATTGTTTGGTATGTTCATAGATTCATAGGTTCATAGATTTGGTAGATTCATTCTTCCAGAGGGAACACTATTTAGATTAACAGGTTGTATTTTTGCTTGTTGTCTCCTATAGTATATTATGATTTGACAAATAAATCAAATCATGTGCATATGCACACGATTTGCATATCCAAGATGACACCGCCGCGAAAACGCTGACTTTACCAAGCTCTGTTCATTCAATATATTCAACGTTTCATTCAATAAATTCAAAGATTCATTCCATATATTCAAAGTTCATTCCATGTATTCAAGGTTCATTCAATATATTCAAGATTCATTCAATATATTCATGAATTCATTCAATATATTCAAGGTTCATTCAATATATTTAAGAATTCATTCAATATATTCAAGGTTCATTCCATATATTCAAGAATTCTTATAATATATTCAAGGTTCATTCAATATATTCAAGAATTCATTCAATATATATTCAAGGTTCATTCCATATATTCAAGGATTTGTTCAATATATTCAAGAATTCATTCAATATATATTCAAGGTTCATTCCATATATTCAAGGATTTGTTCAATATATTCAAGGATTCATTCCATATATTCAAGGATTCATTCAATATATTCAAAGTTTCATTCATTATATTCAAAGATTAATTTCCTGAACGGCATGCCAATATATATATATATATATATATATATATAGTGTATATATTTATGTATATGTATACTATGTGGCTGCTCCAATGGCAATGGTGCATGTTGACAGAATCCATCATTACCATGCCTCAAATTCATTTTCAATATAAGCAGCCATGCAATGCATTTTGCATTTCGAGGGGAGGGGTGTCACATTTCCCATTCCTTATTTGCATAAAGTTGAGGTCTCTTTGTCCAAATCAGGGGTGTCCATGATTTGCTACTCCTGGGAACTCATAAAAAACAAGAATATTTGCCATTGCAGAGTTAATATGAATTGCATGGCTTATTTCTTGCCTTAAAAGTTTCCCCATCATCACCGTCTAAGTCTCCCAGAAGAACTATAGAGTCTCCAGGTGGAGCCCCTTGCAGAACACAACCCAAAGACTTGCAGAAGGCCGAGTAATCTGAGCTGCTGTTTGGTGCATATGCACAAACAACAGTCAGAGCCTTCCCCCCAGTGACCTGCAATTGCTTTGAGTTGACCCTCTCATCCCTCGGCGAGAACTCCAACACGGCAGTGCTCAACTGAGGGCTTGTGAGTGTCCCCACACTCCTCTCTGACCCTGGGCAACTCTGAAAAAAGAGGGAGTCCAGCCACTCTCAAGGAGTTTGAGCTGCCACTGTGCGTAGAGGTGAGGCCAACTATATCTAGTTGGTACCACTCTACCTCCCACACCACCTCCAGCTGACATTCCACATAACAAAGGCCAGTAGTTCGAAGCCAGGGGTCAGGACGCCTAGGTCCATGCCCTCACCTGCCGCCGGATACACAATTCACCAGACCCCATCTCTATCCCCTGCAGATGGTGAGCCCACAGGAGGGAGGCCCCATGTTGCCATTTCGGGCTGAGCCTGACCGGGCCCCATGGGCCAAGGCCTGACCACCAGACACTCGCCGGTGAGCTCCCCCTTGGGTCTGGCTCCGCTGGTGTCCCTGTACCGGGCAAGGAACACTGTCCCTGTGTTCGCCGAATCAAAGGATCTTTTAGAATTTGCCTTGGAAGACCCGACCTGGAGCTAATTCCCTGGACAACATAGCTCCCAGGATCACAGGGACACGCAAACCCTTCCAACATGTTTTATAATTTTTGTTTTGTAATACAAGAGATTGTTTCCAAATGAGCCGCCATGTTGGTTTGAAACATTACAAACAGGTTTGAAAATTCCGCTGTAGACAGCCCAGGAGTGGCGTTCCTCTAATCATGTGTAGTTTGTAAGGGTTGTAGGTAGGAATGGGAATTGATGAGATTTTTACGATTCCAATTCCATTTTTGATTCTGCTAAACGATTTGGTTCTTTATCGATTCTCTTATCGATTCTCATTTGGAAAAAAGGAGAACAAACAGGTCGATAAGCATCAACTTTGTTTAGTTTAGTTTAGAGGAAAACATGCAACTTTGACATTCTCTGACTTAGCATACAATTGAACACATTCACCTACCGAAATTCAGGGGCATCTACTGTGGCAAATGGGTGCAAGCCTTTTACCACAAACTTAGTCACTGCTCGGTGACATTCGTCTATCCTGGCCTGGGTCATTTTATTCTTCCCTGCCTCAGTGAAAGGAGAAGCTAGAGGTAGACATGAACTGGAGTGAGTACTGCCAGCCTCTGAGCCAGTCAGACTCTCATCATGGTCATCTTCTAAATGTAATGCATGAGAAGAGGGCATTCATTTAACATTAACTGAGTAATAGCAGGTTTTACAATGAGGCAAATGGCGCTAACATGATAGGCAGTGTTAGTTACCTGCAGTATTAACAACAGAGGACATGCTAATGTTGCTGCTGCTGCTGCTGGGTTGAGATTGATCGAAAACGCGACATTCATTCAAAGTTATTGCATGCTGTGTGCGCAAATGTTTCTGCATATTGGTAGTATTTCCTCCCGTTGATGAAATATCCACTTTGCAAGTATTGCAAGTTGCCCTGTTGCCATCCTTTATCGTGAAATTTAACCACACTTTCGAGCGTTTGTACCGCTTGGGCGCCATGTTTCCTGCCGGCTGTACTGGACTGGAGTCACCACGCACGTTGCGTAGCTTGCGCAAGCTACGCAACGTGCGTGGTGACGTCATTTGCGCCCACTGGAATCGATGAGGGAATCGTTTGCAACATTGGCAAATGATTCCAAGGAATTGAAACACTGGGAACTGGTTAGCAACAAGAACCGGTTTTCGATTCCCATCCCTAGTTGTAGGAGGGTGTAGCCATACGTGGAAATTACAGAGATGACAGGGTTGCCCAGACCCTAGTCATTTTTATACTGGACAGCAAGCCGCCAATTTGGCTGTCCTTTTTGCGGCTAGGTCCACGAATTTAGACAGAGTGCAGCATATTTGGGGTCTGTTTTGGTCCGTCAATTTTACGCCTCGGAGGGTACACTTTTTGCCGCCTCCATTGCTATGTAAATCCAAGACGTCGATTTGTCACGGCAATTGCATGACATGGGCGGAGGTGTCAATGACGTGTGCACTGTTGTGCGACCCACAGCCGGGAGTTTT